>NC_133538.1:460539310-461263060 GCF_048544455.1 Silene latifolia | reverse complement strand
GTTGCATGTTTATATAGAAATGTGTTGCGTGAATCGGTGGATGAATGCATGTGGAGGATAGGGGATGTTGAGGTGAAATATGATGAGTAATATGAATATGTATATTGATTGAATAACGGAATTGCATGATGAATGATTTATAACGTGGCATGTTAGAAACAAGTGAAATAGGATGTTGTTTATTATATATATACACCTTTTTTTTGTTGTTTTATATATATAGAAAGCTGGTTGGGAAAAGTGTTGAGAAACGCATGCGGGTAGTATAGGAGTCAACATGGCTTGAGCGAGTGGGGGGCACTCGATCGAGTACGTGATTGACTCGATCGAGTAGGTGTGACTCGATCGAGTGGGTGTGACTCGATTGAGTGGGTGTGACTTGATCGAGTGGGGTGTTTTTCGTTTCTGGACAGTGTACTATTTTTAGGCACTCGATCGATTAGGTAGGGGCACTCGATCGAGAAGGTTCAACTCGATCGAGTAAATATGTGGCTCGATTGAGTAAGGTTTATGATGCATTCTGGTCACGTTCTGGATTCGAGGCACTCGATCGAGTAAGTGGGCAACTCGATCGAGTGGCCTCAACTCAATCGAGTGGGTTGTGTTACTCGATCGAGTAGGTTTTGCACAGGTCATATACGTGTTTGAGATATGGGATGTGTGTTTATGTTTACCTTTCCTCTTATATAGTTTCAAGATGCCGCTAAAGAGGAATGCGCTGAATGCTAGGGTTGTGAATATGAGTGGTGATGAGATAGTTAAGATGCTAGAGCATCATGATGCGCTTACAGAGGCCATAAAGAAGTTCGGAAAAGACAAAGAGGCGGGTTTGGATTTCGCCAAGATGAGTATAAACATTGCAAGGTTTAACCCAAAAGAGTAAATAGGCACAGGTGCGCCAATATTGCTTGATAATTGGCGCAGAGATGGAAAATATACATAATGTGGTTCATTGCCCTAGACCTATATGTGAAACAGGGGCTATCTGCTATACCTTGGAGTGAGTTCAAGAGAGCCATGCGTCGAGAGTTCGTACCGGAACATGTCCGTAGTAAGTTGAGGAAGGAGTTTGATGACTTCAAAATGACTTATGATATGACAGTGGCTGAGTATTATCACACGTTCAACAAAATGTCTAGATATTCTAAGGACATGAGGCTGAGTCCGGAGAACTTGGCATTGAGGTTTGAGAAGGGTTTGACACCCAAGATCATGGAGAAGCTGCCTGTAGGAGTCCTTACTGATGTTAAGGAGGTATATGAGCGTGTCGGGAGAGTTGAGAGGTTGGTAGAGATGACTAAAGATAATAGGGAGAGACCTAGTGAGAAGAGGAAGGCTGAGAGTGAAGGTGGTGGTCAGTCTAGTTACAAGAGGGGCAACCATAACCAGGTGAGGGCTTACTCTTCGGGAGCGGGGTTCAGTGGTGGACCTTCGTATGGGTGTGGCCGCGGTGGTGGTAGTAGTAGCTGGGGGTTATCTTGCTTTAACTGCGGCGGTGTGGGCCACAAGAGACATGAGTGTACCAGTGCTGTGGTCAGGGGTTTTCAGAGGCAGTCACAGCGGAGTTTCTCTCAGGGTCCGTCTCAGAGCTATGCTAGTAATAGGCCGGCTGGGTCGTGGAATAATCAGGGTGGTCAGAGTAACAACAATAGTGGGGCTAACCACAATGGCTGTAATTCATATCAGAGACCAGCAGCGAATAACAACCAGAGGTCGGCTGCTAAGCCGTCTACTTCTGCTAGTATTGTCCATGGAGGTGGACAGTAGACCAGTGGTAAGCTGTTCATGATGGAGAAGAAAGCAGCCGAGGATGATAATCACGTAATCACGGGTACTTTTCTTGTTAATGGAGTCTTTACCTTTGTTTTATTTGATTCGGGGGCGTCACAATCATTTGTATCATCGAGTCATGCTAAGCTTTTGGGTTTGAGAGAGTTTGAGTCTGTAAAAGAGGAAGTTTTTATACCATCGGGTGAGTCTGTATCTTATGGGAGGTTGTATAAGGGTGTGTCCATGATAGTTGGGCAGGTTGACCTACCAGTGGACTTGTTAGAGTTTCCTTTGTATGGTTTTCAGATGATAGTTGGTATGGACTGGTTGGGTCTGTACAAGGCAAGAATAGAACGTCGCCAAAAGAGAGTCTCTTTGAGAGGTCCTAAGGGAGTTAGTGTGTCTTATTGTGGGTTTGTTGTCAAACCCAAAGTCAAGTTGATTGCAGCGGTGACATTGAAGTCTTATCTGAGGAAGGGGTATCCGTTGATCTTATGCTATGTGAGAGACCATAGTATGGTGAGTTCGATAGTTGATCAGATAACGGTGGTGGGAGAGTTTCCAGATGTCTTTCCGGAGGAGATACCAGGTTTACCACCCAAGAGGGAGATAGATTTCGGTGTGGAGTTGAAACCGAGGACGGGACCTTTCTCTAAGGCCCCGTACCGCATGGGTCCTAAGGAGTTGGAGGAGCTGAAGCAATAGCTGGATGACTTGATTGATAAGGGATACATTAGACCTAGTGTATCACCAAGGGGAGCACCAGTTCTGTTTGTGAAAAACAAAGATGGAAGTTTGAGGCTATGCATCGATTACAGAGAGCTGTGGTTACAGTGAAGAACAAGTATCCTTTGCCAAGGATAGATGTTTTGTTTGATCAGTTTAATGGGGTAGCGGTCTTTTCTAAGATTGATTTGAGGTCGGGTTATCATCAGGTAAAGATTCAGGATGAGGACATACCGAAGATAGCTTTTACATCGAGGTATGGTCACTATGAGTATGTTGTGATGCCGTTTGGGTTATCTAATGCACCTGCAGTGTTTATGGATTTGATGAACCGGGTCTTCAGTCAGTTTTTGGATTGGTTTGTGGTTGTCTTTATCGATGATATCATAATCTATTCTAAGACTAAGGAGGAGCATGAGGAGCACTTGGGGTTAGTGTTGCAAACATTGCGTGACAATCAGCTATATGCAAAGTTGTCTTAGTGTGAATTCTGGCTCGAGAAGGTTGCCTTTCTAGGACAAGTGATTTCAAAAAAGGGTGTAGCTGTGGATCCAGCAAAGATTGAGGCAGTCACTCGGTGGGAAGCACCGAAGAATGTGGCAGAGATCAAGAGTTTCTTGGGTTTGGCAGGGTACTAACGTCAGTTTGTAAAGGACTTTTCCAAGATAGCCAGATCTATGACAGCGTTGATGAGGAAATAGAACATGTTTCGTTGGGATGAAAGTTGTGAGACGGCGTTCCAAACATTAAAGGAGCTTTTGACCACAACTTCTGTCTTAGCATTACCTGAAGCGTGTGAGAACTTTGAGGTATATAAAGATGCTTCAAAGAATGGTTTGGGATGTGTGTTGATGCAGAACGAGAAAGTAATTGCTTATTCTTCTAGGAAATTGAAGCCTCGTGAGGAGAACTATCTGACACACGATCTGGAGTTGGGTGTAGTTGTGTTTTCTCTTAAGATTTGGAGGCACTCTCTTTATGGGGCGACCTTTAAGATATTTTCAGATCACAAGAGTCTCAAGTACATCTTCACTCAAAAGGAGTTGAACATGAGACAGAGGAGGTGGATGGAGCTGATTGGGGATTATGACATGGATATTATATACCATGAAGGGAAGGCGAACGTGGTGGCAGATGCGGTGAGCAGGAAGAGTGTGCATTCTCTATGGACAACTATGTCTTTGTTGAGGTTGAGAGATGAGGTGGGGAAGATGGGGATACATATGATACAAAAAGGGGATGCTAGAGGGGACTTGACAGTGGAGCCAGACCTTTATGATGACATTCACAAGAAACAAGCTTTGGATCCTAAGGTTGAGGAGTGGAGAGCTGGAGTAGAGAAAGGGACAGTGTCTAGGTTCTCTATTCATACAGATGGCAGTGTGAGGTTTGATGGCAGGTGGTGTGTTCGAAATGATGAGGAATTGAGGAAGATGATCATGACAGAGGCTCATTGGACACTATATTCGGTACATCCAGGCATTGACAAGTTGTTTAAAGATTTAAAGAAGACTTTCTGGTGGCCTAGGATGAAGAATGAAATAGCTGAGTTTGTGGCTCGATGTTTGACATGTCAGAGGGTTAAGGGAGAGCAGCGACGACCACAAGGTAAGATTCGGTCTCTCGAGGTGCCTGAGTAAAAATGGGAGTCTATCTCCATGGATTTTATAGTGGGTTTTCCGAGGAGTCAACAGCGTAACAACATGATATGGGTAATAGTTGATCAGTTGACCAAGTCAGCTCACTTTGTTCCGATGAAATATACTTGGACCAAGATACAGTTAGCTTTGGCTTATAGGAAGCATGTGGTTCGTTTACATGGGGTGCCTAAGGATATAGTGTCAGACAGAGATGCGAGGTTCATATCACGGTTCTGGAAAGAGTTGCAGCAGTTATTGGGAACTACTTTAAAGATGAGTACTGCATTTCACACTGCGATAGATGGACAGATAGAGAGGACCATCAAGACTTTGGAGGATATGTTGCGAGCTTGTGTGTTGGAGTTTGGTGGTAGCTGGGACAATAGGTTGGATCTTATTGAGTTCTCTTATAACAACCGTTATCACACAAGTATTGGGATGGCACTGTTTGAGGTTTTGTATCGGAGGAGGTGTAGGAGACCGATTTGCTGGGATGATAGAGCAGAGGAAGTGGTGTTAGGACCACAATTGGTACAGAAGATGATAGAACAGGTTCAGCTGATCAGACAAAAGATGAAAGCGGCCCAAGATCGATAAAAGAGCTATGCAGATTTACACCGTCGTGACATAGAGTTTCAGGTTGGGGACAAGGTTCTTTTGAAAGTGTCTCCTATGCGTGGGGTTATGAGGTTTGATAAGAAAGGGAAGCTGAGCCAGAAGTTTATCGGACCATATGAGATTTTGGATCGCGTGGGTGAGGTTGCTTACCGGTTAGCGTTGCCAGCGGCTTTGCATAGTGTACATAATGTGTTTCATGTGTCCCAATTACGGAAGTATGTGAGCGATCCTTCCCATGTGTTAGAGGTGGAGAACATAGAGTTGGATGAGTCCTTGTCTTATCTTGAGATGCCAAAATAGATTCTTGATCGCAAGGTTCGGAAAACTAGACATGGGGAAACGATGTTGCTTAAGGTTCTTTGGTCTAACCATGAGGTTGAGGAGGCTACTTGGGAGGCGGAATAGGCTATGAGGGAGCGGTATCCGTCTCTTTTTGATCCGGTATGTGTGGTTACGGGGATGTAACCATGTTTCTTTTAGGTGGTAGGAGATCGTCGCATAAGGTTTTTTGTATGCTTTATGTTGGTTTTAGTACGGTTAGTAGTTGCTTGAGTCGGTTTGAGTGTTGGTTGGGAGTTTTGCTTTGCGTTTTGTTTTGAGTTTTTGTTACGTTGTTGTGTAAGGGTTGTGATAGTATGTTTTGTTTTTGTGTATGGGTTGAACTTCGGGGACGAAGTTCTTTTTAAGGAGGGAAGACTTTAATAGTACGGTTTTCTATGTCTATGGGTACTCTATCGACTGGGGCTTACTCTATCGAGTATGTGTGTGTTTACGCAAGACAGTAGCTGACTTGATGGGTACTCGATCGAGTACGTGTTGCACTCGATCGAGTAAGGGGCACTCGATCGAGTAAGTCACTTACTCGATCGAGTAAGTGTGTCTTACGGGTTATTTTAGCAGGGTTTTTTTAATAACGCGTGATTAATATAAAAGGTTTCCGTCATACTTTCTAATTGATAATTGATTATTGTTGTTGTTGTATATCATATAGGTAATGGATTCTTTAATTGTTGGCTGTATGGTTGATTGTATAACTGTCTGTGGTTTGCGAGGTGCGTCCTCGGCTGAGTGGAGTCACTTGCGGGAGTGGCTAAACGCCCTTGATTCGCCTTCCGTGGAACCCGCCACAGAAGGGATGTGCACATTTAGGAACTTGGGTTTATCGCTCGGATGAGATGAGCGGGGCTTAGGTGGGAACGGCTGCGGTCCCCCACTGGCGTTGTGGAATAATTGTTGCGATGAGTATTCTGGCAGGACTACACACTTTAGTGTGCAGTCATGTGTGTGGAGTTGTGGTGGTGATTGGTTGATTGGCTTGGATTGTATATTGTTTCAGCTGTGTTGTTTTGTGTAATCAGTAGTGACCCTGTTTAATTGTTTTAAAAACTGTGGTGATCCATTCGGGGATGGTGAGCAGTTATTGAGCAGGTATAAGATGGCTTGCGTGAGGGATAGCTGGGATGGAGTCATCACATGAGTCACTAGAGTCTTCCGCTGTGTCATGAACTTAGTTTATTTCAGTTGGTTTGACAGTTTTGAGAAACGGTTGTATTTGTTTTTATCAGTTTTGGGATTTGGACTTGTATCACTTTAAACATTTTGGTTTAAGTACATTTCTTTATTGTCTATTTGATATATATTGCCTCGGGTACTTTAAGTGGTCCTGGTAAGGCACTTTGAGTGTGGGGGTGTTACAGGAAAACCTACCTTTAGCAATTAGCTGCAACACCGCATAAGACCATATGACGATAAGATAACCTCCGTCAACACCTATCACGAGCAGTAGGGAAAACCCTATTACTCACAACATAACCACAACAAACCTAGGTATGTTTATGATGATGATGACTTACCTATATACAGCATTCTGGCAACAAGACCGCTACCCGACTCAAGTATCCATCCCCGTGGTGTCTTCAAGTGAAAAGGAATCTCAAGGGTTAAAGGTGGGTGAAGGAGAGAGGTATCGTCGATTAGGTTTAGGAAGAAAAGAAATGAAAAAAACTGATTTGAGATTTACGACTATATGATATATAACTTACCGCTAGAACCGCCATACTCGATCGAGTATAGGACTTACTCGATCGAGTGGCCTCTACTCGATCGAGTCCTTAGACTACTCGATCGAGTAGCCTACGCTAGACGAGTTCCCAACGTCAAAAGGTCATCAAGTACTAAGTCCGTTTGTATGAGAGGTTCTCAAAGGTCTACCACATGTCCAAGATTAGTCAACGGCTAGTCAACGGGTCCCTAACGGGGCGGGTATTACAGTCTTCCCCACTTAAAAAGAACTTCGTCCCCGAAGTTCAACTTATCATCTCTCGCAACCAAAGGTGTATGCTAAGTCAAGACAACTAAGACAACGTAACCTGGCGAGAACTGTTATAGCCATACCCAACATACTACCCACTTTCCATGCCGACTAATCATCATCACCTACCTTTACAAAAAGACCATCAAACACAACTCCCTTCCAAGTCACAATCAACTTGACACAACCAACTTACTTAACCAACACTTAAGCCACTAAACATCTCAAATGCATAAATTGCTGATTAAATTACTCAATAACCGTTTAAATCATTTACACAACAATTACATTACTTAAAAATGATTAAATTATTTGAACAACCATTAGATTATACAACAGAAATAACAAATAAATTACCAATGAAGTATCCAAAAGACGACATTTTAAGCATTTTTCCCGCGCGACATTACTCTTCCCCTCCTAAAAGGAACTTCGTCCCCGAAGTTCACCTTCAAGACGAGATATAAATATTACAAGAAAATGAAAACCATCACCTAATCTTGACATTACGAGATGAACCAACACATGATGAAACCAACAATTACAATCTAACCCTCTTTGACATTACTTGTATAACATGTGTTCATATGAGTACATCGAATGAAAATAACACACAAAATGATTAAATTATGTGGAGCAATACCAATCCAATATATATCAAATTTAAGCAATTTATCCAAGTGACATTATGAAAACATAATTACCCAACACAATTATCTCAGAATTATTACGAACAATTATACAGATTGAGCAACCGCATAGGATGACAGTTAAATACAAATTAGCACCCATATCAAATTATGACCACTATTTACCTCTTGGATACATTACATACGCACGTAGAAAACACGAATTAACAATTAACGGTCATAGCAGAACATATAACGTCAACAAAGTATCCCCCATAACCTCCATGTGACAAGGAAACCGTTTAGAAACACAAGCAAGGGTACTCGATCGAGTTAGGGTTACTTGATCGAGTTCAGGTCAAGCTACTCGATCGAGTTAAGCATACTCGATCGAGTATCTATAGATCAGAATGCTCCTTAAGATGTCATATGCAGGTACTCAATCGAGTTGACGGCACTCAATCGAGTAAATGCATGTCAGAATGCTCCCAAATGCGTTATCAATCAAGGAAAATGTGTCAAGGTTCGGGGTTTCATCCCGACTCCATTGTACCTATGTGACAAACCTAGCAAATGCAACAGAAAAATAGGGCCTTATGGCCAAATACAAACTGAAATCAAATCTAAATACCGATAAAACAAATGTAACAAGCTAACACAAGTCCGCTAAAAAATTACAAACAAGAAAATCACTCGAGGTCGCCTCCTCGATGCTCCCGAGGTGCCAGCTCCCGACGTGCCTCCTCCGGTAGTAGCTCCCGTGTCGGGGTCTCCTCCTATTCTCCATGGTGCAAGGCACCCATAGAGGTAGCTCGTGGGGTCTCCCCATGTAGCCGGGTCAACTCCATAGGAATGAAAGACGCCACTATCATTCCCCACGCCTCGCCACCAACTAGTTGGGCCAAGCTGGTCCCAATACCCTGCACATAGCCCATCTCGTGGAGGTTCCGAAGCAACAAGGCGTTGGACACTCTCTTTGTAAGCTCGCTAACCTGCATTTGAGGGCTGAAGGAAGACGGGTAGCTGGGATACGTGTATTGGGGTGGTCCAGGCTGCACAAACTGAGACTCCCCCACCACCTCTCTGACTCTCCTGGGTTCTCTCCCCTCTCGGGACACCTGGTCTTCCCTCCTCGCTTGGTCTCCCCTGATCAGCTCAGGCATCTTCTCGAGAAGGTCATCTAAGATCAGGTAGGTCTGTTCGGGGAGGTCAGACTAAGCCAACGGCTCAGTCACTAGAAGATGATCCGGGTTAGGCACTCTCATCCAACTCATACCTCTAACCCTCCAAGCTAACCCACCATCACCCAACACTCTCAACCACTTCTGAGAGATGAAGTAAGCCCTGTCCAAAGTCGGAACAACCGGAACCAAAGGTTTGAGGGCCGAAGACGCCTCAAAACTAGTCAACCTCTCCGCTAGGCGAGTGGCGATAGCACCACAAATAAGGTATCGGAACGTAGACTTGGCAATCAAGGCCAAACTGGCACATACTATGGCCGGGGCACTGTAAGCAACGCACTCCTGTCGGGTGGGGTTCAGGTAAGAGACCAACAACATCACCTCATATGAGTTAAGCTTACTCACATCTTTCTTAGCATAGAGCAAAGAGGTTTAGGCCCGGAGAAAGATCTTCAAAGTCACATGCTGAATATCATTGATCAACATGTTACTCGAAGTAGGGGCAGATCTACCAGTGAACAAGGGCAGGTAGCCACTGGCTCCACACTCAATCAAGACATCCCTAAGATATCCCTTCTTGGCCCGTGTAAGCCTCAGGTGATCGGCGAACTGATCAAGGGTCAGATAGAAACTAGTGATCATCAGCCGGAATCCTACCATCTTCTCAGCCACATCATAAGTAAAAGAACTCATGAACTCTAGGGTTAAAAAGGCATAATAGTGTTTCCTCAAGTGGTACAACCCCTCCAAACCCAGTATCTCAAATATATGTCGGACATCTACTTTTATTTTCAGCTCCTCCAACACACTCATATCTATGCACCTAGTAGGTCTCATGGTGCGACTCAGCAACTCTACAAAAGCGTCTCTCTGCTTAAAGTCAGCAAAGATTACCGTAGGGTATCCAAGTACTGGTGGAACAACAGGTCCTTGACTCTCTTCTCTCACCTCTACCTCGGCGGCACGTGTCCTCTTGCTTTGTCGTGTAGCTGTAGTTCTTGGGATCTGTTTCAACATAGTTTAGCCACACATCAGGTTTTTAAAAACTCAAGGTAGAAATTTTCAAATGCTTTATACGGAAAATACAATGCTTAAGATAAATTACCTGTCAAGTATGTAAAATTTTGAGACAAAACACGATTTTGCCAATCCCCTTACTTTTTGCAATACATAAAAGTTGCTTTAAAATTCCAAAAGATGAATCTTAAGCTAGCATGGAAGAAATTGGACTAAATGTCTACCAAAACAAGCTTCTTAAGTTGGTTATTGTAGTGAAATTGGGGCAAATATTCAGCTTTATACACTTTTAAGACGGAGTTTTAAGACAAATTTTTTGATGAAAATAACCAAAATCAAACACCAAATATGATACTACTAACATCCCTTATCCTTTTTCAACACTTTAAGATGAATGTGATGAACAAAATCGAAATTTGGGGCAAACCCTAGAAAAATCCGAGTTGATCATGGTCACAAATCGGGTTTAAATTTTCAATTCCTAACATAGATAACAATGATTCAAGGTGACTTCTATCAAAATCTAACAATTCCAATGCAAATTTAGGGCATAAAACCGAAATAACAGAAATTTCCAACACAAATACATGCTTCAAATTGCATTTAAAATCAAAGAAAAGAGTAGAAGTTTACCTTGAATAAATTGCAAACGAAATTGATGAATGAACTAGAAGGATTTTGGGAAGAAATCAAGCACAAATCACACCAAATTGTTGTGAGCCAAGAGGTTTTATGAGAGAATTAGGGATAGGAATAAGAAATACAAAGGAAGGAATAAGAAGAATGAAGATATAAGACTTGAAGGATTTTACGAAAACCCGTGTACTGTAGCAAGTAACTCGATCGAGTATCTGATGTACTCGATCGAGTTGAGGTTGCTCGGTCGAGTTTTGACGCTGGCAGAATTAGCATTGATTCTGTTTTCTATCAAACTCGATCGAGTGACCTTCTTACTCGGTCGAGTAAGGCCTACTCGGTAACTTATAAGTCGTCTCACATCGAGACTCATTCAACGGCATCACGCCATCACACTGAACACGAGTCAAAGTCTAGCCAACATCGTCACACCATCAATCGAGTTAGCACCGAGGCACATACATAGTTACCCTCGTCTCGTTTAGTTCAAAGTGTCTTTCCGTACTTCGTGATGTCTGCGTTTAGTCTTTAAACCGTGTCGGATTAGGATGTAAGGTGAGCCATTTTCGGCCTCAGAACCATGGTCCATCTTCAGCTTCGTCCAACAACAACGACGATGACAACAACAGAGATCTCACAACTGCTCAGCTATCCAGCCTACTCGCAGCCCTTAAGGTCACTCTGAACCGTGTCAAGACCCGTATCGACACTCTGGAAAACAAGGAAGCCGTAGATCATAACACTCTACAATTAACCGAAACTGAGAAAAGGCTTAAGCTCTTGGAGGAGCAACTCTTGGCCCTTGGGAATAACATTCACCTTGAAAGCAATCGAAGGTTCGAGCCCGTTGGGGATCAACTGCCTGACAACTTCACCTTAACTAATGTGCCTAAATTCAAAGTAATGGAGGACCCACTCAATCACATCCAGGCCTTCAAGGATTACATGTTCATCAAAGGGGTCAAACAAGAGCTCTTTACTAGGATCTTCCCATCGTCCTTGGAACTGATTCCCCGTTAATGGTACTATTCCCTCGACCGAAAGAGCATTACCACTTGGAACGAAGTCCTCGTTAAATTCGCTAAGCAATACGCCGACAATGTCGAAATTCAGGCCAACACCGGCACCCTTGAGGTCCTAACCCGAAATGACAAAGAGGGATTCACCGAATTCCTAACCCGCTGGAGAAGGGTGAGCACCCAATTGGTCAGCAAACCAAGCGAATCAACCTTGGTGGAGAAATTCGTCAACAATCTCCGTCCGGTTTACGCCAACCTGCTAAGGTACCAGAACATCAAAACCTTCCAGGATCTGCATATCCTCGGGACCCGTATCGAGGAAGACCTACGTAAGGGCGGTTTGGCCAAAACCATGGGTAGAGGCTATCCGGGGTCTACATCAACTGGATCTCATCCCTACAGACAAGCAAACAAAATTGACGAGGTCAACCTCCTCAAGCCAACTGCAAAGAAAGTCGAACGTCCCCAAAGGACATTCACCAACATAGAAACCTGCTTCAAGCTGAAGAACGCTATCCAGGACATGATCGAGAAAGAAGAACTACCCCTACCTCCACCAGCAAAACCAAACAACAAAACAAACCCTCTGGCGATCCACGTCATTTCAAATGATGAACCAACTCTGTATTACTCGCATCTCATCTTCCCTATTGAGGACGAGATCAATGCCTTAGAAAAGGACACCTCAGACGGGATGTTCATGTTCAGCGCCGCGTCCATGCTCACCATATTTCAGGAAATTGAGAAAACCACAGCTAGTGTCTCGGAGAGGATCACCCGACTCGAGGTTGCCTATCACCGACTAATGTTCAACCCACCAACACTTGCACCACGTCCAAGGGAGGGTCCCCCAAACAACCAAAACTCCCAATTCCAAAATGGACTACTTCCGCAACCATTTTGGCACGCACCTCACAACATAAACCACAATAATCAACCTCACAATAATAACCTTCACAAAAACTCCCCGCACAAAAACTATCCTTCGAGGAACACCCCTTCAAGGTACACTCGCGACCCTGAAATCAACGGCATTTGGAGAGATGGCGTAGATGACGTCTACATTGTCTCGGGAAAGGGCAAGCAAACCAAATAGATTGATCACCTTACTCGATCTAGACGCCCTTACCAGAACCCAAGCAACACAACAAATAATCCGCCAACAATCAATGACGTCCCAGAAGTTGACATTCAACCTAGGGTTCCCGAGAACTCAATTCCCAAGCAACTCCAGAAGGCCAAGGCCAAGATATCCATTCGGCAAATAATCGCCACATCCTTCGAGCACCGACATTCTTTGCTTCAAGCCTTGGGGAAGCTGATAGTGCCTTCCACCTCCTCACCCGAAGAAGTGGTGGCCCATATGACCAGGGACGTCCCTGACCTGAATAACACAATCATATTCTCCAACGAGGATATCCCTCTCTTTGGAGCCAACCAGAACTTGGCCGTATACATCACCGTGAAATGCTTAAAAAAGAACATACCAATGGTCTTGGTGGATGACGGACTTGCAGTCAACATCATTCCTCTCAAAACAGCTCATAAACTAGGGATCAAGGAAGTTGACCTAGTCCCAACCAATCAAGGAGTACGCGCCTACGACGGTACTCGCCGTAAGGTCGCAAGTCTTATCACCATAACCAATGCGGCAGGACCCTTTGAGAGACAAGCCAATTTCCAGGTAGTCGACATCGACGCATCATTCAACATGCTTCTAGGGCACCCTTGGATCCATGCTGCCAAAGATGTCACATATACCCTTCACTGGAAAATTAGAGTCCCCTTAAACGGGAAAACAGTCATAATTTCTGCATCCCCAATCAAAGCTGTCATGAAAAAAGGGATAGCCTCGCAAGTCACTGAGGAGATCGACAACGAAATATGGGGATTCCAAGCCGTGAATGCCCTAACCGAAGAACCAACACCTTTTGATTGTGATCCATTCTCTAACCACACGATCAACCGCATCTTGATGCGCCATGGGTATTTCCCGGACAAGGCTCTTAACCCACTGAAAAACACCTTGCCTCCCCTGAAACTGGCCAAGGTCCTCAACATCCCTTTTGGACTAGGCTACGAGCCGACCGATGAAGTCATCCGGGAGATGGGTCTCCTTGTGAGGAAGCGAAAAAAGCAAGGAATTATCCTTCGCCCATACCACTTGACCCTCAACGGATATTTCGTCCTCGAAGGAGAGTCTAAACTTTACAACGGTTTTCCTGAGCCAATCTACGACCTCGTAACAAAGGTCAAGCATCCGGATATAGAAGTCTTTCAAGATTGCTACTTCTTCCCTGACAACAACACCAATGCTGCATCGATCAAGTCTGAATCAACCCCTTGCCTAGACGGGCAAGCTATGAGCCTCCTTTTCGGAGAAGACAACATCAAGCACCTCAACTACGAGGACATCATAAGCATTGCTCTCAAAGACAACCAGTTCGACCCTACTGCCTTGATCTCTGATGCTAACTCAGAGAAAGCTATCCAAGGCTGGAGGAAGACTTTCAAGTGGACCGATCGTCAAGGCCGCGTTCTCAAGATCACAACCGGAGAAGGCCCCGTGTTTAAAGAGGAAAGTGAAGACGAGACAGAGTCTGAGTTTGAGACTGATGATAAGCCTGAGTTAGAGTCTGTCTTAGGTCCTAGAACTCCCAACACCCCTATCAACGTCCCTTTTCCACTATTTTATCACAAGCTTGGGGTTATCTCAGAGGTTGAGTCAACTAAAGTCACCCCTACTCCCGCAGAAGGTAGCAACCTGAACCTAGTCCCAGGGGCCACCTCCTCTACTGCGTCGCCACTGACTCCCCATGAGATGTCTGTCCTATCCGAGCTCTTCGCTCAGATCGACTTAATGAATGCAAAGTTTGCTTACGCCTCGTCTCAATTTAACTGCAATACACTTCTGAACGAATATGAGGAATTTGACTTGAGTGACTACCCACCTCACCTAGACAAAGAACTCAACAAACGCAAACATAGAACACCCATTATTGAGGAGACCGAACTCATGAAGGTAGGGAACAACAACGCACCTCAATAACTTAGTATAGGGACCACCCTTGACCCCTAGGAAAGACAACAATTCATCGACCTCTTGCACGAATACAAGGACGTATTTGCATGGTCCTACAAAGACAGGCCTGGGATCCACAGAGAGATTGCAGAGCACATGATACCCATTAAGCCCGGAGCTAAACCCGTGAAGAAAAAGTTGTGCCGCATGCGCCCTGAATGGGCCTTGAAAATCAAGGGAGAGGTAGACAAGCAATTCAAAGCCGGGTACATCAAAGTTTCGAATATTCTGACTAGGTAGATAACATAGTCCCCGTACCCAAGAAAGATGGAAGAATTTGGGTTTGCGTCGACTTCAGAGACCCGAACAAGGCAAGTCCAAAAGATGACATCCCACTGCCGCACGTTGACATCTTGGCAGAAAACATTACTGAGCATGCCCTATTATCATTCATGGGTAGGTATGCTGGGTATTGTACAAAATCAAAATGGCTGAAGAAGACGTGAACAAAACTTCATTCACTACACAGTGGGGCACATATTGCTACACTGTCATGCCCTTTGGCCTAATCAACGCCGGAGCAACCTATCAGAGAACCGCCACCACTATCCTACACGACACGATGCACAAGGAAGTGGAGGTATACATCGATGACATGATCATCAAATCAAAAGAGCGAGATGGCCACATCAACGCCCTTCGAAAATGCATCACTCGCTTTCGAAAATACAACATGAGACTAAATCCTCAAAAGTGTGCATTCGGGGTCACCTACGGAAAACTCTTGGGACACATCGTCGGCAAAAGAGGCATCGAAATCGATCGCACCAAAATCAAAGTTCCCCAACAAATGCCTCGGCCTAAGAGCGAGAACGAGATTCGGGGACTTTTCGGTCAAGTCCAATACATCAGCCGCTTCATAGCCAAGCTCACTATGATTTGCGAACCTATCTTCAAGAAGCTCCGCTCCACCTATCACATCAATTGGGACGACGATTGCCAAAAAGCCTTCGACGGGATAAAGGAAATCTTATCCAAACCTCATGTCCTTATGCCACCTCAGGAGACAATTCCCTTATCTCTATATCTGACCGTCACCGACACGGCCATGGGAGAAATGCTAGTAGAAACAGTCGACGGCGAAGAACAAACCATCTACTACATCAGCAAAAAGTTCATCGAATACGAACAAGCACACCCAATTGGAGAAGACATGTCTCGCCCTAGTTTGGTCAACAAAGAAGCTACGACAATATATGCTCAGCTACGCAGTTCACATCTACTCCAAGATGGACCCCGTCAAATACATATTCGAAAAGCCCTTGCTAAACGAAAGGTTGTCCAGGTGGACACTCATGCTGATACCCGTCGTTGTAGGAACCAAAAATAAGATTTATAATTTCCTATTAAGACTAACCTAGGCTAGTGGTAACAGGGTCGAACCACAAGGAGGCGAATGTAATTTCTAACTGTCTAATTTAGTCTAAGGTAACGAAAGTGGGAGTTGAATTGATTTGGTCTATACTAATAGCATTAAAGACAATAAACTAAATAAACGGATAAAACAGATAAAAGAGGGGGTACTAGGATGGTCGGTTTACTATAGTTTCAGCGGCAGCAAACTAAGTCGGTCTAAATCAAACACATGAGGCGGGAAACAAGAGGTCTTCTCGGTCCACTCTTAACAGATAGCATCTTTCGATCTCGCTATAAGTCCCGAATATCACTAATACTGACTCTCGTCCTGAAAAGTGATTTATAATCTAAACTTTACCTATCTTTCGATCTCAGCATAGTTTAGTCATTTTAATTGGTGATCTAACAACTGTCCCTATCTCTCGATCTAATGGGTCAGTCATATCCTAAACATTCAACTAGTCGTGTGCACTCGATTCGTCGAATAAAGAATTAAAACAATTAAAACGAAAGTAAAACCCACGAGGTCAGTCGATCGACCAAGTATGTCAGTCGATCGACTGACACGCGATTCAGTCCGCACTATTCTACGCCGCCTATACTATAATTCCCCTACATCCTAGCACGAATAATTTAGCTACTCATACTAAGAATGATAACAACAATAAGATTCATCATTAAATCTACGGAATTCATGATTAAGACGATTGAGCAAATAGACAACATAAAACAATAATATCGGCTTTGGGAAACTAGCTAGCAATTTCTATACTATCAATGCGATAAAGATAAACTGAAATAGAACAGAAGGAATACCGAAATTGCAGAGGAATGATTAAAAGCTCGAACGAAAATCCTTTGCAAAACAATATTTCCGAACCCTAATTATTGATAAACTAAACTAAATGTAAACTAGGTAAATTTCTCAATAAAACTTCCTGATTGTATCTCTCAACTACGTTACGTTATATAGCAAATATACGTAACACTTATTATTAAAACCTAACCACAATGGGCTTCAGGTTCCTCGATCTTTTAATTCTCGTCTGAAGTAGCGATGTGGTCGATCGACTGAGCATGGTGGTCGATCGACTGAGATGCAGTGTACAGTAGGTTCTGGATCCCGCGAGTTGGTCGATCGACTGAAGGTAGTGGTCGATCGACTGCTCTAGGTGGTACTTGACTTCTATGATCTCGTGGATTTGTCTTTTGGGCCTTGAAATGCGCACCAAGCTCGTTCCTTAAGTGAATACTTCACGTCAAATGCAATGCAGGATACTCGGGGACGAATTTAGCTCGATTTCCGCTGGATTCTTCACATTTCTGCAATAATGTACAAAAACACGAAAATAGACGGAAATAAGGGAAATGGTAGCTTAAACTACACAAATGAGCTCTGAAATGCGTGGAAAATAGGATGTAAAACATCATATGAAAGACACGCATCAAACTTCCCCAAACCAAACCCTTGCTTGTCCCCAAGCAAGAACTATACTCGATTTAATGACCTAATGGAACGAGTCAATCTCAGAGCGAATTACAACATGTAAAGCCTAAACCATTTTAATGCAATAACCAACAATCAATTAGTAATGTGAATCATGCAAACGAGTTATGAGGTCGTTAGAAAATTGCTGAACTGTCAACTATAGAGACTTGTCAAATTGGACTCTCACGGGTCGCTCATATCACACATAAGCACAGGTGAATATATAAGAGGATAGAAAGAATTCATTTTGTACAGACTCTCACCTAACTACGACCTATAAGAACATGCCTGCAATATAATATGAAAACAATCTCTACAACCGTACATATGCATTCCAACCAACTAAAGACCATGACACATGCCGAGGTATAAATGTGGATATGTGAGGTATGGGTAAGAAGAGGCAAAACATTTATGGGAAAGTGGAGGCACATGTGATCAAGCTAGTACCCAAACGGAACCATGTGGCAACATCCAACTTCTTGCTCAAAATCAAATGAAACGGTGCTGTAGCAAGCACAAATCTCACAGTCTCCAGGTATAGAAGTATTCAACTAACTCCCCATAAGATTTGAATAATACATGGGAGCAAAAATCGCCATAAGATAAAGGTTTGAATTATGCGAATCGATTCTTTCTTTTTTCTTCCGAACTCCAGTCGATCGACCAGAATTGGCAGGCGATCAACTGCTTTGAACAGTACAGAACCTCTTTTTCTCTTTCTCGAATCATTTTTCTTTTCTTTTTGTTTCTTTCTCTCCGGTTCTTTTTTCTTTCTTTCCTTTCTTTTTATTCTCCCAACAACATCTCAATCGAGCAAAAGGCTACCAAAAACGAAGTGACAATCCCAACAACTAAACTACTAGCTTGACAAGGGCAGGCTAAATGTAGGATGTAGTAATGGGACAAAAAGGCTATTTTTGGCAGTGTGAAGCTTATGGGCAAAACGAATAAAGGGAAACCTCTACCACATGTGTCAACAAACCACAAACCGAATGCATACAGGTATTAAGCAGATTAAGTTCATATTTATGCACATTGATGTAACATGTCTCATAAGGAGTACTACTCACATTCCTAAATAAACCGGTCATAGATGTCACCAGTTATAGGCCCTAATAACTCAGAATATATAAGTAGTTTGCCAAATATCTAAGTCAAGTTTAAAGTTCAGCAAAAAATTAAAGAAAACTCGTAGATTATGCATATATGATTCTACTAATAACATGTCAATCTAGCAAGGCTTAGGCATTTACAAGTGCAAATGCAATGTCATCCTTGAAATACTACCGTTCCGACTCAACCTATATGCTAAAATAAAAATGCAAATTTTTTTTTAAAATTTTTTGAAGTTTTTCAATCTTTTTTTTTTTGAATTTTTGGTATATATAAAATGAAATGAACAATGCAAAACATAATGTAAACGTGAATGCAAGCAAATGATATGCGACGCAAAACCCTTCCCCAAACCAAATCGCACAATGTCCCCATTGTGCAAAATCATGTAATGAAGAAAAGAGAAATGGGAATTTTGCGATAAATAAATTAAAAGGACATGAAGAGGAAACCAGGAACTCACAAGACTTTAAGCGCAGCAAAAGGAAACCTCCCAAACCAGCGTAAGCTCGGAGGTTTCAGTAGCCAGCAGTGCTATTAATAAGTACCTGAAAAGACAAACAAAGTACCGCGCATAAAATCGAGAAAGACAATAATGAAGCGGTATTATGTGCATAATTGAGAAAAATAGAAGAAATAAATAGTGACGGAAGATAAAGTAGAGTAGAAAACTCCCTTAATTCCGCAAATCGACCAAACATAGCAGGAGAGAGGTCGTAAACAGGTACAGCAGTGCAGGTCGGTCGATCGACCACATCACTCAGTCGATCGACCGAGGTGAAAGTAACAGTAGCTCCTGGAAACTGCAGACCAGTCGATCGACTATATAGCCCAGTCGATCGACTGAAAATACTTCTGTACTTCAGATTTCTTCGTATTTGCTCAATTACTTGAGCTAATGAGGTCCAAAAGCCTGCAAATGCACAATAATACGCGCCTAAAATTGCGCAAAACCCAAAGTAAAGTCTAAAGTACTTAAAAAAATCCTAAGCAACAAAAATAAATGCGAAGTCTCGCGCACACAAAATACGGTAAATAGTCTTAAAAGCAATAAAGTAAATGTTTCATAAAGCATTTGATCAACTAATAGTTGATCAAGAATGGCCATGGTATGGCCCACTTCGTTGGCTTCTGGCTACTAGAGGTATCCTCAACGATGCTCATCTTCATAGCCGCACCCCTCTTAGCCTCAACATCCGCCGAGCTCAACGGATCAACAACTTCTATATCTCCCCAGTCAATGATCTCTTCGGACTCATCGGAATCTAGATCGGACTCTGTCACTTTGACCGGCTCGTCATCAACTTCCTCATCAGTGCCATAGCTAAGGCAACCAAGACCTCCTCTTTGAATGATCGGCTTCTTCACAGCTGGGGCGACTTGCGGCTCTTCCTTCCCCAAACCAGCTCCTGCAATATCAGAAATAGACAAATCTTCCTCCAATTTGCTCCCAATCTGGGGCGGAGGGGTTATGACAGGAATAGGAGTAGAGACAGGCATATCAGGAAGTATAAAATAAGATTTCTTTTCAGAAACCGTATTGCAAGTCACGGGCCACATGGGGTCTTTCTTCTTAGCAGGTTGGGCAAAAACAATAGAATGCTTCCATACTTTAAAAGTCAAGGTACCCGAACCAACATCTATGACTGCACCAGCAGTGTGCAGAAATGGCCTACCCAAAATAATGGGAATATGGGCATCCTCAGGCATGTCAAGCACCACGAAGTCAACAGGGAAGAAAAACTTCCCTATTTGCACGGGGATGTCCTCTAAGACTCCTATTGGCTGGACCGCAGATCGGTCAGCCATCTGTACTGTCATGTCTGTGACTGCAAACCTAGTCAATTTGAGCTTCCTAGCAAGACTCAAGGGCATTACACTTATACTGGCTCCTAAGTCACATAATGTCTTCTCAATAGAGAAGGTACCTATATTGCAAGGAACAGAAAAACTACCAAGGTCTTCTAGTTTGTGAGGTGCAGTGTGAGACAAATAAGAGCATAACTCTTTGGTTAATGCGACAGTATGCACATTTTCAAGTGACTTTTTCTTAGACAAGAGTTGTTTCATGAATTTAGTATAGGTAAGCACTTGATTAACTAACTCAAGGAAAGGCACTTGTACATTCAAGCTACGAATAACCTTTTCAAATTTATTGAAAGATACCTGTTCCTTCGTCGGCACTAGTCTTTCCGGGTATGGGGCTGTAAAAAGTAGCTTAGCCCTCTCCTCTAAATCGCGCATGCCGGCATCCCTGGACTTAGGCTGAAAGTCCACCACCTTCTCTTTATCGAAGCTTGAACCCTCTTCAGACCGTCTCAAATGTGAGCCATTGACCGACATTGGGTCGAACTTCCGGAATCGGGACAGACCCATCAGCACTCGGGTCTTGCCCGAATACTTTCGGAGTTGTCGTACCCTGAGACAAATGGTCTCTCAAATTATTGGGCATTGGAGGACGAAATTTCTCAATATCAGCAGTGGCCTCAGTCGATCGACCACCTTGCTCAGTCGATCGACTGAGTTGAACAGGACCAGAAGCTTCTGTAACTCGCACTTCAGTTGATCGACCGGGTATGTCAGTCGATCGACTGATATACCTGGTAGACGCCTTTTTCTTTCCTTTGCTCGTTCCAGCTTTGTTTTGACTCGGTTTCGCCTCATCTTTTGCACCATCATCCTCGACCATAGCAGGCCCCTCCAGGGTGGACCCACTCCTCAACGTGATGGCATTAAGGGTCTCCTTTTGGTCGGTTTGAGTTGGTAAGTGTCCTGGAGCTCGAGTGGTATTCTTGCTAGCCAATTGAGCAATTTGGCTCTCTAGCATCTTCATCCCGGCCTCTCTAGCTTGGGACTCCTTCAGCAATAAGTTCTTCAACTCGGTGAACTCGGAATTTTGGGATTGTTGCTGCTGCTGAGGAACATACGGAGGCTTTTGATATGGCTGCTTATGTGGAGGCACATAGGCTTGCTGCTGCTGCTGTTGTGGAAGTTGAGTCGGATTCAGGACATTCTGGCTACTCCACCTCAAGTTGGGGTGGACATTCGGCTCATATTACGTGTTTGTCTGCCTATAATGTTGAAAGGCAGTGCAAGACTCAAAGAGGACCGAACAATTTTCTAAGACATGCCCCTCAGCTCCACATCTTCTACAGACGAAAGGACCGTCTGAAACAGCATTAACATGGTACATCCCTCCTTTAGAAGCTCCTCCCAACTCATATTTGTCAAACCTTGCAGTGAGAGCTTCTAGTGCAGCAACCGAGGAAGATTCAGTAGCTCTCATTTGATTGCCTCTGGAATTCCCATATTCAGCTTTATGGGTGGCTAAGTCATCAATGATCTTCCACCCCTTAGTCTCTCCCATATTCTCAGCAAATCGGCCATTGTCTGCAAAGATCCAAAATAGCCCTCGATCGTCATACTGACCCGTTATAGGCGATTGCAAAGACTCCATTTTTCGAACCCATGGTGCGGTATGGTTCGCACCAGCTTCTTGAAACGAACCCATGCTTCATGAAAATTCTCATCCGGCCCTTGTTTAACGCTCGTGATCTGAGCTCTAATGGCATTAGTCTTCGAGGCAGAGAAGTACTTTTTATAAAATGCCAGGGCTAAGGAGTTCCAGTCGGTGATCCCATGAGCGGCTCGATCCAGATCTCTATACCACTCTCTTGCAGCATCACGAAGAGAGAAAATGAACATGGTCTCCTTGATCTGGTCTTGGGTCACACCGGTCGGCGGGGGTATAGAGCAGCAATAATCAATAAAAATCTCCATATGCTTGGCTGCATCTTCATTTGCGGCTCCCGAATCGGTTTCTCTCAACCAGGTTAATATAGGAAGGCTTCGGCTCGAATTTTCTCGCCTCCCCGGGTAGTTCGAATCCTTTGTAGAGATTCGCACTGGTGTCGCTCTCGAGTGACTGGCAATGGTTGCTTCTTCAGCCATGACTGGAATTTCTGGAGAAGTGACTGTCTCAGCTGAAGAAGTAGAGGCAGGAGATGTAGGTGGATCTTCTTCGAACAGAGCGTTCTCGTAGTAACTTGACAGAGTACTCAGATCTTCCTCTGTCGGTAATACCCTTTGTGATCGTCTCAACTCGCGCAAGGATTTCTCGATCTCAGGATTGAATGGTACTAGTTCACCACCCTGTGACATGCGCATAAGAAGAAACTACAAAAAGAATATAAGAAAAGTTAAAGGAACGGAAGTCCCTTAAACTAAAGAAAGACTAAATAAAAACAACTAAAAATTAGAACAATTGCCTCCCCGGCAACGGCGCCAAAATTTGATACCCGTCGTTGTAGGTACCAAAAATAAGATTTATAATTTCCTATTAAGACTAACCTAGGCTAGTGGTAACAGGGTCGAACCACAAGGAGGCGAATGTAATTTCTAACTGTCTAATTTAGTCTAAGGTAACGAAAGTGGGGGTTGAATTGATTTGGTCTATACTAACAGCAATAAAAGACAATAAACTAAATAAACGGATAAAACAGATAAAAGAGGGGGTACTAGGATGGTCAGTTCACTATAGTTTTGGCGGCAGCAAACTAAGTCGGTCTAAATCAAACACATGAGGCGGGAAACAAGAGGTCCTCTCGGTCCACTCTTAACAGATAGAATCTTTCGATCTCGCTATAAGTCCCTAATATCACTAATACTGACTCTCGTCCTGAAAAGTGATTTATAATCTAAACTTTACCTATATTTCGATCTCAGCATAGTTTGGTCATGTTAATTGGTGATCTAACAACTGTCCCTATCTCTCGATCTAATGGGTCAGTCATATCCTAAACATTCAACTAGTCGTGTGCACTCGATTCATCGAATAAAGAATTAAAACAATTAAAACGAAAGTAAAACCCCACGAGGTCTGTCGATCGACCAAGTATGTCAGTCGATCGACTGACACGCGATTCAGTCCGTACTATTCTACGCCGCCTACACTATAATTCCCCTACATCCTAGCACGAATAATTTAGCTACTAATACTAAGAATGATAACAACAATAAGATTCATCATTAAAACTACGGAATTCATGATTAAGACGGTTGAGCAAATAGACAACATAAAACAATAATACCGGCTTTGGGAAACTAGCTAGCAATTTCTATACTATCAATGCGATAAAGATAAACTGAAATAGAATAGAAGGAATACCGAAATTGCAGAGGAATGATTAAAAGCTCGAACGAAAATCCTTTGCAAAACAATATTTCCGAACCCTAATTATTGATAAACTAAACTGAATGTAAACTAGGTAAATTTCTCAATAAAACTTCCTGATTGTATCTCTCAACTAGGTTACGTTATATAGCAAATATACGTAACACTTATTATTAAAACCTAAACACAATGGGCTTCAAGTTCTTCGATCTTTTAATTCTCGTTTGAAGCAGCGATGTGGTCGATCGACTGAGCATGGTGGTCGATCGACTGAGATGCAGTGTACAGTAGCTTCTGGATCCCGCGAGTTGGTCGATCGACTGAAGGTAGTGGTCGATCGACTGCTCTAGCTTGTACTTGACTTCTATGATCTCGTGGATTTGTCTTTTGGGCCTTGAAATGCGCACCAAGCTCGTTCCTTAAGTGAATACTTCACATCAAATGAAATGCAGGATACTCGGGGACGGATTTAGCTCGATTTCCGCAGGATTCTTCACATTTCTGCAATAATGTACAAAAACACGAAAATAGACGGAAATAGGGGAAATGGTAGCTTAAACTACACAAATGAGCTCTGAAATGCGTGGAAAATAGGATGTAAAACATCATTTGAAAGACACGCATCACATGCTATCCGAATTTGACCTCAAATTCATACCCCTCAAGGTTATTAAGGGAAGGACAGTCGCCGATTTTCTAGCAGAAAATCCCGTCAACGAGGATCCAACGACCGACATATGGTCACTCCCTGATGAAGACATCCTTTGTGCCAAAACCGACGCATGGGACCTATACTTCGATGGTGCATCAAACCGGAGAGGCTTCGGGCTAGGAATCCTTCTAATATCACCAGAAGAGGGACACGTTCCAATGTCTATCAAACTAGACTTCGCCGTCACCAACAATGCCACCGAATACGAAGCATGCCTCATCGTCATATAAGCAGTCATAACACTTGGCATCAAGCGGTTGAGAGTCCACGGTGATTCCTCGCTGATCATCAATCAAATGTCCAGATCATGGAAAATTTGAAGCGACGGCCTAGCACCATACCAAGCAAAAATTAACCAGGAAGCCGAATTCCAGGACCAAATCGATTACTTCCACTTGCCACGGGAAGAAAACCAATTTATCGATGCCCTAGAAAAACTTGCCGCACTCATCAACATACCTGACGACATGACATCCATGCCCTTGTGTGTCGAAAGAAGGAGCGAGCCAGCTCACATCTGTGCCATCATCAACGACGAGGAAACCATATCGATCCTTCGTACCAAGCCATCCTCAATTACAAAACCAAAAACGAATTCCCTCCTAACTCTGATACAAGAGGACAAAGAGCCATCCGTTTACTTGCATCACAAATCATGATAAACCAAGAGCAACTATACAAAAGAACAACCCAGGGGATCCTTCTCCTTTGCATTGATCACAACAAAGCCAATAAAGTCACGGAAGAGGTCCACGATGAAGAATGTGGCCCTCACATGAGCGCAATGATGCTAGCCCAAAAAATCATGCGGTTAGGCTACTACTAGACCACCATGGGAGCCGATTGTAAAAACTACGTCAAACATTGCCACAATTGCCAAATATTTGCCAACATACAACACGTACCACCATCCCTTTTATGCACCATGACATCACCCTGGCCTTTTTCGACCTGGGGCATCGACATCATCGGCAAAGCCAATCTGATTGGCACCAAAGGATATTGCTTTGTCCTCGTCTCAATCGACTACTTCACCAAATGGGTAGAAGCACAATCATATGCACCCTTGACCGCCAAACAAGTGGCCAAGTTTATCCAAGACAACATCATCTGCAGATATCGGGTACCCCATGAAATCATCAGCGACCAAGGCTCCTACTTCCGGGCCAAAACGCAAGCATTGTTGGACAAATAAAAAATCAAACGACACCGTTCATCCCCCTATCGCTCCCAAACCAACGAAGCGGTAGAGGCAGCAAACAAAACACTCGTCACCATCATAAAAAAGATGCAAGATAATTACTGCGATTGGCTGAGCAACCTCCCATACTCACTCTGGGGATACCGAACCTCCATTCGAACACCAGCAGGAGCAACACCCTTCTACCTAGCATACGATATGGAGGCAGTACAACCAGTGGAGTTGGAAATCCCATCTCTATGCATCCTACTAGAAAGTCAAGTCCCTGAGGCGGAATGGACTCGTTGAAGGTTCGAGCAACTCACCCTCTTAGATGAACAGCGACTCAACGCCTTGCACAACGTCCAGCTATACCAACAACATATACAACGGGCATTCAACAAAAAAGTCAAACCCAGAAACATCAAAGAAGGCGACTTGGTCCTCAAGTCAATTCGAGCACCGTTACCCGTCGATCCAAGGGGGAAATTCAAACCGAATTGGGTCGGGCCATACGTGGTCAAGAAAATCCTTTCGGGGGGCATAGTGGGATTGAGTTACCTAGACGGGGAAGACTTCACAAATCCAACCAACCTAGACCAACTCAAGAAATACTACCATTGAACCTTAGTACCAGCAACCAACGACCTTTCCCTAGTTTCTTAACTAGTGACCGCAATCCCCCTTTCAAGTCAATTCCACAAAATTTATGATTTGAAATTGCATTTTTAATCGAGTCTAAGTTACGGCACCTTGCCATGTTTCCAGCAGCCTTTGATCTGTCAAAGCCACCATCCATTTGCACAACTCAAATAAAACACCTTAACTACGAGCATGGTTTGATTTCACCTCTCCAGGTGAATACGTAGGCAGTTCTTTCTTACGATAGAAGGATACAACCACAACACCCAAACAAAAAATGCACGCCCCAACTCAAACAAAACACTTAAACTACGAGCATGGTTTGATTTCACCTCTTCAGGTGAATACCTAGGCAATCCTTTCTTACAAAAGAAGGATACAACCATCCTCACAAACAACAACCCATACAAACGTCAAAAAGAAAACACCCCTCCCCCTCTTTCCTCACACCAAATAAAAACAAAAAAAAAGGCCTTTCTCCCTTTTCACAAAAATCCCCTTCACATGTGTAGTGTTTAGGACAATTCAAACCGAATTACCTTTACAAGATAGATGGAGAAATAATAAATGTTCACAACATTTTTTTAGCACAAGCAATATTCTTATTTATTTAATAATAGGAAGGATTACAAACTTGACAACAATAAAGCTAAACAAGTCCACGACTTGCCAAGCTAGGTGTCGACTAAGACATTACACATAATAAAACGAACACACACAAACACACAATACATAACTAATACAACATAACAAAAACGCACACAACTGCTAATACAACATGATAATAAAGCGGGTAATTAAGGTCTTCACTCCTCTATTCTACCCTTGCCTTTGCCTTCGAGATGCATATTCCCCTTGTTCTTCTTGCTAGCCTGCCTAACATGGGCTTCCTCCTTAGAATGGATCCTCAACGGATCCAAAACGACAACGGCACCCGGGCTCTTATATGACCCCATGCTCGGCCCGAGCCGAGCCCACACGCAGCTCACCGCCTCCTTGGGACTCGAGCTCCTCTTCTTCGACGGCCTCATCACATCCGGGCTCACATTATCGCCAAAGTCATCAAGGTAGGCGCGATTTGCCTTGGCCGCCACCCTATACTTCAAGTCGATGACTTCATGTTTGCAGAACTTTGACCTTTCTTCCAAGGTGGTAGCTCTTGACCATTTGACATAAGCGGGAGTCACTCATGTCGTTAAAGCTGGGTTTGGTACCTCCCAAATTGGCCGAGTGGCCCACCATCTTTCGAAAGCATCCACAAGCTCGGAGTTTCGGAATACACTCTCTTGGACGAGAGTATCTTGAGCGAGCACCTTTTGTTGACGGCCCATTTGCCTCATGACCCTTTCCGGATAGATGAAGGAAGCAACCTTTAAGCACACAACCATCAAAGAGCGAGAAGAAACGGCCGGAGCGGGCAACCCCATAAAGGACCTCAAGTGCCACCACGACACCACCCAACGAATGTGAGGACCACCCTCCTCCACCAATTTCGAGGTCCAATAGGTCTCGGTGCACGCAATGCTATCCGTACACAACTTCTTCCTCGTGGTAAGATGACGAAAGGAGTAAAAAGAAGCATCAACCGGAGGCTCAATATACCTTAGCCTCTCCATAAGCCATAGTTTGAGGATCCTAAAGGATCTAAACGAAGGTACTTCTCCACAAGAACCTTTCTTGTCCAAAGCTTGAACAATCTCACCGAGCACTAGCAAAGATGGATCCCACCCATGCTCCATTTCCCCGATAACATGAATGAGGGTCCTGCTACCATACCACCTTGGACCCTCCTTCTTCAAAGCATCAACAAGGAGGTAAGAATGCACTAGGCAAAAGGCAAGCGCCCTTCTCCTAGCCACCTCCCAAATATTAGCATCCAAGTGATTGGAAAAGATGTTGATAAGAGACAACATATCAACACCATGAGGAGCAAGAAGGAAGTTCACTTAGCTCATCGACAAGCCTAGCATGGAACGAAACTTCCCTTTATAGCACAACCGATTAGGAGGAAGCACCGAAGTATAACCCGACCACCCTCCAATAGCACCCACCTCTTCGACAGGAGGGCAAATTTCACCTTTCGGGAAGACGAAAACATGATGTTTCGCATCCCAAAAACGAGAGCATGCATCAAGCAACGAAGATTCCACCTTGACTTGACGAAGCACCAACAATTGACCAACTCCCATTACAACTAGTTGATACTTCTAGTATCCATGAACTTTTTTTGTGGAAGAAGAAGAAGAGAAGGTTTTCGTAGAGATGTTTTGTGTTGCGGATGATGAAACAATGAAGCACAAACCTCGCTATTTATACGAAACAATCAGCGCCTTTTTCTCTAAAAAAAGGGGAGGTCCATTGCATCGCCAAGGAGCTCGCACCTCTTTAGGTTGCTTCTAAGGATTCACACCTTGACTTCTCCTTGGCAAGTTGTGTTTCTTCATGACACCTCTTTCTTCTCGCCTTAGAGCTCGCACCTCTTTAGGCTTGCCTAGAAATTTTTGTGTTTTCTCACACTCATATTTCCTAGAATTCACGTCTTACGAAATCCGACACGGTTTTCATGACTCAGCTTTAAACATACGGGTTTTTCTCTTCTTTTTTTGAGGGGGGAAGGGCTAGTTGCCCCGATCCGCGATGGATTGTTTCCATGTCAGTCGAAAATTTTGAAAAAAATCTCGCATTTCTGCATAATCGATACATAACTTCCATTTTTCTCAAATTGCTCTTGCAAATTCGAATCTTGATTTCGCGAAATTCAAAATCAACACACTCACAAAAATCCTTTTGAAATTCATTCATGGCAGTTTGAGTTTCCATTCTTTTGTTTCAAATCAATTCTAGTAAAATTCGATGCGAATTTAATTCAAACTCGATTTGATTTTTCCTCTCGAATAATTTCAAAACAATTCCATTTGAAAAATCCAAGTGTGACGTCTTGTCGTGGAATTTTCAAAATTCATTTTCAAACAAGCAATTTCAATTTTAACTTCGAGACATCGTGGTTATTTTTTTTTTCAACAAATACTTTGCATGTTTACGTGTACGCGTATGTGCTACTTGTTGCTTGTTTTCTACACTAACGATGCAGGAGCGAATGCCAAAGCAAATGAGGATTCAGCCGTCGACTGCGCTTCTCCGATATAAAAAAAGCCAAACACAAAAAAAACTACAAACCAAAAACAAATATATACAACCCGCCTCAAGCGAAATATATCCACATACAAACCAAAGTCCAAAATACGGGCAAGTAACTACAAACTACTCGACGCCTCACGGCAGGCCAGCCTCGGTCCCGCTACGAGTCGCGAGCAAAGCAGACACCACCTCCTGCTCTGGCGCCCTCTCAGGAGAACTCTCCAGCGTCTCCCGCTCCATCGTGAAACAAAGCTCCTCTACCTCGGCCAACTGAGCCCTGAGAGAAGCGATTTCCGCATCCCGGCTCCACACCTCCTCCTTGCGATGTCTCGACTCCTGGTCTTGAGTGGTGAGTCCAAACCCCTGTGCCTGGATCGTTTATCTTGCCTCGTCCAACTCAGCACGGACACGAGCAAGCTCCGCTGGATCCGCAGTACTCTACAAAATGCAACATAGGTCGTTAAGATCTAACCATGAAATCCAACAAAAAAAGACACAAAAATAACAAACAAAAGGCACCTGCACAAGCCCATACTCCCTCCCAGCCAGGTCACCAGCAAGCGCCCTCCACCGGTTAGCCATCTGCCGGAGCGAGCCTGATGACTAACGATCGACACCTACATAAAAAAACAAAACCTTTCAACAAAAAAGCAACACGCAGAGCAAAGCAAAATATAAACAAGAAGCAGAGTTCAAACTAGCAGCTCACCCTCCAAACCGTCAGCCTCCACTCCATGTCAGCATCGGTCACCTCAGGAACCGCAGGCTTTGGCAGACGTAACTGCAACTCCTCACCGATCGGCCTCGGGAAGGTAGTTTGTGCCGTGAAAGCTGGGGGATAAGCCCTCATGAGGTGTTCAACACCCTACAACACAAAAGAAAACAAAACCAAAAATCACTAACCAGCAAAAACGCTCGTACCTCCAAGATGAGGCCGGGACCAACCAAAGCAAGGGAACTCCCATCCTACATCATCTCTGGACGAATGGCGGTATGCAAGTAACGGGTAAACCGGGCCAGAGCAGGCGTCACCCAGTCGTACGAGCCTAGGTCGTCCAAGTCAGCAAGAAAAGTAAGCACTTTGGTAGATAAGCGCTCGCCCTTATTGTAACACCCCCATCTACCAAGGAGCCCTAACAAGACCTTCCCTAGCAGATAATGGCATTACCATCTCGGTTGCCGGAGGACAGTAATAATCAAATGTCGATAAAAGAACGATTATATTTTATTACACGTGATTTTAACAACAAAAGATATAAAAGATACAACTCAAAACTACTGTCAACTATGTGACGCTATATCAGTCATGACTCGTGATAGACTCATCCCTCCAAGCACCCAGTTATGATCCACCAACAACCTTCTAAGACTGACTGCTCCCCATAGTGGATCACGGTAGACACAACAGAACAAACAACACAACAAAACCACACCGGGTCAGCAACTGAGGTAACAAATATACAAAAGCAGACACAACATCAGTACAACAGCACACACACACACACACACACACACACACACACACACACACACACACACACACACACACACACACACACACACACACACACACACACACCTCCTCCAACCAACCACATCTCTGACTGCCCGAAGGTCCAGTCCTGCCAGTGGGCGACCGCAGCCGTTCCCACCTAAGCCCCGCTCATCTATCCGAGCGATAAACCTATGTTCCTTAATGTGCACATCCACTCCCGTGGCGGGTTCCACGGAGGGCGAACTAAGGGCGTGAAGCCACTCCCGTAAGTGACTCAACTCAGCCGAGGGCGCACCTCGAGAACCACAGAGAACAATCACAATCAGATGTACAACAACAAACACCAACTACTATACCAACACAACATCAACAACTACCACAACCAATCAGAAATACTGACTCTACACCAACCAAACAACACCAATAGACACCCTAGACAATCAATAGTACTGAGTAGGCGAATCTACCTTTAGCAAACCGCACCGATTCCGCGTCCGATCACAAGATATCAACCAACCATGAAAACCACCTATACAATCAATGCAACCACCTATTAATACCACTACAAACCTAACTGAAAACAATGATGACGATGATGATGATGACGATAACATACCTATACAAAGTAATTCGGCGTCAAGACCGCTACCTGACTCAAGCATCCCATCCCCATTGTGTAAGCATCCTCAAAGGCCTCAAGGAAAGGGATTATGGTGAAGGAGAAAGGAGGTGACGGCATCTAGGTTTAGGAAAAAGAAGTGGGGAAATTATTTGGGGTTTCACGTTATACGATTTCTAATTCCCCACTGTAACCTCGTTACTCGATCGAGTAACTAACTTACTCGATCGAGTGACCTCTACTCGATCGAGCTCCCAAGCTACTCGATCGAGTAGCCTCAGCTAGATCGAGTACCACACAAACCAAAGCTCACCACGTCACAAGTCATCACTCGTAAAGCTTCCCAAGGTCAAGATTCGTGTCTAAGGTCAAACAACGTCAATCAACGGGTCCCTAAAAGGACGGGTATTACAGTCTTACCCCCTTAAAAGAACTTCGTCCCCGAAGTTCGACTCATCCTCCCCCGCAACACAAGGTCAAAGAACCGAGATAACCATCACTGTTTATCTGACACAAGACAACGCGATCGTTTAGAAATACCACCCCGCTATGCATGATCATCAGCCATTATCATCATCTATCCTAGCACATATTACACAACACAACTCTCCTTCGAATCACCAACCTCCCAATGCATCACCAATTACACATTGTACACAAAGACGACTCACTCGATTATTACTTGGACTTATCTCATATTATTACTCAAACGTAAACCAACACGTACAACTATCAGACTATTCTTTTCTCCATTACTTGCCAACAATTATCAGTCACAAAACACTCAAAACGACAGACCTATTACTGATTCACAACAACACATCATTCACTCAAAACGACAGACCTATTACTGATTCACAGCAACATATCATTCATTCCACTCTATTACTTCAATCACGACACAATTTTACTAATAGTAACTCTACTACTGCTACTAACATCCAATTCTCATGACAACATAATGAACACTTAATTGAAAATAAGATATAACAACATGCTATTCTATTCAACAATTATAAACTGCTACTCAACTACCACTTAAAATACTACCAAATGTCATATAAATACTATAAAATTTCTGTAATTCCGTCATTTTCCTTTGCGACATTACTCTTCCCCTCTTAAAAGGAACTTCTTCCCCGAAGTTCACCAACAACACAATTTTACTATCACACAAGCCGGTATATTATCACCCCACATTGACATTACCAACAAAACATATGCACATTTGTCTGATGTTATCACAATACTTTCTTGACATTACGTAAACATGACTCATATCATATATATATATATATATATATATATATATATATATATATATATATATATATATATATATATATATATATATATATATATATATATATATATGAACGATTAGCAAAGTGAACAACACAACCGGACATTTGATCATCAACTATCAGACATGGCATGAATTATTTCCTTATACGACCATACCAAATACGCAGCAAGAATTATAATCATTGTACAGTACGTCATCTGAAGCAATTTGATTTAGCATATGAACTTATACAAATATCATCGAAAATTGTATAAATCCTACCAATATGCACACTGTATAACCACCGTTGAGATAATACTAGGATATAATATACCCACAGCAAGAAATATTATAACAACAACCATCGTCATGATAACGCCAACAAGTGGTAAAATGAAATAGAGCTGTTACAGGGTTACTCGATCGAGTTCGTAAGGTACTCGATCGAGCTGGACTTAGTCGATCGAGTTCATCAGTTACTCGATCGAGTTGGCTGAGATCAGAATACCCCCCAGATGTCACCCCTGCAGTTACTCGATCGAGTGAGGGGCACTAGATCGAGTAGCCACAGGTCAAGATTCTCCCAATTCGTCACTTTGTAAGTCTAAAGCAACAAATACACAAGTCGAAAACGTGTTCCCGACACCAATATCCTGCATAAATGTCTGAAAAGCATTCGAAAAATGCGGGCTTATGGCCAAAGTACATACCAAGGTCCAACAAAAGTACCAAACAAAACAAGTACTATCAACTACAAGTCCATGCAACGAGATAGAAACAAAAGGAGTATTATCACTCTATAGCCTGCTCATCCATCATCTCATCCCCAACACCGCCTCCGGAGATGCCCGCTCCAGCTGTACCTGAACCAGCGACCTCACTCGTGCCAGAATCGGCTCCCACTCGCCACGGTGCTAAGCAACTGTAGGGGTAGATCGTAGGCTCTCCCCAAGTAGACCGCTCCACGCCATAGGAATGGAAGACCCTACTGTCATCTCCAGCGCCCCTCCACCACACCAGCTGAGCTGCCTCGGTCCCGATGCCCTGCACATACGCCATCTCATAGAGGTTCCGAAGTGTCAAGGTAGCAGACACCCTCTCCGTGAGCTCACTCACTCTCATCTCAGGGCTGAAGAAGGATGGGTAGCTAGGAAACTGAAACTATAGAGGCACAGGCTGCTCTGGCTGGGTCTCAGCCATCCTCTCTCTCACCCGTCGCGGTCCTCTCCCCACCCTAGGTTGTCTATCCTTGGGTCTAGCTTGATCCCCCTTGGCCGGCTTAGGCATCACCTCCAAAATGTCAACATCAATGAGGTAGAACTGCCTACCAAGAACCTCTTCATCATCATCAGAGTCTGCTGCCACCACTACCGTCGGTAAAGGCTCGGTCACAAGAAGGTGCTCAGGGTCGGGTATCCTCATCCAACTCATCCCCCAAACTCTCCATGCTAACCCACCATCTGCCAAGGTCCTCAACCATTTCTGATCGAGAAAGTACTCACGGTCCTAAGTAGGCACCGTCGAGGTCAATGGTGTATAGGCCGAGGAGGCCTCAAAAGTGGTCACACGCTCCGCCAACCGTGTGGCAATGGTACCACAACTCAGGAAACGGGTGTGATACCGTCGTAGAGTATGAAAGATAAATTTATAAATCCAAACTACTACTATAGCTAGTGGCAGTCAGGGTCGAACCACAGAGAGGAGATACAATTAATAATTGTCTAATTCTAGTCTAAGATAACAGTTTTGAGGGGGGTTTGATTTGAACAATTCTATGACTAAAGGCAGTAAAATTAAAACTAAACTAAGGCAAATAAATGAGCAATAGATGAAAATATATGAAATCAAATATTAAAGGGATGCTAAGATGGTCGGTTCACTGTAGTTTCGACGGCGGTAACACTAGGTAAACTTATTTAAGCGTGTTAGACGGGAAAATAAAAAGTCCCCTCGGTCCAATTTAACAAGTAGCAACCTTTCGGCCTGAGCTACGGGTCCCTAAGTCTCATTATCACTAACTTTCGTTCTTGATTAATGATACTAAATGCCTAAATTAACTTATCTCTCGATCTTATTAATTCAGTCGTCTTAATTAAGTAGTCTATTTCCCTCCCCTATCTTTCGATCTATCGGGTCGGTCAATTCCTAAGGATTCAACTAGTCGCGTGCACTCGATTCGTCAAATATAGCAATTAAATTAATTAAGTCGAAGCTAATATAACACGTGGAAGTCGATCGACCATGCAGAGCAGTCGATAGACCTACGGACCCAGTCGACCGACCAACGAAGTCAGTCGATAGACCAGAGCCCGATGGCAGGTCACCTATTGTTGAAGCTGTCTAACCTACAGATCCCCTACATCTTAGCACGAAGGATTTAGCTACTCATGATGGTGATAATAACAGCAATAAAATTAGCAGATAAAGCAATCGAATTCATAATTAAATTAACTAAATAAATAACTAACATGAACGATAATTAGGCTTTGGGAAATCTAAACTAGCAATTCTAAACTACGGAAGAACTAAAGCAACAAGTATTAAACGAAGGAACAGAGAATACCGTAGGAAAGAATTGAAGAGAGAAGATCAAAACCCAATGCGAAAGAAAACTTTATTGACGGAAAATTAATCTAAACTAATGAAATAATCAAAAGATTCAATTCCTGTGTATTGAACCCTAATTAATTTGATTATGTCTTCTGAAATCTCAGGTTACGTTAGATAGATAATCTTACGTAACTTTATTCCTAAAACCTAATTACAATGGGCTTCGGAATTCTAATTTGCGTCAAAATCACGGTGTGGTCGATCGACCACTGTGACCTGTCGATCGACCAACCCTCGCTGTATAGTAGCTTCTGATAATCGTACTCTGGTCTATCAATCAAGAGCATTAGTCTATCGACCACTTCAACAGGTACTTGGCTCCAAAAGCTTCGTAAATTCGTCTTTCGGGCCTCGATACGCGCACCAAGTTTACTTCCCGAGTAAATACTTCATGTCAAATAATATGCTAAGTACTCGGGGACGGATTTGGCTCATTTCCCGCTGGATTCTTCACATTTCTGCAATACTACACAAAAACACAAAAGTAGACGGAAATAGGGAAAATAGTAGCATAAACTACACTAATGAGCTGTGAAATGCGTGTAAAATAGGGTGTAAAACATCATATTTAGGACACGCATCAAACTTCCCCAAACCAAACCCTTGATTGTCCCCAAGCAAGAACTAGACTCAATCCTAGGACCTAGTGGAACGAGTTCAATCTCAGAGCGAAATTCAAGCCGAATAACCTAAACCAATTTAATGCAACAACTAACAACCAACTAGCAATATGAATGATGCAAACGAGTTATGTAGTCGTCAAAAACTGCTGAACCGTCAACTATAGAGACTTATCATTATGGACTCTCACGGGTCACTCATATCACACATAAGCACAGATGAATATATATAAAAGATAGAAAGGAGTAATGTTGTAATGACTCTCACCTGACTACGACCTATAAGAACATGCCTGCAGTTTAATATGAAAATAATCTCTACAACCGTAAATATGTATTCCAACCAAATAAATGACCATGACACATGCCGAGGTAAATTTGGATATGTGAGGTAATGGGTAAGAAGGGGCTAAGATAAATTTGGATATGAGGAGTTAAAGCCAAGCTAGTAACTACAGATCCAAATTACGGGAACATCCCAACTTCAAACTCAAGATTTCAATTGAAACGGTGCTAAATATCAAGCACTAATCTCACAATTTCCACAATTAGTCAACTCCCCATAAGATACAAATACAACATGGGAGAAAAAATCGCCATTTAACAAAGACTTTGAATTATGCGATTTTGATTTTTTTTCTTCCTCTTCTGCGGTTCATGGTCGATCGACCCATGAGTCCAGTCGACCGACCAAAGGTCGAACTTGCTTTTCATTTTTTTTTTCTTTCTTTCCTCTATTTTTTTCATTTCTTTTTTTTTTCTTCTTCCCTCCTTTCCAACATTCCACCAAACTTCTCATAAAGAGCAATATAACCAAAATGTAATAAACACATTCCCACAACTACCAATACTAGCTCAGATAAGGTATGTTAAATATAATATGTAGCTTATGGGACAGAAGGCAATTTGGCTATGTGAGGTTTATAGGTAAAATAAGAAAAGGGGACCTCTACCACATGTGTCAACAAACCACAAACCGAATGCATACAGGTATTAAGCAGATTAAGTTCATATTTATGCATATTGATATAACATGTCTCATAAGGAGTACAACTCGCATTCCTAGATAAACCGGTCATGAACGTTACCAGTTATAAGGCTCTAAAACTCAGAAAATGATGTAGTTTGCCATAAATCTAAGTCAAGTCTAAGGTTCAGCAAATAAATTAACGAAAACTCGTAGATATGCAATAAGATTCTACTAGTAACATGTCAATTAAGCACGGCTTAGGCATAAACAGATGAAAATGCAATGTCATCATTGAAATACTACCGTTCCGACTCGACCTATATGCTAAAATAAACGTGCAATTTTTTGAATTTTTGAAATTTTTCAATTTTTTTTGATTTTCTGTATATATAAGAGAAATGAAATAACAAATGCAAACTGAAGTGCAATAAACGTGAAACAGAAATGCAATAAAACATGTGAATGCAATGCAAAACCCTTCCTCAAACCAAATCACACAATGTCCTCATTGTGCAAAATCATATAGAAGAAACAAAAAGGGAAATGGGAATTTGCGATAAATTAACTAAATAAGACATAAAAGTGACTCGGAAACTCACAAGACTTTAAGCGCGCAAAAGGAAACCTCCCCAAACCAGCGTGAGCTAGGAGGTTTTAGTAGCCAGCAGTGCTACCATAGGTACCTGAAAAGAAACAAAAAATACTGCGCGTAATTCCGAGAAAACAATTACGAAACGCAAAATAATGTGCAAAATAAGAAAACAGATGAAAACAGAAATGAATCGGGGAATAAAGTGGAGAAAAGACTCCCTTAATGTGGGAAATAATCTGTATACTTCCCTTTAACATGAAGGATTATAACGATTTAATAAAGATGATCTAAGGTCATAAAATAAAATACATAAACAAAAGTAAAAGGATTTAAAATTAACCTCAGGTCCTAGCAAAATTGGCCTAAGAACAATATCAAAATGATATTCGCCTATTAGTTGCACCCAAGACTATCTGAGATATGCCCTTTGATTATGCTAGAAATCAATCTCAAATTTTCTGTAAAATTTTATTGTCTTTGTGTTCTTGTGATGAGAAAGAGGAGGCAAGGTCAGAAAAAATATTAGGTCAAAAATAATTCTCTACCTTTCTTTTTATATAGACCGAAATCCGAAATCAATTAGGAAAGAAATAACCTCCTAATTTTCGGCCAAACAGACCGAAAATAAGGAGTGTATTTTCCTTATTTTGGTCTTTCCAAAAATATATAAAGTGTGTTAAATTGTCATCTAGTGAGGATCGAACCCATGACCTCTTGGCTTGTGTACCCTCACTATTACCACTATGACACATTCAACTTGTTGATATTAAATACAACTGATTATATTTAACTACGAATTAACAGATTAATTCGTCCAAACTAACCTTATATATATTTAATTAAATATAACTTATTATATTTAATTTACGAATTGACAGTTAATTCGTCTATTCTTGATATTATTTAATTTTCATTAAATAATTATCTCATCAACACATTGACTAACTTTTTAGTCATTTTGGGCATCAATGTAATTATATTTCTATAACCACATTTCTCAAACGCGTCCTATAGGTGTGACCTTTAGGGACCGGTTGATCACCGCCATCTGTATGATAATAACGTCAAACTCTCTAGCAAGCCAACCGTTATTAGGTAAACGTTAATCAACTGATTAAATATACGAAGTAGACCCTTGTGAACCTGTAAGAGATTTACAAATGTTATCTCACTAATTTGTGGAGGTCACAAGCTCCAACAAACTCCCACTTGTCCTCACAAGTGTATGTGTGCGATAACCGATTCTCATATCCTTTAAAATTTCTCCCACTCAATGTAAAACAATTTGCAAATCCGAATTTACAAAGGTCATATTTTACAAGCGATCAGTATCAAGAGTGGTTTTCCCGACTAGAGAGTAACTTAACTGATAAACGAATCAACATTCGAGCATGGCCATGCATTTCAGTTACAACTCCTCGAGTGGCCCTGAGAAATAACTATACCTGATAAGGGATGGATATTTTCCTCAACTCGAATCCTGCAGACGTAAGCACGTATGAAATGACCGAAAAAAAATCTACTTGGCCCCGATTCACGGTAGACCGTGAGAAAGAAACCAAAGTCACCCAAAGACTGCCTTAATCTCAAGAGACAGTTGATGGTCAAAAGAATCGACTCTAGGTACACAATGGATGTCCTATCCACGACCTGGCACCGAATGTTATAAAACATTTAGGACGTTGTCACAAAAAGTTGTCCTACGAGGCATCGTCATAATCTCGTATCTGTGATCGATTAGTCAACCGTTTAACTTATGGCTCGTTGAACCCACCATCAATCGACTGCACAGTATAATAGCCGGAGTTATCAGCTCACATTGGCGATTACGGACCAAAGCAAATATAATGTAATTCAGTTCACTTTGTGGCGTTCAATGTTGTCAGTACAATCCACATGAAAAACAAAATATTATATATATAAAACGATGAAGTTATAAATAATATATGAAAAAGATAATGTATCAAATCCATAATCAAGTACTACAACTTAGGAACATGTTTGATTCCCATGGAATTAACATGCCCTACATGCTTATCATAATTCAACGGTTTGGTGAGAGGATCCGCGATGTTATCATCCGTCGCAATCTTGTCAATCACTATCTCTTCTTGCTCCACGTAATCACGGATCAGGTGAGCCTTCCGAAGTACATGTCTAGATTTGTTGCTAGACTTTGGCTCCTTAGCCTGGAAGATGGCACCTCTATTGTCACAATAGATGGTGATCGGGTCATTCGAACTAGGAACTACCGAAAGCCCTTGTAAGAATTGATGCATCCATATCGCTTCCTTTGCTGCCTCCGAAGCGGCATATTACTCAGATTCAGTAGTAAAATCTGCTACAACACTCTGTTTGGAACTCTTCCAGCTGACCGCAGCACCATTAAGAGTGAAGACGAACCCGAACTGAGATTTTGAATCATCTCGATCCGTTTGGAAGCTAGCATCTGCGTAACCGGTTGCGCATAGCTTAGTATCACCTCCATAAGTCAATACCCAATCCTTAGTCCTCCGTAGGTACTTGAGGATATTTTTGACTGCTATCCAGTGTGTTTCACCTGGAGTCTTTTGGTACCGACTCGTCATACTCAATGCATATGCCACGTCTGGACGTGTGCATATCATGGCATACATGATCGATCCTATTGCAGAAGCATAAGGAACACGACTCATGCGCTCAATACCTTCAGGCATCGTGGGTGATTGAGACTTGCTCAACTGCATCCCAGTCGTCATAGGAAGGTTCCCCTTCATGGAGTTGGTCATGCTGAACCTCTCAAGAACCTTATCTAGTTAAGATTCCTGACTAAGTGATAACGTCCGTCGTGATCTATCTCGGTAGATACGGATTCCCAAAATACGCTGTGCCTCACCTAGATCTTTCATCTGGAAATGGTTCTTCAACCATTCTTTAACCGAATAAAGGAGAGGAATGTCATTCCCAATCAAGAGTATGTCATCGACATACAATATCAAGAATACAATCTTGCTTCCACTCGACTTGATATATAAGCATGGTTCCTCGACCGATCGAGTGAAGCCATACTCTTTTATCACTTGGTCGAAACGATGATTCCAACTCCGAGAAGCTTGCTTAAGTCCATAAATGGAACGCTTAAGCTTGCATGCTTTCTTAGGATGTTTAGGATCTATGAAACCTTCGGGTTGCACCGTGTACAACTCTTCCTCCAAATAACCGTTTAAGAAGGCGGTTTTTACATCCATTTGCCAAATCTCATAATCATGAAATGCGGCAATCGCTAAGATTATCCGAATGGAACATAGCATGACTACAGGTGCAAAAATCTCATCATAATGCAATCATTGCACTTGAGTGAAACCTTTTGTCACAAGTCGTGCCTTATAGATATCTGGTTGCGCGTCTACAGAACGCTTTATTTTGTAAAGCCATTTGCACTGTAGAGGTTTTACCTTATTAGGTAAATCAACTATATCCCATACGTTATTCTCATACATGGAGTCCATCTCGGATTGCATGGCTAAGAGCCATAGCTTTGAGTCGGAACAAGCCATAGCGCCTTTATAGGTTGCGGGTTCATTACTTTCTAGAAGTAAAACATCATTCTCCTCGACCATACCAATGTATCTGTCCGGAGGATGAGAGTCTCTACCCGATCTCCTAGGTTCCTCAGGAATATTAACCGTATCATCAGTTGGAGGTACAGCTTCCTCCATCTGTTCCTCGGTTGTTGGTTCTGGAATCTCCGACAGCTCGACGGTTCTATTACTCGACTTGTTCTCGAGAAATTCTTTCTCTAAGAACGTCGCACTAGCCGCAACAAATACTCGATGTTCGGTAGGCGAATAGAAGTAATGACCAAATGTTCCTTTTGGATAACCTTTAAAGTATGTCTTGACCGATCGTGGGCCGAGCTTATCCTCGTGTCTCCACTTGACATAAGCCTCGCAGCCCCAAACCTGAATAAAGGACAAGTTAGGTACCGTTCCCTTCCACATTTCATATGGAGTCTTGTCGACAGCTTTAGACGGACTTCGGTTAAGTATAAGAGAAGCTGACAAAAGAGCATAACCCCATAATGAATCGGGCACTACGGTGTGACTCATCATGGATCGAACCATATCAAGTAAGGTTCGATTTCTCCGTTCGGACACACCATTTAATTGAGGTGTTCAGGTGGAGTTAAGCGTAGAGCGATTCCACGAGTCTTTCAGGTGTTGATCAAACTCATTTGAAAGATATTCGCCACCCCGATCTGAACGGAGTGCTTTAATCTTTCTACCCAGGTTGTTCTGTACCCTATTCTGGTATTCCTTGAATTTCTCAAAGGACTCACTTTTATGCTTCATTAAGTAGACATATCCATATCTACTCAAATCGTCCGTGAAAGTGATAAAATATCTATAGCCATCTCTAGCGGTAATTGACATAGGTCCACATACGTCCGTATGTATGAGTCCTAATAGGTCACTAGCGCGCATTCCAACACCTTTGAAGGAAATTCGAGTCATCTTGCCAACGAGACATGATTCACACGTGCCATATGCAGAAAATCCGAATGAGGGAATAGTCCCATTATAGACGAGTTTCTTTACGCGTTTCTCATTTATGTGTCCCATTCGACAATGCCATAGATAGGTTTGATCTTTGTCACCAACCTTTAATTTCTTATTATTCATGTGTAATACTTCCGTGGTTTGATCTAAGATATAAATTCCATTCATGGAAACTGCTTTGCCATAAATCATTTCATTAAAAGAGAAAATACAACTATTATCCTTTATTGAAAATGTAAAACCGTCTTTAGCAAGTACGGAAACAAAATCTTGTTCTTAGATAAACTGGGTACATAGTAATGTGATTATTTAAAGATAACTCAAAACCACTAAGGAGTTGGATTACATATGTACCCTTCGAGGCAGCAGCTACTCGTGCTCCATTCCCGACTCGCAGGTCCACATCACCTTTTTCGAGAGGTATGATGTTCTTTAGGCCCTGCAAATGATTACATAGATGAGAACCACAACCAGTATCTAGTACCTAAGTTCTGAAACTTGCATGGTTAATCTCAATCATATGAATATAAGATGACATACCAACAGGAACGACGCGGCCTGCCTTGATGTCCTCACGGTAGACGGGACAGTTCCTCCTCCAATGTCCAGTCTTGTGACAATGGTGGCATTCTATGTCACCGCCCTTGCTCTTTGTCTTGCCCTATGAGCCACTAGTCTCACCAGGCGCACTCTTACCGTGTCGTGGCTTCTTAAACTTTGGCTTACCTACAGCTAGGTCGCCATGAACCTTGCCCTTACCTTTACTCTTGTTGTTGAATCGTGAGAACATCCTGCTTCATGCTCCCACTCAATTTCATATCCTTCTCGGTCTGTACGAGAAGGGAGTGTAGCTCATGAGGACTCTTTTTCAAGTCATTCATGTAGTAGTTCGCCCTGAAAAGGGCAAAACCATCGTGAAGAGAATGAAGCATTTGGTCAATGACAATGCTCTCACTGATTCTACAATTCAGTGACTCCAGTTTCTCGACATTCTCAATCATGTGAAGAATGTGTGGGGTAACGGGTTGGCCCTTCTGGAATTTCGCATCAAAGAAGCGACAGGTATGCTCATATGTAACGATTCTCGGTGCCTTTGAGAACTCGTTAGTGAGCGTGGTGAAAATCTTGTTTGCACCTTGGGCAATGAAGCGTCTCTGCAAATTGGTTTCCATTGCAAAGATGAGTACGTTCTTTATCGCACCCGCTTCCATAACGAAATCACTATAAGCGAGTGACTCGTTGATTCCTGCATTTGGGCCTGGGTTGACCGGTATTGGCTCAGTTAAATACCTGAGCTTACCGTCAGCGGTGGCAGCATTCCGTAGTGCCGCCTCCCAGTCCGCAAAATTGGACCCATCATTCTTGATCGAGTGGTGATTCATTTGGTCCATGAACATTTTAAGCCGGACGAACGATCTAGTGTGGCACTAGGCATTGGGATTGCGTTATTTCCAGCCATTTGTTGTAACAGTATTATTGATAATAAGCGTGTTCTACACTGCGAAAGAAGAATAAAATAATAAGCATGCATCGTTTTTATTTTAAGTCTAATTAACTAATGTCATAACGCGAAGACTCAAAAACATTTATACAATTGACCTCCCTCAAGAATTATATAAATGACCCCAAGACTCAATTCTCTGTAAATTGATAAGCTAACCTGTTAGCTAATTCTACCGTTAGAATTCATGGTCGATAAATTTCTGTAAATTCTATCTTTAGTCCATCATAATCACGAGAAACTCTTCGGACTATGATGTTGAGGTAAACTAAGTCAACACAACTACTTACCCAACGTAGAAGGGGTCATATTAGGCCTACCAACGAAGAAGGGACTCATAGATGTTTGCCCTTATAAAGACTAATCTCAATTTCCGTTTTTAGAGGAAGATCCCATCACTATTTTTAATTCATTTTAAGTGAACTATAATTTAGCATGCGAGAATGATTTAAACTAAAGTGATGGCTTATAGACTGTGACATCTGCATGTCCATGAATACTAACAAACAACTATATTAGTCAATTTTCATGCATTTTAGTAGTAGGTGGTTTGGTTTTAGGCGGAATATGATGCAATTACTAGCATGTGAATGAAAAACAATAAAATGAAAAACGTAAAAAAAACAGTAAAAGTCCTAGTGTGGCCTATCCTATCAAAATGAACAATAAATACAAGTTTGGAATCCATCCTTGGACCCGAGAAGCTTGTCTTGATGTTACATCTTGATCCATGTAGCGGGAGTGAGCTTGAATCTTCATCTTTAGTCTTCTTTGAAATTACAATAATTAAAATTACATAATTGACCTATTAATTACATTCTAATTTCAAAACCCAAAACTAAAATAAAGGAGATTCGAGATCTCATAATTACATAAAAATTATGTTTCCTTCATTACGAAAACATAATTGACTAAGGCCACACTAAGTATTACATAATACAACTGATTGCAAAAATTAAATACGTAAATAAAATTCATTCATTCGATTCATTTAACAAAAATAAAAGCATCAACTAAAATAAATTAAACATACATAATGCAATACATTAATTATGTTGATTAATTTATCCAAACAACCTATTTAAATTGAATTAAGTGACAATTCCGCAATTTAATCACATTAATTTCATTTCAATCCATATTAAACTTGTAATATGAAATCTATCCGTCAAAAGTTTAAACCGCTTTAAAATAACTCGGTATCTTTAAATTGTGAACCGATTCACAATAACTAATAGGCCAAAAATAAAATAATAAAATAAAAACCAATTAAAATTGGTTTCGGCTGGAAAAAAAAACAAAATTTTTTTATTTTTTTTTATTTTTAACAGCTGCCACGGCTGAAAAAAAATAACAGCCCCATCCCTTTTATTTATCGGCAATTAGGAAAAGAGGAAAAAAAACTTTCCATAATTTTTTTTTTCAAAAAAACAAAATTTCCTTCTTCCCTATTCTGATTCAGTAAAAAAAATAACCTAAAATCAGTTTTTTTTTTTTTTTTTTTCACGGCAACCAAAAATGAGTCGTCAAAAATTTTTCCTTTTGCGGCATAAAGCCCTAAAACAAAATTGATGAAGAACAAAGTTTACAGTTGCTAATAAAACATGGTTTAGCAAATGGATTAACAAGCATGATTAATCTTATATGCTAAAACTATATAGCAAAAACAAGTTCTTGTATCAATGACATGATGATACTATATCTATTCTAACTTAATCTGCATTAAATCAAAATTCGCCAATTCTTCATATGATAATTTTAACCGATTAAAACAATGATATGAACAAAATAAATTGGATATAAATCATCAAACAAAAGGAAAAACAAAACACAAAAAAAAAACAGGCCGAAAATAAAAAAAAAGTCTCGGCCAAAAAAATTTTAACCGAAAAAAGGAACCCTAATTTATTTACTCGAAAATTAGGTTATAGTTTACATACAATTTTATGAAAATCATCAAAATTAAAATCGTGGCCTAGTGCTCTGATACCACTTGTGGGAAATAATCTGTATACTTCCCTTTAACATGAAGGATTATAACGATTTAATAAAGATGATCTAAGGTCATAAAATAAAATACATAAACAAAAGTAAAAGGATTTAGAATTAATCTCAGGTCCTAGCAAAATTGGCCTAAGAACAATATCAAAACTGATATTCGCCTATTAGTTGCACCCAAGACGATCTGAGATATGCCCTTTGATTATGCTAGAAATCAATCTCAAATTTTCTGTAAAATTTTATTGTCTTTGTGTTCTTGTGATGAGAAAGAGGAGGCAAGGTCAGAAAAAATATTAGGTCAGAAATAATTCTCTACCTTTCTTTTTATATAGACCGAAATCCGAAATCAATTAGGAAAGAAATAACCTCCTAATTTTCGGCCAAACAGACCGAAAATAAGGAGTGTATTTTCCTTATTTTGGTCTTTCCAAAAATATATAAAGTGTGTTAAATTGTCATCTAGTGAGGATCGAACCCATGACCTCTTGGCTTGTGTACCCTCACTATTACCACTATGACACATTCAACTTGTTGATATTAAATACAACTGATTATATTTAACTACGAATTAACAGATTAATTCGTCCAAACTAACCTTATATATATTTAATTAAATATAACTTATTATATTTAATTTACGAATTGATGATTAATTGTCTAATCTTAATATTATTTAATTTTCATTAAATAATTATCTCATCAACACATTGACTAACTTTTTACTCATTTTGGGCATCAATGTAATTATATTTCTATAACCACATTTCTCAAACACGTCCTATAGGTGTGACCTTTAGGGACCGGTTGATCACCGCCATCTATATGATAATAACGTCAAACTCTCTAGCAAGCCAACCGTTATTAGTTAAACGTTAATCAACTGATTAAATATACGAAGTATACCCTTGTGAACCTGTAAGAGATTTACAAATGTTATCTCACTAATTTGTGGAGGACACAAGCTCCAACACTCAACTCCGCAAATCGACCAAACACAGCAGGGGAATGGTCGTGAACAAGTACAACAGTGAAATCGGTCGATCGACCATACCATCTAGTCGATCGACCATGGCGACAGGAACAGAAGCCCCTGGAGTCGCGGCGTAGTCGATCGACCACACACCTCAGTCGATCGACTGCGATACCCGCTGTAAGTTTCTGATTTCGTCGAATTAGCTCAATAAATTGAGCTAATAAGGTCCATGAACCTGCAAGTACACATAATAACGCGCCCAAAATTGCGCAAAACCCAAAGTAACAGTCTAAAGTCTTTAAATCCTAAGCAAACTTATTAAAGCGAAGTTTCGCGCACACCAAAGCAATAAAAAGTCTAACAAAAGCAATAAAATGTTTTTAAAAAGTCTTAATCAACTAATAGTTGATCAAGAATGGCCACGGAATGGCCCACTTGCTCCGCTTCTGGCTACAAGAAGTAGCCTCTACAGTGCTCATCTCCTCAGCGGGACTCCTAGCAACTCCAATATCCGCAGAACTCAACGGATCAACATCTCTAACATCTTCCCAATCAAAGACCTCGTCTGGCTCGTCAAAATCCAAATCGAACTTCGTCACTTTGACTGGCTCCTCATCAGGCTCCTCATATGTTCCATAGCTAAGACATCCTAGACCGCCTCTTTGAACGATTGGCTCCTTCACAACTAGAGCAACATGCGGTTCTAACTTCCCCAAACCAGCTCCTGCAATAGTCAAAATAGAAGGATCTTCCTCCAATTTGCTCCCAATCTAGGGCGGAGGTGTTATAGCAGAAATAGGCATAGGGGTAGGCATATCTGGCAACACAACATAAGATTTAGCTACATTGCAAGTTACTGGGTACATATCATCCTTCTTCTTATAGGTCTGGGCAAAAACAATGAACTGTTTTCCCACCTTAAAGGTCAATGTTCCTGAGCCAACATCTATAACTGCACCAGCAGTGTGCAGAAATGGTCTACCCAAAATGATAGGAATGTGAGTATCCTCGGGCATATCTAGCACAACGAAGTCAACTGGGAAAAAGAACTTTCCTATTTGCACAGGAATGTCCTCTAAGACTTCTATAGGCTGAACCGCGGAACGATCAGCCATCTGTACAGTCATATTAGTAACTGCAAACCTAGTCAATTTCAATTTCTTAGCAAGACTCAAAGGCATACACTAATACTAGCCCCTAGGTCACACAAGGCCTTCTCGATAGAAAAGGTGCCAATATTACATGGGACTGAAAAACTACCTGGGTCTTCTACTTATGAGGTGCAGTGTCAGTCAAATAGGAACATGACTCCTCAGTTAGTGCGACAGATTGCACAGTATCAAGTGACTTCTTTTTAGACAACAGCTGCTTCATAAATTTCATATAATCAGGCACTTGATTAACTAGTTCTAAGAAAGGAACTTGCACATTTAAACTACGAATAACATTTTCAAACTTGTTAAATGATACCTGTTCCTTTGTCGGCACCAATCTCTCTAGATAAGGGGTTGTAAGAAGCAACTTAGCCCTCTCCTCTAGATCTCTCATACCGGCATCAGTGGACTTAGGCTGAAAATCCACTACCTTGTCCTTGTTCTAGCTCGAACCTTCTTCAGACCATCTCAGGAATGAACCATTAACCGTCGTAGGGTCATACTTTGGAACCGGAACTGACCCATCAGCATTTGGATCTTGCCTCGATAATTTCGGAGCCGTCGTACCCCGAAATAAGTAGTCCCTCAAGTTATCCGGCATTGGAGGACGAAAAGGTTCGACATCAACAGTATCTTCAGTCGATCGACCATGTAGGTCAGTCGATCGACTGGCTTCCTCAGACTAAATCGTGACTCGTCACATGAGCCGAATCGATCGACTGTGTACATCGGTCGATTGACTGATATACCTGCTGATCGTCTTTTTCTTGCTACTGTTCATTCCAGCCTTTTTCTTGCTTGGTTCCGCACCGTCTTTTTCAGCAGCATCTTCGACCATAGCGGGCCCATCAAGAGTAGACCCACTCGTCAAAGTAATCGCATTTAGAGTCTCTTTTTGATCTGGCTGTGACGATAAATGCCCCGGAGCTCTAGTTGCACTTTTGCTTGCCAATTGGGCAATTTGACTCTCCAACATTTTTGTAGAAGTCTCTTTAGCTAGAGACTCCTTTTGCAGCAAACCCAAAAAATACTGAACCATGTTTTTCAATTCGGAAATATCGGAACCTTGAAATTGCTGCTGCTGAGACACATAGGGAGGCTTTTGATACTGCTGCTACTTATAAGGGGGCATATAGTTTTGCTTCTGCTGCGGTCCCGGATTAAGAACATTCTGGTTAGTCCACCTCAAATTGGGGTGAACATTGGAGGGACCGGGATAAGTACCAGTCTGCCTAAAGTGTTGAAATGCAGCCCATGTTTCATTCAAACTAGTACAAAATTCCGAAACATGTCCCTCTCCTCCACATCTTTTGCATGTAAAGGGACCGTCTGAAACTGCATTAACTTTATACATCCCACCTTTTTAGGATCCTCCAAAATCTAGCTTGTCAAATCTTGCAGTAAGAGTCTCTATTGCACTATACAAGCAGGAGATTCAATTTGATCTTCTCTGATTTCCTCTAGAATTCCCATGCTCAGCTTTATGGGTGGCCATATCTTCAATAATCTTCCACCCCTTAGTTTCCCCAACATTTTCCTGGAATCTTCCATTAGCTGCAGCATCCAGGATAACCCTGTGATCATCATAAAGCCCATTGTAAAATTGATCATCATAAAGCCCAGCTTCTTGAAACGGACCCATGCCTCATGAAAATTTTCATCAGGAGCCTGTTTGAAGCTTGTGATCTGAGCTCTAATCGCATTGGTCTTCGATCCAAAGAAATATTTCTTATAAAACGCTAGGGCCAGCGAATTCCAATCAGTAATACCATTGGCAGCTCGATCCAGATCTCGGTACCACTCCCTAGCAGCATCACGAAGCGAGAATATGAACATCGTCTCTTTTACCTGGTCCTGGGTCACACCTGCTGGTGGGGGTATGGAACAACAGTAGTCAATGAATATCTCCATATGTTTAGCTGCATCTTCATTTGCAGCTCCCCCAAATTGGTTTCCCTCAACCAAGTTAATGTAGGCCGGTTTCGGTTCAAATTTTCTATCCGTCCCAGCTGGCAACGCGAATCCCTTATAGAGATTCTCAGCTTTAGGCTCGGAGTGACTGGCTATACTTGCTTCTTCAGCCATATCTGGAGATGTAACGAACTCAGCTGAAGAAGTAGAAATAGGAGACGAAGGTGGATCCTCCTCAAATAACTCGTTCTCGTAGTAACTGGACAGAGTACTCAGCTCTTCCTCTGTCGGCAATACTCTAGATGATCGTCTCAACTCTCGCAAAGTCCTTTCGATCTCAGGATCTAACGGTTGTAATTCACCACCCTATGACCTGCGCATAAGAAGAAACTACAAGTAGAATATGAGAATAGTTTAAGGAACAGATGTCCCTTAAACCAAGAAAAGACTAAAATAAAAACAACTAAAAATTAAACAATTGCCTCCTCGGCAACGGCGCCAAAATTTGATACCGTCGTAGAGTATCAAAGATAAATTTATAAATCCAAACTACTACTATAGCTAGTGGCAGTCAGGGTCGAACCACAGAGAGGCGATGCAATTAATAATAGTCTAATTCTAGTCTAAGGTAACAGTTTTGAGGGGGGTTTGATTTGAACAATTCTATGACTAAAGGCAGTAAAATTAAAACTAAACTAAGGCAAATAAATGAGCAATAGATCAAAATATATGAAATCAAATATTAAAGGGATGCTAAGATGGTCGGTTCACTGTAGTTTCGACGACGGTAACTCTAGGTAAACTGATTTAAGCGTGTTAGACGGGAAAATAAAAAGTCCTCTCGGTCCAATTTAACAGGTAGCCACCTTTCGGCCTGAGCTACGGGTCCCTAAGTCTCATTAATACTAACTTTCGCTCTTGATTAATGATACTAAAAGCCTAAATTAACTTATCTCTCGATCTTATTAATTCAGCCGTCTAAATTAAGTAGTCTATTTCCCTCCCCTATCTTTCGATCTATCGGGTCGGTCAATTCCTAAGCATTCAACTAGTCGTGTGCACTCGATTTGTCAAATATAGCAATTAAATTAATTAAGCCGAACCTAATCTAACATGTGGCATTCGATCGACCATGCAGAGCAGTCGATAGACCTATGGACCCAGTCGACCGACCAACGAATTCAGTCGATCGACCAGAGCCCGGTGGCAGGTCACCTATTGTTGAAGCCGTCTAACCTACAGATCCCTACATCTTCGCACGAAGGATTTAGCTACTCATGATGGTGATAATAACAGCAATAAAATTAGCAGATAAAGCAATCGAATTCATAATTAAATTAACTAAATAAATAACTAACATGAACGATAATTTGGCTTTGGGAAATCTAAACTAGCAATTCTAAACTATGGAAGAACTAAAGCAACAAGTATTAAACGAAGGAACAGAGAATACCAAAGGGAAGAATTGAAGAGAGAAGATCAAAACCCAATGCGAAAGAAAACTTTATTGACGGAAAATTAATCTAAACTACTGAAATAATCAAAAGATTCAATTCCTGTGTATTGAACCCTAATTAATTCGATTATGTCTTCTGAAATCTCAGGTTACGTTATATAGATAATCTTACGTAACTTTATTCCTAAAACCTAATTACAATGGGCTTCGGAATTCTAATTTGCGTCAAAATCACGGTGTGGTCGATCGACCACTGTGACCAGTCGATCGACCAACCCTCGCTGTACAGTAGCTTCTGATAATCGTACTCTGGTTTATCGACCAAGAGCATCAGTCTATCGACCACTTCAACAGGTACTTGGCTCCAAAAGCTTCGTAAATTCATCTTTCGGGCCTCGCTACGCGCACCAAGTTTGCTTCCCGAGTAAATACTTCATGTCAAATAATATGCCAAGTACTCGGGGACGGATTTAGCTCATTTCCCGCTAGATTACACAAAAACACAAAAGTAGACGGAAATAGGGAAAATAGTAGCATAAACTACACAAATGAGCTCTGAAATGTGTGTAAAATAGGGTGTAAAACATTATATTTAGGACACGCATCAGGGTGTCAGAAGAGGCCATTAAAGACAAGCTAGCACACACTATGGCCGGGGCACTGAAAGAGACTCTCGGGGCTCGGGTGGGGTTAAGGTACGCCGCAAGTAACATCACCTCATGTGAGTTAATCTTACTCACATCTCTACGCTCATAGAGTAGACAGGTCAAAGCACGAAGGAAGATCTTCAGAGTGACGTGTTGCACGACATTGATCAAAATGTTGCTAGAGGTGGGGGTGGCTTGCCGGTAAAGCAAGGCATGAGGCTACTGGCTCAACACTCAGTCGGGATGTCCCTAAGGGCTCCCTTCTCTGGTCTAGCAAGGCCGAGGTGGGTGGAAAACATGTCCATGGTCAGAAAGAAGCTAGTGTTCATAAGACGGAACTCAACGGTCTTTTCCACCGCATCATAACGAAAAGAGCTCACAAACTCCAAGGTCGGAAAAGCATAGGAGTGCTTCCTAAGACGATACAGCCCGGTCATACCCAAAGTCTCAAAGATTTGCCTCACATCAGTCTCAATCCCTAGGTCAGTCAAGATGGTAGTATTAATACAGTGGGTAGGTCTCATACGACGTTTTTGTAACTCAATAAACGCATCTCTTTGCTTGAAGTCAGCAAAGACGATGGTAGGGTACTCCGGTACAGGTGGGACCAAGGGTCCCCTACTCCCCTCACAGACCTCAGGCACAGAAGCCCTCCCCCTCTTACTTTGGCGGGTTCCAACAGTTAGTCTCGTTATCTGTTTTCAACACATATTTTAGAGATACAAACAAACACTTACTTGAAAACATATAAACTTTCATGTATAGCCATGTAAAAAGAACTACTATGTACACACTTTCACCAAACAATCCAAATTTCAATTATACAACTCTCAGCTGCTTATCAGACGGTCTCTACAGCTATCAAATTATGACAATTATAACATCAATTAACAACCCAACTACAAATTTTAAGGATTAAACTTTCAAAATAGTTCCACAAATAGACAAGTTTCACAAAGAATATGGGACGAATTTCAGTTCGGGGCACTTTTAAGACGGAGTTTTAAGGCAAAGTTTTGAGCAAAGTTCATCAAAATCAACACTAAACATGATATCCATAACATACATCACTTAATTTCCCCCCTTTCATATGCAAAAGATAACCAAAAATCAATTTGAATCCCCAAACCCTAGAAAATTCGGTTCATACAAACCCCCCAAATTGATTCGATTTTTCTACTCCTAGAATCAATAACCAATTAATTAAAGCAAATAAGTCATGTTACAACAATTATAGACAAGATTTCATGCATATAAATCAAATTTTCAGAAAAATTCCAACAACCTACATGTTTCTAATCAATTAAAAACAGGGAAAAGGATGAACATTCTTACCTTGAATGATTAGTAAGCAAAAGGATGAATTAAGCAAGATTAAAATCAAAGAATCAACACCAAAAACACCAAGTTCTTGAGAGAAAAGATAGATTTAGAAGAAGTTAGGGTTTATGAATGAAGTAGAATAAGAAGAAAGAATTGGGAACAAGGGATATGAATCCCACATAAACCCGGGTACTGTTCACTTACTCGATCGAGTAAGTAAGTTACTCGATCGAGTGGCCTCTAATCTATCGAGTTGGAGCTACTCGATCGAGTTTTCGCTGACAGTTTCAGCTTTTTTGATCTTATAACTTCTCAACAAGGTCAAAATTACGAGTTTGGTTAATAATTCCTGCAAAACAGCAACTCGTGTCAATTCCAAAATGTAATTGGAAATCGTCACAGATTATTATATTCATACACAACACACTATTACCACTCAATGTAATGCCTTGGGTTCATCCAACCAAGACATATATTACCCCATTTTATAACAATTACCATGCAAAACGGTTCACCACACTATTAACTTATTCACGCATACCTTCAACACATTAAATCACTTCTAATCATTCATTTGCAAACTTCAACAATCCAACTTATACTCACACTAGTCTAAGCATTCATCTAACAATAAACCATCATTTATCATTCGAGTTTGCTAACAATTCAATCAAGTCACAACAAATTATCAACTAAATTATTCAACTTAACTATATCATATTATAAAAGTACTCAACAATTCATCTATTGCAATTCTAAATACCACCTGCCAAACTTTACCATCCAACATAAAACTTACCATCCCTTTTAGTACTCATACGTACACAAAGACTCACAACTCCTTCATAACTAGTACGCATAGAAAGACTTAAAACGCATCATCACCACCACATCACCCAACATTATCATACACTATTGAGACTTCACCATTTCTATCACATCCATACACACTTCGACTCAACCACAAACTTACACAGTTCCTCATCACATTTACACATACTAAACATTAATAGAGACTCCATCATAGTTATTGCTAACTTATCTATCGTACACTAAGCACATAATTCCCGACTCAATATTCCCATAACCGGTGGCTGGCTTAAGCATAATGGGGCCGTGATTTTGAAATGAGGGCGCCTACTCACCCAAAACCAAGCATCAGCTGAGGCTCCCAACATACATACACCAGGTTCATTTTATTAGACTCACCACGTTCATTAGGCTCATTTTTTACAGGTTCCAAAATCATCTCTGTGATACCACTTTGTAACACCCCCGTCTACCAAGGAGCCTTAACAGGACCTTCCCTAGCAGAAAAGGGCGTTACCATCTCGGTTGCCCGAGGACAGTAATAATCAAATGTCGATAAAAGAACAATTATGTTTTATTATAAGTGATTACAACAACAAAAGATATAAAAGATATAACTCAAAACTACTATCAACTATGTGAAGCTATATCTGTCATTACTCGTGATAGACTCATCCCTCCAAGTACCCAGCTATGATCCAACAACAACCTGCTAAGACTGACTATTCACCATACTGGATCACAGCAGACACAACAGAACAAACAACACAACAAAACCACACCGGGTCAGCAACTAAGGTAACAAATATACAAAAGTAGACACAACATAAGTACAACAACACACACACACACCACACCTCCTCCAACCAACCATATCTCTGACTGCCCAAAGGTCCAGTCCTGCCAGTGGGGGACCGCAGCCGTTCCCACTTAAGCCCCCCTCATCTATCCGAGCGATAAACCCATGTTCCTTAATGTGCACATCCCCTCTCGTGGCAGGTTCCACGGAAGGTGAACTAAGGGCGTGAAGCCAATCCCGCAAGTGACTACACTCAGCCGAGGCCACACCTTGAGAACCACAGACAAACAATCACAATCAGATGTACAACAACAAACACCAACTACTATACCAACACAACATCAACAACTACCACATCCAATCAGCAATACTGACTCTACACCAACCAAAGAACACCAATAAACACTCTCAACAATCAACAGTACTGAGTAGGCGAACCTACCTTTAGCAAACCGCAGCGATTTCACGTCCGATCACAAGATACCAACCAACCATGAAAACCACCTATACAATCAATGCAATCACCTATTACTACCACTACAAACCTAACTGAAAACAATGATGACGATGATGATGACGATAATATACCTATACAAAGTAATCCGGCGTCAAGATCGCTACCTGACTCAAGCATCTCATCCCCATGGTTTAAGCATCCTCAAAGGCCTCAAGGAAAGGGATTATGGTGAAGGAGAAAGGAGGTGACGACATCTAGGTTTAGGAAAAAGAAGTGGGGAAATGATTTGGGGTTTCACGATATACGATTTATAATACCCCGCTGCAACCTCGTTACTCGATCGAGTAACTAACTTACTCGATCGAGTGACCTCTACTCGATCGAGCTCCCAACCTACTCGATCGACTAGCCTCAACTAGATCGAGGACTACACAAACCAAAGCTCACCACATCACAAGTCATCACTCGTAAAGCTTCCCAAGGTCAAGATTGGTGTCTAAGGTCAAACAACGTCAGTCAACGGGTCCCTAAAAGGACAGATATTACACTTATCACCAAAGTACGTGGTATCCAAGAAGTACCACAACCGCGCCTCTTGCGCGTCAGCCTCAACCTCCGCCTGAGGGATCGCCAACGGCTCGGGAACAAAGCCGGTTACCCTCACCTTGAAGTGGTCCCTCACGTAAGAGTTTGCCATCAAGAAAGGGGTAATGTCAGTCGGTGCCAGTATAACATTGCCGATCAAACCCGTTATCACGGTAGAAGACACTCTCTCTGGTGTCTTAGGAAACTAAACCGGCGTCTCGCCACAGGGAAGAACCGACACCATAGCAAAATCCTCTAAGATGATGCTGATCTCCCCAAACTGCATGTGGAATGACGACGTCATGTCCCAATTGCGATCCAACATGGCACGGATCAAACACGGGTTCGACCAAATCGAAGCCTTGTGAATCTCGCGCCAAGCAGCAATCAGCAGGCCCATGGTCGACCTCTCTATCAACATTTTCGAACCCACTTGCAGGATGTCGTAAAAACCCATGCAAGTCGAGAAGCCTGAGAATGTCCTAATGGTAGCAACCTCCTGAAATTGAAAACCAAACTGGGTCAGAACGCCTTATCCGGTTTGAAACGGCAAAAATAACAAAAGCTCAACAAAATAGCAAACTCACCAGGCCCTCGTGTGCACGGTAGAAGATGTCAGTGTCAAGCCGTAACAACAACTGGCTGCCGTCAAAGCCCGCAGCCAAAGCAGGCGTCGCCCCCAAGTTCAGCCCTCGCGGAGCCTGAACCTGCCTAGCGTCCCAGTCGAGGACAAAAGCGTCGTTGCTGCTGTCTCCACTCTCCACCTCTTTGCAAAGAGAAACTCCACGGTACGACGAGGACCCCTCTCAACAAACCGCACGACTCCATCGAGCTCCTGCCTAGGAAGCCGAGGAGCTCTTCTCCTGGTAGTGACCCACCTCCCGGAAGTACCAGCCGTAGACTCCGCCCGAGTCCCTCCATCACCAACAACCATGCTAGGCTCCTCCCGAGCCTCTGCAACCCTCTTAGCTCTAGCACCCTCAACAACGGGCTCCTCCTTCGCAGCATCCTCCACCATTAATTCCAGCACACTCCCTGAGGTACCGATCGGCCCGGATAAAGCTAAAGACTCCAAAGTCCTCAAGACCTCCTCCTACGCCAAGGCCTCCGCCTCGGGCCTAGCGAACCCCGAACACTCACCTGAAATCCAAAACAAAACCAACGTGAGTCAAAATTTCGGCATTACGATGTCACAAACCAGACAAAACCCTAAAAACAAAAATCACCTGCAAACACAAAACAAAAGCAAACAACAGCAAGAGCAAACCCGCCCAATCCCATCCAGCACAAAAAACTCACAAAAAAGATGACTCTCCTTACTTTCTAAGCAAAAGACGAGTCAAAACAACAACAATAAACAAAAAATATCCGCTCGTCCCGACCGGACATTTTACAAGGCTCAAAAAGCAATTTTAAGCCAAATTCAGCACAAACAGGTCAAAAATTCAAATTACGGCCACAACAATGCAATGTAACTCGATCACGCCCCAGGACGACCTAAACTACCGTTAAGGTATATTCTAAGAAATGTGGCTCAGTTCGAGCCCAAACAGGCGCTTATTTCGTCAGCATAAGACAACCTGATAAAGGCAAAATACGAATTTTCGCCCCTAGCACACAGCGAAGGTTTAACATAGCAAAGACGGCCTTCCCCGACTACAATGCAACCTAGTGGGGCACACGACTCAAGCAAACAAGCACAACATTGTGAAATAAGATGGTTTTTACACCTCATTCGCGTTTTTCACACCTAGGGAGCGGGAACGGGCACCAAAATGCAAACTAAAGCACCACTATACTCCTAAACAGGTTTCTAACCTAATGCAAGCATCAATTCCACTCGAAAACAGGCAAATCAAAAATGCCCAAATCAATTTCAAACGAATTAGGGTTTCGTCCCAATTCAATCAACAAAAAAGCAAACAAATTCAAGTGGAATCAAGAGGATTTACATACCTTGAGATGACATGATGGCAAAAGCACGAATCCAAGCAAGAAAGTAAGATCAAAAATGGTGATTTTTGAGAGCTTATGTGTGATTGTGTCGAAGAAGATGATGCGAAAGAAGAGCAACCCATTCTCGCATCTTTTTAAGAAAAAAGGGGAAGCTCCTTATGTCGCCCCAGGGCTCGCGCCACTTTAGGGTGACTCTGTCATTTTCAGCAAAGTTTTGGGCTTTGGCCCATATTTACGCATAATCACCGTTTTTTGCAAATACAATGACGGGATTAAAAACCATTATTCACAAATACAATATGGCGAAATTCAAATTTCGCTATTTTCACAAATTTCAAATGACGTAATTAAAAACCGTAATTTTCAAACACAAATAGCGAATAGCGAAATTCAAACTCGCTATTCTCAGCATAAATTTCAAATGACGGAATTAAAAACCGTTAAATAACACAAATAGCAAATAGCAAAAGTAAAATTCGCAATTATCACAACAAAAAATTTCGACACAAAATAAAAAATAACGAAATCTCAAACTCGCTATTCTCGGCAAAATTTCAAATGACGAAATAAAAAACCGTTATTTCCTCAAAAATAGCAAATGGCGAAATTCAAATTCGCTATTTCTCACCAAATTCCAAGATAACCGAATTAAAGACCGTTATTTCAAACAAAGATAGCAAACAGCGAAATCGCAAACTCGTTATTCTCAACAAAAGTTTCAAATGACGGAATTAAAAACCGTTATTTTCAAACACGAATAGCAAATAGCGAAATTCAAACCCGCTATTATCACAAATTTACCAAGTTGCAAATGGCGACAATTCAAATTCGCTATCATCACAAATTTCAAACGAGGGCAATAAAAACCGTTACTTCTCTTCAAAATTCAAAATTAAGAATGGCAGTAATAGAGGCCGCCATCCGCAAGAGCCAGGCCCAAGTTACAAAAAGCCTATCTCTTCCCAGCACCACAAACATCCCTTATAATAAAAAAATTCTCCAGCGGAACCCCAGGAAACATCCGCACGGAGTCATCCTCCAGCAAACTGGCAAAAAGCAGCAACGACTGGGAATCAAACAAAGCGAAATCTAACACCTTCCGCCCCAGCGACATCGACATCGCTCCCCATTGGGTCGGTTGGAGAAACAACCTCTTGAAGTAGGCTCAATGAATCAGGCTTTTTCCCGGAGTCGATCATTCGACCATCAATGGCTGGCGAGTCTCTATGCACCTTCAATGGCTGGCAAATCTCTACGCACCTTCAATGGCTGACGAGTCTCTACGCACCAATGGTTGGAGAGACTCTATGCACCTTCAATGGTTGGCGGGTCTCTACGCACCTTTAACGGCTGGCGAGCCTCTACGCACCTTCAATGACTGGCGAGCCTCAATACAACTTCAATAGCTGGCAAGCCTCTACGCACCTTCAATGGCCGACGAGCCTCTACGCACCTTCAATGGTTGGCGAGTATCTACGCACCTTCAATGGCTAGCGAGCCTCTACGCACCTTTAATGGCTGGTGAGTCTCTATGCATCTTCAATGGCTGGCGAGCCTCTACGCGTGAGCAAGAAGCAATTTAAGGACATATCCCGAAGATGCCTCAGGTATGACTTCTTCCTATGGCTGACGAGCCTTTATACGTAGTCTAACGGACTTTAAACGACTCGCGCTGGCAGTCAACAGACTCTAAACTGTTTCCGACGGCAAGTCCTTGACTCAAATCTCCGAGTCGTCTCGACGTCGCCCTTCCCGACGGCAGGTGCTTGGCCCAAATCCTTTTGAGCCGCCTCGACGTCACTTCGGTCTCCAAGTTGTAATCTTCGATTGACCTAGGGGTTGTAATTTGACTTTTGCTCTGTCCAAGCCTCAATCAAAGTGAGGGCTCTATAGATACCCGGTATCTGTTGAATCCCCAACAAACACCCTATGATTATCGGACTACAACATGCTTAGGAATTTGCTACTTTTGATCGACAGTTTATATAACTACCCGTCGGAAAACTCAAAAAATGATTTCAAAAACAAAAACATTTTCAAAACATTTCAAAAATACCTGGAGTGTTTTATGCACGACGACGGGGTCGCAATGACACTAACTAGAGTCAAAATCGACACCAGACCTAAAACTGACTCAAAATTCAAATCCCAACTCTAACAACGAGTCAAACCAAATCAAACACAAAAAACAAACTTCACAATGCTTCCATGCTAAGTATACCCGGTATACTTGATGGTCAAGTACAACAATCATATCCTACAAAACCTAGGATAGAAAAAACCACAAATCCAAATGCGTGATAGTGACAAGACAACTCGAAGACCCGCAGACATGCTCACACCTCTTCAAGCAACATTTACAGCCACATCGTCCAAAACGCACACCACCACACAAATCCTCTATAAATACAACTCAAATACCATCATTTGAAGGGACGCGAGAGTCTGCCCCTTCTTTTCTCCCTTAAAATTCTAGACCTCGACTTCTCGAGTCAATAACCGACACGTATTTTCGACCTACCGATTGAAAAGACGAGCCTTACACATTATTTGGTACCGTCATCGTGCAATAAATCGCTTGGCTTACCACTTCGACCAACTACACCATCACTAAAGTAAAGCAACACTCCATATTTTACAAAAACGGTTTTAAATTGAGTTTTTCGACTCATGAGTTTTTACACTTTGTTGATTTCTCGTCAAGGAACCTAGCATGTAAGTATGAGGGTGTAATTAATCCTCTTCTTTCATGTTCTTTTTATTTGTTTTCATGACTTTATCATGATAAAACATGCATAACGTGATCCAAAATACGGATTGATTGAGCTAAAACCGAGTTTGGACTGGAAATAGAGGCTGATAGTCACCACTACCAACCTCGTGCCTCTTTAGGCCTCCCCAATCGGGACTCAAACGTGTTTGAGTTCATCTTTCCTTTATTTTCATTTCTTATTTACAATCCGTTTTTACCATTTTAAATATTTCAAATCATTTTTATGATGAGCATTTTTAACCATGAGTTACATTCACCCTTGGTTCCTTATACCATGACGGTTTAATCCGTGACTCAGTGATAGTATTTGGTTAATTATATTTTTAAAGGATATTTCAAAGCCCTCTTATTCATTTGTTTACATTTGAAAAAACCATATTAGTCATACATGGATAATCATCCTTAGTTCCACATACCATATCGGTTTAACCCAAGCACAATGATAAACTTTACCTAATTACAAAACAATGAACTTAATATAACTAGTTCATATCAAGCATTTTCTACACCTTTTTTACAAAACTATCCATCTGAAGCTTGTAAATTCGAACCCGGCATCGAGTTTTATCGAGACAATGATAATAATTCCGAGTCACGTTCTTCATATTAGCACTAAAGCGGTCTTAATGACCTTTTCAACAAAAGCGGGTTTTAACACCCTTTTACAAAAGATTTCACAAACACTTTGAACATCCAGGAGATATCCCTTTGGGTTGTCACCTAACTCGCTGATGTGACCATAATTAGCGCATATTTAGCCCCCGAATTAACCTTGTTCCCATGCTTTTTAGTGCTTATTTGGGTCATTTCTTATCTTTAGTTCTTTGTTTTGCATATTCTTTGAGATTTTGATTCCTTGGTAGGAAAGGAGTAAGAATCTTGCATTTTCATGGCAAAACGAGACTAAATTGATCGAATTCAATGACCAAGCATCAAGGAGAGACAAGATTAGAAGGCCTTTGTACATATTATAATAAAAGAGCAAAGTTGAGAAAGGATCCTTGAGTCCCCAAGGAAATCCCCAAGGAATTTATGAAGAAAAGGGAAGAAAAGAAGAAGATTTGTTGCTGAGTGACAATCCGAGCGGATTGTCACCAATCCGTCCGTCTCTTGGCAGAAGACAATCCGAGCGGCTTTGACTTATTCCGCCGGATTCCACCTCCACAATCCGACCGGATTCCCCGAATCCGCTCGGATTCCAACGCAGAATCCGCCGTCCCGACCTTATTCCGCCGGATTCCAAAGACAAAGACGGATTGTCTTCTCCAAGCTACGAAGAAAGAAGCCCTTCTCTAAAAAAATACCGGGTCCTCCTTGCTCAATCTAAAAAGTGTAATTACTAGTTTAGCCCTTAGTTAACCCTAATGCATCCTCCCTAATTTCCACTATAAATACCCCATTAGTCTAATTAGAGGAGCATATTCTTCTTATCAATAATTAGTGTAGTTAATATCAATCAAATCTCTCTTTAATATTGTAATCAAGTATTAATCAAGTTTTAATCCAAGTTTTGGTTCTTTAATCTCTCTTTTGTTCATCCTTTATTTTTGGTAATTGAAGATTATTTGGGTTATTGTTGGGAGATTGACAACCTCTCAATCAAGCATTCAAGTACTTCTTTTATCTTTGCTTTATTATTGGAATCATTAGTAGGTATAATCTCTTAATCCCTTTTTAATTATTGTTAATTACTTTCATTTATTCATCATGTTTCATATTGTTGGTATGATTGACAACCTTGCTAGCATGATCAACATGATAATTAGTGAGTAGTCTCTTAGCTAGGGTTAATGGGTGATTAGGGGAAACCAACATGGGGAATGATTCATGCTTAAATTAATATGCTTTCATGTTTTATTTGCTTGCTTGTTTTGATCTCAACTCATGCACATGTTATATTTGATGAAATGCTAAGCCTATGAATCCTTGCATTTACTATCATCTTCTATCTTTTCAATGAGACTTGTAAGACATAACCCAACTCGAGTCTCATTAGACCATGCATGTTGTTGAGTAGGGAAGATTAAGTCGACTTGTAAGTGTTTTACAATCTAATCGATTCGGCTCCGGGACCCAAACTTTCCTAGGATTGTAAGATATAACCCAACTCAATCCATCACAACAATAATTGCATGCTTATAATTTGAGAACATGTTTGTATGATCATATCCCATGATTCCCCTATCATCCCATGACACCCTAGTGCCTTTAATCAATTGTTTACACCCCTTTAATTCATCTTGCTTGTTTATTTTGCTATTTTAGTTTAGTGACCTTCTACATCAACCCAATTTGTGACACCCCTTAGACACCACTAGTTGCAATAGAAATCTCATTTCAATACCCGTCCCTTGGGATCCGACCTTTACTTGCCTCTTTACTAATTGTAGAGTTGTTTGTGAAGCTATAAATTGTGTTTTGATTCGACCGTGACCCAACGACCACATCTTAATTTGTGAACACTTAGCGGACTCGCATCAAAAATGGCGCCGTTGCCGGGGACGGTGTTTGTTTGATTTAGATTTCTTTTTATTGTTATTAGTTGTGTCTTTCTTCACCTTGGGGAAGTAAAACTCCTCAAGGTTTGTTCTAATTGTTTTCGAGTTGTTTGATATTTTGCATGTCTAGAAGGTTACAAGGTGATTTGCTACCTTTTGACCGTGAAATCGAAAGAACCTTGACGAACAATAGGAGACTTGTTAGGAGGAATTTAAGAGGTATTAGTGAAGTTGTTCAACCCACTAGTGAGTTTGTCAATCCTTTCGCAATAGAAGGAGAAGAGAACCCATTACACAATACCCCACAAAATCCACCTACAATGCCTAAATTCTCGTCACACTCCGTACCCACCGAGGAGAATCTACCAAATGGTACTCCTACACCGCAACATCTAACCGGAAGTTTTATTGCCAAGTCCGCCTTCATCCAATTAGTTGAGAGGAGCCAATTTGGGAGGATGCCTAGTGAGGACCCTCATTCTCATATGGAAACCTTTTGCGACTATTGTGATGCAATCTCTCAAACGGGCGTGACTCAAGACCAAATTAGATGGGTCTTATTTCCTTTTTCCTTAATCGGCACCGCGAAGCAATGGTTGAAGGGCCTTGATAAGGCCACCCTTGGAATAGATTCTTGGAAGAAGTTGGCTCTAGCTTTCTACAAAAAATTCTACCCACCGGAAAAGACTAACATGCTAAGAGCTCAAATTACGGGTTTTAAGCAAAGGGATGAAGAGTCTTTGTATGAAGCTTGGAAGCGGTTTAAGGGAATTTGTCGCTCATGTCCTCACCATGGACTTAGCGAATGGTTTTTGGTACAACAATTTTGGAATGGTTTATATGAAGATTCTAGGAACATTCTCAATATGGAATCGAATGGAATGTTCACCGAAGTTGATGACAATCAAACATGGAACAAGATTGAGGAAATGGCGGTCCATAACTCACAATATAGTAGACCTCGCAAGGCTACTAGAGGAGGAAAGCATGAAGTGGACTCCGTTACTCAATTGGGTGCTCAACTTAGTGCTCACATTGACACAATCAACTTGAAGTTTGAACAAGCTATGGCTAGACTTGAGGAAAAATCATCAAAGCATCATGTTAATGCCATGACGGCATCCTCATCAATCCCAAGTGGGATATGTGAGAATTGCGGAACTTTGGGACATGACCAAGGTGAATGTAGGGGAACAAATGAACAAGTGAATGCTTTCCAAGCATACAAGAGTGGTACCCCTTTTTCCAACTTTTACAATGAAAACACCAAATTCCATTCAAATCTCTCATACAAAAGCCAAAATGTTCAAAACCCTCAAACAACATACACTCCACCACCCATGAGAAACCAAAATCAAAGACCCTTTTACAATCAAAACCAAGGTTACCAAAATCAAAATCCATACAATCACCAAAATGACCAAGGCTTTGATGTCCAAAAAGCGGTCCTCCAAATGCAAAAGAATCAACAAGAATTTTTCACTCAAATGCAAAAAGATAGCCAAGCAAAGGAAACCACCATCAACAACATTCTAGCTCACACCAAGATGTTGGAAACACAATTGACTCAACTAGCATCTTCAAGCTCACAAAGACAAAGGGGCAATTACCACCTCAAAGTAATCCCCTAGACATGAAACGGTTAGTGCCATTCACTTGAGAAGTGGTACAAGGTATGAAGCACCAAAGAAGCAAGTTGAGGATGAAGTTGTGGAAGCTAGTGAAAAGGAAGAAATTGTGCAAAGCTCCAAAGATGGAGAATCATCAAAAGAAGAAAGTTCAAAGAAAAGTGAACACAAGGTCAAGGAGAAGGAGCCCATTGTGATTAGACTCCCTTTTCCAAGTCGTCAAGCCAAGCCCAAATTTGATGATCAACTTGGAAAGTTCATGGAAATTGTGAAGAATTTGGAAGTCTCAATTCCTTTCACGGAATTAATCAATCACGTACCGGCCTATGCAAAATACATGAAAGATATCCTCATAAAGAAGAAGTCGATCCGGAAACTTGAGACTATCGCCTTCACTAAGGTGAGTAGTGCAATACTTCAAGGGAGTTCACCTCCAAAGTTAAAGGATCCGGGAAGCTTCTCAATACCGTGTACCATTGGCGACACAACGATCAACAAAGCCTTATGTGATCTAGGGGCTAGTGTGAGTGTCATGCCGTACTCGGTGAGTAAAAGGTTGGGGATGGGAGAGCTTAAATGCACCAATATCACACTCCAAATGGCCGATAGATCGACGAAGACACCGTTAGGGATACGGGAAGATGTCCCCGTGCGAATTGGGAAGTTTTTCATCCCGGTGGACTTTGTCATTGTTGATATGGAGGAAGATTCCAACATTCCAATCATCCTAGGAAGACCTTTCCTACACACCGCGGGTGCGGTAATTGATGTGAAACATGGTGAGCTCACTCTAGAAGTGGGAGATGAAAGCATAACTTTTAATCTTGACAAGACTATGAGAGCTCCTCGTTTGCATGAACCATGTTTCATGATTGATCATTATAGCCGAAAGGATGAAAGGAAGAAATCGGAACTCCAATGGAAGAAGAAAATTGAAGATGCTCCATTCAAAGAGCAAGTGAATTGTGACAAGGAGAGCTTGCAAAGCTCATCAAAATCAACCAAGGAAGAAGAGGATGGCCTCATTGGCCAAGAGAAGAAATTGGGAGAGTTGTCTCCATCTAAGCAAGAGATTTTCAATGATCAACTCAATGAAGTTTGTGGTCTTTGGGACGACGAATTTGAAGGGATTTTTAATCCCTACATTGGTAATGCCATTGATCAAGACCAACAACAAAGGCCAAGGTCTATTGAAGACCTCTACCATGATAATGAACAACCCTTTGATTACTTCTTCAAGGTGTTGAGCAACATCAACAACACCTTGGACATGCCCCCTTGACATCTCATCAAGAATGAGAGTTTGGTGGAGTCCTCCCTAAACCACCACTTGTAAATATTTCTAACTCCTTAACTTACATTTCAATTCTTGTATTGCATTTTTGTCATCTTTGGATTTTTACTTTGATCAAAATAATTGTCATGTTTGAGAGAAGTGAGGGAGGGACTAACAATTTCAATTGATGTGTAGTGATTTTAACTTAGTGTGGGGATGACAAATACCTAGGCTATCCATGCCTTAGTAGTGCCCCCACAATGAAGAACACAAGACTTGAAGAAAGAATGGAAGAATGGTAAGGGAAGTGCATTGTGCACGGATGGAACTGAATCCGTGTACACAGGGGAAGAATCCGAGCGGATTCCACAGAATCCGCCCGTCTTAAAGAATCCGAGCGTATTACAGAAAAGACGCCCGTCCTGAACTGAGCTGAATTTTGAAAATTTCTTGACTGTGACTGAATCCGGGCGTCCTGAGCAACAATCCGCCCGTCTTGAATAATCCGCCCGTCTTGAAAAAAAGACGTCCGTCTTTGCAGCTGAGGAAAACAAGCAAAATTTTCTGGACTGAAATCCGTCCGTCTTCAAGCAAATCCGCCCGTCCCGTGTTCAGCAAATCCGAGCGGCTTCATCAGAATCCGCCCGTCTTTAGGCGAGTTTTGTAAAGCCCAGAAAGAGCAGAATCCGCACGGATTGGGCAGAATCCGCACGGATTGCCCCTGCAGATTCGAAAATTTCGGTCTCTTTAAAACCCCTCCCACCTTCATTCATTCATTCATTCATTCATAAACACTACCCACAACATCAAAACCCTCATCCTCTCCATCACAAAAACAAAAACCCTCAACAACATTCACCAAAAACAAATCAAACCATCCTTCCAACAACAAATCAATCACTCCTTCTTCAACAAAAATCAAAACCAAGCACAAAATCTTCAACCTTTGAGTCGACTTTTGATTTCATAAAGGCAAAGCCTTTCACCTTCAAATCGATTTGGGTACACTACAAATTGAAGATTTTTCATTCTTTTCTTGGTTAGTTCATCAATGGAAAGGACTAAGGGAGCAACAAAGGCAACAAAGGCACCAAAGGCTAAGGCACTCTCACAAAGGCAAAAGGCTCTTCAAACAAAGAAAGCATTGGCTATGGTGGTAGCAACACCAAACTTGGAAGTGCAACAACAACAACAACCTTCTATGGGAGCAACAACACCTTCTACTCCGGTAATTCATTAACTTTTGCATTATCCGGAGGTAACTTTTATTTCCGATACCCATAGAAATACCTTTGTCAAGTTTGCTATGAAGTCATTACAATCCACCAAATTCATATGTGAAGATACCTTAGAAAAATTGGGTGTTCTTGAGCAAACTAGAGCCTTTTTCAATGCCATGGGGTTGAAGAAATTGTTTGAAACAAAGGAATTGACATACCCCTCCCTTACCTTGGAATTTTTAAGTTCTTTGAAAGTCACCAAAGTTGAGAATAGAGAGAATCTCGAGTTTCGTCTAGCTAATGTTAGTAGACGCATTACCTTTAGGGAATTGAGTGAAATTTTGGGTCTTAGTGATGAACCAAGTTATTTTAAGAATTATGGAAAGTATGACCCCGAACCTCTTTGGGAGGCAATCTCCGGGAAGAAATTTGAGGATTTTCATGCGAGTCGTGCTCTTTTGGTCCACCATCCGGGCATAAGAGTATGGCACAAGGTCGTGGGTAACACCATAATTGCTAGGAAAGATACCAACCATTTCACAAAACTTGATTTTATTCTCCTTGAATCGGCTTTGAACATCGGAAGAGTACACACCAAGCCTTACAATTCTTTGAGGCTCTTGGTAGATAGATGGCTCAACATTGATTGTGGGAAGAAGGGCACAACCGTTATTGTCAATGGCGGCCTAGTCACTATCCTAGCCAAGCACTTTGATCCTAACTTCAATAAGGATAACAAGTACAAAACAAAGGAGGGTGGTCATCTTGTTGATATGCATACTATGATACACAAGTTCAAGTGGGTTGCCCATAACCCCCTTGACACTAAGTATGGATGGCTCACTAGTGAAGCTAGATCGTTCACCTTGCCTTCAAAGATTTGTCGTCTAAGCGTCCACCGGACCAATTATCTACTTCCCCTTTCTAAAGAGGCCGAGTATATCATTCAACAACAAAAGGGTGATCTTGAAATACCCTCCTCTTCCATTGTCATACCACCTTACCCCTTTGAGTATGAAGAGTTCAAGCCGGAAGGAGTTGAAGTTGGGAAAGACTATCTGACTCTTCTCATGCAAGCAATGCACAAGCAAGCCTATGAAGATCGGAAAAATGCCTACTTGGCTCAATATCCACCCCTCCTACACTTAGCTAGGCAAGGACTACTTGATCCATCTTGTCCTTTGCCTAGTTGGGCGGATAGAGAAGTCCTATTTCCGGGTGCATCTAGGGTCGTTTTGGGTGACAATGAGGTTGTTGGTAATGATGAAGAAGTTGATGATAATATTGAGGAAGAAGCAAGTGAAGAAGAAGAGGATAGTGAAGATAATGGTGAAGATGATGATGAGGAAGATGAGGAAGAAAGTGAAGAAGCAAATGACAAGGGAAGTGGCAATGTGGCCACTTCTAATGAGGAAAGTGATGGTGATAGCATGATGGAAGATTAGCAAGCCTTGGAGACTCCTACCCTCTCATGGTTTGTCTATTTCTCTCTTTGTATTTTATATAATTTTGATCATTGTTGGAGTAGTCCTAGCCCCATTAGAGGACTCACACCTCGGTACCATTGAGGTGTTCTCATTTTATTGTTCCCATTTTCAAAATCCAAAATGACAAATTAGTTTCATGCATAGCATAGTGTGTGCATGAACTACACCCATCTTTGGAAATTAGCAATAGTGTCTCACTCGGTTTGGGGAAGTTAATGCATACACAACGGGAGGTAATCTAAATTATCCTCTCCGTCATAACAAAAAAAACCATGCATCATGTAGTGTAGCTTAGTGTAGATTGCATTTAGTATAGAAATCATGCATCATCTTTGCATAATTTCCATCATTTTGGCCATTGAGGACAATGCCCATATTAGTGTGGGGATGGGAATTCTAACATTTAACTTTTATTCAAAAAAAAAAACCAAAAAAAAATTGATAAATCTCAAAAATCATAAAAACTTGAAAATTGAAAACCCAAAAACATGTTTATTTCCTTTTGTAGTCTTATATATATTGTCTTGTATATATTGTGTTTGTTCTATCCTTTTTCACATTGATTGACTACGCCACATCCGAGACATGAGGATATTGAAGACCGCATGGTATGATCTTTCCAATCTCCTTTTTCCTCTTTATGTTAATGACTATGTGGCTTTATTTTGATTGATGCGGTATAACAATGTGAACTTAGGACTTGCATTTAGTTTATATGACATATTAGTTGATAGAATCACTTGCATTAGGATGTTTATATTAGTTGCATCATGGCATGTAGTTGCATGTTAGAAATGTTTTGAAAAATGCCTATTTAGGAACTTTGACAAGAGCAACTAAGCCATTACAAATACTTGTTCAACTTCGAACTTTGCCTAATAGAATGGTTGTAAAACACCCTAGATAGTGTCATACTAGTGTCTTTTGACCCATGACCCAAGGCCTAGTCAAGGGTTTGCATGTGAGTCACCTATCCAACCCCGTGATGCGATGTGGACTTCGTTAACTTGTCTAGGTGACCTTGTTTGACCTTGTGGTAAGGCAACCCAAAAATATTTTCTATCAATAAGCTTGAAGTGCTCATTTCAAAGAAATTTTGTCATGTGGAAGTAATGTAATGCCAAGGAAACCTCAAAAGTTATGAATTGTTGAATGTTGAGAAATTTAAGTTGTTTTGATGGAGGCGTACCACTTCGATATGCTTTGGTGCGGGATCCATTGAATTAGGCCCCCATACGGTTGTGAATTCGGCCGCCCAGAGACAGAGTGACTATCACCCCGAAAAGCTATTGTCTAGAGGTTAACCGGTTACCTAATAAGCGATTGGCGAAAGCAAAGGACACTAGCCCGGAAGGGACAAACCCTATCTTAAATTTTTGAAATGTGAAAGTGAAATGAGGACAATTTTGAATACTAGTCATATCCACCCGTTGTGAATAAAGATTTGAGCATTTCATTCCCAAAAAGCCTTTTGTCAAGCCACTTGGTCGAGTTTGGGACGATCCATGACCTTTACTTTTGTAGAGAATTCGAGACTTGTCATGTCATATGCTACTAGCATCATAGGGATCATCATTCCACCACCATCCGATCGCTCTTGACGAAAGCATTTGGAAATTGAGGACGAAAGTAGTCTAGTTTAACACCATTTGGAGGTGACTTAGTGCCATCCTCTTAGACTTAGTAATTTGTTGAACTAGTATTTGTGAAGGATTACATGCTCTTAAATTTGTTCCTCTTTAGTGCCTCCGCCACTTGATGAGGGAGTGGCTATTCTTTTTGTAGATGCATCCATTATGTGTTTTTGTGTGCTTAATGTTTGGATGTGTCGCCATTTTGGCAAGACCCACCTTGCCTTGCAAGAAGGCATCCTACCTCATGGTTGTCTTGTTGTGAGTTGAAGGGGCGGAGTGAGACCCGCTAATTGTCTCATATCGGATTTATTATTAGGATAGGTTAGTATTGGTCCTAGTCTTTGTCACCTCTTTACTCGGGACGAGCAAAGGTTCGGTTTGGGGATATTTGATGTGACCATAATTAGCGCATATTTAGCCCCCGAATTAACCTTGTTCCCATGCTTTTTAGTGCTTATTTGGTTCATTTCTTATCTTTAGTTCTTTGTTTTGCATATTCTTTGAGATTTTGATCCCTTGGTAGGAAAGGAGTAAGAATCTTGCATTTTCATGGCAAAACGAGACTAAATTGATCAAATTCAATGACCAAGCATCAAGGAGAGACAAGATTAGAAGTCATTTGTACATATTATAGTAGAAGAGCAAAGTTGACAAAGGATCCTTGAGTCCCCAAGGAAATCCCCAAGGAATTTATGAAGAAAAGGGAAGAAAAGAAGAAGATTTGTTGCTGAGTGACAATCCGAGCGGATTGTCACCAATCCGTCCGTCCCGCAGCAGCACAATCCGAGCAGCTTTGCCCTATTCCGCTCGGATTCCACCTCCACAATCCGACCGGATTCCCCTGAATCCGCTTGGATTCCAACGCCAGAATCCGCCCGTCCCGACCTTATTCCGCCCGGATTCCAGCACAGCACGGATTGTCTTCTCCAAGCTACGAAGAAAGAAGTCCTTCTCTCAAAAAATACCGGGTCCTCCTTGCTCAATCTAAAAAGTGTAATTACTAGTTTAGCCCTTAGTTAACCCTAATGCATCCTCCCAAATTTCCACTATAAATACCCCATTAGTCTAATTAGATGAGCATGTTCTTCTTATCAATAATTAGTGTAGTTAATATCAATCAAATCTCTCTTTAATATTGTAATCAAGTATTAATCAAGTTTTAATCCAAGTTTTGGTTCTTTAATCTCTCTTTTGTTCATCCTTTATTTTGGGTAATTGAAGATTATTTGGGTTATTGTTGGGAGATTGACAACCTCTCAATCAAGCATTCAAGTACTTCTTTTATCTTTGCTTTATTATTGGAATCATTAGTAGGTATAATCTCTTAATCCCTTTTTAATTATTGTTAATTACTTTCATTTATTCATCATGTTTCATATTGTTGGTATGATTGACAACCTTGCTAGCATGATCAACATGATAATGAGTGAGTAGTCTCTTAGCTAGGGTTAATGGGTGATTAGGGGAAACCAACATGGGGAATGATTCATGCTTAAATTAATATGCTTTCATGTTTTATTTGCTTGCTTGTTTTGATCTCAACTCATGCACATGTTATATTTGATGAAATGCTAAGCCTATGATTCCTTGCATTTACTATCATCTTCTATCTTTTCAATGAGACTTGTAAGACATAACCCAACTCGAGTCTCATTAGACCATGCATGTTGTTGAGTAGGGAAGATTAAGTCGACTTGTAGGTGTTGTACAATCTAATCGATTCGGCTCCGGGACCCAAACTTTCCTAGGATTGTAAGATATAACCCAACTCAATCCATCACAACAATAATTGCTTGCTTATAATTTGAGAACATGTTTGTATGATCATATCCCATGATTCCCCTATGATCCCATGACACCCTAGTGCCTTTAATCAATTGTTTACACCCCTTTAATTCATCTAGCTTGTTTATTTTGCTATTTTAGTTTAGTGACCTTCTACATCAACCCAATTTGTGACACCCCTTAGACACCACTAGTTGCAATAGAAATCTCATTTCAATACCCGTCCCTTGGGATCCGACCTTTACTTGCCTCTTTATTAATTGTAGAGTTGTTTGTGAAGCTATAAATTGTGTTTTGATTCGACCGTGACCCAACGACCACATCTTAATTTGTGAACACTTAGCGGACTCGCATCACTCGTGCCTAAACAGGCTCTTTGAATTCTAGTTTTTAAGTCTAGGCAGACGCCCTTGCATCGCCAACAGGCTCGCACGTCAATGGCTGCCTGGCACTGCTCCTGTCCCATTTCCAGAACTCGTCCAAGACGATCCTGACTTCGGTTAACCCGAATACAGGATGGATCAGATTGGCGAGCTTGCATTTTACACTTTTTATTCTAAAACACTTTTTTTATGACAAATGGATCATGTTAAGCACCATAAATCTAACTTGGTAAGTGGATGTTTAATTTCCGTCTTGCATGCAAATCAATATTAAATCCAACTCGACATCAATTACTTGATATTTTGATAAACAACCGACATAAAAAATATCACATGTTAGGTTTCAAATTGTGGATGCGCATTCATGCATTTAACCCGTTTTATCAACTTTTTCACTTAACCAACCAAGATCGATCAATAGAGGCCGCTACCGCGGGCGAGATTTGGTGTTCGATTAAAGAGCTTCCCAATACGTACCCTCACCTCTTACTCAGAAACTTTGGATAGTGGACGACTTTATCCAGGGCAAACGAAAGTCATTCTAGCGATGGGATGGTAAAGAGGGACGATTCCTTAACTATAGTAACTATGCCAAGCACTTCTTTTTGCTTCGTTTGACTGAGGTACAAAGTGGATTTGAACGGTTTCCAGACATCGTATAATTGCTTGGTGGCGACTCCGAACATCTCTAGCATCGTTTCGAGACCCTCATCGAGACGAAAAAGACCGATCTAAAGCGATCCGATGGGAAGCATTTTTACGTCACCGAGCGTGGCTTTTCGACTGCTACACATACACAGATTGGCGTGTAGGTGGCCCATGTCCACAGGATGCTAAATTACAAACTAAGGGATAGATGGCTGATTACCTCCATGATCATATGGGTATGCCGTGCTATATCTAATGCTAATCTACTTTATGACTAAGAATCTAAGATCTAAAGATAGATTAAGTTGTAGTTGTTGTTGTTGTTGTTGTTGTTGTTTGAGTTGGCTGTCTATTCCTTGGACGTGTGGCACCTTATATAGATAACGTCTGGATCCTTGAAGACTACTCCTTAGTGGGGAGACGGTTGAATAATCGCCAAGTCTTCTTAAAGCTTCCATCGAGCGCTTGATATAACATTCCCTAGTTCAACGTTCTTCTCTTTGGACTTCGTTAATCTTCCATGTGGAACAACATAATTAGGCCCAATAACTTATTCGTTATTATATAGGCCCACTTACCATTAAAATAATTAATTTAGTACCTTAACTAAATTAGGCGCCGACAAATACCCCCCCCCCCCCCCCAAATTCTTCAAAGATTTATGTTAGTCTAAAATCTTTGGACGCTAAATTTTTTTTAGGCTAAGATTTATGTTATCTTGACAGGGTTGTAAACCTTCATCTTCCTCAAACGCACTTCTTGCACGCTTTCTTGAAACAATTTCCATAGAACTTGTTTGTGTAAAGATACTGAGAGAAAGATAAAAATGAATCTATTACTCAGTAAAAACAGAGTTATATTTATACACTCTAAAAAACTTTAACCATTTTTAAACACAAAGTGTGGATAACTGCCCCACCTCTTCACAATCCAGATCCATGTATGTTACCAAGAACTTTGGTTCTTATTAAAATTTGTTAATGCAAAGAACAAACTCCAATTATTTCATTAAATGAAGAAATAATTAAATGAAGGAACTTTGGTTCTTGACTGGTTGGCGCAGTGGTAGCATGGGGCTGCGCTTGGTAGAGAGGTCTGCGAATCGATCCCCCACAACTGCGATTGGGAGAGGTTTAAATATCGTAATCCTTGGACACGCCCCGAAATCCGGATTAGTCGGCCCAATGTGGTTCGGATTACCGGATGGTTTAGACCAAAAAAAACAAAACATTCATTCTATTTGTGGTGTATTTAATCAGTTTTCAGAAAGATTCCTCAGCGTTAGAGCTTTGAAATTCCTGATTTTATGAAGTTGACTGTTACACTTGATCTTCATCTTCATCGGAACTATCAATCACAATGGGATAAGATTCACTGTCTCCTTCTAGAGGTTTATCCCGAAATTCTGCATGATAGAGCGCTCTTTCCTCATAATTCTGAAAATTCAAACCGCCACAATTCACACCTATTTCTATCCCATTCCTTATGGTTTTAGTTTTCCATGGTTGAGCATCGTCCAGTTCATAAATTAAACGTAATTCATAAGCCAAACTCACCTCTGGACTATCAGGATTGAAGGCAAATAACCATGCCCATCGTTGACAGGTTCCTACTACTGCCAATTTTGATTGGAAAGGCAACCTATTAAAGATCTTTTTCATTATGCCCTTTTTCCCCAAAGCCTCGTGGTGGCAAAGCCCAGTCTCCGCATTCACCATTGGAGATGAAACTTTAAGAAATCGCAATCTTTCCTTTAAGAAATCTCTAGCGAATCTTTGTAAATGGCCTTACTACTTTTATTAATTTGACATTGTAATTCAACTTCAGGCCTCATCCTCTTATTATGAAAAGGATAACTTTCCGAATTCTTTTTTAGAGCAGAAAGTTTGAAAGTTTTTAAATATATTAAAATCTTCTTCTGATAAAAAGAAAAAGAAAGGAAGGGACGCTTAGTCTCCCTCTTTCAATTGCGTAGAATTAAATAATATTAAACGTATCCCCACGTCTTTCTTGAAGACACTCATTATTCTTAGGCGGCAATTTGTATGCTGTAACTGCCACGAGTCCACGACCCTCAATAGGTCTAATCAATCACCTAACTGTCTCACCATATTCGAAGAGACACGCAAGTGGGCAAGTGGAAGAAATTCTCCATAATTTTGGCTCTTTTTTTTGGTTTATTCCAAATTTTACCTTTTGAATTTCCTTAAACTAAGGATTTTATTTCATATTTTTACAAATGCCAATCAGCGTTGTGATGACTTACACAATACTCAGGGCTGGATCATTTTGTTCATTACTTTAGCCCTTTTGTTTATACAAAAATGACCTATTAAGAAGAACAATTCCAGCACAATTAATCGCAAATATTCATTGGATTTGTACTAGAATGTAAATATTCTAATTAAAGAACCGAAACTTGATAACTTATTATTATAAAACTTAATAAATTAACATAATTATGCAGCAACTTATAATTGCTACATAAACTACAGAAAATAAAATGTGACAATTTGTGCTTATCACACAATATATTATAGGCATGGTAACATTGTAACACCCCCATTTATTCAGGAGCCTTTAGCTAGGCCTCCCAAATAAATGGGAGGGTTACCATCTCGAATTACCCGAGGTAGTAAATAACAAAGTAAAACAAACCAAAGTAATTTAGATAAATTAAATGATTAAAGATTTAATTACATGTTCTCCAACCAAGTAACTGAATAATTATTTAAATTACAAAATCGCAGCGGAAATTAAATAAGTGCATAATGTAAATAAAAACTGCCTGAACTAAGTGAGCTAGACAACTAGTTAGACTCGGCCATCCGTCCTCACGCATCCCATGCTCCGAAGTCAGCTAATCTCAAGTACCTGTCAGTCAATTTGCTCCCCAATAATTGGTTCATCACATGTGTTTACAGAATACACTATCACCCAAACGGTTGAGTATAGGAATATCTAAATAGCAATATTAGCCCAAATGATTAATTAAATAAAAAAATAAACAACAATAGTTGCTCAACCAACTGACCATGAACCGTCATCACCACCTCCAACCATACTACATACAAGTCACTGACATCACTGGCAGTAGCACAACTCCCTCAACACCGTGCTATGCTCAACTATCTGGCAGTAGTACTTTCGTACCATGCTCAACTAGTAGTATTACCCTCCGTACTATGCATAACTGGCAGTAGCACGTACTCTCCGTGCTATGCACAACTGTCTGGCAGTAGTACTTATGTACCATGCTCAATTGGTAGTAGGAATCTTTCTTGCTATGCACAACTCACAACTCAAACACTATCCTTCCATTAATGTTAATAGAATATAATAACAATACCAATTTCATGATAATAATCAAGCCAATTCCAATAACATGATAGAATGACAAACACACATAAGACAACCAACTAAAAGTAATTGCCCTAATAACCATCCATCTTGTAACAACCATCAACAATTCATCTTGCATAAACCGATTAACCAGCTAATTAAATAAACAAGTGTGTTGAGTAGATTTAGTACCTGGCAAGCAAATCAAATAAAAGCAATCTACTAAAAGTATTCTTCAGTAATTCCGTCACCAAACAATTATAATAATAATAATTACTACCACATCAATTACATTAAATATTTAAAACTAATTATAAACTAATTATTCTAATTATAAGACGATATGTGATATAATTAGTTAAACTCGCCTCCCATAATTAAACCAGACACTTATACATAATAATAAAATACTATTAGTACCCATAATTATACAATAATGATCATCATGTGATCATAATTCAATCAAACCCAACAAACAAACCCCATGAACATACCAAACCCGTGAGCCAACCCCGTGACAAAACATCCATCAAAACAGTCCACGAAACACGCCTTAGCCACGAAAACCACCTCTGCCTCACACTCCACCGTGAACCTGCACCACTGGCCACTCAGGAACCCATCTTACACCGGCCACAACCACCTCACACGACCAGCAACCCACGCCCTAGCAACCCACGACACCATCCCAACAACAACACACTACGTCCTATATCACATACCCAACCCGTGTGTGCAGCCCAAAATCAAACTCAACAGCTCATGAAACTACCACCCCAAGTCGACCCAGTCATCACTGACCCACGGTGGCACAAGCGGCACACCAGACCACCATAAACACTCAAATAGCGACGATATCGAAAACAGAGAAATACCTGACACTCCACCTGCAACAACCGCCACACACACTACCAGAGGCCACCACCGTGGTCTCCTTTGATCCACGGTGGTCCACCGGCAGCATCCCCGTCCCCTGGTCACTGTCTTAGTCAAGCACAAAAGGTCCAAATACACGATTTAAGACAAATACCACACACCCGTCAATTATTCGAAAATCCGGCAACCACCGCACACGGTACAACCTTTAACCACCCCAAAGCCACCACAATGGTCGACCAACCACCACGATCCTAACGAACCCCAGTTCGAGTCAAGAAATTCAAGGCAACGTGTATAAAACTGGTTCCATCATGTAAACAACAACCACACCCTTTTTCGTAATTCCGGCCAACCACCGCGCAATCCACCTCCTTTAACCATCCCTGACCACCCATAGTAGTCCCCGTAACCCAAGGTACCACCTTAACCAATCCTAGGTCAGTCATGACTGAATGTGGGTTCATAAACTTATATAAAACAAGTAAAGCATATATAACATCCACCCTACAACAACCCCTTCATACACCCTCTTCCCGCCAGTCTAAGGTGGTCAACGGTGGTCCCCTGATGGTAGTCGTTCAATTCATGGGAGCGGCACGTCTATTGATGGTTTGATTAACAAGTTATAACAATCTTTAGATGAGTATGACGATAATTAAAAGCTAAGTTCTTCTTCCTCTTTCTCTATAGATCTCCCTCTCTCTATTATTGGTGAGCTTATGAATTTTGTGAGTGAATAGAGTTTCTTATTAGGTCATACCATCTATTTATAGTGATAAGTTAGGTCTTATAGAGCGGTATTACGAAACTATTATATTATATTATATTATATTATGTACTATTATTATTATTATTATTATTATTATTATTATTATTATTATTATTATTATTATTACTATTATTGTTATTATTATTATGATTATTATTATTATTATTATTATTATTATACTACTATTATTCTAATATTGTATTACTAATATTACTTGGCCTTACACGCCTTACTCGGCCCACTCGCCTTCCCGACTCATCCATTATTATATTATTATATCCCGTCTCACATCATAATCATTAATTATAAATACTATTTATAAAATATAAAATGCTCAATTAAGTTTATAAAACATATTTCCACCATCGACTAGCCACTAACCATGCCATTAAAATACTGGGTATTACAAACATACTACTGTACCACACCCCCAAACAGTAATAAACAACCAGAAATCACTTCTAATGATCCCTGGGCGCTACAACTTCATGATTACCAAAGTTGAACTGGATGACTTCTATCCCTGCAAATGCTTCAAAAAGGACATCTTCTTCTTCCTCGTCACTGTCAGCCACCAAGGGTTCATCGCTTTCATTCCCAGCCTCAGGGACTACAGGATCATCTTTATCAACGTTGTAGTCGGTATCTCCATCATCTAAGAAGTCTGCGGGACTAGCCTTTCCCCAGTTATACATCGATGGATGGACCATCGGGGGTAAGAACAACAACTTTTTGCCCTCCTGGAATTCCCATGCAACGGGAATATGGTCCCTATAGATAGTTACCCATAATCTCACTAGGGTTTGCTGGAGTCCCCATCTCAACGCATTCAAATGTGTCGGCGCCAACCTTCCTGGCCCTGGAAGCGTTAGCCATGCACCCCATACTCTGCACACCATGATCATGTTCCCCTTTGTATGGGGATCAGCCTTCCTCATGATCAACCTAAGCAAGTCAAAATTATCACAGATTGGATGTGGTTGCCTTCTAACATCCTGAGCCATTGTCTCCTCTTCTGCCTTAATTGACAACTTCCTGTAAAAAGCCGACCCTTTTACAGCTTCAAGGTGCCTTACTATAAAGGTCGTTTGATCATTATCTAACTATTTAATTGCCTCCTCGGTTCTAAAATCAACCAGCGCTCGTAGAGGGCTAGTATGCGCCAAATAGCAATCATTAACGTACCATGGAACTGGCACCATTTGATTATCAATTTATTTTTAAAATAAAGGGAACTTTTTGGAAAAGTTTTTAGACAAAGGTTGTCCCTTAACTTTCAAAGAGTATTTTTCAACCGCTTTGAGAAGATCACCTTGGGATAATTCTCAGAGCAAAAGGTAACTTTGCTTAAATAGCAAAAATTAGGGGAACGCTTCACATAACCCTAATTATTGTTGGACACGATTCATATCCACCTTTCACACGTTTCTCAACACGTGGCAATTCATCGCACCGCTTAATTATCGCAGTATTCTAAGATATACCTTTTCGTAAAACACACAAGATATACTTCTGATTTCCCAAGATTTTCTTTATTATAAACTCCTTTTCTATAAAGCCAAATGTCTTTTTAGAGTTTCTTATTCCCCAAGAAAATCTTTTAAAATTTTTCTATTCTCAGAAAATCAAGAAAAACCCACACACCATTTTATCATGTTGTCTTCTTCGCCTTTAGCCACAGTTGGGCCAATTTGCCATAACAAATTATATAGGAAGGATCTCCCTGCAATTTCTATAATTGCAAATTCTCACAACACAATTTACCACCCCCCAGGTTTAATCCTTGATCTAAAACCTGATGGGGATAATTTTCATGATGCCACCTTAGGCCCTTTAATTCAACCACTCCAATATACCGGCAGTGAAACATTTCTGCCTCACATTCAGCTAAATTAACAAATTTCGTTAAAATCCGCTAATTTAGTTAAAATCGCTAGTAATTCTGATTAGAGCAGATTTCGTATTATTTTCATTAACTATCCGAGTTTCTTCTTATTTTACCTCATTAAATTTATTTATTTTCGATTCGGTTTTTATTTTTAAAAAACTTCTAAATTCGGTTTAATTAACTCGAGACGATTTTAGAAATTAGCTAGAATACTTAACGATAAAGAAACGTATGTATAATAAATAGCTAGCTAGCACACTGCTCCCTCATTTCTCACGTCTAACTCCTCCTTCTCCCTTCTTTTTTCGTCTTTTGCTTCCTCTTTAAGTTTTTGATCTTTAAAATTGATCATGCCGCTCCATTTCCCATCCGTTTTCAACGATTTTCATTCCCTACTAATCCTCTCGTTGTTCTCGTCAGTCCGTTGTTCCAAGATAGACGATTTGGTAGAAGATTTTTGCGGTCTAAAGGATTAGTTTGCTTGGAAAAGGTAACAATGACGGGTTACTCGATATTAGTTGTAAAATATGTTTATTTTGAATGCTGGTTAGTAGGGCTGAGAATCGGTCAAAGACCGGATCGAACCGGACCGGACCGAAGACTGAAAATAAAAATTGAGTGGACCAAAGACCGGACCTAAAACTTTCGGGCTTGGACCGGACCAAATTCGAAATACTTAGTTCGGTCCGGTCTTGGACCGAAATAGACCTGGACTAGTTTTTCCACTATTTCGTATACGATAATTACATTTTAATTCCGCTAAATAAAATGCATTTAAATAATTAGATGACTCTTTTTATGAAAATCATTAACAATACTAATTTATAATTTTTTTTGAAGATAAAATGTTAAATTAATTCATAATATTATAATAATTAGTCTTTAAAAACGTGAAATTTGGTCTTTTCGGTCCGGACCTAAATTAACTGCTCTTGGACCGGGCCGGACCGAAAACCGAAACTTGAAAAAATGAGGACCAAGGACAGGACCTAAATAATTGGGTCCTGGTTTGGTTCAGACCAAATGGTCCGGTCCGGTCCATTTTTCCGATATAGTTAAGACGGTGTATACTGATACGTAGAGATGATTGAGATGGTGTATACTGACCCTTAGGGATCATTTGGGATGCTAGTTAGTGTGTTGTATATTTAAAATGGTGTATACTGACACGTAGAGATAGTTTTGGATGTATTTACTTGTCAATTTTGGTAAACGGGAGTAATATATTGTTGCGTGGACTTGCCTTGCTATATTTTTTTTTTTTTTGCAGGTGAAACAGTAAGAAATATAGGTTGTATATGTGCTTTAGTTATGTTGGAACATGTACAGGATGAAAAATGGATTACTCGGCAAATACAGGGTGCTATTTTCATATTTATACGTGTTGTTCCTATTCCCATATTGTGTACTTGTTTCCGCCTCTAGGTTGTATGGTTAATACATGTTTGTTATCGAACTAAATTGGGTCTGTGTATGTCTTTCTAGTGCTAGTCAACCCATTTGTTTGATCTCGTATTCGGACCTTGGTACGGTTATGTGCGAAGTGTTGTGTAGAAGGTTACTCAACCCTAGTACGGTTAGGTGCCAGGCATCGGCTCTTATCACGGTGTTATCATATTCGGACCTTCGTACAGTGATGTGATGAGTGCTGGGTACGAGGTTACTCGACTCTGGTACGGTTAGGTACCAGGCATCGGGTCTCGAGTTTGTGGGTGGTATCACAATTGTTGAATCGGGTATCTGTTTTGATCTCAAGAGTTAGTGGCGAACCTCCGGGGGTTCAATATCAGCTTAAGCTAAGGACGTATATTATTGTAGCCTTACCGAAAGAATGTGGTTGTTTTGATTTTAATGGTTGATTCGCATTAGTACATTGGGACCGGTCCACTATGTCGTCTTTGGTCAAGCGCTGCTTCCTTTACTACAATGTCATTTATGGCCTTAGTAAGCTGGGACACGTTTTGGTTGTTTCAGTTCTGTTATCACATGATTTATTTATCTTATTTATCTTCTTGATGCGTTCCTATTTCATACTTTTATTCTATTCATTTGCATGCATTTCTATGTTTATTTAGTAGCGACTAGCTACTATTTTCCCATGAATCGGCTACTTTGGGTTATTTTGTATTTTATGCAGATTTGGACTCGAAAGAGTGTAAACAAGCCAAAACCCGTCCCCAGAGTTGTGTTCGGGATACTAGTGAACTTAAGCTCGGAAACAATCATCTTGGAATGCGGGAAGACGTAAGGAAGCACGTTAGAAGTAAAGTGGACGATGTTGTTATCCCAGAAAAGTCGATCGACGGCCTATAATGGTCGATCGACTGGTTTGCTCAGAGGATTAGTCGATCGACTGGAATTTCAGTTGATCGACTGTTTTAATGTCAGGTCATGTCAAATTTTGGCGCTGTTGCCGGGGAGGCGACGCATTTTTCTATTTGTTTCATTTTAGTTTGTCTCTTGTCTCAAGGAATCTGTGTTCCTTGAGGCCGTTTCTCACATTTCAGTGCTAGTTTTGTTTATGCCCAGGTCTTTTAGGTCTGAACTAATACCGTTTGATCCAGAACTAGAAAGGACTCTCCGTGCTAGACGAAAATTTTGGAAGAAGATATATCAAGCAGAAGACTTGAGTACGCTTGATTCAGCTTACGCCACATTTATTGCAGAAAATCAGTCTTTAGAGGAAGACACATCTACTTCTGCTCCTACTACAATCATGCCGACTTTAGCAAGTCATTCTGAGCCTACCCTTGCCTCTCTTCCCAAGGGATTCAAGCTCCCCACTACGGATACGGGTACTTTCGAAATTCATCCATCTTACATTAATCTGGTGGAGCGAAATTTATTTGGAGGAGGAGTTGGTGAGGATCCCGCTAAACATATGGAGAAGTTTGTAAGTTACTGGAGCAGACTCTTTTCCCTTTATCCCTGCGAGATGATGTAGCAGAGTGGCTATGTGACTTGGATACGGAAGCTCATAGTATTACAGACTGGAATTCGTTGGCTCTTGCATTCTAAAAGAGGTACTTCCCACCCTAGAAGACTAATGCCCTTAGAAGCCAGATTACGAGCTTTAAACAAGTTTCTACTGAGGATTGTAATAAGGCGTGGGTTCGTTTCAAACGACTAGTGCGATCTGTTCCACATCATGGGTTCCGGATCTGGTTCCTTTGTAACCAGTTTTACAACGGGCTGTATGACGATCATAGAGCCGTACTTGATTCAACTGCCAACGGGAGATCCCAGGACAACACTAATGATGCTAATGCCTGAAAACTAATTGATCAGATAGCTACTCACACTGTTGAGTATGGTAATCCAAAAGGTAGCAAAAGAGGAGGTGGTACGGATAGTGCAATTGCAGCTCAGTTAGAAGCTCTAACCGCCCAAATTTCCGAGATGAGGACGGCCAGTCTTTGGGTCCGCCACATACAGTTAATGCTTTGGTTCAACAGGAGGTCCCTTGTGAGCGATGTGGTGCTCATGGTCATGTTGCAGGTGGATGTATGAGTACTTTAGAACAAGTTCATGCCTATCAATTTTTCAAGCAAGGTACTCTGTATTCTAATTTCTTCGCTAAGAGAAATCCCAATGTGTTACATCATACCCCTCCACCGACCAATCCTTACATCATCCCTCAAAATCGTGGTAATCAACCACAAGGGAACTTTAATAGACCTCCTCAACAGCATTTTCAACAGATGCAGCCTTCTCCACAGGCTTCAAATAGTGATATGTCGGACATTAAAGCTTTGTTACAATAGAAAATGGCGGCTTCACAAAAGCAGGAAGCTCTAATTGCTCAATTGTTGGCTCACAATAAAGTCTTGGACAATCAAATTGCCCAGTTATCGAGCCAAAATACAAGTAGGCAGCTAGGTGTATTGCCATCTAAGCCTGATAAGCCTCATGAGACCGTTAATGTGATAAATCTACGACGTGGTCTTACATATGATGGACCAGAGGTGCCCCGAGTGAACAACGATATTGTTATTGAGGATCTGGATATTGATGCGGAAGATGAATCTGTTGAGGAAGCTGCTGCTACGGCTGGAAAAATTAGATTGACAGGTATTGTTGGTCGATCGACTAAATTTGCTGAAGTGGATGCTGGGATTGCTGAAAAAAGTCCATCGACAGGTTATTTTAGTCAATCGACTGAAGATAATAGTCGATCGACTGGGGATTTTAGTCGATCGACTTTTCTGCCTGATGGGGTAGTTAATCCGTTACCGAGCGCTGATGGGTCGTCTACTGGAACTGAAAAAACGCTTAAGTTTGATAAAGAGAGGAAAGCTGTTGAGCCACCCATTGCGATTAAGCTTCCCTTTCCGACCCGACAGCTGAATACGAAGAATGAGCAGCAATTTGGAAAGTTTTTGAAATTCGTGAAAAAAATTCATGTAACTGTACCTTTTACCGAACTTATTACTCAAATTCCCTCATATGCTAAATTTATGAAAGAGATTATGTCTCTTAAGAGGAGTTTTGATGAGGTAGAGACTATCGCTTTTACTGAGGAGTGTAGTGCACTCCTACAAAACAAGTCTTCACCTAAATTGGCTGACCTAGGTAGTTTATCCATCCCCTGTTTTATAGGCACCCATACTATAAATAATGCTTTATGTGACTTGGGTTCGAGCATTAGTGTCTTACCTCTGTCTTTAGCTCAGAAGATAGGTTTGACTGAGTTTAGATACACAAATATGACTGTCTAAATGGAAGACTGTTCCTTGTCGCGTCCTTTAGGGATCCTAGAAGATGTTCCTCTGCGGGTAGGAATGTTATTTATACCCGTCAATTGTTGTTTTGGACATTCCTCAGGATACCCATACCCCTATTATCTTAGGGAGACCATTCTTGCACACTGCTGGTGCAATTATTGACGTAGGAGCGAGGACTCTAACATTTAAAGTGGGGGGGGGGGGTGAGAAGCTGACCTACACCCAATCTAGTGTCCGTAGGGCACCTATGCAAGTTTTACCTTGCCATGTGGTAGTTGATAGTGTAATAACCATCCTTTTAGAGACCCGTTGACCGTCGTTGACTGACCTTAGACACCTATCTAGACCTTCGGAAACTTTACGAATTAACCGTGTCACGTTACAACCCTTTGGAGTTGTCGTTACTCGATCTAGCCGAGGATACTGGATCGAGTAGCTTAGTCACTCGATCGAGTAGAGGCCACTCGATCGAGTAAGTTGTTCACTCGATCGAGTAACGAGAGTTCAGCGGGGAATTATAAATCATGATATCGTGAAACCCAAATCATTTCTTCTCTTTCTCTCCTAAACCTAGATGCCGTCATTTCACTTCTCCTTCACCATGGTTCATATCCTTGAGGCCTTTGAGAGTGGTTACACCATAGGGATGGGATGCTTGAGTCAGGTAGCGGTCTTGACGCCGGATTGCTTTGTATAGGTATGTTGTCATCATCATCATCGTCTCCCTTGGTTTCAGTTGTGAATATAGTAGTAGTAGTAGTAGTAGTAATACATGGTTATGATGGTTGTTATAGGTGGTTGTGGTGGTTGATTGTTATATTATGGTCGTGCGGGGAACCGCTGCGAGTTGCTAAAGGTAGGTTTTCCTACTCAGTACTGTTGGCTGTCTAGTGTGTTGTTTGTATTGTATAGTTTGTTTTAGTATCACTGATGGTGTTGTGGATTGATTGTGATTGGTCATTGTGATTGTTTGTCTGTGGTTCTCGAGGTGCGTCCTCGGCTGAGTGGAATCACTTGCGGGAGTGGCTTCACGCCCTTGATTCGCCCCTTGTGGTTCCCGTCACAAGGGGGATGTGCACATTAAGGAACATGGGTTATCGTTCGGATGAGATGAGTGGGGCTTAGGTGGGAACGGCTGCGGTCCCCCACTGGCGGTGTGGATTACTGGTTGCGATTGGTAACCTGGGAGGACTGGACCTTCAGGCTGTCAGAGATGTGTGGGTGATTGGAGTTGGTGGCGTGTGTAATTTGTTATGTCTTGTTGTGTCTGTTCTTGTATGTTCCTTCAGCTACTGACCTTGTGTGGTGTTGTTGTGTTGTCTTCTTGTTTTGTGTCTTCCGTGATCCACTATGATGAGCAGTCGGTCTTAACAAGTTGATGTCTGGATCATAGCTGGGTACTTGGAGGGACGAGTCTACCACGAGTCATAGCAGAGATAGTTTCACATAGTTGATAGTAGTCATGAGTTGTATCTTTATTTTGTTTATATCACTTGTAATTTAATATAACTGTTCTTTAATCGACATTTGATTATTGTTGTCCTCGGGCAACCAAGATGGTAACGCCCTTATCTACTGGGGAAGGTCTTGTTAATGCTCCTTGGTAGATGGAGGTGTTACAGATAGTTCTACAGTTGAGTCATGTTTTGTTATTACTATGACACCTCCGCCCTATGCTGGGAGCAAGATGGAGGACCGTGCTTTTGTATCTCTTTCTGCAGGACATGACAGGTTGAGCTACCAGGAGGATTCAGGAGGTGGACTTGGTGCGTTGGGTGCGTTTTCCGAGGCTGGCGATGCTGATTATGGTGGACATAAAGGAGATCCCTTGTCCCTGTAGACACCTCAAAATGTCTACCTAGCCTTACGGGTACCCAATGATGAGGCTAAATTTAATGACTAAATGAAAATTGACAATGTTATAATTAACGGTTCTTTACGCTTGTTCAACGAAAAACCACTTCAAATGGCATAAAACCACTCATAAACTGTCTATCCTATTCACCCCACTTTTGACATTCCATTTCATATTAGTAACCCTTTGATAAATTCAAGAAGTTATATATTTTAGAAATATTTCAAGTGATTATTAGTGGCCTAAAACCAATATCGAAATGAATCATATATTGTATTCGTTTTACATATCGAAATGAAATTTTTTATCATATACGAGTATATGCAATATGCGATGTTGGGTACGGAATAAAATGTAGTACTTTGCATTACCATGCAACACCTAAAAGTATTAGCCGAGTGCTAGATTATGTAAAGGAAAAGACACTAGTAGAAAAAGTGTCATTGACATAAGTTATTTTGCCCCATTTACATTGGTTTTGTTGAGATGTTTCTGGGGGCGACGAATATAGTATTTTTAACTTAACATCGGTTCTAAAACCGATGTTAATGGTATATAATTTACATCGTTTACTAGGTAAAACCGATGTTAATAACATTTAAATTACATCGGTTTCTAAGTAAAACTGATGTTAATAGCATCTAATTTACATCGGTTTTGGTGCAGAACCGATGTAAATATCAGCTTATTTACATCATTTACTGACTAAAACTGATGTAAATAGGTATTTTTTTTATTTAAAAAAATTTACATTTGAGGCATTTTTAATGGGGAAAACGCCTCAAATGAGAGCTTCAATCAATTAAAAAAATTACATTTTCAAAACCCATAATTTATGAATATACATTGTTTTGAACATAAATATTCTTAGATTTACACATAAACAGATATCTGTAGAATACTCCTCACTAAATAATGATAATAATGATAGTAAGATACAAAATGAAATTAAAAAACTAATATAATTTCCAACGCAGCGTCATCGTCGTCTGGGCTATATGCACACTCATCAAAAAGCATAAGAGCTTCCAGTGGGTCCTTCCTAAAAGAACCAGACCAGAAGTCATAAATAGACTCGTCAATAATATCAACCGAATAGCAAGTATCCTCTATCATTGGGCGAGCAAAACTACCAGGCAAACTGAAAGTGATCGCGTCATCCCCTACTGCAAGAGTCAAACGCCCATTTCTAACATCAATAACAGCCCCAACTGTACAAAGGAATGGTCTTCCTAAGATAATTTGGGTCCGGGTGTCCTCAGCTATATCTAAAACAATGAAATATACTGGGATGTAAAGCTTGCCTATTTTCACAGGCACATCCTCTAAGACACCTAAGGGCTTCCTAACAGATCTATCAGCCATCTGCAGGGTAATGTTAGTCACTTTAAAATGACTCATCTTCAGTTTCTTGCAGACAGGAAGGGGCATGACACTGACATTGGCACCTAAATCGCAAAGGGCCTTATCAATAACCATGTTGCCTATAACACAAGTAATAGAAAAGCTGCCCGGGTGTTTCATTTTGGGCGGACTCTTATTCAAAAGCAAATTACTAGACTCTTCCATAAATGAAATTGTCTCAAATTCACTCAAATTTCTCTTACGCGTCACAATATCTTTCATAAACTTGGTGTAAGTGGGTACCTGAGTAACAAGTTCAGCAAAAGGGACAGTTACCTGGAGGTTCTTCACAACGTCCACAAACTTACCGTACTGTCGCTCGATCTTTGCGTCCTTCAGACGGCCTGGAAAGGGTACCCTAGTGGCAACAAGTGGACCCGCAACTTTTCCTTTACCTTTATCAATGCGTGACGTCTCTACAGCAGGGGGAGATGACACGGTAGCGGCATTAGATAGTAAAATAGGATCTCCGCCATTCAAAGTACTCGATCGAGTACTTATATCACTCGATCGAGCATTCTCTTCTTCTGTTTCACTCGATCGACCAGTCTTGTCACTCGATCGAGTGATTCCTGTAGCAAACTCATTCAATCGAGTGCTTTTATCGCTCGATCGACCAACAGCAGGTGGTGCACCAATCGATCGACCAGTAATTTCACTCGATCGAGTGATAGGATGAATTGATTCACTCGATCGAGTGGAGAAATCACTCGATCGAGTATCTTGATTAAACGCTGCAAGTATTTCGATTAAGAATTCATCTAGATCGTCGTCCTGGGTATCTTCAGCTATCAAAACCTCGTCTTCTTCATGAGTAAGGTCATTTTGGAAATTTATTGCACTGACTGGATCGCATATTGGAAGAAGTTTGGTTTGGTCTTTCGCGAGTGTTAACTGCGCGACTTGTTCTTTCAATTCTGATATGACCGTTTCAGACTGCCGTGATATACTCATCATAATGGACTTTAATTCGGCAATTTATTCACTTGCAGAGGGAGAGACCGGCTGCGGTACTGGCGTAGAAGGGGTAGAGACATTCTTTATTTCTTCATACAACTGAGAAAAAGGAACTCCTTGCTTATAATTCCGATAAGCAAGGGCGCGTTCTACAGTCGCCATGCATTCAATAGGACTATGCCCTTCCTCGCCACATCTACCACATGGCTCTATATGCTCAGTAATCATAGGCATCCTGGCAAATAGACTTACAAAGTAACGAACAATCTGCAAAACTAATCAAAACTTTGCAGAAATTAGATCAGTCTCAAGGAATAAATTCCTTGAGACAAAGGACAAACTTAACTAAAGCAACAAAATTACGCCACCTCCCCGGCAACGGCGCCAAAATTTGACACGTCTGTCGCGTACCTGTCAAAAATACCAACTGGCTCTAACTAATATAGCTAGGGAAGTCGGGTCGAATCCACAGAGAGGTATGAAATTGTCGGCTTAATCTAAGTTTGTCAAGGTAACCAAATGAGGGTTTTTTTTAAATATAATAATCTAAACTAAAAAGAATAAGGAAGAGGAAATTAAAAGGAAGAAATCAAGCAGATAAGGAAAAACAGCTAAGATAGACGGTTCACCATAATCATTTAGTCAAGTAATCTAGGTCTCAGGTCAATGCAAATATGGTCTAAGGGGTAGCGAACGTCACCTTTCGGTCCTTAATTCACCCTAAAGCGTAAAAAACTTAACTTTCGCCCTAACTGCAATACCCTATTGTTCGCTACTAGTCTCGCCTTTTCCAACCTTTCGGTCCAGGTCAAGGATCACTAAGAATTAAAGGTCTAATTGCGTCGACTCAATTAGACGGATACAGTTAATTGTAGCATTTAACTAACAAAGACTATACCAGCAGTTACCCAATAAATCGATTACTATTCCCTCATGATTATGGATCCCCTATAGTCTTAGCATAACGGAAATTAGCTACTCATAACCACAGAATTAACGATAATAACAAATTAATAATTAAGACTTAACATAATGATAAAACTAAAGGATTAAAATAGAGCGATTATGATAACAATAAAGGGAAGAAGGAATTCGAGAAATGATCAAGAATTAAGAGTAAAAGTAGAATAATAATACCAATCGCAAAATCCAAATCTGAGTAGCAAAGTGTAAAGGAAGAACAAAAACCAAAGAATAGTGGCAAGGTATACAGTAAACGAACGTAGGAAGAGAGAGGAGTCACGTAGTTCACTCCTCCAGTCTTATACTAAAAATCCATCCTATAACCTAATCTATGGACTAATTACAAAAGCCCATAAATTAATTAGGCGGACAAAGGCTGTAGAAGGGTAAACCACTCGATCGAGTGGAAATAACTCACTCGATCGAGCAGCTGTACATCAATCTCCTCGATCGAGTAGAAATAAACTACTCGATCGAGTATTCCTTGCTTTGCTCCTCTTGTGTGTACTCGAAAGTGGTCGATCGAGTAACTTAGGCAAATAAAAGCATTCGATCAAGCAATAAATCACTCGATCGAGCTGTTTAAGTTCGTTAGGCCTTGAACTATTTCCCGAACTCAGCTCACGCGTCTTCCAAGTGTTAGATTTCCATGCTCCGGCTCCTTATTCTCCATGAATGCATACAATTGGGACAAATTAGGCTCGATTTAGCTCCTCTTCGGTTAATTCCTGCAAATCACATAAAACGAACCAAAGTAGAATAATCGGGGGTATTTGTAGCCAGATGCTACATAAAAAGTACAAAAAATGCGTGTAAAAATGAGGTAGAAACCTTATATAAAAGACACGCATCAAATCTCCCCAAACCAAACCTTTGCTTGTCCCCAAGCAAATATGAATGCAACTAAGAATAAAAAATGGAACGGGCCCAACGCATCAGCTACAAATCATCCACTAGAACCAATTTAATGCGACAAAATGACAAAATGGCAAACGAGAAGTGCAAACGAGTTAAATCAATGTTTCAAACTTACTGAACCGTCGACCTTGCAAGATTCAAAAGATGTCGGACTCTCACGGGCCGCTCGTCACTCAAAATTAGGCACAAGGTAAGTATATATATGAAAGATAGAAAGAAGTAGAGACACTCACCTAACTCGATCTATAAGAGCATGCATGCAGTTAACATGAATAAAGTCTCTACAACCGTACATATGCATTCCAACCATACTAGTGACCAAGACACATGCCGAGGACTTACATTTGGGTAATTGAGGTAATGGGTAAGAAGGGCTAAAATGAATTTGGATATGTGGGGTTAATAGCCAGGCTAGCAACAACGGATCCAAATATAGACTGCATCCCAACTTCGTACTCAATATAGTAAGATGAAATGGTGCAAAAATTATGCACTAGACTCACAAACACCAAGAACTCGTCAACTCCCCATAAGATATAAATAAGACCTGGGAGTGAGAATCATTATCCAATTTTTCAACATGATTTTTCTTTTCTTTTCTTCTTTTCTTATTCTTTTCGCTTTTTTTTTTCATTCTCTTTTTTTTTCGTTTTCGTTTTTTTTTCAACAATTCAACATTCGTCTTTTTTTTTCTTTTCCTTCAATTCTTCCGCCATCTTCTGAAATCAGATAAAATAACCATATTGCAATGAAACATTCCAAGAACTACTCGTCACTAGCTCAGCTAGGGTAGGAAGTATTATAGAAAGTAGTTAATATGACAAAAAGGAAATTTGGCTATGTGGGGCTCATGGGTAGAATGAAATAAAGGGGTCTGCCTCTCCTAACATGTGTCACCATCCACAGACCGAATGCATACAGGTATTAAGAAGACTGGACTCATGCTTATCCAAATTGATGTTATATGCCTTAAAGAGAGTACTACTCACATCCTAAATGAAACCGGTCATGAATGTCACCAGTTTATAAAGCTCTAACCTCATAATGTAATGTAGCTTGCCGACATAATGAATCAAGTCTATTCGTTCAGATAAAAGAGAAACAAAAACTCGTAGAGTATGCACCTAATCATGCCAGCTAAATGTCAAGAATATGCAAGGCTCAAATAAAGATTCGAAGTAGCGTCAGTGTTCAAACGTTCCGACTCAATTTAAACGTGAATTTTTTTGAATTTTTTTGAATTTTTATTTGATTTTTTGAAATTAAACAATGCATGTGGAAATAAGTAAACGTGCAAGCAAAAATGCAAAAAAAATCATGCAGACACAGATATGGATGCATACCTCCCCAGACCAAACCGTACAATGCCCTCACTGTACCAAAAATAGGGAAAGAAATGCAAACTGAAGAGAAAATGAAGAGTGGAGTCGGAAAACTTACAAAACGTCATAAAGAGGGACCTCCCCAAACCGACCATGAACATGGGAGGTCAAAGAAAGTCAAACAGTAGCTCCATAGACGGAAAACATCAGCTGGGAGTCAAAACTACTCGATCGAGCACTTAGAACAGCTCGATCGAGTGAACTGGTGCAGGGAAGGACTCGATCGAGTGAACGTGATTTTGGAAATAGTCGATCGAGGACAATTATCACTCGATCGAGTGAAGTCTTCCCCAAAAAGTGCTCGATCGAGCTGGAAACCACTCGATCGAGTGCTTGGATCTGCAAAACACGCAATTAAAGCAAGGAAATACATAGGGAGTTCGTAAACAACGTATAAGGTTCAACAGTAAGCTAAGGAAAAATAAAATGTTTAACAAAAGTACAATAAAACAGTCCGGGCTGCCTCCCGGAGAGCGCTGGTTTAAAAGGTCCCGCACGACCTTTCTGGCATCAATTAACTGGCGCATCAAGCTCGTCGAAGCGCAAGACTTCAACGCGATTGTCTGCTTCATTTGCCTCGTGGTAATGTTTCACATATTGGCCATTCACCTTGAATCTATGACCCTCGGAATCTTCGAGCTCCACGGATCCAAATTTGGTAACAGCTGTCACCGTATAAGGACCACTCCACCTGGACTTCAGCTTGCCAGGGAATAATCTCAGTCGGGCATTAAATAGCAGCACCTTTTGCCTAACATAAAACTCACGAGGTAAGATTCTCTTGTCATGCCATCTCTTCGTCTTTTCCTTGTAGATGCGCGAGCTATCATAGGCATTAAGCCTAAATTCTTCCAGCTCATCTAGCTGCAAGAGACGATTCTGACCACACAACTTAGTTTAATAATTAAGCTCACGAATTGCCCACCAGGCCTTACATTCCAATTCAACAGGTAAGTGACACGATTTCCCATAAACTAGCCTATAAGGTGATGCACCAATTGGTGTCTTAAAGGCAGTTCTGTAAGCTCATAATGTGTCATCTAGCTTAAGACTCCAGTCTTTCCGTGATTTAGAAACTACTTTAGACAAGATCTCTTTCAACTCGCGATTAGAGATCTCTACCTGACCACTAGTTTGGGGATGATACCCCAAACCTCGCCGGTGTTGGACACCAACTTTAGACAGTATGGAAGTTAGTTTCTTTTCTTTAAAATGCATTCCCCCATCACTAATGACGACCCTAGGGACACCAAATCGGGGGAATATGATCTTTTTAAACATCTTTATCACGGTTTTAGCATCACAATGAGGTGAGGCAATTACCTCAACCCATTTTGACACATAGTCTACAGCCACTAAGATATACCTGTTACCTTTACTGGATGGGAACGGCCCTTGGAAGTCAATGCCCCAGACATCGAAGACCTCAACCTCTAAGATGCCGTTTTGTGGCATCTCATGTCTCTTTGAAATGTTCCCTGATCGTTGGCACGCATCACAAGCTGAAACAAAAGACCTAGCGTCAGCAAACAAAGAAGGCCAGTAAAAACCAGACTGAAGTACCTTAGCCACGGTGCGCGATGGACCGTGGTGACCACCAAATGAAGAGGAGTGACAGGCTTCTAGGACTATTTTGGTCTCCCACTGCGGAATACACCGTCGGTAGAGGCCGTCTGCACATTCCTTATACAAGTAAGGATAATCCCGGAAATCTTTTAGCGTTATACGTAAAACGCTTCTCTGGCGATGAGAAAGGTCGGCGGCACTTGCCACCGACAACGAAGTTAGCTATATCTGCATACCAAGGTTCTTGGTTAACAATAGACGATATAACAGCAATTAAAGTATCGTCAGGAAAAGAATCATCAATAGGTAGAGAATCTTCCCCTTCTTGTCGTATCAGTCGTGACAAGTGATCAGCTACAACGTTCTCAGCTTCTTTTTTATCCTTAATCTGCAAAACAAACTCCTGAAGGAGGAGTATCCATCTCAGTAGCCGTGGTTAGCCTCCTTCTTAGCAAGGAGATGCCTCAAAGCTGCATGGTCAGTAAAAACAGTGACTTTCGACCCAACTAAATAAGTACGAAACTTCTCTAAGGCATAAACTACAGCTAGCAGCTCTTTCTCAGTGGTAGTGTACTTCACTTGAGCCTCATCCAGAGTTCGGCTCGCATAGTAGATAGCACTCAAAGCCTTGTCTTTCCTTTGGCCTAGCATCGCTCCTAGTGCGTAGTCACTCGCATCACACATGATCTCAAACGGCAAGTCCCAGTCGGGAGGCTGTATGATCGGCGCAGAGACTAAGGCCTGCTTTAACCTGTTGAAAGCAGAAAGACAATCATCAGTAAATACAAAAGGGGCATCCTTAAGTAGCAACTGTGTAAGTGGTTTAGCAATCTTTGAGAATTCCTTGATGAACCGGCGATAAAAGCCGGCGTGACCAAGGAAACTCCTCACCCCCTTAACATTAACGGGAGGGGGTAATTGCTGAATCACTTCCACTTTTGCTTTATCAACTTCTATTCCCCTGTCAGAAACTAAGTGCCCTAGGACAACTCCCCCGTTGACCATGAAGTGGCACTTCTCCCGATTCAAAGCACAAGATTAACCTCAATGCAGCGCTGCAACACTTTCTCAAGGTTAGACAGACAGTTAGAAAAATCACTTCCATATACTCTGAAATCGTCCATAAAAACTTCCATGATAGACTCAATATACTCTGAAAATATCCCCATCATACACCTTTGAAAGGTGGCAGGGGCAATACACATACCAAAAGGCATCCTGCGATAAGCAAAAATGCCTTGAGGACAAGTAAATGTAGTCTTAGCCTTATCGTCTGGGTGGATAGGGATCGGAAAGAACCCTGAGTACCCGTCTAAATAGCAGAAAAATTTATGAGAAGCTAACCTTTCTACCATTTGATCAATAAAAGGAAGGGGAAAATGATCTTTCTTGGTGGTGGCATTGAGCTGTCTGTAGTCTATGCGCATCCGCCAACCGGTCACTACTCGAGTAGGTATTAGTTCATTCTTTTCGTTCTTAACAACAGTTGCCCCTCCTTTCTTTGGGACCACCTGTACTGGACTCACCCATCTAGAATTACCGACAGAATAAATAATACCTGCATCCAGCAGCTTCATTACCTGAGGCATCACAACGTCCTGCATCTTCTGGTTCAGCCGGCGCTGACCCTGTCTGCAAGGTTTGTGATCTTCCTCCAGCTCTATTCTGTGCATACAACTATCGGGACTAATCCCCTTGATATCGTCCAGTGAATAACCCAGTGCTTTCCTGTTTTTCTTAAGTACAGCTAACAAAGAGGTGGTGATCATCATTAAGCTTAGCACTAACAATATTTGGATATTGCTCTGTATCGTCTAAGAAAACATATTTAAGATGAGAAGGGAGAGGCTTACTTTCCGGTACCTTTACCTCAATGGAGCAAAGAGTGCTAATCATTTGTTCCACTTACTCTCCCTCAGCTTCATCGAAATCCTCAACTAGCAATTCCAACGCAGCGTCATCGTCGTCTGGGCTATCTGCACACTCATCAAAAAGCATAAGAGCTTCCAGTGGGTCCTTCATAAAAGAACAAGACCAGAAGTCATAAATAGACTCGTCAATAATATCAACCGAATAGCAAGTATCCTCTATCATTGGGCGAGCCAAAGTACTGTGCAAACCGAAAGTGATCGCGTCATCCCCATCGCAAGAGTCAAACGCCCATTTCTAACATCAATAATGACCCATTGTACAAAGGAATGGTCTTCCTAAGATAATTTGGGTCCGGGTGTCCTCAGCTCTATCTAAAACAATGAAATCTACTGGGATGTAAAGCTTGCCTATTTTCACAGGCACATCCTCCAAGACACCTAAGGGCTTCCTAACAGATCTATCAGCCATCTGCAGGGTAATGTTAGTCACTTTAAAATGACTCATCTTCAGTTTCTTGTAGACAGGAAGGGGCATGACACTAAAGCACTGGGTTATTTGACACGTCTGTCGCGTACCTGTCAAAAATACCAACTGGCTCTAACTAATATAGCTAGGGAAGTCGGGTCGAATCCACAGAGAGGTAGGAAATTGTCAGCTTAATCTAAGTTCGTCAAGGTAACCAATTGGGGGGTTTTTAAATGTGATATTCTAAACTAAAAGAATAGGGAAGAGGAAATTAAAGGAAGGAATCAAGCAGATAAGGAGAAACAGCTAAGACAGACGGTTAACCATAATCATTTAGTCAAGTAATCTAGGTCTCAGGTCAATGCAAATATGGTCTAAGGGGTAGCGAACGTCACCTTTCGGTCCTTAATTCACCCTATAGCGTAAACAGCTTAACTTTCGCCCTCACTGCAATACCCTATTGTTCGCTACTAGTCTCGCCTTTTCCAACCTTTCGGTCCAGGTCAAGGATCACTAAGAATTAAAGGTCTAATTGCGTCGACTCAATTAGACGGATACAGTTAATTGTAGCATTTAACCAACAAAGACTATACCAGCAGTTTCCCAATAAATCGATTACTATTCCCTCATGATTATGGATCCCCTACAGTCTTAGCATAACGGAAATTAGCTACTCATAACCAAAGAATTAACGATAATAACAAATTGATAATTAAGACTTAACATAATGATAAAACTAAAGGATTAAAATAGAGCGATTATGATAACAATAAGGGGAAGAAGGAATTCGAGAAATGATCAAGAATTAAGAGTAAAAGTAGAATAATAATACCCATCGCAAAATCCAAATCTGAGTAGCAAAGTGTAAGGGAAGAACAAAAACCAAAGAATAGTGGCAAGGTATACAGTAAACGAACGTAGGAAGAGAGAGGAGTCACGTAGTTCACTCCTCCAGTCTTATACTAAAAATCCATCCTATAACCTAATCTATGGACTAATTACAAAAGCCCATAAATTAATTAGGCGAACAAAGGCTGTAGAAGGGTAAACCACTCGATCGAGTGGAAATAACTCACTCGATCGAGCAGCTGTGCATCAATCTCCTCGATCGAGTAGAAATAAACTACTCGATCGAGTATTCCTTGCTTTGCTCCTCTTGTGTGTACTCGAAAGTGGTCGATCGAGTAACTTAGGCAAATAAAAGCATTCGATCAAGCAATAAATCACTCGATCGAGCTGTTTAAGTTCGTTAGGCCTTGAACTATTTCCCGAACTCAGCTCACGCGTATTCCAAGTGTTAGATTTCCAAGCTCCGGCTCCTTATTCTCCATGAATGCATACAATTGGGACAAATTAGGCTCGATTTAGCTCCTCTTCGGTTAATTCCTGTAAATCACATAAAACGAACCAAAGTAGAATAATCGGGGGTATTTGTAGCCAGATACTACATAAAAAGTACAAAAAATGAAACCTTATATAAAAGACACGCATCAAATCTCCCCAAACCAAACCTTTGCTTGTCCCCAAGCAAATATGAATGCAACTAAGAATAAACAATGGAACGGGACCAACGCATCAGCTACAAATCATCCACTAGAACCAATTTAATGCGACAAAATGACAAAATGGCAAACGAGAAGTGCAAACGAGTTAAATCAATGTTTCAAACTTACTGAACCGTCGACCTTGCAAGATTCAAAAGATGTCGGACTCTCACGGGCCGCTCGTCACTCAAAATTAGGCACAAGGTAAGTATATATGTGAAAGATAGAAAGAAGTAGAGACACTCACCTAACTCGATCTATAAGAGCATGCATGCAGTTAACATGAATAAAGTCTCTACAACCGTACATATGCATTCCAACCGTACATATGCATTCCAACCATACAACGTGCAAGCAAAAATGCAAGAGAACATGCAGACACAGATATGGATGCATACCTCCCCAAACCAAACCGTACAATGCCCTCATTGTACCAAAAATAGGGAAAGAAATGAAAACTAAGGAGAAAAGGATAAATGGAGTCAGAAAACTTACAATACGTCATAAGGAGGGACCTCCCCAAACCGACCATGAACATGGGAGGTCAAAGAAAGTCAAACAGTAGCTCCATAGACGGAAAACATCAGCTGGGAGTCAAAACTACTCGATCGAGCACTTAGAACAGCTTGATCGAGTGAATTGGTGCAGGGAGGACTCGATCGAGTGAAAAACCACTCGATCGAGTGAACGTGATTTTGGAAATAGTCGATCGAGGACAATTATCACTCGATCGAGTGAAGTCTTCCCCAAAAAGTGCTCGATCGAGCTGGAAACCACTCGATCAGGTGCTTGGATCTGCAAAACACGCAATTAAAGCAAGGAAATACATAGGGAGTTCGTAACAGTGTATAAGGTTCAACAGTAAGCTAAGGAAAAATAAAATGTTTAACAAAAGTACAATAAAACAGTCCGGGCTGCCTCCCGGAGAGCGCTGGTTTAAGAGGTCCCGCATGACCTTTCTGGCATCAATTAACTGGCGCGTCAAGCTCGTCGAAGCGCAGGACTTCAACGCGATTGTCTGCTTCATTCGCCTCGTGGTAATGCTTCACATATTGGCCATTCACCTTGAATCTATGACCCACGGAATCTTCGAGCTCCACGGATTTAAATTTGGTAACAGCCATCACCGTATAGGGACCACACCACCTGGACTTCAGCTTGCCAGGGAATAATCTCAACCGGGCATTAAATAGCAGCACCTTTTGCCCAACATGAAACTCACGAGGTAAGATTCTCTTGTCATGCCATCTCTTCGTCTTTTCTTTATAAATGCGCGAGCTATCATAGGCATTAAGCCTAAACTCTTCCAATTCATCTAGCTGCAAAAGACGATTCTGACCACGCAGCTTAGGATCATAATTAAGCTCACAAATTGCCCACCAGGCCTTACATTCCAATTCAACTGGTAAGTGACACGATTTCGCATAAACTAGCCTATAAGGTGATGCACCAATTGGTGTCTTAAAGGCAGTTCTGTAAGGCCATAATGTGTCATCTAGCTTAAAACTCCAGTCTTTCCGTGATTTAGAAACTACTTTAGACAAGATCTCTTTCAACTCGCGATTAGAGACCTCCACCTGACCACTAGTTTGGGGATGATACCCCAAACCACGCCGGTGTTGGACATCAACTTTAGACAGTATGGAAGTTAGTTTCTTTTCTTTAAAATGCATTCCCCCATCACTAATGACAACCCTAGGGACACCAAATCGGGGGAATATGATCTTTTTAAACATATTTATCACGGTCTTAGTATCACAATGAGGTGAGGCAATTGCCTCAACCCATTTTGACACATAGTCTACAGCCACTAAGATATACCTGTTACCTTTACTGGATGGGAACGGTCCTTGGAAATCAATGCCCCAGACATCGAAGACCTCAACCTCTAAGATGTCGTTCTGTGGCATCTCATGTCTCTTTGAAATGTTCCCTAATCATTGGCACGCATCACAAGCTGAAACAAAAGACCTAGCGTCAGCAAACAAAGAAGGCCAGTAAAAGCCAGACTGAAGTACCTTAGCCAAGGTACGCGATGGACCGTGGTGACCACCATATGAAGAGGAGTGACAGCCTTCCAGGACTATTTTGGTCTCCCACTGCGGAATACACCGTCTGTAGAGACCGTCATCTCAGAAGTACTGCTTAGCGTTATACAGAAAACGCTTCCTCTGCTGATGAGAAAGGTCAGGCGGCAGCTTGCCACTGACAACGAAGTTAGCTATATCTGCATACCAAGGTTCTTGGTTAACAATAGACGATATAACAGCAATTAAAGTATCATCTGGAAAGGAATCATCTATAGGTAGAGAATCTTCCCCTTCTTGTCGCATCAGTCGCGACAAGTGATCAGCTACAACGTTTTCAGCTCCTTTCTTATCCTTAATTTGCAAATCAAACTCCTGAAGAAGGAGTATCCATCTCAGTTGCCGTGGTTTAGCCTCCTTCTTAGCAAGGAGATGCCTGAAATCTGCATGGTCAGTAAAAACAGTGACTTCCGACCCAACTAAATAAGTACGAAACTTCTCTAAGGCATAAACTACAGCTAGCAGCTCTTTCTCAGTGGTAGTGTACTTCACTTGAGCCTCATCCAGAGTTCGGCTCGCATAGTAGATAGCACTCAAAGCCTTGTCTTTCCTTTGGCCTAGCACCGCTCCTAGTGCGTAGTCACTCGCATCACACATGAACTCAAACGGCAAGTCCCAGTCGGGAGGCTGTATGATCGGCGCAGAGACTAAGGCCTGCTTTAACATGTTAAAAGCAGAAAGACAATCATTAGTAAATACAAAGGGGCATCCTTAAGTAGCAACTGTGTAAGTGGTTTAGCAATCTTTGAGAAGTCCTTGATGAACCGGCGATAAAAGCCGGCGTGACCAAGGAAACTCCTCACCCCCTTAACATTAACGGGAGGGGGTAATTGCTGAATCACTTCCACTTTTGCTTTATCAACTTCTATTCCCCTATCAGAAACTAAGTGCCCTAAGACAACTCCCTCGTTGACCATGAAGTGGCACTTCTCCCAGTTCAGCACAAGATTAACCTCAATGCAGCGCTGCAACACTTTCTCAAGGTTAGACAGACAGTTGGAAAAATCACTCCCATATACACTGAAATCGTCCATAAAAACTTCCAGGATAGACTCAATGTACTCTGAAAATATCCCCATCATACACCTTTGAAAGGTGGCAGGGGCATTACACAAACCAAAAGGCATCCTGCGATAAGCAAAAACGCCTTGAGGACAAGTAAAAGTAGTCTTAGCCTGATCGTCTGGGTGGATAGGGATTTGAAAGAACCCTGAGTACCCGTCTAAATAGCAGAAAAATTTATGAGAGGCTAACCTTTCTACCATTTGATCAATAAAAGGAAGGGGAAAGTGATCTTTCTTGGTGGCGGCATTGAGCTGTCTGTAATCTATGCACATCCGCCAACCAGTCACTACTCTAGTGGGTATTAATTCATTCTTCTCATTCTTGACAACAGTTGTCCCTCCTTTCTTCGGGACCACCTGTACTGGACTCACCCATCTAGAATTACCCACAGAATAAATAATACCTGCATCCAGCAGCTTCATTACCTCAGCCATCACAACGTCCTGCATCTTCTGGTTCAGCGGCTGACCGACCGTCCTGCAAGGTTTGTGATCTTCCTCCAGCTCTATCATGTGCATACAAATATCGGGACTAATCCCCTTGATATCGTCCAGTGAATAACCCAGTGCTTTCCTGTTTTTCTTAAGTACAGCTAACAAAGAGGTCAGCTGATCATCGTTAAGCTTAGCATTAACAATGACTGGATATTGCTCTGTATCGTCTAAGAAGACATATTTAAGATGAGAAGGGAGAGGCTTACGTTCCGGTACCTTTACCTCAATGGAGCAAAGAGTGCCGTAGATACCTGTATCCGTCGATATTGGAATTTAAAGAGAACCCGACAAACACCCGATGATGATAGGACACATGTATTTATTAGTTGTCATTGTCATTATTTGGGTTCGTTTTACGATGTAGAATGAGCGTTGTCGACGAAGTATTTTATTAATTTAAATGATAATTAAATTAAATGTTTTTTTAAAGTGAATTCATTTTATTGCTTTATTTTGAATTTATTTTCTCAAGTTTATTTTATTGAAAATAAAATAAATATTTGATTTGAAAAATCGTTTTATGAGTGTATTTGATTTGAGAAATCATTTATTTTAATGAGTTAATCGATTTGAAAAATCGATTTAAAAATCGAAAAAAACTCGTTTTAAACACGCGATTTGGAGCTCGATTATAGCTCGGTTTTTAAGCCCGTTTTCTTTACGAGTTGGCACGAATCTCGAGTACACTAACCAACCTAAGCCTCTACCCATCCAACCCCAGTTCGAACCCCCTTAACCACGGCCCAAATCCCGTCCCAAACACTCCCCAACAGCCCGCATAAAACACGAGCAGCCCCCCTGTTTTGCGTGCCAAATCCCGAGCCCAAAACCCACTCCAAATACCACCAAAACCCGTGCCCATTAACCCTAACCCATACCCTAGTATCCTACCCATCTTACCCTAGCTTAACCACCAAGAAAACCCCTCACAAAGCCTCTCAAACCCTCACAAAAGCTGCTGGACAGCAGCTATGCGCAAAGGAGCCCGTCTGCCTCTCCCCTCTAAAACCCTACCTTAACTCCTTATAAATACCCCCCCTTCACCATACATTCATTCCTCTAAGTTCTCCATACATACTAACGTCACTTAAAAGCTTTAAACTCCAGAAACAAACCCTAATTGCCTCTCAAAAACCCTCGACAAAACCGACTTACAAACTGAGAATCAGTTTGTGTGTCCTCTTTGAAACCGTTAGTTCAACCATCAAACCTCCATTAAAATTCGAGTTTCTTGTTCCAAATTAACCACACAACATCCATCTACATCTTAGACAAAGATTTACGAGCCAAATTGCCCTTGAGAGTACACGAATCCCCTCGAAAAATAGAGTGTTATACACTCTGTTTTCGCGGCTTTTCCTGTCTGTCCAGTTCTGTTTGTGCTCATTTTTCGTGCCCAATAACTCAGAAAGAGCAGAGATTGTTTTAAGATCACTTTTCTCCTCTCTTTCTAGTTTTCAAAACATCTTTTAAATCGAATTTTCACCGTGAAACGAGAGAGAAATCGCAGTTTGAAAGTTGCTGTCCAGATTTGCAAAAAACGTGTTGTTTGCTTTGTTCCTTCGTCGACGACGGCCTCTCGAGATAAAATATACGATCGATTACGACCCAAGATGGTGTCAACGATACATGTAGGTTGAGGGTGCATCAAATCCTCCTCTTTCTCCCTTTTATTTCGTTTTTAAGTTTGTTTTTTATTTGTTTCGTTTTATTTTGTTTATCGTTTGTTATCGTTAACTATGAAACTAGTTTAGTCCGAGTATGAGTTAAAGTACCACCACGAACACCCGCGTTGACTTGAGATGGTAAATAAATCCGCCACATCGGTCGGTCGTACACCCCGTCTCATTTACATATCCTCGTGTTTAAGGTAGGGCATTAATAAAACGATTTCTAACTTCGTTCCTCGCTTTTGATCCCTCTTTTGTTTCGTGTAATTCGACCCACCTTAGGACCATTCACATGTTAGTATGACCTCTGATTGTTAACATATAACTCTTTTGGATGACATTAGATCAATTTAATAACCTAATTAGACACGTTAGGGTACATCGACATAGCTTTAAAAATCAACTAACAATTCTATAACCTAATTGAACGCATCTCTCTTTTCACTCGATTTCTCGCTAGCATAGGAGTGCGTGATTAACACCTTCCTATTAACACTCGATGAGTAGCGTTAATATCGTAACTTCTTGACCTAATTTGACCCCTTTAGGCCGTGTAGAATACACATTTGCAAGACATCTTTTCAATCGATCAACGTCGTTTCTAACTTGTTTTCTAGCCCGCTTTCGAACTTGTTTCGCAATCAATTGATCTAACTAATGAACCTGACCTAGGACCTAGGGTTGGACGTGGCTTTAGGCCGTGAGGCTTGGCCGTGTCCTTTGGTCTTTCTTGTTTCGTTTGTTTTACATCGTTTGTTCTTTATTGTTTTGTCGCTTGTAATTTATCGTTTGTTGATCGAGTTGTAATTTTCAAGTTAGCTTTCTTTCATCGAGTCAAAACCTCTTCCAAAAACCTTAGTCTTGTTTGGTTAGACGGTTGTGCCCCAATGCATGTAAGAGCGTAGTAAATCACATGTTGTTTAAAGCAACATGGCCCGATTTATGCTAATGCATGCTTTGGTGCGTAGCCCTATGTCTAATTTGATGAGATTAAGTGAAAGCACACATTACGAGGAGTGACCCAAGGCTGTGAGTCCTGTAAGCCGTGTGCTACCCCCCCTTGTGCACGTTTTCCTAGACCGAATGGCCGTGTAATGCGTTGTGTGCGGTTTTGCGTATAGCAATTGTATTTAGATCGAGTTGTATCTTTAATTTATCGTTGTGTCGGCATGAAATGCCTGGGTTGTAATAGGATAGATTCCAACGGCTCCCCCATTCCCATCAAGCCTTGTTTGTTTCGTTTATATGTTGTTAGATCAATCAACCCACATGCTAAATTACAACGTTGACAAAGTTAGTTTAGTTGCATCTAAATCGACATAGAAACTTCACATGTTAGGGTTTTGAAAACAATGTTTGCATATCATATATCGTAGTAGCTATGACCTTGTTTGAAATCCGATACTTGACTTAGTAGAGGCCGTTATTGACGGGAGGGGTTAGGTGTCCTTATGGGCTTCCTAACACGTACCCTCACCCCTTACTCAAGATCTATGGTTTGTGGATCCGTCTAAATACCATTGGATTACGAGAGTCATTCAAATCGAGTGATATAGGGTACAAGTCTTTATCTTTAATCAGTCGTAGTCGATTGGCTTTATGCTTTTCGATGAAAGGTGTAAAGTTGACTTGAACGGTTCCAAGTTCCCAAAAAACTTGGTGGCGACTCTAATTTGTCTTAATTCGATTCGAAAGAACCTCGAGTCGATTATGCCTAAGTGTGTATCCCGCGGACGCAGTTCCCGAGGGCCATGTCCACAGTTTGGCGACTCCGCTGGGAAAAAGAGGACTAGTTACACTTTGTTTCTAGGGTCTTTTCCTCCGAGGTGAAACTTGAAAAGAAAGTATTGGAAAGTAAAACATTACTCATAGTGCTACGATTCATGCATAAACCCTTAAGGACTTTCCCGGGCCGTCCCAGCGTTTCTTTGTGATGCGTGGGGGGCGACGTCCCACTATGCCAGGAACTCGCACATTGCTTGCTTCCGCTCCGCCTCGTCGTGGTTCTTGATGGTGGGGATGCTCTTCTAGGTACTCTACCTAAAGGCCCTTGCTCTATAAGACCCAAAAAGGATGGAGGGCATAGACCTTCTTGTAGAAGACTTGCCGAGACTTAGAGATGTCTAGGAGCATACATCCTTATAACATGAGAATGACAATGTGTGAAATGAATTTCCCGAGTCTTTTCAAAATTTCCATGTCCATTTCAAAACCGAACTTTTGAACAACTTACTGTCAAAATTAGCATGGTTTTAAAAACGCGGAATGCTGCCCAAATAGGACTAGAATTTTCGGCCAAAAATAAGCTTTTATAGCCGGCATGCTGCCCATTTCAAATCTCATTTTCAAATCAATTATTCTTTCTTTTTCAAATTCAATCCAAAATGTTTCTCGAACCTCAACCAAGCATGAAATGCGTCGAGTCGTGTCCGGGTCCTGGCCGTGTTTGGCCAGGCGTGTTTCGTTCTAAGAGTTTAGAACACGACCTTGTTGGGTCACCCAAGCTCACCTCTTGGGCTTTGAGTCATGTGGGTCGACCAATTGGTCTAGGATAGTCCACAGAAGCGTCCAAGCTAGGCCATTTAGGGCGTTTCACTTGAACCTAAGGACTATGTTAGTCCAATCACGGGTTTAGTCACACCGAGTCTAGTTTAGAATCGAGCTATGACAGTTTGAGTCATGTCGTTTTGTCGAGTCTAAAATGAGTCAAGGTCTAAATCCAACCGTGAGTCGAACCTTTTGGTTAATCAGTCTCAAGTCGAGTCTTTGTTTGAGTCAAGTTGGTGTCGTGTCCTTAAGTGTGCAGGGGCTCTTACATTCGAATATTGACTCGGTTCGGGGTTTTCTTGTATAAAGGCCACCAAAAACCCGACGTCAAGCAATGGAAGATGCTGTTAACAAACTCACTGAGGCCGTGAACCTCATGATGACCAAAATGGATGCAATCGAATCTAAGCTGGGTGAAGATACCTCTTCATCTACCCCACCTCTGACTGATCTGGAGAAACGGTTCAAATTCATTGAAGACCGTCTGAAGCTCTCCCAGGGGAAGAACATCCACTACGAAAATGCTAGGGCCTATGCCCCGATTCAGATAAGTTGCCCACAAACATGGTACTCACTGATATCCCAAAGTTTAAGGGCAGAGAAGATCCAGTCCACCATGTTAAGGCCTATAAGGGGTACTTAGCATCGAAGGGAGTACTTGCCGACATGCTCTCCGAAATTTTCGCTCAATCTCTGGATGAACACCCGAAGGCGTGGTTCTACAATCTGGACCTTAAGAGCTTCCCCACTTTCGAAGATATTACGGTGGAGTTCTGCAAGCACTATGCTGATAATGTCGAGATTCAAACCAACATAAGAACATTGGAGGTGATGACACAGAAAGAAAAAGAAGGCTTTACTGAATTCCTTGCAAGATGGCGCGCTGAAAGCGTGAAATTAGCCAAGAAGCCTGATGAAGTTGAAATGGTAGATAAGTTCGTAAAGAATCTACGACCTATTTACCGCAATGCTCTGAAATACCAGAATTTTGGCTCTTTCAAAGAATTGATAAGAATCGGGATAAAGGTAGAAGATGATGTCATAAGGGCAGAGGCTGAAAGGCCGAAAGGGTATCAAGGGGCCTCATCGCTTAAGGGCAAGGCCCCAGCAACGGCCCATATTGATGAAGCCATCAATCTCTTAGAAGGGCAATCGAAGAAGTCGCAGTGCCAAACACCTAGGGCATTCACCGATATCGGATGCACTTATACATACGCTCTCCAAAGGCTCATAGCCCAAGGAAAGCTGAAGCCTATTGGTCCAACTCCGGACCCTCCCGCTGAACAACAAGGCAAATGGTATAAACCAAATGCCTACTGTGCTTTCCATCAAGGGAAGGGACACGATACTGAAAGGTGCTTTAGACTAAAGCACGAAATTCAAGACATGATTGAGAACGGAACGCTCCCGATCCCAGCTGTTAAACCCAATAACATCACCAATCCGTTTGGTGATCACGCCAACTTTGTTTCTGTCGAAGACAATGTCGATTATTCCCATCTTATCCGCCCATGTTGCTTGAAAGGGGTGTTCATCGGGAAAATATTTGTGGATTGCTCTGAATTTTTGCCAAACCCGAAGAATGAAATTCAAGTCGGGAGTCTTGCTCTAGAATGTACTCCTCTCATTAACGAAGTTAATAAAAGACAATTCGATTCACCAACCTTCATCACTGGTGTAGATTCTCAGAGGACTACCTCGGGATGGAGGCAAACCATCACAGGGATCGAGGACAAGAGCAGAGCATCTAAGCTGACAGCTGAACAAGGGATAGCTCAAGACCAGATTTGAAAATTATGAGTCGGGATCTGTTTTCTTATCTTAGTCGAGTCGAGTCTAGGACTTTCTTTTCTTGAATTTGAGTCGTTTGTTCTGCGATGACCTAGGATGTGTCCTAGGAATCGTTCCTTCGAGTCTGTTAAGCTTTTACCATTTCCAATAAAAGTTGCAGTTCGTTTCCAAATATGTCTTGTTTCCAATCCTCAGTCATTCCGAAACATGATAAAACGCACAACACACTCAAAGGAATCCCTGGGGTAGAAATATGTCCTGTTTCAAAATGTAAGGTACACTAGGATCCCGTGTTTGATTCCTTTACCTATTCCATGTCTGGTGGTAGAAAACCTCCATCTGAACCAATGTTTGTGACAAGCTTTTAGATGATTCTATGACAAACCCGGACTAGCTCCTTGTTTCCCCTATCAATGATGGAAGGCAAGCCTTTTCCCCAACAAAATCATCCCATCTCGAAGAGAGAAGATATCAACCCGTTCTAACAAGGAATTGTTAGTTCCTACCCAAATTAGTTGGCGAAGCCCAGTTTTCAAGGTGTATCCATTTATGACTAAGAGAATGAATAGAAGATCATTTTCAAAGAGAGAAAAAAGATGAAAAAGAATGAAAAAATGAGAAAAAGATAAAAATTGGAAAAATGAAAAAAAAATGAAAAAAGAAAAGTGATGAAAGAAAAGAAAAAAAAAAGTTGTTGAAGTAATTGCAGAACGCTTTAGGTTGAATGTCGAAGTTACGGAAGCCAGAAGTCAAGTCAAGTACCCATAGTTGAAGTTCAATGGGCGAAACCCAAAAGCGTAAGTAGTAACGTTTTTACCCCCTAAGTCCTTCCTGAGGCAGTTACAAGGGGATAGTCGGGAATTTTGAGAATCATTCCGCTTGTGCTGGTACACCCAAGCCTTTAGGATCCAGACATGGAAATTTGAACCCACATCGTTTCCCGGCCCATTTGCACTCGGTTTCATCAAACCTGAGACACCATTTCCAACCACATTATAAGCCATAGCCCTTGGCCTTAGCACCACAAGACGAACCTTCAGAATGATGGTTTACCTTGCGAACTTGTTTTTACCAAGCTCCACATCCCAAAGAACCACAGCCTTTTGTACCAACCCTAGACACGGGATTTAACAGTACCTTACAGGCTAGAATGGGATACGACATGATACCTTAGGTGAAACCTTCGAGTGGGTACACACAATTAAAATGCAAAGTTTATGCACCTTGATCGAACTACGTCGGATTTGATTTCGCTCCACGCGAATACGTAGGCAGTCCTTCAGAATAAGGGATTCAATCCACTCATCAACTAGGTTGTCATCTTGTCGGTTTCTTACGGGTCTTAACCAAGTCCAAATGAAGCCACCTTTGTTTGAGTCGGTCTTAGCACTCGATGTAGGGTAGGATAAGGATATAGGTTCAGATGAGTAGTGTCAAGTCTCGGAATGAGCTTTATCTAATGGTTTAGGCAAAGATGCTGAGTCACATAGATGTGGGTTTGTATTGGGAACAGAAAATATGAAAAACCCGCAGAAAAGAAAGAAGGCGTGGAAGAAAAAATATGAAAAACTCGCTGAAAAGAAAGAAGGCGTGGAAAAAAAATTAGTGAAAGCCCGCTGAAAAGAAAGAAGGCAGTGGCAAGAAATGATGAAAAACTCGCTGAAAAGAAAGGAGGCGAGGAGAAGAGTGACAAAATGTTCCCAACAAGAGTGATGTGTGTTCATAAAATCAGTCCGTGTTTAGTGTCTAGGCGAAGCTAACGTTGTTGCTCTGTGAGTTTAATCCACCTTGTCAATGCCAAGTGATCTTGATTCCCATGTGCCCTCGGGAGCACGCCCATGCCATACGAAATCTCCTTCCCAAGTCGACGACCTTGTGATTCCCATTTGCCATCTTTTGGCGCCGGAACGGCCAATTCACATTTCTACCCCCAGCAAGTCAATATTTGAATTAAAACCCGCGCACACTTACGGTTTTATTTTCCTTTTTTGTTTTACGGTAGCGGGCTACGCCCACGTTATTTACGGGTCATACAGAGTGTCTGAGTTGTATTTCATGCTCACCAATCAAGGTTCGATTTCAAAATTTCAAAATTTCAAAATCACAAAACTTTCAAAATCACAAAAACTTTTTGCGAATCTTTGTGGGTCGATGACCCAATCTTTCAAAATTCAAAAATTCAAAATTCAATTTTTGAAGGGCCGATGGCCCAATGTTCTAAATGATGAAAAATTCGAAATTCGGGTCGATGACCCAATTATTCAAAATTTTCAAATTCAATTTTTGGGTCGATGACCCAATATTTCAAATGATCCAATTTCAAGATCGATGATCCAAATGTGCTTATGTGATGATTATTGCTCGTACAGTTTTTTTGTGTTTCAAATGCAGCATTATATGCTTCAACTGGGGGCTCTAAAGTCTTCGACTTTAGAGCCATCGCAAACTGGGGGCTCTGAAGCCGTTGGCTTCAGAGACCATTATCAAGATGTAAAGGATGATATCCACCAAGAATTCAATTCAATACAAGAGTATGAAATGGAAGAATTCCGTAGCTGAAAGCAAATGATGAAAGCGGCGGCAACCTCCTTGGAAAGTCCCGTCCCATTCGGACAAGCACCAGCAGATGACAAATTTTGGACAAACGCCAGCAGATGATAAACTTTGGGCATGCGTCAGCAGTTGCCGAACTACGACGCGGGTTTGATTCCGTTAGAAACGGATACGTAGGCGCCCGAGGATAAGGCTCAACCCACCATATACGCAATTTATGGGTCAACGACCAATGATTATAATTTGACGCAACAGAAGTAAGAGTTAATCCCCGGCGAAGTTTCAGGTATGATCTCTTCTTATGGCTGGCGAGCTTATATACGCAAGTCTAATGGACTATAAACGACCCATGAGAATCCTCGGTCGAGAGGGACTGGGGTATACTTTGACTTTCGCCTTGTCCAAGCCTCAGTCAAAGTGGGGGCTCTGTAGATACCCGTATCCGTCGATATTGGAATTTATAGAGAACCCGACAAACACCCGATGATGATAGGACACATGTATTTATTAGTTGTCATTGTCATTATTTGGGTTCGTTTTACGATGTAGAATGAGCGTTGTCGACGAAGTATTTTATTAATTTAAATGATATTTAAATTAAATGTTTTTTTAAAGTGAATTCATTTTATTGCTTTATTTTGAATTTATTTTCTCAAGTTTATTTTATTGAAAATAAAATAAATATTTGATTTGAAAAATCGTTTTATGAGTGTATTTGATTTGAGAAATCATTTATTTTAATGAGTTAAATATGATATTCTAAACTAATAAGAATAAGGAAGAGGAAATTAAAAGGAAGGAATCAAGCAGATAAAGAGAAACAGCTAAGACAGACGGTTCACCATAATCATTTAGTCAAGTAATCTAGGTCTCAGGTCAATGCAAATACGGTCTAAGGGGTAGCGAACGTCACCTTTCGGTCCTTAATACACCCTAAAGCGTAAACAGCTTAACTTTCGCCCTCACTGCAATACCCTATTGTTTACTACTAGTCTCGCCTTTTCCAACCTTTCGGTCCAGGTCAAGGATCACTAAGAATTAAAGGTCTAATTGCGTCGACACAATTAGACAGATACAGTTAATTTTAGCATTTAACCAACAAAGACTATACCAGCATTAACCCAATAAATCGATTACTCTCCCTTCATAATTATGGATCCCCTATAGTCTTAGCATAACGGAAAGTAGCTACTCATAACCAATGAATTAACGATAATAACGAATTGATAATTAACACTTGACATGATGATAAAACTAAATAAGGATTCAATTTAAGTAAGTATGATAACAATTAAAAGAGGGAAGAAAGCAATAAATAAGATTAAGAATAAAAGTAGAATGGTAATACCAATCGCAAAATCTAAATCCGAGTAGCAAAGTGTAGAGGAAGAGTAAAACCCAAAGAACAGTGACAAAGTATATGTTCGAAAATCAACGAACGGGAGAAGAGAGGAGTAACGTAGTTCACTCCCCCAGTCTTATACTAAAAATCCATCCTATAACCTAATCTATGGACTGATTACAAAAGCCCATAAATTAATTAGGCAGAAAAAGGATGTAGAAGGGTAAACCACTCGGTCGAGTGGTAATAACCCACTCGATCGAGCAACTGTGCATCAATCTCCTCGATCGAGTAGAAATAAACTACTCGATCGAGTATTCCTTGCTTTCCTCCTCTTGTGTGCACTAAAAGTGATCGATCGAGTAACTTAGGCAAATAAAAGCATTCGATCGAGCAATAAATCACTCGATCGAGCTGTTTAAGCTCGATAGGCCTTGAACTACTTCCCGAACTCAGCTCACGCGTCTTCCAAGTGTTAGATTTCCAAACTCCGACTCCTTATTCTCCATGAATGCATACAATTGGGACAAATTAGGCTCGATTTAGCTCCTCTTCAGTTAATTCCTGCAAATTACATAAAACGAACCAAAGTAGAATATTCGGGGGTATTTGTAGCCAGATGCTACATAAAAAGTACAGAAATGCGTGTAAAAATGAGGTAGAAACCTTATATAAAAGACACGCATCAAATCTCCCCAAACCAAACCTTTTCTTGTCCCCAAGCAAATATGAATGCAACTAAGAAAAAACAATGGAACGGGACCAACGCATCAGCTACAAATCATCCACTAGAACCAATTTAATGCGACAAAATGACAAAGTGGCAAATGAGAAGTGCAAACGAGTTAAATCAATGTTTCAAACTTACTGAACCGTCGACCTTGCAAGACTCAAAAGATGTCGGACTCTCACGGGCCGCTCGTCACTCAAAATTAGGCACAAGGTAAGTATATATGTGAAAGATAGAAAGAAGTAGAGACACTCACCTAACTCGATCTATAAGAATATGCATGCAGTTAATCATGAATAAAGTCTCTACAACCGTACATATGCATTCCAACCATACTAGTGACCAAAACACATGCCGAGGACTTACATTTGGGTAAGTGAGGTAATGGGTAAGAAGGGGCTAAAATGAATTTGGATATGTGGGGTTAATAGCCAGGCTAGCAACAACGGATCCAAATATAGACAGCATCCCAACTTCGTACTCAATATAGCAAGATGAAATGGTGCAAAAATTATGCACTAGACTCACAAACACCAAGAACTCGTCAACTCCCCATAAGATATAAATAAGACCTGGGAGTGAGAATCATTATCCAATTTTTCAACATGATTTTTCTTTTCTTTTCTTCTTTTCTTATTCTTTTCGCTTTATTTTTTTCATTCTCTTTTTTTTTCGTTTTCGTTTCATTTTTTTTCAACAATTCAACATTCTTCTCTTTTTCTTTCCCTTCAATTCTTCCACCATCTTCTGAAATCAGATAAAATAACCATATTGCAATGAAACATTCCAAGAACTACTCGTCACTAGCTCAGCTAGGGTAGGAAGTATTATAGAAAGTAGTTAATAGGGCAAAAAGGCAATTTGGCTATGTGGGGCTCATGGGTAGAATAAAATAAAGGGGACTGCCTCTCCTAACATGTGTCACCATCCACAGACCGAATGCATACATGTATTAAGAAGACTAGACTCATGCTTATGCAAATTGATGATACATGCCTTAAAGAGAGTACTACTCACATCCTAAATGAAACCGGTCATGAATGTCACCAGTTTATAAAGCTCTAACCTCAGAATGTAATGTAGCTTGCCGACATAAAGAATCAAGTCTATTCGTTCAGATAAGGAAGAAACAAAAACTTGTAGATTATGCACATAATCATGCCAACTAAATGTCAAGAATATGCAAGGTTCATGTAAGGATTCAAAGTAGCGTCAATGTTCAAACGTTCCGACTCAATTTAAACGTGAATTTTTTTTTGAATTTTTATGATTTTTTTGAATTAATTAAAGCAACAATGTATGCGGAAATGAATAAACGTGCAAGCAAAAATGCAAGAGAACATGCAGACACGGATATGGATGCATACCTCCCCAAACCAAACCGTACAATGCCCTCATTGTACCAAAAATAGGGAAAGAAATGCAAACTAAGGAGAAAAGGATAAATGGAGTCGGAAAACTTACAAAACCTCATAAGGAGGGACCTCCCCAAACCGACCATGAACATGGGAGGTCAAAGAAAGTCAAACAGTAGCTCCATAGACGGAAAACATCAGCTGGGAGTCAAAACTACTCGATCGAGCACTTAGAACAGCTCGATCGAGTGAATTGGTGCAGGGAAGGACTCGATCGAGTGAAAAACCACTCGATCGAGTGAACGTGATTTTGGAAATGGTCGATCGAGGACAATTATTACTCGATCGAGTGAAATCTTCCCCAAAAAGTACTCGATCGAACTAAAAACCACTCGATCGAGTGGTTGGACCTGCAAGACACGCACTTAAAGCAAGGAAATACATAGGGAGTTCGTAAAAAGCGTATAAGGTTCAACAAAAAGCTAAGGAAAAATAAAATGTTTAACCAAAGTACAATAAAACAGTCCGGGCTGCCTCCCGGAGAGCGCTGGTTTAAGAGGTCCCGCACGACCTTTCTGGCATCAATTAACTGGCGCGTCAAGCTCGTGAAGCACAGGACTTCAACGCGATTGTCTGCTTCATTCGCCTCGTGGTAATGCTTCACATATTAGCCATTCACCTTGAATCTATGACCCTCGGAATCTTCGAGCTCCACGGATCCAAATTTGGTAACAACCGTCACCGTATAGGGACCACTCCACCTGGACTTCAGCTTGCCAGGGAATAATCTCAACCGGGCATTAAATAGCAGCACCTTTTGCCCAACATAAAACTCACGAGGTAAGATTCTCTTGTCATGCCATCTCTTCGTCTTTTCTTTGTAAATGCGCGAGCTATCATAGGCATTAAGCCTAAACTCTTCCAATTCATCTAGCTGCAAAAGACGATTCTGACCACGCAACTTAGGATCATAATTAAGCTCACGAATTGCCCATCAGGCCTTACATTCCAATTCAACAGGTAAGTGACCTGATTTCCCATAAACTAGCCTATAAGGTGATGCACGAATTGGTGTCTTAAAGGCAGTTCTGTAAGCCCATAATGTGTCATCTAGCTTAAGACTCCAGTCTTTCAGTGATTTAGAAACTACTTTAGACAAGATCTCTTTCAACTCGCGATTAGAGACTCTCTCGACCACTAGTTTGGGGATGATACCCCAAACCACGCCGGTGTTGGACACCAACTTTAGACAGTATGGAAGTTAGTTTCTTTTCTTTAAAATGCATTCCTCCATCACTAATGACGACCCTAGGGACACCAAATCGAAGGAATATGATCTTTTTAAACATCTTTATCACGGTCTTAGCATCACAATGAGGTGAGGCAATTGCCTCAACCCATTTTGACACATAGTCTACAGCCACTAAGATATACCTGTTACCTTTACTGGATGGGAACGGTCCTTGGAAATCAATGCCCCAGACATCGAAGACCTCAACCTCTAAGATGCCGTTCTGTGGCATCTCATGTCTCTTTGAAATGTTCCTTGATCGTTGGCACGCATCACAAGCTGAAACAAAAGACCTAGCGTCAGCAAACAAAGAAGGCCAGTAAAAGCCAGACTGAAGTACCTTAGCCACGGTGCGCAATGGACCGTGGTGACCACCATATGAAGAGGAGTGACAGCCTTCCAGGACTATTTTGGTCTCCCACTGTGGAATACACCGTCTATAGAGACCGTCTGCACATTCCTTAAACAAGTAAGGGTCATCCCATAAGTACTGCTTAGCGTTATACAGAAAACGCTTCCTCTGCTGATGAGAAAGGTCAGGCGGCAGCTTGCCACTGACAACGAAGTTAGCTATATCTGCATACCAAGGTTCTTGGTTAACGATAGACGATATAACAGCAATTAAAGTATCATCAGGAAAGGAATCATCTATAGGTAGAGAATCTTCCCCTTCTTGTCGCATCAGTCGCGACAAGTGATCAGCTACAACGTTTTCAGCTCCTTTCTTATCCTTAATCTGCAAATCAAACTCCTGAAGAAGGAGTATCCATCTTAGTAGCCGTGGTTTAGCCTCCTTCTTAGCAAGGAGATGCCTCAAAGCTGCATGGTCAGTAAAAACAGTGACTTCCGACCCAACTAAATAAGTACGAAACTTCTCTAAGGCATAAACTACAGCTAGCAGCTCTTTCTCAGTGGTAGTGTACTTCACTTGAGCCTCATCCAGAGTTCGGCTCGCATAGTAGATAGCACTCAAAGCCTTGTCTTTCCTTTGGCCTAGCACCGCTCTTAGTGCGTAGTCTCTCGCATCACACATGATCTCAAACGGCAAGTCCCAGTCAGGAGGCTGTATGATCGGCGCAGAGACTAAGGCCTGCTTTAACCTGTTAAAAGCAGAAAGACACTCATCAGTAAATACAAAAGGGGCATCCTTAAGTAGTAACTGTGTAAGTGGTATAGCAATCTTTGAGAAGTCCTTGATGAACCGACGATAAAAGCCGGCGTGACCAAGGAAACTCCTCACCCCCTTAACATTAACGGAAGGGGGTAATTGCTGAATCACTTCTACTTTTGCTTTATCAACTTCTATTCCCCTATCATAAACTAAGTGCCCTAAGACAACTCCCTTGTTGACCATGAAGTGGCACTTCTCCCAGTTCAGCACAAGATTAACCTCAATGCAGCGCTGCAACACTTTCTCAAGGTTAGACAGACAGTTGGAAAAATCACTCCCATATACACTGAAATCATCCTTAAAAACTTCCATGATAGACTCAATATACTCTAAAAATATCCCCATCATACACCTTTGAAAGGTGGCAGGGGCATTACACAAACCAAAAGGTATCCTGCGATAAGCAAAAATGCCTTGAGGACAAGTAAAAGTAGTCTTAGCCTGATCGTCTGGGTGGATAGGGATTTGAAAGAACCCTGAGTACCCGTCTAAATAGCAGAAAAATTTATGAGAGGCTAACCTTTCTACCATTTGATCAATAAAAGGAAGGGGAAAGTGATATTTCTTGGTGGGGGCATTGAGCTGTCTGTAATCTATGCACATCCGCCAACCAGTCACTACTCGAGTGGGTATTAATTCATTCTTCTCATTCTTGACAACAGTTGTCCCTCCTTTCTTCAGGACCACCTGTACTGGACTCACCCATCTAGAATAACCCACAGAATAAATAATACCTGCATCCAGCAGCTTCATTACCTCAGCCATCACAATGCTCGCATCTTACGGTTCAAATTGGTGACGACCTGTCTGCAAGGTTTGTGATCTTCCTCCAGCTCTATCCTATGCATACAAATATCGGGACTAATCCCCTTGATATCGTCCAGTGAATAACCCAGTGCTTTCCTGTTTTTCTTAAGTACAGCTAACAAAGTGGTTAGCTGATCATCGTTAAGCTTAGCACTAACAATGACTGGACATTGCTCTGTATCATCTAAGAAGACATATTTAAGATGAGAAGGGAGAGGCTTACGTTCCGGTACCTTAACCTCAATGGAGCAAAGAGTGCTAATCATTTGTTCCACTTGCTCTCCCTCAGCTTCATCGAAATCCTCAACTAGCAATTCCAACGCAGCGTCATCGTCGTCTGGGCTATCTGCACACTCATCAAAAAGCATAAGAACTTCTAGTGGGTCCTTCATAAAAGAACCCGACCAGAAGTCATAAATAGACTCGTCAATAATATCAACCGAATAGCAAGTATCCTCTATCATTGGGCGAGCCAAAGTACTAGGCAAACTGAAAGTGATCGCGTCATCCCCTACTGCAAGAGTTAAACGCCCATTTCTGACATCAATAACGGCCCCAGCTGTACAAAGGAATGGTCTTCCTAAGATAATTTGGGTCCGGGTGTCCTCAGCTATATCTAAAACAATGAAGTCTACTGGGATATAGAGCTTGCCTATTTTCACAGGCACATCCTCTAAGACACCTAAGGGCTTCCTAACAGATCTATCAGCCATCTGTAGGGTAATGTTAGTCACTTTAAAATGACTCATGTTCAGTTTCTTGCAGACGGGAAGGGGCATGACACTGACACTGGCACCTAAATCGCAAAGGGCCTTATCAATAACCATGTTGCCTATAACACAGGTAATAGAAAAGCTGCCCGGGTCTTTCATTTTGGGCGGACTCTTATTCAAAAGCAAATTACTAGACTCTTCCATAAATGAAATCGTCTCAAATTCACTCAAATTTCTCTTACGCGTCACAATATCTTTCATAAACTTAGCGTAAGTGGGTACCTGAGTAACAAGTTCGGGAAAAGGGACAGTTACCTGGAGGTTCTTCACAACGTCCACAAACTTACCGTACTGTTGCTCGATCTTTGCGTCCTTTAGACGGCCTGGAAAGGGTACCCTAGTGGCAACAAGTGGACCCGCAACTTTTCCTTTGCCTTTATCAATGCGTGACGTCTCCACGGTAGGGGAAGATGACACAGTAGCGGTATTAGATAGTAAAATAGGATCTCCGCCATTTAAAGTACTCAATCGAGTACTTATATCACTCGACCGAGAATTCTCTTCTTCTGTTTCACTCGATCGACCAGTCTTGTCACTCGATCGAGTGATTCCTGCAGCAAACTCATTCGATCGAGTGCTTTTATCGCTCGATCGACCAACAGCAGATGGTGCACCACTCGATCGACCAGTAATTTCAGTCGATCGAGTGACAAGGTGAATTGATTCACTCGATCGAGTAGAGAAATCACTCGATCGAGTATCTTGATTACACGCTGCAAGTATTTCGATTAGGAACTCATCTACATCGTCCTCCTGGGTATCTTCAGCTATCAAAACCTCATCTTATTCATGAGTAAGGTCATTTTGAAAATTCATTGCACTGACTGGATCGCATATTGGAAGAAGCTGGGCTTGGTCTTTCGCAAGTGTTAACTGCGCGACTTGTTCTTTTAATTCTGATATGACCGTTTCACATTGCCTTGATATACTCATCATAATAGACTTTAATTCGGCAATTTCTTCACTTGCAGAAGGAGAGACCGGCTGCGGTACTGGCGTAGAAGGGGCAGAGACATTCTTTATTTCTTCATACAACTGAGAAAAAGGAACTCCTTGCTTATAATTCCGATAAGCAAGGGCACGCTCTACACTTGCCATGCATTCAATAGGACCATGCCCTTCCTCGCCACATCTACCACATGGCTCTATATGCTCAGTAATCGTAGGCATCCTGGCAAATAAACTTTCAAAGCAACAACTAACCTGCAAAACTAATTAAAACTTTGCAGAAATGAGATCAGCCTCAAGGAATAAATTCCTTGAGACAAAGGACAAACTTAACTAAAGCAACAAAATTACGCCACCTCCCCGGCAACGGCGCCAAAATTTGATACCTGTCGAAGTGAGTACCAAAAATAATATTTATAAATTCCAAACTACAACTAGCAAGCGGTAGTAAGGGTCGATCCGCAAGGAGGTAGGGAGTTCTAAGTGTCTTATCTCAGTCTACGAATTTTCTGAGGGGTTTTGATTATTTCAACTGAACTAAAGAGACTAAGGAAAGAGAGATAAAAATAGAAGAAATTAACAATAGAGGGAAGGAACTAGGACTTCGGGTCATCAATAAACGTCTGTCAATTGCAGCTAAGGTCACAAATCAGTCGATGTGTCGGTCTAAGGGGCAACGAATATCTCCTTTCGGTCTCAATTCGCCCTAAAATGCTATTAGCTTAACTTTCGCCCTCACTAAAGCATCCTATTGTTCACTGCGGGTCTCCCCTATTCCAACCTTTCGGTCCAAGTCAAGGATTACCAATATTAAAAGGCTAATTATGTCGACTCAACTAGCAGGATACAGTTAAAGCAGCGATTAACAACATAGACTACAACAACAACGACAGATCTAATAACCTAATTAGCAACTAACATCAGTCTAATGAATCACCTAATCCTAGCAGAGGTATTTAGCTAGACATGAATAAGAGAGTAAGAACAAGGGAAGGGGGAATAATAAACATTAAATAATTAAGGAGAAAAGGGAGAGAAAGAAGTTACAGTAGAAATAGATCCGGAAAAATAAGAGAGAATAGCAGTAACAGTGTATTAGAAATAATAAGAGAGGAGAAGCAACATCTGAGGTACAAAAGACCGAGGAGTGAGAGAGAGCCCCTTTTTAATGACATACTGACTTCCTATTTATAAGAAAATAGGAATTATTAAACCTAATTGACGGAAATTAACTAAATAGTCCAAGCCCATAGCGAATCCACTCGATCGAGTGGAATAAAATCACTATGAAAGATAAAACCTAACGGTCTCAACTAAAATGTAGTAGAGGCAGTCGAGTATCGAATCCACAGGGAGGTAATGTAATTAACAGTTGCCTAATTCTAATCCTAGGGTAACAATTGGGGATTGTTTGAATTTGATTCTAAACTACGAAGTTTGAAAGGAAGAGTAATAAAGTAAAGAGCAGTAAAGGCAATAAAATATGATTAACTATCAAGAAGAGAGGGACATGTCGGGATTTCGGTTCACTACGGTAGTCTAATAACTCAACTTTAAATGATTCAGACGAACTAATGTGAGACGGATGTGGAAAGGTCCTTTCGGTCCACTTTCTATCCTAAAATACCACTAACTTAACTTTCGTCCTCATTAGGGTAGTCTACTGTTTATAGCAGGCCTATTTAGTCCAATCTTTCGAACCAGCATTAATTTTAGCCAGATTAAAAGGGTGCCATAGAAGCGTGCACTCAACTAGGTCGGGAAATTACAGTTAAATTGCTATAGTGACAGGGTCTCATAATCAATTCGTCTAATTCATTTACTACATCGTCATATTTCTACCGCAGATTCCCTAATCCCAACATGAAGGGAGTTTAGCTACTCATATCGGTGATTAAACTAACAAAGCAATTAAATTCCAATGAGAAAACATTATAAATAAACAACAAATTGCAATAATGAAAATTAGGGCAAAGGAAATAATGACACAACGAGAAATTAAAGCAACCAAAAAGATTAATTATTATTAAGAAAGAGAAGGGAATTACAATCCAAGCAAATCCGGCATAAAGAACACAAAATCCGAGTAAAACCAATCCCGAAACAAAGTAAAAGTGAAGAGGAAAAGCAACGTTCTCAAGTTTACAGTAGAGTGTTTGATAAAATGAAAGATAATCCTAATTAACCTAGTAATGCGTGCTTAAATAGCAAACAAAATAAGTTAAAGCGAAATAAAACATCACGCGGGCTAATTAAAGCCCAAACCCATCAAAACCACTCGATCGAGTGGATTAAAACCACTCGATCGACCAACTCTTCATCCCAAAAGCTCGATCGACTGGAATGTTACTCGATCGAGTAACAGCTCTTTCTACAGCATAAGGGTCGAGTAGCAAAACTGCTCGATCGACCAACTAGGGGTATAGAAACCACTCGATCGAGTGGAAAACAGCTCGATCGAGTGACTAGACTTCATTTCAGCTCATGTCCTCGCCTAAGTGCCTCGTATTGCGTGCCACGACGCTTCCAAAGTCAGTATCTCACTCAGGAGAATCCCGTCTCCTCTAAATGCATGCAAAAAGGACGAAAAAGAGTACGGATCCACTACTTTCGCGATCATTCCTACAAAAAGGACAAAACGCGCCAAAGTAGCCAATTCGGGGCAAAATACCATAAAAACAGTATAAATATGCATAGAAATACGTGCTAAAATAGGCTAAAAAGACTATACATTAGGCACGTATCAAATCTCCCCAAACCGAACCTTTACTCGTCCTCGAGTAAACTCAAAACTAAACACTAATGGAACGGAAAAATAACTCAGAGCTAGCTTAACTTGTCTACTTGAACCATTTTAATGCAACAAAAATTAACAGTTAAAGCTAAGCAGTCAAAACGCAAACGAATTATAAGCTGTTCAGAAATATAGCTGACCTATCGACCTTGCAAGACCGACAAAATTGGACTCTCACGTGGTCACTCTTCTCTCATGAAGCAAAGGGTGAATGTTATATGTAAGAGGGAGAAGAAAAGACAGTCACTCACCTAACTGCGACCTACATAGCATGCATGCAACTAAGATGAAAGACAATTCAAGTACTAATGCACAAATTCCAACCAATAATGTCCGTCACAGCCGAGGGTTTGCAAATAATTTGGGAATAGTGAGGTTCAGGTGAGAAAAGGCAAAACAAGTTATGGAAAAGTGGAGGTAAAAGCGTCAAGCTAGTTCCTAACAGGACCATAATGAAACCATCCGAATCTCAACTGACTAAAAGACTAAGTACGGGTGCCCTTCATTTGGCACAAAACTCACTAGACTCAAAACACAATCTCCTCAAAAAATATGGGATAGAACGGAGGAGTCAGACGGTCACAAACTTCCCTTTTTTAAACACCGTCTGAAAATAACTAACTGAACCAAATCAACCTTTTTCGATTGTACATCTTCGAACATCTTCTCAACTCAGACAAGAGGAACACGTCTGTTTCCTCCATTTCCACATTCTCTTTCTTTTCTTTCTTTCTTTTTTTTTCTGTTTCACGTGAACTTCAACTTTCAGTTTTTTTTTTTTTTTTTTCCTTCACGTTTTTCTCATTTTTCCAACACTTTTTTTTTCTTCCTTTTCCTCCTTCCTCTATACTTACGCCAACTCCAAAACAAGAAACATGGACCAAAATGCAAGGGAAAAAATATACCGCAGAAGAACATACTAACTAGCTTGACTAGGCAGGCTTAGTTTGGGATGTAGCTAATGGGTCAAAAGGCAATTTTGGCTTATGTGGAGCTAAATGGGTGTAAAGTAATAAGAAAGGGAAATTTGCAAGACCCTCCCTGCATGTGACACCAACCACAAACCCGAATATGTGCATTTGACGAGAAATTGAATGTCATAAATGTGAAGGGTAAATGATCCATCAAAATTTTCGGAACAATATTTGATGATGATTTAGTAAGGATTCTCACGGTTCTCATTATATTATTGGTTCTCACCGGATCCTGACCCTATATATATAGAGGAGTTCTAATGAATCCATTGCATCTTTTGAGTCCTTATAAGGACCTTTAGATGGACAACATCTAAGGTTGAGATTGTTCACAAAATATAGGCCAAAAAAAAGGGAAAAGCTTAGAGAGGAAAGAGGAAAATATTGTCTGATTATTGTTCTTCCCAAGTAATGGACTGACGGGATAAACTCTATATCCTCTGTACTATCTATCAAAACCAATCTAATTCCTTTCTTGACATACTTCTTCATCCACTTTCTACCTACTACTATTCTTCTCTCTAAAGCTGCGTTTCTCTATTCAACGCTCAAAATTCAGCTACAATTCTTTCTAAAACTTGCAAACCATCGCAGCCATGCAGGTAATAGATGGCATCAATGATATTTCTTCATTTTATTCATTGTTTTCAATCACCTTTTTAATATTTTCAGTTGAATGTATAATCTGCATGTCATGGTATTTCTTCATTTTAATTATTGTTTTCAGTCACCGTTTCCATATTTTCAGTTGAATATATCTTATCATTACTTTTAAAAGAATAATTCACTGTTACACTTTTGAAATTTGATGCTGAGTTTTAAATGAAGATTTGATTTCAGTTTTGAGTATCGAGTTTTGATATGAAAATGAATTTTGATTGTTCTAGTTTTCAACGTATTGGACTATAGAAGTTTTAATTCTGACAATATTTACACTTACGTTGGATATTTACACTTTCAGACCATCACATTTACACTGTCCTTATCTTAACATTTACATTTACACTAGCACTGGCACTTAATTTATAGTTTACATTCACCATTTTGATATGAACAATGTACAAATAATATCACTGTTGCTTTTTTGAAATTGCTCCAGCTTTGATTGTAGAGAGGAGTTTTGATTTATAGTTTTAAATGAAGATTAGATTTCAGTTTTGAGTATCGAGTTTTGATATGAAAGTGAATTTTGATTGTTCTAGTTTTCAACGTATTAGACTATACAAGTTTCAATTCTGACAACAATTACACTTACGTTGGACATTTACACTTTCAGACCATCATATTTACATTGTCCTTATCTTAACATTTACATTTACACTGCCATTTGCATTTGATTTATAGTTTACATTCACCATTTTGATATGAAGATTGTACAAATAATATCACTGTTGCTTTTTTGAAATTGCTCCAGTTTTGATTGTTCCAGTTTTCACTTCTGATTACTTTTCATGATCAAAATTGTACGTATTAGACTATGCAAATTATAGGCCATCACAATCAAAATTCAAATGTGACATCATTTACACTTACATTTTTAGTGAAGTATTTAAAAAATTGATAATTGCTCATTTACACTTCACATCTTTTGACATTTACACTGATATTGCTCATTTACATTTTTAGAACATCATACTTACACTACATTTCTGACGACATTTACACTTACACTTTTTGACATTTACATTTACACTTACACTTTGGGACAATTTGGACATTTATACATCCACGATCACACTTACACATAATATCTGGAACATTTACACTTGCATTTCACATTTACACTTTGATTCTCTTTACATTTACAATTTGCTTCTCTTTACATTTACACTCTAAGATAAATAGATTGTTTAAAACATTCACACTTATACTAGAGTGGGTTGTAAAGCGAGGATAAGACTCCACGAGGGTCACAATCACGAGCTTATCTCACTGAAGGACAGAGAGTTCCAGAAATTGTCGCGCAACATAACAGATTATCACATGATGATAATTGTTTTGAACTCAAGGGTTAGTAATGTATCATCACTGTCAATACTAATTCAATAAATACATTCATGTTATATATGTCATATCTGTTATTAATTGACAGCTGAAGATAGGAGCAACAAAGACCTACAAAATCTGCAAAGAACAGGTGAATGGATTCGAAAACATTGGAGCAAGCTTAAATGATTTTAAGAACTTCAATAGGGATGTTAAATTTTTCATTCATGAACATGATGGTCAGTTGTTCGTAGACTATTTTAAGGAAATGACTGAAACAAGAATAGGTTTCTACTTTGACTACGATCTTGACGATGATGGCAGCCTATGTAGGGCTATATGGGCGGACAGTATTGCCCGAGAGAACTACAAGATATTTGGTGATGCGGTGTCATTCGACCCAACTTACTCCACAAATAAGTATTCTATGATTTTCACACCATTTACCGGTGTGGATCACCATAAACGATCAGTGACGTTCTGTGGGGCTCTAATTGCAAGGGAAGATTATGAGTCATTTAATTGGGTTTTCAGCCGTTTTTACTTGCAATGGGGGGAAGGAACCCGAGTACATAATTACAGATCAGGACCCAGGTATTATCAAATCTGCCCCTCTTGTTTTCAAGACAACACGACATCGGTTTTGTATGTGGCATATAATGAACAAAGTGCCCAGTAAATTTGGTGTCTCTAGGAGTGATTATTCTGACTTCATGGGGAAACTTAATGACATTATATGGGACGAGGAGCTTGAAGCAGCAGAATTCGACGCTATCTGGGATGAAATTAATGAAGAGCATGGTCTTGGTGCCAATGATTGGTTTGCGGACATGTATGCTATAAAGGGGACAGTGGGTGATGGCACATTGCAGAGACTTGAAGATGGCGTCTGTTATGAGGACGACTCAAAGATAAGAGAGCGAAAATAGCTTTTTTAAGAGGTTTAAGCAAAAGTTAGGAACATTGGTTGAGTTTTGGATGCGTTTTGAGAGCGCTACGGACTAACAAAGACATACACAAAAGCAGCTTGACAACAATGATAAGCACTCATCCCCGAAGTCGTCAACACATCTAGCTTTAGAGAGTCATGGTGCAAAGTTGTACACCTATTCAGCTTTCTACACCTTCAAGGAAGAGGCCATATACTCAATTGATACATGTAGTACCAGAGGTTTCACTGGGAGAGGCGAGCTAGAGGTAACTACTGTCAAAGATTCGTCCAGGGGAAAGATTTTTTTTTTTTTTTATGACGAGTGGTTGAATCCCCCCGGGCCCATGCATTCCCACACCACCACATGGACCATATAAGCCACCCTCTTCGGAGCTGCAGTGGCCAAGTGATCATCGCCCCAACTGGGAGTCGAACCCGGGACCTCTCAACTCCTACATTTCTGCAAGCTTCAAGGTTTAACCCGGCTACCACTGGACTAACACCACTGGGAAAGAATTTTGAAGTTGCATACAGTCCAGGTAATTTAATTTATACTTTGCATATGATCACATTTACACTTTTCATAATATAACATTTACACTATCAATATCATCACATTTAAACTTTCCATATCATAACATTTACACTTTCCATAATATAACATTTACACTATCAATATCATCACATTTACACTATCAATATCGTCACATTTACACTTACACTGTTTGTAACATTCACACTTACATGATAACCTTAACTGATGACCCAGGTACACGTAAAGCAAGCTGCAGTTGTACAATGTTTAAAAGAACCGGCATCCTATGCCGCCATATAATATGGATTTTTTCAGCAAATGGGATGAAGACTATACCAGACGATTATGATGTAAATAGATGGACGAAAGAGTATCTCCAATTAAGGTTGTTCAATTGTAATGGTGAAGGGACAGACAACATGGAAATCATCAATGAAAAACTAATTGCAATGTCAATAATGTGATCGGAGGTTCATCAGACTGTAGGGCTCCTTCGAGGCAAAGGTGTGACTGATGTTGAAAGTTTCTCTGCTATAATTAGGGGATTTAAGGATACGCTATCACCGTTAGGGAAAGTGTTGAATAAAAATTAACAAATGGAGAAAATTCTGCATTGTACGGCCAATGAGGTAGTGACGATATTCCCACCTAAGAATTCGAAAAACAAGGGTAGCGGTAAAAGAATGTTGTCAGCCAAAACAAAAGCACTGGCCTTGGCTAGATAACCCAAACGCAAGTGTAAGAATTGAAAAAGAATGACAAATCACGACAAGAGGAACTGCCCTAACCCCTTTTCAACACACACACCATTGTGCGAGGGGTCATCTGACCAAGAAGAAGATGAAGGAGAGGAGGAGGAAGAGCTGGAATCAGAAGAAGAATAGACGTCACAGCAGTGATAATGTAGCTTTTGTATTTTGAATGTGTAACTTTAAACTTTGATGTGCTATCACTGGAACGAGGGATTAGGAATTGGTCTCACGGCAAAGTCACTTTCAACTGTAGTTGGTGTAACTTTGAGTAACAAAGTTACCCAGTCAAAGCGTCAGAGTTATACTGTCATAAGACCAAAATGTCTCTGTTTTATTGGATTGCCAAACATTGTGTTACTTGAACTTATTTGAATTGATAATGTTATTTCAAGTAACATTTACACTTATGATTAAATCAAATCTAACCCTACCTTACACATTCAATGAAACTTTCATATGTATGACACATTTACACTTTCAGTGTGTTAACATTTACACTTCCCATCTCATCACATTTACACTTTCCCATCTGAACACATTTAACTTTCAATGAAACTTTCATGTGTATGACACATTTACACTTTCAGTGTGTTAACATTTACACTTCCCATCTCATCACATTTACACTTTCCCATCTGACCACATTTAACTTTCAATGAAAATTTTATGTGTATGACACATTTACACTTTCAGTGAGATAACATTTACACTTCCCATCTCATCACATTTACACTTTCCCATCTTACCACATTTAATTTTCAATGAAACTTTCATGTGAATGACACATTTACACTTTGAATATCGTCACGTTTATACTTTGAATATCCCAATTAACGCTTTTAATAACACTTTCATCTGAATGAAACTAAATTTCAATTTCAATTTCAATTGATTGTCAATTATCATAACAACGGACTGACATGTCCACAAATAACCGATAGCATTACAGACATTAGTTTCAACATTGTCACCCAAAATACGAATAGTCAAGAACAACAAAAAAAGCAATATGTCCACAAATGGTTTACTTTTTCCCCAGAACATTCTTCACTTTGCGCTTCTTTTGTAACTTCCCCCATAATTCATCTTTTCCAGCTATAAACTCATCCACCTTCACCGTGAAAACGTCTCTGTTGATGTTTATGTCAGCTAGTACAAGAGTCGCCACCAACTCGACTACCAAGTACCGTCGATTCCTCTTCCTCTCCAAGTCTGGATGCTAAAAAGATTCACCCTCGTACATCCGTGTATACCTCATACATAATATACTTGATTATGTTATGTTAGGAAGGGGTATTTGGCGCCTGAACGGGATTTGCCGATGCTCAAAGCTAGTAATCTGGTATCCCATGTCGACGGTTCTGGCATCCAAATTATCGCTAATAGCTGATGCCTACAATGAAAGCACGTAAAATTAAATAAACAATATATTGTTCATCCTATTCGAAAGTGATTTATTGTCATCAGACTTACAACTAGACGAGTAACTTTGCACATTTCAGACTGGTCCCAGTTGGGATGAGGTTAGTAGTCAAGGAGATCGACCGTTTGCGCTCTGAAATTTATACATACGCATGCAAAGTGCCCACCAATGTTGACGGGTATGAAGATAAACTCAGCATTCAGGTTAAAAGTTTTATCACAGTGCTGGATGAAGGTATCCCAATTTAGGTACAGCCAATCATTGATGGCATCAGACTGTGAACCTGGTTCAGGTATATTCAACAGCTACATGATACACTCTTGTTCACAGAAGTGATTAAGACTACATAATAACCAGGAAAATAATGTATGACTTTTACCCTTTGGGGGGCGTACCATATGACGTAACCCAAATAAAGCCATCCTAGGAAGTAAGTATTCAGTCGACTCCAAGTGGTTGAGCAACACAGCCCAGGACTCAATCACAATTGGCGACATTACAACCTCAGGAAGCATGGACATAATGTCTGACCGGCGTAGCGCAGCATGCCTACTGAACCAAGATATTGATTCGCTGCAGTGAAACCCACGTATAGTAATCAATTAAATATAGAAATTGATTAAAAATTTAATATCGTAATTAATTGAACACGTTTTAACAATTTGAGAGATACTAACGAATTTTCAAAGTTGTGGTCATCTAAGAAGCAATTGTCCATCGCATGCTTTTGATACGATCTACCACCCCTGACCAAAGTTTGATTGTTCCGTAAGAAGGTGGAGAAAACAAGAGTCTGAGTACCAGCAGCCCCACAACCGTGTGAGCATCCCAGACCATCCCCCACGCCCCGAGGGCGGCTCCTTACGGCTGACATGGGTTGGCTTCCTGAAGACTGCACGGATGCAGGTATGACCATAGGACTCCTTCCCGCAGGTATGACTACAGGTTTGACCACAGGGCTTCCTTCTACACGGTTAGGGGGTGGGTTTGAGGTACGGAGCCGGTTATAGTAAGTAATCTCTTCCTCATCGTCCATATTCTGCTTCTGTGCAGCATTCGAGCCCAAATTCAGAACTTGAGCATACTTTTCCTTGAAATGGGTTTGCCGAACGTCTTCCCTCACTTTTTTAAGGTCACTCAGGATCAGGATCGACACAACTTCAGCCCGGATGAGGTTGATAACATCCCTCTCCCCTAGGGCGCAGTCAAATGGTTTCCCATAGAAAAGCAACATGTGTATCATCATGTAAACCCCGCAGTCAAACCTCAAATAACTCCTACCTTGCCATTTAACTTCTACATTGACAAAATTAAACCCGCCGACCTTTGAACCTTTGGCAATCCCTTTAGACGCCAGAAACTTGCCCATTAAATCACACTGTAAAGGTATTAAAAAATATAGTCAATTTAAATACAACATTTACATTTCCAGAATACATATACACTAAAGGTAATTTATGAATGTTGTTTATAGTTATTACCGCAATACGCGCAATTCCAAAATATGGAAGCTTTTCAAAATCATCATCGTAAGAACGGTTGTCCAGATACTCTATCTGCTCAGATGCGAAGTTTATGCAAGCACAGCTGTAATGATCATTATTGCCAAATAAAATCGGGATGAGACCTTGAGCATGTGAGAACAAAGCCATAACAGTTACACTTCACAATATTTCACATTTACACTTTGCATATGTTGACATTTACACTTTCCATAATATAACATTTACACAATCTATATCATCACATTTACACTTTCTATTTAATCACATTTAGACTTTCCATATTATGACATTTACACTATCCATATCATCACATTTACACTTTCATTATAATCACATTTACACTTTCTATTTAATCACATTTACACTTTCCATAATATAACATTTACACTATCCATATCATCACATTTACACTTTAATTATAATCACATTTACACTTTCCATATCATCACATTTACACTTTCTATTTAATCACATTTACACTTTCATTATAATCACATTTACACTTTCCATATGATAACATTTACACTTTCCATATGATAACATTTACACTTTCCAATTTGACCATATCTACACTTTCAATGACACTTCCATCAAAATGACACTTTTATAATTACACTTACCATATCAAAATCATGTTGAAATGGAGACACACAGGATTGAATCCAAGCATCCCACCAAGACCAGATGTCATTTGTTTTGTCAAGAACTATTCCCTTCTTCTTGGCTTTCCAAATATCCAGGGCAGTACTCTGTTCAAACGAACACTACGCCAATTCTGGCAATCAATAAGGAGCGTATAACAATGGTTTAATGCATTTAATAACGACACTTAGATTACCGTTTTCCAAATATTGGCGGAAACCTAGACCGCGCTAATAGGAATAACGGTTTCCCTCCAAAACCGTTGTTATTATAAACTGACAATGGCTGCTTAACAAACCGTTGTCAAACACGTTTAACGGTTTCCAAAAACTCGTTATAGAATCACTCTTATCAACGGTTGTTAGAAAACCGTTACCAGTTTAAGATATCAGCATTTCTAAAACCGTTACTAAATTTACACCAATAAAGGTTTTTGTTATCCGTTGTTATGTTATAGCTACGGATTTTCGTAACCGTTATTATTTTCTATTATGAAATAACGGTTTTTCAATTCAACCGTTGTCAGCATTTGATTAGATTTTTCGGTTTAACTACTGCATTCAAAACTTTATAAGAACTTTAATAAATATTCAATTTGACCAATAATATTCAATTTGACCAAAATAATAATTCTATAAATATGTCTTCATAATGTTTTAGGTCAAATTCTAAATTATCAAACATTTACTCTTTAAATCTCTCTAAAAAAAATATGGCTGGTGTATCGAAGCTACAATCACATTCTCGTTAAGCACAGCCTTTTACTTGCATTCTCCATAATCTCCCGGTTTATTATGGTGTGAATGGAAAGGGTTTAAACCCTAATTTTGGATGGTTGACGCAAATGCTTCAGGACTCCGGTTTCACCGCGGTTAAAAAAGTGTACCCTGTGTGTTGGAATATGTGTCCTCCAACAATAATGCGATCACAACTGTTGATCATGATGATCACATGTTTAAATCTCATTTTTAGAATACATGTGGGATGTAATATTTTACTGATCAATGGTCCACACATATCGGTAATGATTGGTCGATTAGAGTTTGACATTCTTCGTCGTGCGACGGTGGTGATCAGTTGATCCCCTTAGGTCATACCTATAGGGAAATACTCTTAATTGATTATTTAATTAATCGTATGCCGATACGAGTTAATTAAATTGCTTAAAATTGACGGATGATTTTGTGAGTAAAATTAACGTGTCTCATTGTAATTCGATTATATTAGATACGGTCTAAGTAATTGAATTGTTTTATTACTTAGATAAAATTATTGTTTACGAAACAATTTGGAATTAAAATTGAATGAATAATTTATTATAAATACAAGACGTTGTAATTTATAATTTGATAAACCGTTTTGGTACAAGTAATTAGGATTAGTAGTCGATTTTGTAAATGACATATTTTATGAGTATGTTTATTTTTTATATGTTAAAAATACATTACAAATTCACATGTTAAGTAACATGTCACATTTGTCACAATTTGACAAATGACAAAAATAAAATGGATTCTCCATTTTATGCATGTACCGAAAATAAGGGTGGGAGTATATAGTTTATATTATGTTGTTTATATTTAAATGAAGACACAATCATAAACCTAGGTTGTAGGCATGCAAGACTAGACATCTTGAGAAGAACAAACCTATAACTAGGGTTTCATGCCTAGTCTCTTGTGAAGAGCAAAAATGAAAAATATTGGGCAACCTACCCAAGCCCCTTTTTTCGGCCAAAACAAAAGAAAAAGAGAAGGAGTTTTCTCTTTAATTAATTATTTATTCAAAATCTATAATTTCTAGAGAAAGAAAGAAATAGACAAAAACTCTCTACTATTTGTGAAAATCCTAGAGAAATAAAACTCACTAATCTCTTCTCCTCTTAACCGAAATAGAGGACAACAAATTAATATTTTTGTGTCAAAATTTTAAGTAAGACTAATCCTAATACTAGATCATATTATTTTAGTCTTTAAGAGGTTTCCTTGGGTATATGCTTTTGGGAGAGATTCTAAACTTGAATCTTGTGCATCCATTGTTGTAAAGCTCAAGAACTAACAATAAGGAGATCTTGTTGGTGCCCACAAATGACCGAAATTTAGATGGTGAGAAATCGATTTTCTTATCTCTTCTTATTTAGTTTGCATGCATAAGATTTTAAATAATTTATGACTAAATAATTTCTCACATATTTAAATATGTCTAATTAATGAGATTAATAATTTCTAACAAGCGGTATCATGAGCCTTAGGTTGTTTGCATGCAAACCGGTTATTGTTTTTTCGAGTTATACGATTAACAAATAAAACTTATAAATTTGTGTTTATTATAATATATCACGAAATTTATTATGCACGTTAAAGTTTCTGGTCCTAAAATATATTTAGGATATTTTGGTTAATTTATGGATTTTTATTGTTCATTTTATATAATAATGGCATTAAAATGTGATTTTATGATACAAATGTCATTTTTGGACTAAAAATAGCTAAACTTTGATTTTTCCAGTGGTTTTTGGATATCTTTTCACATATATTATCTATTGATAACCTGTTAATTTTCATAATTTTATGAGTTATTATGCTCGAAATATGGATTTTTCAAGATAAAATCGAATTTAAATGGAAAAATAGGTTAATATGAGTTAAATTTCGAATCTGGTCATAGAAATTTATTCTGTTGTCAAATGAAATTTTAAAAGATGTGTGTAAAATAATTGGCTATAATGAAGTTTTTATGCATGATGTATGAATTTTTGATGAAAAATCACATAAATAGTGACTTTAATTAGTAAAAATTGCTAAAACATACTTCATGACTAAGGAAAAACGTCACATGTTGCATTTTATCACATATTTTATATCTATTGAAAAGTTGATAAAAATATTTTTTCTCATATTTTTATGGTAATAATTGATAAATCCGATAAACCGCAACATTGTTTTTCTCGATAAATTTTCGAAATTTTTAACCTAAGTTTTGAATATTATGAGTGTCATGGTATTTTTCCAGAATGTTCATGAGTTTAAATTTCAAATTTCAAATTTATTTGAAATTTTTATGATTTAATTTGAAGTTTATGATATAATTTTGTATTTTTAAGTCCATTTATGAACAATATTAAGAAATATAAGTTAATTATTGTCAATATATTAGTGGAGACTAATTTTGAGTCCTAAGATGGTTAGGGTAATTAACTAGTACATAAATATGATTTTATGTAATTATTGTGATTTTTAAAAGGTTAAATCACGCAAATTCGTAAAAACCGATTAATATACGATATTGGCTCCTTAAAGGCGATTTAGCATAAAATTGGGCATGTTCATACATATTATAATGCTGCATTTTATTTATGATTGTCATAATTTTATTTTATGTAATTTTTGAATTATGTAATTTTACTTAGTATGGCCTTAGTTTTAATTGATATTACCCGAAATGTATGGGAATATCGATTCGGTTGTAATTTATTGTGATCTCGTATCACCGTTTAATTTTGTAATTTAATAGATTTATTTTTATTTTATTTACAAATGTATAATAGGAAATTATGTAATTTATTATGTAATTTATTTATTCCGGAGATCCTTGAAGACGGTGCCACTCGAGAAGGCGATCCATTAAAGAATGATGCCTTGAAATGTGTGCCAAGACCGAAGTTCAAGGGACCAAAGGAGTTGGTTTCCGAATTTGTAATAGTTTATTAGATTTACTATTCTAGGAAGGCCATACTAGGATTTTATTTATGCTTTGCATTTTATTTATATGTTGCATGCATCGCTAAATCGCCATAACTAAAACATGCATTATCATTTTTAATCGAGTTTACGACCGTGTCAATTACAATTATCGTAGTTCACCGCTTTAGTTCACTTAAAACGTGATAGATAATAAATTGACATGACCTCTCGCTAAAAATAAACAATTGAGACTTAGCCTTACCAAAAAGTAGAAACCATGAAAACCTATTTCGTGAGGGAGTGCACTCGGCCACACCGGGGTACAAACCTTGTTACGTAGGGGAAGTGGGTGATAAATGTCTATCCAACGAATTCATGTTGATGAGGGATTTATCAGCCACACCGTGCCCAAGTTAATGTGGGTTTGGATCATGGACACATTTATTCGAAATTTGGATTGAGCTCAACGGAAGTATTCGTGACCGTAGTTGCATGTGTTCCGGGCTAAAGATAAATATTAATGTAATTTTATCTACCAAGAGTGCTAAAAGTAGAATCGATTAAAGAGTTAATCCACCGAGTTATATTGATAAGGGATTCATCGGCCACACCATGCCCAAGTTAATATGAATTTGGATCTTGGAATCATTTATCATAGTTGGGTAGAGGTCACTATGTAAATGCTTTACTTGTTATTTACAAGTATTAATAAAACGATAGATGTAGAGTTTTCCACTATTCCGTTATCATATTGTTCTATTTCTTTACCGCAATTCATATACGATATCATTTCGATTTTGATTCAAATCTCCATTAAAAACATCGTAACTAAAGACAAATATGAATTTTCTTCTAAAACCTCGAATTATCCGTTTTAAGGATCTCTTGTGAAGAGTATAGATGGAAGTTATTTGTAATCAAAAGGGTTTTTGATTCTTGACTAACATATCTACTTACAATAAATTGTTTCTCATTTGCTTGATTGAGTTAAGTACTTTGAAACGTTAAATCATTTTGGTAACTAGATTTGTTGAAAATCAAAATTGACCAAAATACCGCAACCACTTCAATAAAAGTTTTAAGACTAAACGAACGATTGAAGAGTAGTCTTCATGAATTTAAATTTTGCTTCTCATAGCAAAGACTCATTGAAATGAGTGGGAGCATTCTCTTAAACCGTTAAGAAAAAGATAAGGTTCTAAGAAGTAAAATTAGAATGGAATTGATACAAGGCAATGTTAAAAGTAACGTTATTGAGAATAACAATACTAAACCTATCAATCCCGACAGATAAAGTTTCCATTGTCTTAAATGTTGGACACTAGAAAAGAAACTACCCCAAATTATTGAAGAATCAACAAGTTAGTTGTGGGACATCTAATGGGACATTCTTCTTTAAATGTTTATTCTATTAACATAAATTTTGCTAATACTACTTCGTCAATATAAGAAACCGATGGTGGTTTTCATCATTGTATTTGATACATAGGATGATTAGAATATGACGACTAGCAACAATGATGTCGAGAGATAGAGTCATTGTGTACTCAATCTAGTTTTGGGTTTATTTTTATACCTTAATTATGACTATTAAGTGAATAAACTCTAAATAAGAATATAATTTTATTAAGATACATAAGAGGTTCACTTTTGTGACCCTATACACCATGATTTGATGTATGGCTAGCCCATTATCAAAGGTGATTATATTCTAAACCAAACTAGAATGATATATGATGTACATGATGCAAGACTCAAATTGGTAACCCAAGATTAAACCTTAGATTCTGGAATGATGAACGCAAAGAATTATCGAGTACTCTTGAAACCATTATATCTTATGGTATATGCGTATCTTGTATTCAAAGCAAGAGGTCTCGTGCTTTTGGTTGAAAAGGAGATCGAGAATGTAAATCATTGATACAGAATAGGTTGATCATTTACTTTTACCAAGGATTTAAGTTGACACTAATGTGTTCACTTAATAAGGTAAATAAAAAAATCATTGAAGAAGTTCAAAGAGTTCAAAGAATCACGATTTAGTCGTGATGGGATTATCAAAGTGAAGACTTTGATATAAGCCAAAGGAAATGTGATATAGTATCACAAGTAAATCTCTCTTAGCATACATTATGGGATAATGTGTGGTTGGATAAAGAAATCAAATGTTATTCGATATGGTTTGGACTTCAATCAAGTTACTTTGAGTTACTTGATCCTTTTGGAGATTTTATCATATTATCTAAATTATTTTTCACTAAATCTAAAACGAATCATATGAAATATGAAATGGTAGGGTACCATGTTTGTAAGTTTTCAAAAGAAACAAATGCTCATTTTTCCTTATTATAATCACGAGTACAACGGGTTTGTGGCTCGTGAAGCTGTCTTTCTAGAATACAAGTTTATTTCTAGAAGACAGAGTGAGATAAATTATTCAAAAGCCACCAAAAGCCACAAAGAATGTTATGTCGCAAGAAACTGGTCTTTCTTGGCTACATGAGACGTTTTGTGTAAGACGTTGTAATCGCATTATTGGTAAGACGTTGTTTCTTCAAAACCTATGAGGTTAAAGCCATCACTTGTTGAAGATGATGAATTAGTGTTACTTTTAAGAAAGTAAAGAGCTTAAAGTAAAGAGCTTACAACTTACAAAGAAATTGTTTGATTCAAGTTAATTACTTCTGGAATGTAATAAACATATGACTTACATAAGAGTGTTTAAGTCACAACTCAATACAAGGCTTAGAGCCATGAAAATCCGAAATAAATTCCGAATGGAATTGTTGGATATCAAAGAGAGATATCAAGCAAAGTGTTTTGCACTATTCGAATCTTCTTAGGGATTGTATTTCATTATGATGATATACATATAACGAGTGAATCTAAAACCCACTTCTTCAATTAGAAGGAATGTATTCAATACATGTCTTGAGTTTTGTAGATTCTTGCAATCCTAAGATAATGTGAAACTTAAGAGAGGGTCTTAAGTAGGACATCAATGAGTTGGAATCACTGTTTTGATCATGTTATAAAACTTTTCTCGATAAGTCGAGAAGTTGTGTTTATACATGGAGTTTAGTGGGAGTTACGGAAATTTTAATCAGTCTAATATGTGGATGACATATTGATCATTGGGAATGATTTAAGACTTTTGGAGTAATATAATACATCTTTAATATCCAGATTTATGTAGATAAATCCACATGATATTAGCATCAAATAAGAAGTCCAAGTGTGAGTTTTGGTTAGAGGAAGTTGCTTTTCTGGGACATGTGATTTCAAAGAAGGGTGTAGCTGTGGATCCGGCAAAGATTGAAGCAGTGACAAAGTGGGAAGCACCAAATAATGTTGCGGAGATCAGAAGTTTCTTGGGTTTAGCTGGATACTACAGACGGTTCGTGAAAGATTTCTCCAAGATAGCTAGACCTATGACAGCGTTGATGAGGAAAGAGAACAGGTTTCGTTGGGATGAGAGTTGTGAGACGGCGTTCCAAACATTAAAGGAGCGTTTGACTACAGCTCCTATCTTAGCATTAACTGAGGGGATCGAGAACTTTGAGGTTTATACAGATGCCTCAAAGAATGGGTTAGGGTGTGTGTTGATGCAGAACGGTAAGGTGATTGCCTATGCTTCTAGGCAATTGAAACCTTATGAGGAGAACTACCCTACTCATGATCTGGAGTTGGGTGCGGTGGTGTTTGCTCTCAAGATTTGGAGACATTACCTTTATGGGGCAATCTTTAAGGTATTTTCTGATCACAAGAGTCTCAAGTACATCTTCACTCAAAAGGAGTTGAACATGAGACAGAGGAGGTGGATGGAGATGATTGGCGACTATGACATGGAAATTATCTACCATGAAGGGAAGGCCAATGTTGTTGAAGATGCTTTGAGTAGGAAGAGTGTACATTCTTTGTGTACAGCTCTATCTTTGATGAGGTTGAGAGATGAGGTAGCGAGGTTTGGGATACATATGATGCAGAAAGGAGATGCCATGGGAGATTTGACAGTGCAGCTTGAGTTTTATGATGATATTCGAGGTAAGCAGGTGTTGGATCCTAAGATAGTTGAGTGGAGAGCTGGAGTAGAGAAAGGGACAGTGTATCGATTCTCTATTCATACAGATGGTAGTTTGAGGTTTGATGGTAGGTGGTGTGTCCCTAATGATGAGGAGTTGAAAAAGACTATCATGACAGAGGCACATTGCACACCATATTCAGTTCATCCAGGTGGAGATAAGTTGTACAAGGATTTAAAGAACATGTTTTGGTGGCCTGGGATGAAGAAAGAGACAACTGAGTTTGTGGCCCGTTGTTTGACATGCCAGAGAGTTAAAGGGGAACAGCGACGACCACAAGGTAAGATTCAGTCTTTAACGGTACCTAAGTGGAAGTGGGAATCCATTTCCATGGATTTTATCGTGGGTTTGCCAAAGAGTCAACAAGGTAACAACATGATTTGGGTAATAGTGGATTGACTGACAAAGTCAGCTCACTTTGTTCCAATGAAAGATACATGAACTAAAGCACAATTGGCTATGGCCTATCGAAAGAATGTGCTTAAGTTACATGGAGTCCCTAAGGACATAGTGTCTGACAGAGATGCGAGATTTATATCAAGGTTTTGGAAAGAGTTGCAGGAATCGTTGGGAACAACTTTGAAGATGAGTATAGCATTTCATCCTACGATAGACGGGCAGACTGAGAGAACGATCAAAACACTTGAGGATATGCTACGAGCTTGTGTGATGGATTTTGGTGGTAGCTGGGAACAGAGGTTGGACTTGATAGAGTTTTCTTACAACAACAGCTATCACACTAGTATTGGTATGGCACCGTTTGAGACTTTGTATGGGAGGAGATGTAGGAGTCCGATTTGTTGGGACGATAGTGCTGAGGCAGTGGTTTTAGGACCAGAGATGGTACATGCGATGGTTGAACAGATTAAGATGATCAGGGAACTGATGAGAGTGGCTCGAGATAGGCAAAAAATTTATGCAGATCTACATCGCCGGGATATAGAGTTTCAGGTTGGGGACAAGGTTCTTCTGAAAGTGTCTCCTATGCGTGGGGCTATGAGATTCGGGAAGAAAGGCAAGCTGAGTCAGAAGTTTATCGGGCCTTATGAGATCTTAGAGCGGGTTGGGGAAGTTGCATATAGCGTACGGCTTTACCAGCTGCATTAGAGAGAGTGCATAATGTGTTTCATGTATCGCAGCTGCAGAAGTATGTTTGTGACCCGTCACATGTGTTAGAGGCAGAGAACTTAGAGCTAGATGAGTCCTTATCATATCTTGAGGTGCCTAAGTAGATTCTTGACCGAAAGGTTAGGAAGACTAGGAGTGGTGAGACAGTTTTGCTTAAGATCCTTTGGTCTAACCACGAGACTGAGGAAGCTACATGGGAACCAGAGGAAGCTATGAAAGAGCGTTACCCTTTTCTTTTTGATCAGGTATGTATGGTTACGGGGACGTAACCTTGTTTCTTTTAGGGGGGGTAGGAGATGATCGCGAAGAGTTTTTAAAAGTTTTATACCCCTTTTTGTATGTTGTGTCGGTATGTTTGTCGGGATGTGTTGGGTTAGTAACATGTTTTATGTTGAGTTTTGTTTTGGTTGTTCAGTCGGAAGTGTTGTGGGAGTATCTTTGTTTTGTTGTGGTTTGAACTTCGGGGACGAAGCTCTTTTTAAGGAGGGAAGACTGTAATACTCAGTATTTATGAGTCTCGGGGTACTCTATCGAGTAGGCCTTACTCTGTCGAGTAAGGGTGAGTTGCGTTTTAAAATAGTTTCTGACCTGTTGGGTACTCGATCGAGTAACTATGATACTAGGGGGCACTCGATCGAGTACCTTAGCTACTCGATCGAGTAGCCGGTTTACGGGGAGTTATTTCTCGGGTTTTGTTAATTATGCGATTAAGGTATATAATCTTTTCCGTCATCATTCTAAACACTTTTCAAAACCTAAATTACTCTCAAAGAGAGAAAGCAAGTACGTTCATCCCTTTAATCGCATTTTTAGCAAATCCCGGAGTTTGGAAGGTCGGTTTTCATCGTTTGTTATACCGTTGAGATCCTTGCGTCGAGGGTAAGATCTATGTACCTTTTTCTTGTTTTTCCTTTAAGTTGGTTAAACCCTAATATGGGGATTTGGGGTTTTTGTGTAGATTGTGATTTGGTAGTGTTTATATGTTGTATGATAGGAGGAGGTTTTGTAGAAGAGGCTTTTGATACAATTTGTAGAGACCGTCGATAGTTGTGCTTTCCGGGTAGGATTTCTACTCGTATTAGTCCCATAATGGGATGATTGTTGATGTGTTGAGATTGATTGTTTAATATCGTAATTGTATTGTGACGATTGTGATTGTGATTGTGGATTTGTTTGTCTCGGTTCTCGAGATGCGTTCTCGGTGAGTGGAGTCACTTGCGGGAGTGGCTTCACGCCCTAGTTTCTCCTCCTGTGGAACCCGCCACAGGAGGGATGTGCACATTAATGGACGGGGTTATCGCTCGGTATGATGAGCGGGGCTTAGGTGGGAACGGCTGCGGTCCCCCCGGGGGTCGGGTCCGGTGGGATGACGGTGATTGAGATTGTTGGGATTGGTGTGATTGTGTGTGTGTGACGGTTAAGTCGTCATTTTATCGTATTGTTGATATATATATATATATATATATATATATATATATATATATATATATATATAAGTTGTGTGATTAATCTTGACCCGGTTGTTGTTTTGTAAAAACTGCGATGATCCATTCGGGGATGGTGAGCGATAATTGAGCGAGTTTGAGTTAGTCTTGGGATATTTGGGATGTGCCACCGTCCGACGATAGAAGTCATCCATTTGTAGTTTTATTAGTTTTATAACTTTTCGATTAACTCATGAAGCAGTTGGTTTGAGAACTTGTACCCGTATTTTGGGATTTGGTTTCAGTTGTACTTTTCACTAAAGTTATATCATTTAAAGTTGTTTCGTTATTGTCTTATGAATATCATGCCTTAGGTAACCGAGATGGTAGCATCCTTATACCTGAGTGGTCCTGGTAAGGCACTTGGAGTATGGGGGTGTTACAAAGGCCTCGTTTGGTTGCCCACCAAATTCATGAGAATTTTAAAATCCCATGAATTGTTGTTTTTGCAAGTTGTTTGGTTACCCCATTTTTTGTAAAATGGGGGAGTTTCCAACTTCTGCATGATGGGGGATTTTAACTACTTACCCCTCTCATGGTAATTGAAAACTCCTAGGAGAATAGAACTCCAACATGGCAACCAAACGGATTCTTGCTATTCATGTGAATTGTGATGTTGGAATTAAACTCCCGTGCATTGCCAATTAACACATGCATTTGATTCCCGTATGAACCAAACGAGACCTAAAATTTTCCAGTTTAAATCCAAACACAACACTAAGATGCTATTAAAAGTATCTATCTTGTCATCAATATATTTTTGCAGTAGAAACTATTTAACACACTTAGATTTGTGTAAACTCGGCCATTTTCGTGCACACACAAAAGTTTGCTGCAAATATACTTATTCTTATAACAATGTTTGCTAGTAAACATTAATCGTCATGAGATGCACACACGCCATTAAGATTGTTGATGTATATAACTAATACGGAGTGCAACTTACAAAAGGGGCAATACATTGACCTGTTTATAGTAGGTGCGAAAAAGAAGATCAAAAGAAAAAGCTTTTCAGATAAAGAAAAGAAAACACCCAAGTATTATTGTTGGCATATAAAGCAACTACAAATTTATGTTACACTGTTACCAGTAAATAAGAGAATATCATCTACATACACTTTTTTTTAAGGGTAAACTAAGAAATTAGTTCGAATTAATAACATATTAAAATAGACATCTTACACGGTTTTTTTTGTTTTTGCTATCTTCACTACTTACCGGCATGAGTAAACAGAAACGATGTGTAAATATAATAGGCGCATGCTGATCCAATTTTTACGAACTTCTTGAAAAGAGAGCAAAAAAGCCAATTCAAGGACCTACATATAAGCAATTAGAAACTACTCCATAGTAATAAACAATGAATGGATGGTGAATAAATAGAAACGATGTGTAAATAAAATAGTAGTATCGATAAGGCGGTTAAAATAACGTAAAATACATGACTAAATTAAAATTATAGGTTTTATGCTTTCATCATAGCATGCGAAAGAGAACAAAAAAGGCGAAAGAATATAATAAACAAATGACTAAGATGAATGGAGTATTACCTTAACTTCAAATCTTTTAGTTAGAAATATTCAAATTAAATACAGTATATACTGTATACTATAGTAAAAAAAATCAAATTGTGAGGTTAGAGTAGATAATGCAAAACAATATAAATATTTACAAATTGCAAATCAAGCTTGAAATAATGCTTACTATATGGCATACCTCAATCACTCTACTCTTTCTCTAACTGAGTACAATAACTTTCAAAAAAATATGATCTGCAAGAGAAAACAAAAGGTATCATATTTGGGATACAAAATACAAAAAGTTAGCACTATAGACCAAACATTCGTCTACTATATTATAATAGTAACAAATAAATTTAAATCTAATCTAAATCTAAATACTACTATATAAAATAAAAGTATACAAAGAGATGCTTTAACAATCATAAGAAAAGCTCTCAAAGAATTACAATTATCGGAAATTACTTTTATAGGGTTGAGTTACGGTAAGCAAATTCAACTCAAATACTACTATTAGAAAACCAATACCTAATCTAAATGTTTCCTAATCAATCTCTAATACTACTATTAGAAAACCAACACCTAATCTAATTGTTTCCTAATCAATCTCTAATTGATAAGAGTCTTAAAGAATAACGTGATTATATTGTTTATTTTATTTTTTTCTTTATTCTAGCTCGAAAGTGTTTCGAAATAGTTGGACTCTTTGTAATCTTTCGAAAAAAGCTTCCTTTATTAATATAAATAGATATTGATTGATTAAGTTCTACGTCCAATTCGGGTGAATTCAGCAAAAGTATTTGGTTGCTCATGGAACTCTCAATGACTAAGGAGGGAGTAGGTAAGTAAATTCCTACATCATGTAGGCATTTGAGAACTTCTAATTCCTCCATTTTCTAAAAAATATGGTAAGCAAAAACCCACTTTGTTTTTGCAAATCATGAGATTTCCAATTACAAGAGACAACATTAGGGATAGTAATGGGTGGGATATGGATGGGGTGGAGCCATATCCATATCCATATCCATTTAAATTATGGTCATCCATATCCCACCCTCATCCATTTAATATTTTTTCATTCATCCATATCCATATCCACCGGGTGAAGCGGGTACCCGTTGGATATTTTCACAGCTTATAAACTTTAAAGATAGTATATCGTAAAAAAATTGTGACGATAAAATTAAAAAGCATACATAATTCAAGTAACAATATGTGTTAGAAAATAGCAACCCAGTATAAATCCAACAACAAAGTGTCTTTGCAAAGCAAGTGACCATACAAATACGACACGCCAACTACAAAGAAACCACCAACGCATTATATTATTGATTATACTAACAAAAGTAAGTTACTTTGATTAGTGAAAATAACAATATACACATAAACACAAGTTTTACTTTTCCTAAATAACAGTATGATATTAAAACCAAGTAAAACTTCTGATAAAAAGAATATACTTTTAAAGGGAAATCATTAATGACCTAAATAATTATTAACTTAATAAAAAATTAATTATAAATATTAATTCCGGATATCCACGGGGTGGTTAAGCGGGTGAGAGACGGTAATTAAAGGCGATCAAATGGCCCAAGCCCATTGGCCCGACCCGGCCCATCCCGCTTTTTTGAAGGGCTTGAGCCTTTTATTTTGGCCCAAAAAAGCCCATGGGCAGGCCCAAAAAAAACCCAATGTATTTTTAGGCCGGGTTTGGGCCAAGCGTTTGGCCAAAATTTTGGCCTGGCCCGGCCCATATTTATTAATTAAGGAATATTTTTCTTATAAAATTTGTTTAAGTAGCGTAAATTTTATATATAATTCCTTATAAACTCATGTATATATTTATTGAGATTTAAAAGCGATGTTCATGTAACATAAATCATATTTACTAGATATGATTAAGCATTATAATGTGTCGATGATTGTCTTTTATTCTATTTTTGGAGATTAATTCATATGTATTTCATCATACTTTGTACGATTTTTTATACTAAGTGCACATTTAAAGTACAAGTTGAAGGTATTATACTACTTATCTCGTCCGGTAAGTCGTAAATTTTAGGGCTCGAAAAGCCCATATAGGCCCAAAAGCCCGATTTAGGCCATAAGGGCCGGGCTTGGGCTCGTTAGATAGGCCCTCTCATTTGGCCCGGTCCAGCCCAACCCGCACATGTGGGCCATTTTTATAATCCCGACCCGGCTCAAGCCCGCATAGGCCAGGCCCGTGATCAGCTCTAACGGTAATCCATATCCCACCCTAAATTCACCCATATCCATATCCTACCCTAAATTCGAAAAAAAATCGTCATCCATATCCCACCCATTTAATTTCGGGTGGATGGATATCCACAGGGTAAGGGTGAGACTGCCATCCCTAGACAACATAGTGCTAGTGGGGGTAAATTAGGGCACGGACTGTTTTCCGTCTGAAATAAGACCGACAAAATATTACCATTTTTTAAGAGAACATAATCATTTAATCCACAAAATGTTATCACTAGAGGTATCACTTTTTACCCTGGAAATGATTGTGAAAAATAATGGTAATATATTATCAGAAAATAATAATATTTTATTATAAAATGACAATATATTATCCGTTTTATTTCAGACTAGAAACAGCTGTCTGAAGCGCGCTGAAATTAGGGAGTGCAAGTTTTTATACTTTCCCAGAGGGGGTAATTGTGTTCTTGAGAGAGATCAGAAAATCAGAAATAACGTTCTTCACCTAAGTAAATTATAAAAAATCATCAGACCAAATTTGTTATCAAGAATAAGATTAAAATAGGAAGATGGTGGAGGTGAAAAGAGAAGAGAAAGCTGATGAGGAAGTTGCAAAACCTGAAAATTGTCATTCAAAAGTGCAGCATAATCCCGGAGCAAGGAAGGGTAAATCATGCAAGGGTACCCTTTATTTTTCTTCCATTCTCAAATCCAAGGGCAAAAACCCTCATTGCGTTGGCTTCACTCGTTCCCTTCAACAAGGTTCATTCTTTTTTCCATCCCCAATTTCATTTTTTTTAGGGTTCATTTGGGTCATTCTTAGATTATCAATATGCTGATTTTAGGGTTGTTTTCTGCCTAAAGTTTGGATCTTTTGTATCATTTTGTGCTGGGTTTTTTCTGTGTCTTGGATTTTGGTGTTGCAATTGATTTGATTGGATAAAAGTTTTTTTTTTTTTGTGGGTATTTGTGTGTTATGATTTTTGGTGAGGTAGTTTTCTGGCCAATTTGATGATAGAAATGCGTTAAAGATTGAGCCTTGCATTGCTGGTTTGCTCTTGATTTCATCAGATGATGTTTTGAGAGAGTATTTTTTGTTGCTGGCAATGTTTTGATTAGCTACTCTCATGGTTTGGTAGATGCTTTTGACTAAATTGATTTCTTGCAAATTGGCAAAATGCAAAGAGGATCATTGTTCTAGGATTCAAACTGATTCGTATGTAAAAATGTCGTCTTTTGTGAATAGGTAGAGAGCTCAAAATTTGCCCCTTTTGTAACACCCCACGTTAATTGAAGAGGTCCATTGATAGGCTTAAATGACTGGTGCTTAAAGGGATTGAAAGTACTACTTATATCAACAAAGTGCACTTTCTTTTATGGTCATCCATGTAAAAGAACTCCATAGTTAAGCGTGTTTGGCTGAGAGTAGTCTTAGTATGGGTGAGCTCCTGGGAAGGTTTCCCGGGATGCGCATGAGTGAGGACAAAATGCGCTATAAAAAGACCTGTGTTGATCCGTGGACCATGTACATAGCCTGGTGAGCTATCATAACTTCATAAGTAACCGCTCCCGACCCGGTTTGGGACGGGGTGTTACACTTTTGATGTTTTGTTCCTTGCAGTGTTTCAAGCTGATGCATTTGGCATCTTAATGACAGTTTATCTTGTTTTGGTCAGTGCCCAATTATATAGTGAGTGAGTCTGAAGTCGAAGCTTCTAAAGAAGGGCGGAGTCTTACGGATTTCAGGTATGCTTGTGTTGGATACTCCGTCTATTTGGACAACAAAGGCGCTCAAACGACCGGAAATCAAAAGCCTCGAGCAGAGTTACCTGTTTGTGTTGGTCTTGAGGTTTGATTCTTTCAGCCTTTTGGCTTATCTACTTTTTGTTAGTACGTGAAAAAGGACTCGTCTTTTTTGTTGGCTGAAACTGTTTCTTTGCTACTTTGTTTTCCTGTGTCTTGTTACTCGGTAGTAGTTTGGTTTAATATTCAAAAACTCTCATTCTGGGCAGCTCTTGGTGGACAAAAGACCCGCAGATCATTCAGCCCCCACTCATGTATCTGCCCAGGAAGGTATGACAAGTTCATCGCTGCTTCTTTGATTTGTTTCTTATTTGTTTTCGACTTCTCGCTACTGATTGATAATCATCCTGCCAATTGTTGACTGTGGAATCTTACAGCTTATGTAGGAAAATTAGCACTTTATATGGGTATTGATTGTTTTTTGGATGTTTTTATATACTCTCTTTTTATAATTTTCTTATTATGTGCACGACAGCAAGTATCAGATTTTCTAGTATCTAAAACTTCCCATTTTCTGTTTGATTTTTAAGTGCAAAACACTTGGGTGCACCAGTTTCTGCCTTTCTGAAATCGCTCAGCCTGTCAGCCAAACATGAGAATTTTTATGAGCACCTATTCACCTTTTAGCACTCTCATTTTTGCTTTGCCTGTATACCTGGATGTCTGGCCTCCTATTAGTGTGTGAAAGCTTGGTCTTTTTCTTGTTTTGTTGACACTGTATGCAAAAGCAACAGTATCTCTATGATCTGAATCTTGTTGATTGCTTATCAAGAGCTGCCAAAGTTCTTCGATATTATCACAGTATCCGTTGATTCCTGTCATAGATTAGCAGAGTATCCATATAAATGCACTGTGAAGTTAATACTTATGTGTGTTGAATGTATGCAATTCTAGCCTTTCAGTTGCAATTATTGAATCAGACTGAGAGGAATCGCATTTGTCTGTTAACAGCTAGTTATCCTTAAAGCAACATTTTCATTTGCAAAAATATGTTGTCATAATATTTCGTAATTCGTACTGCCAGAATTCTCAGGGGATCCCTGTGTAATACATTTCAAGCTGTACATGTGATCTTGATTTTTTTTTTTTCACGAGTTTTTGCTCAACCCATTTAAAGGGCTGTTAGTGCTGCACATTTGTTTTTGACACTTGTCTAATAGATAGTGTTGTAGCCATTGGGAGGTTTTCTCCAAGGTTTATCAATCTGGTTAAAAAGTGTGAAAACTGTAGAAGTTAGAGAGGGACATGTCTTCTCACTGTTACTGAAATCTGTCAGACATTAGGAAGGCTGAAAGAAACCTTATGGCTTTTAAGTTGTCCCATGAGATTATGTCTCTTTCTCATTGATCTATTCGATACATGGTATATTTTTCTGATCAGCCATTTTTCAGTCTCAAATATCGACTCCTTATTTTAAAGTATATGAGAGAAATTTGAAACATGGATAGATTGGATTGGATAAGAGGGAGTACTTACATAGTTATATATGAAGGGAGAAAAGAAATGCTTAGTTTGCCTCTACTTGATCCCAGATAGGTTTCACTATCACTGGTTTTAACTTGTTCGGATATCTAAGAACTTCTTCCGTGTTCACGCTGTTCTCCTCTCCTTTATTTATCCTTTTTTACCAACCACTTTCTTATATATTTTACTTGGTTTACTTTTAAGGTATTCCGGTTTTTTAAATTCTACTTCGGTTTTCAAAATCGTTTTAATCTTTATTCTCGATTTAAATTTTAAGTTTTTATAAAAGAAATCCGGAATTCGATTTTAAAACCTATAAATTTACCTTGACTTTGTATTATGTTTCGCTCTCCCTTTTGTTTTTCATTTTTCCCTTTTCTATTTTTTTCGCATTTTGAGGTGTGCGTTCACCCATGGACGGTTCTAAAGGATGATTAATGTCAGCCGACCCCAAATCATTTTGGGAGTAAGGCTCTGATGTTGTTGTTGTTGTTGTTGTTGTTTTTAATTATGCTATCTAATCTTAGGCTACCTAGAATTGAGAGCTCCAGTTTTGATGAGAACTTGACGTTGATGTAAGAGTTTTATGTTATACATAAATCCTCTGACTAACTGCTCTAGTGTGTTCTTCCTTATCCTGCAGGGGATCGTGCAACTCCTCAAGCTCGTCCGCAGAAAACACCCCAATTTACGACGGAAGAGTTTCTTACGAGGCAAGATGCAACAATTTGATCACATTCAATTTAGGGTTTTTTTGATAACTACTCCCAGACATAACCATCACTTTAATTGCTCCTTAAAAAAAACTTTAAAAACTGCTACTTTAATCTTTACTCAGGTTCGAAATTGCTTCAAAAGTCAATTCTCATGTGCGTGAGACATAAAGAGACTAATATACCCCTCAGTTTATTTTATTAAGTTACTGAGAGTAGATTCACCAAAATAGAGATGATTGTAGGGTTAGTGAGCTTGAAAGAGGAAGAAGAACAACACTAAGAATTGACTTTTGAAGCAATTTTTCACCTGAGTAAAGATTAAGGAAGCAGTTTTTAATGTTTTTTTTAAGTAGGGAGCAATTACAAAGGTGATGGTTATGCTTGGGAGTAGTTATAAAAAAAAACCCTTCAATTTATTGATATCTGTTACTTCACAGTTGGCTTCATGTTTATTCAACAAACTAATTCTGTGCTACTACATGGCAGATTTACAAGAAATGCTGTCCTGGTTGCATCTGGAGTAGCTAGGAACATGTGCAAAGTCGGACATTATGTCAAAGAAAGTGTCGATGACATACTGTATAAGCGCCCCAAGTGAGGCTCTAACTTGGTTATCTTCAAAATATTCGATATTTGAGCTTTACGCCCGATTCTCTTTTCGTGTCACGAGAACCTAAAAGTTTTCATTCTCGGGAAAGCTCATTTCGAAGCACGCTGCGCGTAACATAATGATTCAATGTTGTTTTAGTAAGTAATCCTACATCTATTCTTTTTTGAAATAAGAGGGGTAAAATCTTTACTCTTGTCTGAGTTGCAACTTTGATCTACCTCCTCGATTTGTGTTTCTTGTAAATGTTCTGGCTTTCTTTATTGAGAAGAATCATGTTTAAAATTCAAGGAAATCCTTTGCAATGGAGAAAACTAGAGAATTAATTGCATCCCGTGGTTTGTGGTTAGGCCCAAAAGCACTCCCCTGTCGGCATGCTGATCATTGTGCTAGTATTTTCTGGGTTGATTTTTGCTCTGTATTTCCAGTGCGGTAACTGCACCTTGTGTAGGACCCTTACTTTTGCTTGCGGTTCCTTGACCTTTTTTGCCTTCAAAGCGACTTATTGAAAAATAAAAGGTAAGCTAGTCATCAAAGATGCAAGCAAAGTTCAGAAGCGTTCCAAATTTATTACGTAGAATTTATTAAGGTCGGATTATTATGACTTGGTGCGTCCAGAAGATTGCTTCGAAAGTTGCAGTACATTACTTAGAATGACATCGCGCGAGGCATGATGTTAGAATTGAATGAAAGTTGTGGATGTTCATGATTGGGTGATGATGATTGATGAAATAAAAACGTTGAAGTTGTGTATCATTTGATTTTTACTATCCTCGATGAAGACACCACTATATGTCAAAGATGGTTAGTCATGTTGCAATTGTAGGCTGTCGTGTTGACAATTCTGACTCATTCGGATACCGTCAACCAGGATATCTTAAACTGCTTAACTTGAAGGCTCTACTATTTCCTCCATAAGGCACATTCTGAGAATTAGATGCAAAATTTCAGGAACCACATTTAAGTTTCACAAGGGGATCACAATTGATTATATATCGAAAAAATGGAAGTGTAAGCTATCTTCGACATCTCCCCTAGTGTGAGGCACTGAACCACAACTAAGCGTAAAACTGAGTACCCATGTGATATGACCATTGTATTGATGCTAATGCAAGAGGATGTTTCCAAAAGTGAAAGCTGTAAATGACCATTGTCGTGTTGGGTACTAATGTAATACCCCTTTATACCAATGTACTTTATCAAGGACTACCCTAGCATAAAAGGCTGTTACCATCTCGGTTGCCTGAGGTTAGTATATATCAAAAGCAACAGTCCAAACACATTTATTAAAGTATGATAAAGTAAAGTTTACATAGTCTCAAAATCCGACATAAACTATCCAAAAACCAATTATAAAATAATAACTACAACTCTTGACAGCGATAACTAAGTTTGCGTGGTGACTCCCCATAACTGGCCCAAAGCTCATCAACTGCATCACCTGTCACAATCTGCTCACCATCCCCGAATGAATCACCACAAATTTTACAAAACACAAAGGGTCAGTTACTGAATAATTAAAGTAAGACAAACGTATAAAGCAACCAGCTGATCATCCTCCAACTTCGGTCTCCCGATCTCACACAGTAACCGACTACACACCGAAGTGTGTAGCCCTGCCAGATTACCCATCGCAACAGGTAATCCTCGCCGCCAATGGGGAACCGCAGCCAATCCCCACCTAAATCCCGCTCATCAACGAGCGATAACCCTGTCCCTTTTAGTGCACATCCCCTTCCGTAGCGGGTTCCACGGAGGGCGAACTAGGGTGTAAAGCCACTCCCGCTAGTGACTCCACCACAATCATCATAACACCATCACAACCACCACACCACCACCGCACCAACACTCCAACGATGATCAGCACACAACAATCATACACAGTACAACAAAACATCTCAAATCAATTAAACAGGAACTGAGTAGGGAAACCCTACCTTAGCACAACTGCAAGGAATACAAGCAAGCGATCTAGAACGGCTCCTCTACGAAGACTCAGCCTAATCAACAATCACATAACACAATCACTATATGCAAAACCCCATTTTCCCCAATTCATAATCAAAGACAAACCCTAAAATATGAACCATTGAATATGATGATAAGGACTTACCGACGATATACAAAGGAGTGAATGCAATTGCTATGATCACCCACACACAAAGGAGAGATTCAGAGATGATTAGAGCGTCGTAGAAGTGTTTAGGTTTTGTAAAATGTAATTAGAAACTGTTTAGCGTATTATATATTGCCCTAATCATTTCCAAATCAAACCGCGGAAATAACACTCGACGGACCGGATACTCGGTCGAGTGATAGAGTATACTCGGCCGAGTACCCTCCACTTGGTCGAATATTCCGCATACTCGGCCGAGTGTTCCTGGGCAGTAGCCAAACAGGATACACGACACACTTTACTCGACCGAGTAGGCCATACTCGGTCGAATACCAGCCTATGAAAACCGTAGTATTACAACTAAGCATTGTTGTCAGAATCCCGATTCGATTCTACGATTTTACGATCCAAAGATACTTGATCGATCCCAAATCTTATGATTTTATTATGGTTGTAGAATCTTACAATCCTATTCGTTTGAAAATTTCTAAAGGTAGGATCATAATACGATCCTACGATCCGGTTTTATGAAAAAAGAATAATTGTGAAGTATATTTTATATAATGACATTGTAAAATCCGAATCATGTTTAAGTTGTAGAAATAAGTTCGTAACAATGACACAAAAATTATTATTCATCAATAATTTATGGATTAATATTAATAAATATGTATTTTGATCTTAAATTTTATATTTTTACCAAATAAAAAACTATATTTAGTTAGTTTGTAAAATCTTACGATCCTACGATCTGATACTACCAGATTCGATTCTACCTACTCTATCGATCCAAAGTAAAATCTCGATCCTGACAGCATTGATACTAAGGTAAGAGCTATTTAATGAATTTGAGATTTATTTAATCAATTTGAAGCCCCGAATTTTTTATATACTTATTTGATTAAATAATCATGAAATTATAATATTGAAAATTATTATTTACAATATTTTAATTTACGCATTTTAACCTTAATTGAGGTTCAAACCTATACTACTCAAAAATGAAACAAACACAAGGTATAAGGAATCAAGTTTCAAACCCATACCACCCGGGTATGATTCCTAGTTCTAAACTCATACCCGTGCACGAAACAAACGCCCCTAAATTAAATTGCTATTTCAAGATTGTGCTGCAGATTTTATCCATTTCCTTAGTAAAGCCCCTAGCTCTACAACTAGAAACTAAACAAGCTAAAAAAAACTTGCTGGAAATTAAGAGAACTCGAGTTCGTGTAAAATACTAATCCATTATTACGCTCATTTGTTTATCTTTGTTTTTGGCATAAAGAACAAGGAAAAAGGAAGTGGACAATTTGTGGTCATTATTACTGAATGTTAGGTGGACCATAATGAATGTTATAGATCAAATTACCCCTTAGAATCATTCCTAATATTGAAATGTAAATAGCTGAATAAGAAACTAATAAATGGGCTAAGGGTGAGATTATTAGTAAGACTCTTACAAGTCTTAAGACTCTGCCACATAGCCTTCCACTAACTTTTATTATTTCTTTATTGTTCAGACACACCTCAGACTCATCTCAGACTTTTTACATTATCCGTTAGACTTACCTCAGACTCCACTTTTTCACTTTACTCCTTTTTTTTCACAAAAAAGAAATTACACATCGGATTCACTCATTGGTTAACTTCCCTTTAAGGTGGAGTCAAGACTCACCCAAAGTCTTAAGTTGAGTCTTGGATTGTCAAGAATAGGGTAGATTATTGGTAGTCTTGAGTAAGTCTTGTCTTAAGATTTACCAAAGTCTTGTCTCAAGACTACCAATAATCTTACCCTCAGAGAGCGAACATTATGTAATACATCATTTCACCATTGTCAAAAAAAAAAAAAAAAAATGACCGTGAAGGGGGAAGTAATTTGCAATAAGGTAGTGACTTAGAAATAAACTTATGCTGTATTAGATATTAATTTGCAGAAAGTAACAATTTAACCAGACAATAACATGGACAAGGTCCCCCCAATGCATCAATGATGTAAACATATTGATGTGTTTGTTTTTCTTGAAAATTTTTATGTAAATTTGTTAACTGTAGTAGTACACTCCGTAAAAATCAAATTTCCAAGAGAGAGAGAGAGAGAGAGAGAGAGAGAGAGAGAGAGAGAGAGAGAGAGAGAGAGGTTTGGTGTAGACCTGTAGAATTGTTCATAGCAATTATTAACAGCAGCCACTAGTAGATGCATCGTCTTCGGGTGGTTTTTGCTTAAAGATGTTCTTCTTCCCACCTGCTGAGCCTTCGGCTAATAAACTGGGAGTGTCTAAAATCTGCATTTATCAAACCAAACTTCAGGCCAACAATAAGCCACCATAGAAGCACATATACTACAATGAAAGCATACCTACTAGTTAGTCTCACATACTATAAGATCAATCCATATGACTAAAAGAAAAAGAAAAAAAAATTATCCATATACCCAGTAGGCAGTAACTCCTTAAAATCTTAAACTAAGGAATAACTACCTCAACCTGTGGGCCAATTTCATGAAAATATTATCAGGAGGCCATCCCATACGAAATATGAAAGTTTGTGTAACCAGAAAACCTTACCTTCAAAACAAGCTCCTCAAAGCATTGTTGCACATTTGCACGAGTCTTAGCACTACATTCAATAAATAGGCATCCATATTCTCGAGCAAAGTCGATTCCCTCTTTCTTTGTCACAACTCTGTCACTTTCCTATCATATTAGCATTAGAGATTAGGTAGTTTAGACATGAGGTTAAATACATGAAACATGCACATGTTCAAGCCTTCTGATGTATATATAAAAATAACCAGAAAGCAAGTCACATTTTAAAGCATCGCCATTCTTAAAAAGTCAATACAAAAAGTTTCCTCTTACAACTATCTAAAGTCTGCAAAATGTTTACCAAATATAACACAAAAAAAGTTTCCTATTAGAAATTAGTCACATTTTATGGACATGAATCGGAATTTGGCGTGCGTTCACCCATGGACGGTTCGAAAGGATGATTCATGTCAGCCGACCCCAAATCATTTTGGGATTAAGGCTCTGATGTTGTTGTTGTTGTTGTATATAACACAAACAAATGAAATACAAAAGCATAAGGCCGGACAGATGATGCCATGTACCTTGTCAACTTTATTTCCCACAAGCATCTTGATACAGTCTTGATTGGTGGAGTAAAGGTCAATCTCCTTTGCCCATACACCACGGAGATTAGTAAATGTATCCCGCCTAGTTACGTCGTATACTGTTTGCATCATGTTCAAGCATTAGTGATCACATTGAAACTTGAAACAGCCTAAGGTACACCTTGAGTGTCTCCGTGTCTCTGTTGGCTTAAACAAATGCTATAGACAATCGGAACAACATTTCACATATGAGTCAACAACATACACTAGTTGCCAGCACAAGCATCCAAGCATGTCGAAGGAACCCATTGTTTTTTGGGTGTTCAAGAAACAACTACTCCTATATGAAAATTCAGAATTTAGACCATACAATCCAAGATCTACAAGATTCAAGTCCTTGGGATGTATAAATTGTTAATTTTTAACATAGAACGACAATAATATGATCTTAAAATTGCTCGATGTAGCACAAGATTGTAAGCAAAAGACTTCTTCAATTACCCATGATGATTCCTTGTGCCCCTCTGTAATATGAGCTTGTTAATGTCCTGAATCTTTCTTGACCAGCTGCAAGAAAGCACATTTGTCATCATTAAGACACATCAAATGTTCCTTTTAAAATTTAAACCATGGTTCCCACTTGAAACGACAGTATCATTGTGAAGCCAAATCCAATTTATGATTTCTATGAAAGAACGCGTGTAATTATAGACTTAAGATTACAAGCTTCAGACCCAAATCTTGTGAATAAATTTTTCTTCTGGGGTCAAAGATTAAGCATGACTCTATGAATCAGCCACCCCCTATATGGCTATATGTGAGACTCGGTAGGAATCAGAACTCTAAATGACAGCTTAACAACTTAATAACCGATGTGACTGGCATATAGCTTTAGCATAGCCAGTGATTGAAAATGAAAGTGACATAGAAACCAATCTAGACAACTGGTTATTGCGTCAAACCAAGTTAGAGTTTTTAACATAGAGGCTGTTAATATAATAATGTGATAGAACAGCCTATATCTCTCCAAGAAAGATTGTGAAGATAGACATGTTTCCTAGAAAGCATTCTACTTTAGCAATCAAACGAGAAAGCTCCGTTTTCTGTATCAAAATTATGATCCAGAAAAAGTATCTGAAAACAAGATATTCACTAGATCGATAATGCCCTACTGAACTAAAAACAACTTACAGAAACATATATGGGCTAATAAGCGTCTTGCAGAAAACTTGAACAAGAAAGACCTTGCAAATCACCAAGGACTCGGTGAGGACTAAGATGTTACCTGTATCCCATATGGCAAGCTTCAATTTTTTGTCCCCCATGTTTACATACTTAACCCTGAAATCAACACCTACACATACAACATGTCAACCAAAGCAACCACAGATGATAATATCAGTGCCCGAAGTTGCTACACTAATGTAAGTTGCACTGCTTGTAACCCTTAGCATTATAACACGTACATTTAAGACAACGATAGCCACTTAATTTTATTCTTTTTCCTGTTTTAAATGATGAAAATATAAATTTGAGGAAGAACAAGTACTTTAATATTAAACCTTGTGATGTTAATGTATGGCAAAGTCTATTTGTTTTGTTGCAAATTTTCGCTGGAGGTCATAATTTATTACATCATTTAAACTCCTTTTCACATTTGACCTACATAAATAAAATCTTGAATCTAAACAAAAAGATACATGTAGCTAATTCCATCCTAGAGTACTACTCCGTAGAAATTAGTAAAGCTTAAAGCCTTCAAACATTCTTGGGTTACAGGATTCTTACAATTCCAATGGAGTCACATATCGGTTCGATAGTATACTATCATGGTGCTTGCTTATATCACACACTTAAGATCTCGACCAAAGGGAATTATATCCATCCTTTGTTCTTATAGAGGATGAACTTGCGAAAGATGGAAGTAATTATATCTGAAGGGTACTCTTGTTTCATAATTGAGTTAAGCTTCTACGGCCAGTCACGCAGTCAGAAGTGTAATCTGGGAAGGCAATGAACGCTAACAAGAATTCCAGTACAATCAGTCAAGGATAATGAAGACAAATTCCTTTGTTGAGGTAAGAGCCACCCGACCCCTTAAACTCGCGATTTAGCAAATACTCCCTCCGTCCCGGTCATTTGTTGTCCTTTTCCATTTTTGGGTGTCTCAGTCATTTGTTGTCCTTTCTATTTTAAGAATGAACTTGATGAGTAATTTGATCCTTCACACTCAATTTGTTCCACTTGTCATTTAGCTATTGGCCCTCTCCTCTTTCCTTGGTCTTTGTGCCAAAACCAAAGGACAACAAATGACCGGGACGGAGGGAGTAAAATAGACCATTCTTGACCTTTTCTTCATGTCACTACCAGCTACAGATCAGATAGGACCGGTTTAAAGAAAGAAGAAGAGATCGATGGATTAAGCGAGACTTTGCCTTAGAGACCAATGAAATGCTACTAAAAGCACAACCACAGAGAATAGGGAATGTGGCGTATTCATAACGAACTAGGCAACCTTGTATATATTTGGTCACAAATGAAATATTTTCTAAAATTGCCCTCCTTGAATCCTTGAGAATTATATATTAAACACCTCATTTAACGTTGGTAATAAAAGAGGTACTCCATTTGGCATATACCAAGGGGCGTACACTATACAACGGTCTTATTCTACAACTTCGTGCACCAATATATCAACATGACAAGGTCATTCATCTGATTCCTGAATTCCTACTAATCTAGCTTCTGGCGATTAATAACTAAACAATATCAAATCAAGACTAATCAATAACAATAATCAAACAAATCATCCAAAAACTAAGAATTGAGTAATTAGTACCGATAGTAGGAGAAAGATCTTCGAAAGTGTCGGAAGTAAAACTCAACAAAAGACTACTTTTTCCGACGCCAGAATCTCCGATCATCAGCAGCTTGAATAAATAGTCGAATTCCGGCGACGTATCCATCTGTAGTTCGTCAATTCGGCAATTAATCAATCTTCAGATCAAAAATTAATTACTAAAAAAAATAAGATTAGAGATTGATCGAGAAGATTAATACCTGAGATTGAATTGATAATTGCGGAATTAATAGGATCAAATTGATAAAAATCGAATCTTTTGCGAAAATTGAAACAGGGGATTAGGTTTTGCGGAGAAGGAAACGTGGAGAGAAGGTATGAATGTATGTATGATCGGTGAAGTAAGGCGAACCGCCGAGAATAATAATAATGACGTCACACCTTTTTTTTTGTATTTCTGTTAATAACTCGGTTCCCCCCTCTTCTGCACAAATATTACTATACAACCAGTTGTATAATAAGTATTGTACAACCAGGTACATTAATCCGAGCTTATGTGCAATTTTATTGAGTTTTGTAAGAGTTTATTTTTTTATGTTGAAGTGTGTGAGTTCAAAAACTTTAAAGCACAGCTCAGAGTCTTTTTAACAAAACTCGAAAACTTTAGTACACAGCTCAAATTCTACACCATACAACCATATACAACTGGTTGTATAATCTACTAATTGCATCTTCTGCCTGCAAGTGTTTGTTTTTGTTGTCGTCTTGACTCTTGACTTATTAAAACAACACAAATTGTTTTTAATTTTTTACTTTAGGGCCTAGTTTTTTTTTTTTTTTGCAACAGTAAAAAGACGATGCAATTACATAATGTTAGGGCAAACTACGCCCTTATTACACTCGTAACTAAACATCACTACGGTACAACTATTAAACACTAGCGAAAGACAATGTCGGGTAGTAACATCAAGTTGGTGGAGTACGAAATAGTGGGCGCGAGTCTCCTTATCCACGTCTTGCAAGCAGCTAACATCTTTTGAAGGCCTCTGATGCATGTAAGTTGCGGAGTGACGAGGGCGTGATGTACTTACGCCACAAGAGCGTAGAAATGAATGGTGGATAACAGACAACAACGGACTGCTTCCGATGGAGCATGAACTCCTACACCAGGACAAACGAACTCTACAATCACACGAATGGCGGGTCAACAAACCCAACATGCACACAAACCAAATCAAAGGACTCCCCTCGACCAATCTTCTGTTCATAGTTGCTTTAAAGCACCGTCTACCGACGGATCCAACCCGAACCGGACACAAATCTTCCATTAAGGATTTAGAAAGGCCATTATTCCTGCAAGAGTTAACACAAGGCATAGAACGAATACCAAGACGAACAACCAAGCAAATACCCTCATAAATCAGATTTATTCTGACCAGATTCACATTAACTCTGACCAAAACCCCAAGGATAATGGGACAGGACACCCAAAACATCCGTGAAGGGACGACGATAGCCAAAATCCCAAGGATAATGGGACAGGACACCCAAAACATCCTTGAAGGGAAGGCTAAAATTATTTGGAGTAACATAAAACAAAATAAACCATGTTTAAACAACATTAAGATTATAGTAGAAACCACCACATCCAACCAAACCAACACCACTAACAAACCCCTACTCAACCCAACCGTGACACTTCTCATATTGAGAGACGCCCTCCACCCATGAGCTCACTCCAAACAATGAAAACGACGGACCCAACAACCACTTCAAGACCACCGATATTGGTCGGGCTGGCACAAAGACACGCACAAAAACGAACCAAAGCCAACCACGATTCCAAAAAGAAGCCTCCCGAGACCACAACCTTACATGCAACAAGACCAACTATGACCAACAAAGAAATTTGACCAGACACACAATAAGACACACGAGATGGAACCGATAGGTGGGGGAACGGGCGAGGGGGAGGGGAACACCAAATCGGCCAAACCCATAATCAGAAAACACCACAACGCCACCAAGATGAGTTATACCCATCGGCAAGGACATATTAAAATAAGGACAAAGGGAACCATACCAGGGGGTGGGGGAAGGGGCGAGGGGGAGGGGGAACACACCCTGGCCAGGGTTGCATGAAAGGCCGGCACAGACAAGATGGAGAATCGGATGGACGGGAAGTCTTCAGGATCATTGAGACAAGCAGCCATCACAAACCAATCGGTCAGTCGAGAAGAGTTGAGAATACGACAGATTGATTAAGAAATTAAAAAAGGAGTGAGATCACAACGGAAAGACAGATTAAAGGAAAGGAATGAGAAGTGACGATTCGCCGGAGATAGGCTAGGGGATGAACCCATCACCGGCGAAAGGTTAGGGGGAGATAAGGGAGGTAGTGTGTGGAAGGAGGAGGCGGCGGATCAAGAGTATTGAGTTAGGGTTTTTTTTTTGTTTAGAGAGAAGGGGTAGCAAATTCTAGAGAGAGATGTTATTTTGCTTTGTTTTCTTCGATACGGAGTATTTCTACTTTAGAGCCTAGTTAACTTCATTTTATTTAGCAGTTAATTTTCTCTAACACGAATGTATCCGTTTAACTATAAAACGAATACCTTCATTTTAATCTACTGGGTGAGTATACTTGACTCGTTTTAACTAGCAAACGAATACCTCCTTTTTAAACTAATGTTTTGGTGAAAAACTACTTAAATCGGTTTTTAAGAGTGAGGGTTAAAGTGATCGACCTACTGCAAAGGTGAGTAACAATTGAGCGTATGAATAAGTAAAAGATGCAAGTAAGTAAAAGATGCAAAGAATTGTTGATCTTATGGTGGTCTACCCATCTCTCTCTTAGTCATCGTGTTTAGGTGATCTAAGTTCTAATTCTTTTTATTTTGAGTTATTAAGTAGGCCGGATTTTGACCCTAAATTAATGGGTCATTTCATGTTCGGGTCACATGAGTCAAGATTTACAGGTCTTGACCTTGGGGAGGTAAGGTCGGGTCGGGTCGGGTCGGTCGGTTTAAGGGTCGAATTATAATTTGACATGTATAGCTATATCCTATACGACTATATACCTTAATATATGCATTATTGTAACCATGTCATGAATCTCATAACTTCTATTGTAGAAACTCTGAAGAGTACATTTCTATCTCTTGAGAATAAACTACTGAATCTTCAGTGCCTTTAGGGGAGGACGTGATTTATGAAGAATAAAATATTCGAGTTGGTTAATAACGAGTATGTATTGTCTCTTATTTTCATAAGTGATTAAGTTAACTTAAAATCAAATTAGGTTAACAATGATGAGATTAATATGAGGATGCATGATCTATATTCCACATAATTACTCGACACAATTAAGTCTGTTAATTTTGTTTGTAAATATTATCGTTGTTAATGCATTGTTAAAATCATTATTCTATTAGGTTCGTCATGTACAATAGCTTAATTGCAAATATAATTCATATTCCCTTCGTCCCGGTTATTTGTTTGCGATTTCATTTATGGGCGTCTCAATGAATTGTTTACCTTTCTATATTAGGAATATTTTTAAAAGATAATTTGATCATCACACAATCTTTTGTCCACTTGTTCGTCGATAACAATACCCACAAATGATCTCAAAGGAATATTTTTAAAAGATAAAATTTGATCATCACACAATCTTTTGTCCACTTGTCCCTCGATAACAATACCCACAAATGATCTCATAACTTCTCCTTGATATTTGTGGCAAAATCAAAGATAAACAAATAACTAAAATGGAGGAAGTACTTGATAGAAAACTTTAGTCATTTATTTTTACACTTTTAATAATCACTAAAATTTGGGAGAGAAGGTCTGTAATACTACGGTTTTATGTGTTGTTGGGTACTCTATCGAGTAAGGCTTACTCTGACGAGTAAGTGAGTTTTGCGTACAAAACAGTGTTCTGTCTGATGGGTACTCGATCGAGTAGGGGCCACTCGATCGAGTAAGTCACTTACTCGATCGAGTAAGTTGGTTTTTACGGGTTATTTGCCGAGTTTTGATAGCAACGTGAGAATGATACAAAAACACTTTTCGTCAGTTGTTTTTCACTTTTTACCCTATTCTAAGTTTCACAAAAGAGAAAACAAAGTTACGTTGCTCTCATCTCTCTCATTGCTATCAAATTCCAAGGCTTGTGTCGTCGGAATCCTAGTATAGTTTTTGTGGGTAAGATCCTAGTACGCCATTGAGACCGTCGCGTTGTAGGTAAGATCCTAATACAGTTTTTGTATTGTTTCGTTAATTTTGGTTTAAGCCCTAATTGGGTAGATTGGGAGTTTTGGGTGTATTGTTGGTTTAGATGGTGATTGTATGATTGTATGATTGATAGGAGGTGATTTCGTAGAGGAACATTTCTGATTCGTTGTTGTGACGATCGTGGTAATTGCATTTCTAGGTAGAGTTTCCTACTCAGTATTGTTTACATAATGCGAGATGGTTGATTGGTTGTTGATTGTTGATTGGTGATTGATAGTATTTGTCTATATCGTATTGGAATTGGTAATTGTTGATGTTGTAGTTGGTAGTGGTTGTTTGTCTGTGGTTCGCGAGGTGCCCCCTCGCCTGAGTGGAGTCACTTGCGGGAGTGGCTTCACGCCCTTGATTCGTCCCTGTGGAACCCGCCACAAGAGGGGATGTGCACATTAAGGAACATGGGTTTGCGCTCAGAATAGATGAGCGGGGCTTAGGTAGGAACGGCTGCGGTCCCCCACTGGCGGTGTGGATTACTGGTTGCGGCCGTAATCTGGCAGGACTAAACCTTCAGGCTAGTCAGGTGATTGGTGATGTGACGGTGTTGGGGGATTGTATGTATTGTTGTTGTTGCATTATTGTATATTATGTAATCAGTAAAGGAAGAGAACTAGGATTGTCGGGTCATCAATGAATATCGGTTAATTGCAGCTAAGATCAAAGATCAGTCAATTGTATCGGTCTAAGGGGCAACGAATATCTCCTTCCGATCTCAATTCGCCCTAAAATACTATTAGCTTAGCTTCCGCACTCATTAAAGCATCCTATTGTTCACTGCGGGTCTCACCCCTTCCAACCTTCCAGTCTAGGTTAAGGCTTACCAAGATTAATTAAGCTAAATGCATCGATTGAAGTAGCTAGTTAAAGTTAATTGCAGTGATTAACAACAAAGACATGATAACAATGAAAGATCTGTAAACCTAATTAGCAACTAACAATAATCATCGAATCCCCTAAATCCTAGAAAGAGATTTAGCTATGCATAATGAAGAGTAAAACAATAGAGAAAGATAGAGTAATAACAAGCATAATAGGAAGATGAAAAGAAGAGAAATTAATACTAGAATAAGGGAGAAGGAGAAATTACAAAGGTTTAAGATCCGTCAAAGAAGAGCAAAGCAACCTTCAGCAGAGAAAAGAGAGAAAAGAGGGAAAAGAAGAGAGTTTAGACCTAATGACGTCTTTCCTATTTATAGGAAAGACAATTATTAACCTAAACGATATTAAAATCTTGCGGCAGATAGAAAAGTTCCCGATCGAGTGGTTTAAAACCTCTCTATCGAGTAATTTATAGCAAAACCTCTCGATCAAGTAGAAAACCTACTCGATCGAACACGATCTAAAATAAGCTATTCGATCGAGGACTTTAAACTACTCGATCGAACACTATCTACTCGATCGAGTAGTTTCCAGCGCATAATTCCTGCTTCGCGCACTGAATTTTAAACGGCTGCCATTTCTCTGTTACTTGGGAAAACAGAGCGTTTTCAGTGGCGTTGGAAAGCTAAGAGGACAAGCTTTTATATCCAATTGGAATAAAGCTGAAAATCTATTGTAGAACTCGATATATGGCTCTTCAAATTAGACACTAGTAATTTGAAGTTCTTTCTTTGCTCGCCTAGCTATCTTACTTCTTTGCGCACCATAATTAGTAGTTTCCAAGCTCCGACTCAACTTATCTCCTAAATGCATACATAAGGACATGTTTTAGGCTTGAATATGCTCCTTTCCGGTTCATACCTGCAAATAATACAAGACAAACCAAAGTAGACAATTCGGGGGACATTTGTAGCTAAACACTACTAAATATGCATTGGAATGCGTGCAAATGAAGTGCAAAATACCTATATAAAATGCACACATCAAATCTCCCTAAACCAAACCTTTGATTGTCCCCAAGCAAACTGTATGCAAAATTAATGGAAAAGAAAAGAAAACTCAGAGCTAGCTACAAATTGTCCACTTAAACCAATTTAATGCAGCAAACTAAAACTTATAGCAAATCAGTCAAATGCAAACGAGTTGTAAGATGTCTATAATAAAGCTGAACCATCGACCTTGCAAGACCTTTAATGATGGACTCTCACGGGTGACTCTTCTCTCATGAAACAAAGAGTAAGCATATGAGTGTAAGAGAGAAAGAAAAAGAAGTCGCTCACCTAGACTACGACCCACATAAACATGCATGCAACTAATATGATAGACAATTCTAGCTACCGTACATACATTCCAACCAAACAAGGTCCGTCACAGCCGAGGGCTTACAAATGATATGGGAAAGTGAGGTAACGGGTAAGAAAAGGCAAAACAGGTTATGGAAATGTGGAGGTAAAGCGTCAAGCTAGCACCTAAACAGGACCATATGAGACCATCCTATTCTCAGCCGACTATAGAATAAAGAACATACGCCCTTCACTGGCGCAAAACTCACTTAACCAAACAACAACAACTCCTCAAATGATAAGAATAAAATATAGGAGAGAAACCATCACAAAACAAACAAAGCACACAATTTCTTTTTTTTTTTTTTTCAGCCAACTCTTTCTCTTTTTTTTTTCTTTCTTTTCTTTCCTAATCTAACGTTTTCTCTCTCTCTCTTTTTTTTTTTTTTTTTTTTTTTTTTCATTTTCCGTTTTTTTATTCAACTTCTTTTTTTTCTCATTTCATCCTCCTTCTCCTTCATAAATTACCAGCTCCAGATCAATACAATACAAACCAAACTTTGATCGATAAAATATATACCGCAAAATATACACTAACTAGCTTGACAAGGCATGCTAAATTTGGATGTAGTTAAGGGTCAAAAGGCAAATTTGGCTAAATGTGGAGTTTAATGGGTAAAAATGAAAGAAAGGGAATATGTAAGCGCCTCCCTGCATGTGACACCAACCACTAACCCGAATGTGTGCAGGCAAAAAGTAATTGAATTTCATATACGTGCAAATTAATGAACATGTTATGCAAGGAGTAACTACTCACAATCCTACATGAAACATGTGACAAATGACACCAGTTTATAAGGCTCTAGTTCCTTAGAATTTATAAGTAGTTTGCCAAAATTTTCAGGTCAAGTCTATTCGTTCAGCTAAATTTAAACATTAACTCGTAGATTATACAAAAGGACAATGCTAAAAAGATATTAGTTTATGCAAGGCTTAAGCAAAAAGACAATTGCAGTGCAATTTCATCATTGAAATCTACCGTTCCGACTCGACCTATATGCAAAAATAAACGTGAATTTTTTTTTTTAAAATTTTCTATTTTTTATGAGATTTTTGATTTTTATAAAAATAAACAACAATGCATACATAAATTAAACATGATAACAGAAATGCAATAAAAACATAAATGCAGACACAGATATGGATGCATAACCTCCCCAAACCAAACCGTACAATGCCCTCATTGTACCCAAAAATAAGGAAAGGAAATGCAAACTAAAAAGGAGAGTGTGGAGATGCGGAAAACTCACAAGATTACGCGAAGAAGGGACCTCCCCAAACCAGCCAGCAAAATGGGAGGTCGCTAAACATCTACATAGCAGCGTCATTGGAAGCAAATCAAGCCAAGTTACTTGATAGTACTCGATCAAGAGGATTTAGTACTCACTCGAGTATATTAGGCTGCAAAACTATTCGATCGAAGAGAAAGGTTACTCGATCGAAATGCTCTCATTTGCAGGTACTCGATCGAAAGTAGCAGATGCTCGATCGAGTGAAATCAGAAGCAAAATAGTTCGATCGAGTATATAAAGTACTCGATCGAGCTATTCACGATAAATTCCTGCAAAGATGCAACAAACAGTCCGCGAAACTAACTAAACAAGCTTAACTGTTCCAGTCTATGGTTTAAAAGCCAATTATTACACACACAACTGAAATGTAAAACAGCTAAAAATTTAAACTCCGGGTTGCCTCCCGGGTAGCGCTAGTTTCAGACAGGTCCCAGCTCGACCTTCTTTTCTTTCAGTAAGCAAATCCAATTGAGCCTAGTCAAAACAGCTCAAGGCACGCAGCAATCGATCATATAACTGCGCATGTGCTACACAAAAATGTAAGTAGCACCATAATATAAAAATAAAATAGGAAATTAAAACATGCAACCATTTAAGCCTAACGAATTTCCTATGACAGCTCCCAAATTTATCCACAAAGTAATCCTGCCCTCTAGCTACAGGCGGAATATAAAAGCTCAAATTATCCGTCAGTGGAAGATAAGAGAGCTTGGGAGAATTTAAAGGTAATCGATGATACCGTCTCAGTTTAACGAATTTCTGGTGACAAGTATGGTGAAAAATCGTTAACTTATTCGTCTCACCGGGAGGGGGTAGAGCATTAAAACAGAAAACATAAGTCAAATGAGGTATTTTACCATCAAACATAATAAAATTATCATTAACTACCTCAGGTCGGTCGCCCCTAACGTCGTAATCATTGACAAAAGAGTATTTTACCTCTTCCGTGCTAGGAACAATCGCTGACTCAGCTTTTTTTTCGTTACCCTCCTTGGTGGGTTATGTCCCATATATCGCAGCCTCTAGCATGTCCAGCTCGGCTTTAAAAAGGGGAGATTCACCATAACCATTGTCTTCAGCAAATTCATCATCCAAAACGGACCCAAGTGACAAATCATTGCTCTCCATGGCCAAAGTAGTCGATCGAGTAAAGACAGAACTCGACCGAGAGCTTTCCTCTTGATTTTTACTCGATCGAACACAAGAACATGCTCGATCGAGATCTTCCTTATAGTTGCTGTTCGATCGAGTGAAATTTTCTGTTCGATTGAACACTTCCTCAGATATTTCACTCGATCGAACACTATTACTAGCTCGATCGAGTGATTGTTCTAGTGCAGCACAGAAATCTTCGTAGCTTGCTTCATTTTCAGATAGATAATTGCATTCCGAGTCATACAAATCATCAGCGTTGATAGGCAACTCAGGTTCTTCATGGGTAAGACCACTCTCTGCGTGCCTAAAGGTCGTCTCAGTGGCTAACTGAGCTATTTGAGATTCAAGCCCATCGATTTGTGCGTACGCATATCTATCATACTCTTGCATTTTAAATGCAGGTGTCTTGATCAAAGATTTCAGTTCTGCAATCTCTTCTTTCTGTCTATTAGGAGGAGGAGCTTATTGTTGCGGTGGCCAAATGAATGAAGGCTTTTGATAGCCCCGTCGATAAAGCGGATGTGGCGGCACAATTGCAAAAGGTTGACTGGCTTGTCTACAGTGCTTAAACGCGCAAACTTCATCGTTCCCTATCAAACAAACAATGGCATTGTACCCCGCAGCACCACATCTCTTACAGTAAACCATCCGCTGCACCATAGGATGAAACATAGGTGGAGGTCAAAGGTACTCAAGCCTTCCGTTTGACGATCTTTTACCTAGAACTGTCTAGGTAGGACCTGTAGGGCCTATCAAAACAACACTCAAGAAAAAAGATAAGAACTGCCTCAAGGAATAAATCCCTTGAGGCTAAACACAGACAAAAAGAAACAAGTAAATGAAATAGTTGCCTCCCCGACAACGACGCCAAAATTTGATACCGTCGTTTCAGTATCAAAAATAAATACCTAAGTACTACTAACAAAAGTCAGCGGTAAGTAGGGTCGATCTCCACAGGGAGCCGGTCACAATCTACTTGTCAATTTAGTCCGTCTGAGGTCACAAGATGGGGGGTTTGAAATGTTTGAACTAAACTAAGAGCTTAAAGCGAGAGAAGAGAGATTAACATTAAAGGAAGAGAACTAGGATTGTCGGGTCATCAATGAATATCGGTTAATTGCAGCTAAGATCACAGATCAGTCAATTGTATCGGTCTAAGGGGCAACAAATATCTCCTTCCGGTCTCAATTCGCCCTAAAATACTATTAGTTTAGTTTCCGCCCTCACTAAAGCATCATATTGTTCACTGCGGGTCTCACCCCTTCTAACCTTCCGGTCTAGGTTAAGGCTTACCAAGATTAATTAAACTAAATGCATCGATTCAAGTAGCTAGTTACAGTTAATTGCAGTGATTAACAATAAAGACATGATAACAATGAAAGATCTGTAAACCTAATTAGCAACTAACAATAATCATCAAATCCCCTAAATCCTAGCAAGAGATTTAGCTATGTATAATGAAGAGTAAAACAATAGAGAAAGATAGAGTAATAACAAGCATAATAGGAAGATGAAAAGAAGAGAAATTAATACTAGAATAAGGGAGAAGGAGAAATTACAAAGGTTTAAGATCCGTCAAGGAAGAGCAAAGCAACCTTCAGCAGAGAAAAGGGAGAAAAGAGGGAAAAGAAGAGAGTTTAGACCTAATGACGTCTTTCCTATTTATAGGAAAGACAATTATTAACCTAAACGATATTAAAATCTTGCGGAAGATAGAAAAGTACTCGATCGAGTGGTTTAAAATCTCTCTATCGAGTAATTTATAGCAAAACCTCTCGATCGAGTAGAAAACCTACTCGATCAAACACTATCTAAAATAAGCTATTCGATCGAGGACTTTAAACTACTCGATCGAACACTATCTACTCGATCGAGTAGTTTCCAGCGCATAATTCCTACTTCGCGCACTGAATTTCAAACGGCTGCCACTTCTTCGTTACTTGGGCAAACAGAGCGTTTCTAGTGGCGTTGGAAAGCTAAGAGGACAAAATTTCATCTCCAATTGGGATATCCTGAAAATCCATTGTATAAATCGAGATATGGCTCTTCAAAGTAGGCACTAGTAATTTGAAGTTCTTTCTTTGCTCGCCTAGCTATCTTACTTCTTTGCGCACCACAATTAGTAGTTTCCAAGCTCCGACACAACTTATCTCCTAAATGCATACATAAGGACATGTTTTACACTTGAATATGTTCCTTTCCGGTTCATACCTGCAAATAATACAAGACAAACCAAAGTAGACAATTTGGGGGACATTTGTAGCTAAACACTAGTAAATATGCATTGGAATGCGTGCAAATGAAGTACAAAATAACTATATAAAGTGAACGCATCAAGTAACTGAACCCGTTTAATTGTTTTAAAAACTGTGGTAATCCATTCGGGGATGGTGTGCAGTTATTGAACATGTAGGATATGGATGCGCGAGGGATAGCTGGAATTGAGTCATCACGAGTTGTTTAGAGTCTTCCGCTATGTTGTCAAACTTTACATTTACTTTAGTTGGTTTTGGATTTGGAACAGTTGTACTTCTTTTGACAGTTTTGGATTTTGTTATGTATTACTTTAAACTTAATTATTTATTAAAGTACATTCTTTTATGGTCAATTTGATATACATTGCCTCGGGTAACCGAGATGGTAGCACTTTCATGCATTAGGTGGTCTTGGTAAGACACCTTGGTTTATGGGGGTGTCACAAAGTGGTATCAGAGCGACGATTTTGGAACCTATAACTAATGAATCTAATGAACTTAGAGAGTCAAACTAAAATGAACCCGGGTAGGAGTTGTTAGGAGCTAATGCAAAGACTTGGGAGACGTCCTAAAGTCGCAAACTCGCCCTACAACTTTGAACCGGTCACTAAGGAAGTGTCATAGGATCACTATGTGTTTACTAATGTTATATAAATATGTTGGATGAATGATTGTGGTGGAAAGGAGAATGTGGTGGAAAAAGGTGAGTCGGTGAATATGATAATATGTGTGATTAAGCATGTTGCATGATGGATGATTTATAATGTAGCGATTATAGTAACATGTGAATAAGAATGTTTGTGTTGTATACGTATATCTTTTGTTGTGAAAAGTTATTAAGTTAAGGCATGCGGGTAGTTAGAAAAGTCAGCATGACTCGATCGAGTGGGGGTAACTCGATTGAGTAGGGTGGACTCGATCGAGTAAGTTGAGATCGATCGAGTGGGTATATGACAACGTTGGGCAGTAGTTGCTATTTTGAGCAACTCGATCGAGTAAGAGGAGTACTCGATCGAGTACGTATGTGACTCGATCGAGTGCATTTTTGTGTATGTTCTGGTCAGGTTCCGGAGTTGAGGTACTCGATCGAGTAAGTAGGCAACTCGATCGAGTAACCTCTACTCGATCGAGTGGGTGTAGTTAATCGATTGAGTAAGTGCTGTACAGGTCGTATATGCTTTGAGTTGTAGGCTATGTGCTTATGTTTATCTTGTTGGAGCTTGTGTCCTCCACAAATTAGTGTGATAACATTTATAAATCTCTTATAGGTTCACAAGGGTATACTTCGTATTTTATCAGTTGATTAACGATTACCTAATAACGGTTGGCTTGCTAGAAAGTTTGACGTTATTATCATACTGATGGCGGTGATCAACTGGTCCCTAAAAGTCACACCTAAAGGATGTGTTTGAGAGATGTGGTTATGGAAAAGTAACCACATTGATGCCTTATATGACTAAATAGTTAGTCAATGTGTTGATGAGACGGTTATTTAATGCCGATTAAATAATATTAGCTGAGACGAATTAACTGTTAAGTCGTAAATTGAATATAATATGTTATATTTAATAAATGTATATAATGTTAGCTTGGACGAATTAATATGTTAATTCGTAATTAAATGTAATCGGTTATATTTAATTAGCTAATTATAAAGTATATTTTACACGAGATTGTTATAATATATGTTGTCAGGCCGGATTTAATAAATCGACTACAATCAGTTATGTATGGACTTATTAAAACGGGACAACATGTATGCCAATTAATAAAATGTACACAGTATATATAATTTTAGAATAACCAAAAATAAGAGGAATTTATCCTAATTTGTGGTTGTTGCTAAAACCAAAAATAAGAAGAAATATCCTCTTATTTTTGGATATATGGGCCAAAAAATTAAAAAGAAAAATCTACCCTATTTCTCTTCTTCTTTCACGGTTAAAGGTAGATGAAGGAGATGATTTTTCTGACCTAATTTTAGACCGAGCCTCCTCTCATCAAAGAAAAACACAAAAACCTAAAATTAATCAATTAATTGGGGATCGATTCTAGCAAGAAGCAAAGGGCATATCTCATATCATCTTGGGTGCAACTGATAGGTGAATATCATTGCGATATTGTTCTTAGGCCGATTTTGTTAGGACCAAAGGTTGTTTCTTCATTCTCTACTTTTGTTTATGCAATTTATTTTATGACTCGTAATCATCTTTATAAATTCGTTATAATCTTTAATAATAAGGGAACTATACAGATTATTTCCCATATATCTCTCCTCTTATAGCACAAAGATATGCCGCCAAAGAGGTCTACCATGTATGCTAGGGCTTAAAAGATGAGTGTGGACAATATTGCCAAGATGCTTGAGCATCAAGATGCGCTTATCGAGGCTCTAAAAAGGATTGGGAAAGACAAAGATGCCGGGGTAGACTTTGCTAAGACGAGAACTATGATATCCCGCTTCAACCCAAAGGAATATATGGGTACTGGTATGCCAATTTTGCTCGACAATTGGCAAAGGGAGATGGAGAATATCTTGGGAGTGGTTCATTATCCCGAGGATTTCAAGGTGGAACAAGCTGCATTCTACCTGAGAGATGCAGCAGGTGAGTGGTGGGACAAGGTGAGAGAGAGTGCCCTAGATCTCTATCTGAAGCAGGGAAATTCAGCCATACCATGGGTTGAGTTCAAGAGAGCTATGCGTAGGGATTTTGTTCCAGAACATGTTCGCAGTAAGCTGAGGGAGGAGTTTGATTCTTTCAAGATGACCTTGGATATGACTGTGGCTGAGTACTATCATAAGTTTAATGAGAATTCGAGATATGCAGAGAACATGGGGCTGAGTTAGGAGAACTTGGCACTGCGGTTTGAGAAGGGTTGACCTATCAGATCATGGAGAAGTTACCGGTTGGGGTCCTTACAGATGTTAAGGAAGTTTATGAGAGGGCAGAGAGAGCTGAGAGGTTGGTCGAGATGGCCAAAGAGAACAAAGAGAGGGGTCCAGAAAAGAGAAAGGCTGAGAGTAAGGGTGGTGGTCAGTCTAGCTACAAGAGGGGTAATCATAACCAAGCAAGGGCTTACTCATCCGGATCGGGTTTCAGTGGTGGAGCTTCTTATGGGGCGTGGTCGTGGTGGTAGCAGTAGCAGCTTAAGTATCTCTTGTTTCAACTGTGGCGGTATGGGCCACAAGAGGCATGAGTGTACTAGTGCCGGGGGCAGAGGTTTTCACAGGCCATCGCAGGGGAGCTTTTCGTAGGGTCCGACTCAGAGTTATGCTAGCAACCGACCTGCTGGGTCATGGAATAATCAAGAAGGGCATGGTAACAACAACGATGGGTCCAACCGCAATGGCGGTAACTCTTATCAGAAACCGGCGGCTAACAACAATTAGGGGTCAGCTGCCAAGCCATCTACTTCAGCGAGTATAGTTCAAGGAGGTGGACAAAAGACCAGTGGCAAATTATTTATGATGGACAAAAAAGCTGCTGAAGATGATGCACACGTGATCAATGATACCTTTCTTGTTAATTATGTTTCTACCTTTGTTTTGTTTGATTCAGGGGAGTCACATTCTTTTTTATCGTCGGGTCATGTTAAGCTTTTGGGTTTGAGAGAGTGTGAGTTTGGAAAAGATGAGGTTTTTATACCGTCCAATAAGTCAGTGTCTTGTGGGAGGTTGTATAAGGATGTATTTATGATAGTTGGGTAGGTTGATTATCCACTGGATTTGTTAGAATTTCCTATGGATGGTTTTGAGATGATAGTTGGTATGGATTGGTTGGGTAAGTACAAGGCTAGAATAGATTGTCATCAAAATAAAGTCTCTTTGAGATGTCCTAAGGGAGTTAGTGTGTCTTATCATGGGTTTGTTATCAAACCCAAAGTCAAAGTGATTGCAGCGGTGACCTTGAAGTCTTACCTGAGGAAGGGGTGTCCTTTGATTCTATGCCATGTGAAATATCATAGTATGGTTGAGCCGACAGCAGATGAGATACCAGTGGTGGGATAGTTTCCAGATGTTTTTTCGGAAGAGATACCGGGTTTGCCACCGAAGAGGGATATAGATTTTAGTGTGGAGTTGAAACCAGGGACGAGACCAATCTCTATAAAGGGCCCGTACCGTATGGGTCCTAAGGAGTTGGGGGAGCTGAAGAAGCAGCTGGATGATTTGATAGAAAAGGGATACATTAGACCTAGTGTATCGTCATGGGGAGCACCAGTTCTGTTTGTGAAGAAGAAAGATGGGAGCTTGAGATTGTATATCGACTATAGGGAGTTGAAAAGTGTTACAGTGAAGAACAAGTATCCTTTGCTAAGGATAGATGATCTGTTTGACCAGCTGAGTGTGGCAGGAGTATTTTCAAAGATTTATCTGAGATCAGGGTACCATCAGGTGAGGATTCGGGATGAAGACATACCAAAGATAGCTTTTCAGTCGAGGTATGGTCACTATGAGTATGTGGTGATGCCGTTTGGGTTGTCTAATACGCCGACAGTATTTATGGATTTGATAAACCGGATCTTCAGTCAGTTTTTGGATCAGTTCGTGGTGGTGTTTATAGATGATATCTTGTTCTATTCTAAGAATAAGGAGGAGCATGATGATCATTTGAGGTTGGTGTTGCAAACTCTGCGCGATAATCAGTTATATGCAAAGTTGTCTAAGTGTAATACCCGTCCTTTTAGGGACCCATTGACCATCGTTGACTGACCTTAGACACCTGTCTAGAGCTTTAGAAACCTTACGAGTTAACTGACACGGCTGTCGCAACCTATCAAAAATAAACAGACTAGTCACTAACTAATATAGCTAGGGAAGTCGGGATCGTATCCACAGGGAGGCTATTTGCAATCTAATTGTCAATTCAAGTCTGTTTGAGTCACAAATTTGGGGGTTTGAATTGGGTTTGTCTATTAACTAAAGTAGCAAACAGGGGAAAATAAATTGATAAACGATTTCAAATAAGAGAGAAACATCTAGGATGATCGGTTCACCATGGTGTACAACGATCTAAGGTATGGTCAACGGTCATCAATAAACGGTCTGAAGGGTACTGAACAGGTCCTCTCGGTCCACTATTCGCCCTAGAATTCTAATGTAGCTCTCGCCCTAATTAGAGTATCCTATTGTTCATATCAAGTCTTCGCCTTTTCCAATCACTCGATCCAGGTCAAGGTTTAACAAGATGGTCAATTAATTACATGAACTTAATTAAAAGAACCGCATTAGATGCTAAGATTAACAATTCAGACGGAGTAAACGGCTAGACCTAAAACCTTAACATATTACCTAATAAGTGATACCGTCGTTTCAGTACCAAAAATAATTACCTAAGTACTACTAACAGAAGTCAGCGGTAAGTAGGGTTGATCTCCACAGGGAGGCGGTCACTATCTACTTGTCTATTCGGTCTGTCTAAGGTCACAGTTGGGGGTTTGATTTGTTTAAGCTAAACTAAATAAGATTAAAGCGAGAGAAGATAGAAAGAGAGATTATCAAGAGAGTGAGAGAGAACTAGGATTGCCGGGTCATCAATGAATGTCAGATAGTTGCAGCTAAGGTCACAGATCGGTCAATTATATCGGTCTAAGGAGCAACGAATATCTCCTTCCGGTCTCAATTCGCCCTAAAATACTATTAGCTTAGCTTCCGCCCTCACTAAAGCATCCTAATGTTCAGTGCAGGTCTCACCCCTTCCAACCTTCCGGTCTAGGTCAAGGCTTACCAAGATTAGTTAGCTAATGCATCGATTCAAGCAGCTATTTACAGTTAAATGCAGTGATTAACAACAGAGACGTGATAGCAACGAAAGATCTATAAACCTAATTAGCAACTAACAATAATTCATTGAATCCCCTAAATCCTAGAAGGAGATTTAGCTATGCATAATAGTAAATAGAACAAGAGCAAAAGATAAAGAAATAGTAACATCGCAAATTAAGGAGAGAGTAAAGAGAGAATTACAGATTAGAGTCCGGAAAAAGAGAGAAAAGCAGCGTTCAACAGTAAGTAATCGAAAAGTAATGTATGAAGTCCCCCCAAAACCTCATGTCGTCTTCCCTATTTATAGGAAAGACAATTATTAAACCTAGAAAACGAAATTAAACTAAAGAAGCCTGAGCCCATTAGATAATTACTCGATCGAACAGTTTAGAACTGCTCAATCGAACACATTCATGGCAAAACCTCTCGATTGAGTAAACAAGCAACTCGATCGACGAACTCTTAAAAAGCACACTTCGATCGAGCAATGATTTCACTCGATCGAGGTCTTATCCTCTCCAAAATACTCGATCGAGCAACAAAAGCCTTCGATCGAGTAATTTTGACTCAGCCAGCTCATTGCATCGTTTTTTTTGATAATAGGTAAATTTTATTGAATTAAGCACAAAATACATAACTATTTCAGTCCGCAGGGGACTTAATACTTACATAAGCACACACACTTACTTAGGCTAATTACATGATTTTTCCTATCCACTCGAGATCCCTCCTAGCTAGATTGCCTTTGAGTTGGTTGCTAATTTTTGTCCTGATTTCGTATTGGATCATGGTCACACACCCTTCAGGTCGTAGCAGTTTCATGTCGTGCCTGCACCCATTCCTTTGCATCCACACGTGATAGGTCACGGCATTAAGGATCCGTTAAGAATGCCTACTTTTAATCTTGTCGATCGAGTATTCCTTCCCCATTCTTGACCCCTGGATGTTGGCATCAGGATACCAATCCAGTTCTGAATCCGCAGCATTATTTCTGCACTGTATGAGCATTTAAAGAACAGTCTTTGAGTTGATTCCTCCTCATTCCCACATATGCAACGAGAGGTTGTCATTGCGATGTTAAGGCGGAACAGTTTATCTTTGGTGTTTAAACCCGGTGCCGATACATCCATGCTATCATTCCATGCTTAGGGACGGTCCACTTATTCCAAACTTGATGATGCCATCCTACTTGAGGATGGCTCGTTAAACCATTTATAACCTTTTCCAACAGAATACTCTTTTCCGGTATCATAACCCATTCATTTTGATCATAGGCATTCGCATTTCTTGTCGAGATTGCATACCTTCTTCCACGTCCGCTAATATCACTTGGGCATTGGTACTCCTCCCAAACAGTCCCTCGAAGGTGTCTTTGTGGATCCATTTCACCCGAGTTTGTCCGGGTGAGCATGAATCCACCATAGGAGTTTACCAATCGCCGCTTTATGCGGATGCATTCGTCCTTCGAGTCCCAAACCTCCCGCTTCTTCTCAAAGACATATTTTAGACCAGGCCACTTTGTAGGCGTTTTGGTAAATTCGAACCTCCACTCCAAAGGAAATTCCTGCATATAGACTCTATCTTAGCAATGATCCCCTTGGGGAGTATGAAAATGGACCTTGATAAGAATGGAGGGACTTGTAGACATGTTTAACTTAATCGTCTCCCCGCATAGGACAGTTTTTGTGCCTAAGTTCCGATTCTATCTAACACTTTATCAATGATGGGTTGTGAGTCTTTGATGCTCGGTTTAGAGGGTTTAATGGGCACCCCAAGTACTTGAAAGGTAAGGTTCCTTCAATACACCCGCACACATGGACGATATCACTTCGATAGCTGCGGGGACTCCATTAAAATACACGTTTGACTTGCCCTTACTCATCGCAAACCGGATGCTTTAGAGAATGTGGAGAAAGTTCTGAGCAAGATCATCATTGATCCCACATCTCCTTTACTGAAAAGGAGGAGATCGTCTGCAAACATCAGACTACTTAACTTCATATTTTTGCAAAGGGGGTGGTACTTGAAATTCATTGTAGAGGTTGTGAGTGCTAGGAGTCTGGTTAGGTATTCCATACAGATTGTAAAGAGCAGAGGGGAGAGGGGGTCTCCTTGCCTAAGTCCCCTCTGACCTTTAAACCATCCAAAGGAGTTTCCATTCGAGACGGTGTAGCTAGCTGTGGTGACACACTCCTTGATGAGGGTGATGAATTGGTTAGGTATCTTGAGCTCATTCATCACTTGGAATAAAAACTCCCACTCTCTTGAGTCATAGGCCTTTCAAGGTCGATTTTGAACAGCATCTAGGGGAGACAGACTTTCCTTCCATAAAGTTTGACCAAGTCTTGACAGATGAGTATATTCTCCATGATACTTCGACCTTGGATAAATCCTCCTTGGGTTAGGGAAATGAGATGGGGAAGGACTTTGGCTAGCCGGGAGCACAACAATTTGGATATACATTTATATATCACATTGCAGCATGCAATAGGACGGAATTGCATTACAGAATTAGGATTGGTAACCTTGGGTATAAGAGTAATGCTTGTGGCATTGATTGTTTCAATAGTTTGCCTTTCTGAAAAATTCTGAATAGCTTCACAGAAGTCTCCCCTGTTAGCTCGGCTAGCTTTAAAGAATTGGCTTGAGTACCCATCCGGTCCTGGGGCCTTGTCATTAGGAATCTTTGAATAATATCTCTTTAATCTCATCATTAGAAAACAGCGCCAAACAATTGTTGAGTGTGACTCGATTCACATTTATTCCCATATTCCATGGCTTTCTTACTCACTTTCACAGTGGGATTACTCTTTCCCAAAGAGCTTGGTATAGAATTGGGTGAAGCTTTCTGAATGCTACTTGGGTGTCACATGAACATTTCCTTGCCGATCGTAATTTGAAGCACTTGATTTTGTCTTCTCCTGGTTTTGAGAATGCCATGAAAGTATCTTTGAATTAGTGTCTCCATCAATGTTCCAATTAATCTTGGCTTTTTGATGAAGAAATTCCTGCTTTGTGCTTCAGCAAGCTTTGTATACTCTTCCCTTATAGTGATTTCTTGCACGATGAGTTCCGATCATATGGCACGATTCCAAGTTCCTGTTGGACCTGAGTCAATTTAATACGGGCAATATCAGCACTCCTCTCTATATCTGAGAACTGAGAATTGTTCAATTTCTTCAGGTGGTATTTCATATTTCTTAGCTTCCCTACCACTTCAAACATTTTGGTGCCCCTCCTACACGTCTTCCACCCCTCCTGAATTACAGTTTTGAAAGAAGTTGACTTACTCCACATATTGAAGTATCTAAATGGTCTGATTTTTGTAGACTGGTGAACCCCATTCCTGATCAAGCATGGGGTATGATCGAAAAGCCCTTCAGGGAGGAATGAGGCAGTCATATCAGGGAACTTGTCCTGCCACTCCTGGTTGATGAGCCACCTATCAAGTTTGCTGTACACTCTAGCTTCAGGGCACTGTTTGTTATTCCAAGTATAGAAAGCCCCTTGAGAGGGAGAGTCCATCAATTCGCATTGATGGATACAATTCAGGAATGGTTCAGCATCTGCTCTAGAAAACGCACCCCCAATCCTCTCATCTGCATTTAAAACACAATTGAAGTCTCCTACCACAGCCCAAGGACCTTGCATATTGCAGGCAATTCTGTTGAGATTAGTCCATAGGGATTCCCTCTCCTTAGGGCTATTAAAAGCATATACTGGCTTGATCCAGTGGAAGCTCACATTGTCAGGTTGAGAGGTGATGTACATATGAATGTATTGTGAGTCATACTCAATGAACTGAACAGTGTACTGGTTGGCTTGCCAAAGGATCCAAATACGCCCTCCTGGATGGTAGGCAGTATTTGTAGAGATACTCCAGTGATTAAATATAGCCATTGCTTTATTCACATTCGCAGGTTTTATCTTAGTTTCTATCAATCCAAACATACCAACATTATTCTCTAAAAGAAATTTATTTATGACTAGCTGCTTACTCCTCCTATTCATGCCTCGGACATTCCAAAATCCTAGGCTTAACATTAATTACTTTTGGGGGTTGTGTGTCCCTCTCTCTCGTCGTTCGACCGACCTCGAAACATTTGGAACTTCATGGTTATCGAGGTCGTCTGACGTCATTAAATCGCACCTCAGAATTTTGTTCACTACCCGGTGCTTTCTCCGTTGTCAAGCTATTATCTCGTGGTTTAACGGGTATTTTATCGAGGAATCGTGGCTTTAACAGGGATTGGCCTCCAAGTCTTGACTGGTTTCACTGTTGGGACTGGTTTAACTTGTTTCTTTTTAAGAAATCTGCATTGTTCTTCTTCATGTCCCAATCTCTTGCACCCCTTGCATAGGACCGGTTTCCATTCATACTCAATGTCAATAACTGTCATCTGTTGCTTCTCATCCACCACCTTGATGGTGTTAGGGAATTTTTGGTTGACCTGCACTTCCACCATGATCCTAGCATAACCCAATCTGGCTTTAATTTCTGTAGCATTATCTTTTTGAATGTAGGAACCTATGGCCCCTGCTAGTTTAGGCAGGCTCTGTCCCCATAATTTCAATGGCAGCCTATGTAGCCGCACCCAAGTTGGGACACTCTTAACCTCCTCTTTCTCGAGTGGAATATCCTCCTTCCACGGCTTAATAATAACTGGTTTGCTATCAAACAAGTAGTGGCCAGCTTTTAAAACCTGCTCCTGCATTTCTTTCGTTTGGAAACGAACCAAGAAAATTCCATTGGGCATAAAGGAGATTTTGTCAATGGTATGTTTATGCCAAATTCGTCGTAAATATCCTTCTAAGATGGCCATTGGGGGGTTAGATCCTAAAACGAAGCCATAGATGGCCTGTTTCCAATATTCAACTTCCTCAAACACATCTTCATTCGAAATATGGACTATAGGTGCATCATCAGTTTCAGTAAAGATCTTCTTACCTTGCACTTGAGTCCATTCAATCTGTGTTTCCTTCAACTGAGGTGTTTCCTTTTCCATTTGTGTTGGTACGTCCTCCTCCTCAGTGGTAGCAGTTAGATCCTCATCATCATCCAATTTGAAAGGTGGAATGCCAACTATGCTCTGCATACTAGCATGGTTCGTTGCTTCTTCTTCTTTTGGATGTTTCACATTTTTGGACGAGCTAGAGGACTGTTGATGTTTCCCTTTTGATGTCACTCCCTTCCTCTTGGTGATGTTACGCAGCTTAGCAGATTTAGAGGCTGAATTCCTTGCCATTTTTGCAAGACTTTCGAGCTCAAACTCGCTTGCAGATCGCACTCATCAAGGGAAAGTTGCTCATTGCATCGTTAGTTCCAGCTTTGACCTGCCGATTTAGCTTTCGAAATGACTTTACGCGCCCCAAGGCAGCAGCATTTCCGCTACTTTCAGGAAGATAAAATGCTTGATTCCGCTACTTTCAGGTCCATTCCTGCAAATAAAGCAAAACAAACCAAAGTAGAATATTCGGGACATTTTGTAGCATAGAACCACGAGAATCGCATAGAAATACGTGCATAACAGACTTAAAAAGACTATATAAAATGCACGTATCAAATCTCCCCAAACCGAACCTTTACTCGTCCTCGAGTAAACTAAATGCAAACTAATGGAACGGAAAAGAAAGCTCAGAGCTAGCTATAAATGCCCACTTAAACCAATTTAATGCAAGCAAACTAACACTTATAGCAAAAAAAAACTGTCAAATGCAAACGAGTTATGAGATGTCTATAATAAAGCTGAACCGTCGACCTTGCAAGACATTTAATGATGGACTCTCACGGGTCATTCTTTTCTCATGAAGCAAAGGGTAAGCAATTAAATGTAAGAGATAAAAAAAATTAGTCGCTCACCTAAACTACGACCCACATAAACATGCATGCAGCTAATATGATAGACAATTCTAACTACCGTACATACATTCCAACCAATCAATGTCTGTCACAGCCGAGGGCTTACAAAAATATGGTTTAGTGAGGCAATGGGTAAGAAAAGGCAAAACATTTTTTGGAAATGTGAGGGTAGAGGCGGCCAAGCTAGTACCTAAACAGAGCCAAACTGACAACATCCATTTCTCATCCATCAAAATTAAGCACAATGCCCTTGAATTGGCATTCAAACTCACAAAACCGAACTGAACATGCTCCTCAATAGATATAAATAAAGCATAGGAGTGAAACCGTCAACAATCAAATATTTTTTTTCTTTTTCAACTTCTTTTTTTTCGGTTTCTTTTTTTCTCGTTCTTTTTTTTTTCAACTTCTTTTTTTTTTTCTTATCCTCCTTTTTTTCAAAAATTACCAACTCCAAATCATCAGATACAAGCCAAACTTGGCACAATAAATTATATACCGCAAAAATATATACTAAACTAGCTTGACAAGACAGGCTAAATTTTGAATGTAGTTAAGGGTCAAAAGGCAAATTTGGCTAAATGTGGAGTTAATGGGTAAAAATGAAAGAAAAGGGGAATGTAAGCACTTGCCTGTATGTGACACCAACCACTAACCCGAATGTATGCGGGCAAAAAGCAATTGAATTTCATGTACGTGCAAATTAATGAACATGTTATGCAAGGAGTAACTACTCACAATCCTACATGAAACTGGTCATAAATGACACCAGTTTATAAGGCTCTAAGTCTTAGAAATTATAAGTAGGTTGCCAAAATTTCAGGTCAAGTCTATTAGTTCAGCTAAATTTCAACATAAACTCGTAGATTATGCAAAAGACAAAGCTAAAAGATATTAATTTTATTGCAAGGCTTAAGCAAAAGGGCAAATTATAGTGCAATTTCATCATCAAAATTGATACCGTCGTCAGGTACCAAAAATAAAATATCTAGCTACTACTAACAGAAGTCAGCGGTAAGCATGGTCGATCTCCACAGGGAGGCGGTCACTATCTACTCGTCAATTCGGTCTGTCTATGGTCACAGGATGGGGGTTTTAATTGATTTAACTAAACTAAAAGAGATTAAAGCAAGAGAAAAGAATAAGAAAGATTAACAATAAAAGAGACAGAACTAGGATTGTCGGGTCATCAATAAATGTCAGTTAATTGCAGCTAAGGTCATAGATCAGTCGATTGTATCGGTCTAAGGGGCAACGAATATCTCCTTCCGGTCTCAATTCGCCCTAAAATACTATTAGCTTAGCTTCCGCCCTCACTTAAGCATCCTATTGTTCACTGCGGGTCTCACCCCTTCCAACCTTCCGGTCTAGGTCAAGGCTTACCAAAGTTAAAAAGGCTAAATGCATCGATTCAAATGGCTAGATACAATTTAAGCAATGATTAACAACATAGACATAACAACAGCGAACGATCTGTAAACCTAATTAGCAATTAACATCGGTTCATCGATTCCCCTAAATCCTAGCAGGGTAATTAGCTAGACATAGGTAAAAGTAAAGCAAGAATAAGAGAATAAGGAATAATAAACATAATAAAGAGATAAGAGAGAAAAAGGATAAAAGAGAAAGAGAAAGTTACAGTGAATTAGATCCGGGAAAGAGAGAAAAACAGTGTTCAACAGTAAAAGGGAGAAGAGTAATGTATCAAGTGGTGTTTCAAGTCGTCCCTGTAGTAGTCTGTCGTCTTCCTATTTATAGGAAAATACAACTTATTTGACCTAAAAAAAACGAATTAAAGCTAAAAAGGCCCGAGCCCAATAGAAAACCACTCGATTGAGCCTTTTGAAACTACTCGATCGAACAGAAACAAGCCCAAACCTCTCGATTGAGTAGAAAACCTACTCGATCGAGGAAACCCTAAAAATCACATTTCGATCGAGTAAATATAGTACTCGATCGAGGTCTTTTTCTCTTCAAAGGCACTCGATCGACCAATAAAGTGTTCGCTCGAATAACTTTGACTCAGCCAGCTCATTGTTTCGTTAGTTTGAGCCTCGAGTTGTTTATTTAGCTTCCGAAATGATTTCACACGTCCCGTAACAGCAGTATTTCTGCTCCAAACCCACTCATCCTCTAAATGTAGCAAAACGGGCGATAAAAGGCTCGATTCCACCACTTTCAGGTCCATTCCTGCAAATAAGGCAAAACAAACCAAAGTAGCATATTCGGGGCATTTCGTAGCATAAAACTACGAGGATAGCATAGAAATACGTTCATAAAGAGGCCTAAAAAGACTATATAGAAAATGCACGTATCAAATCTCCCCAAACCAAACCTTTACTCATCCTCGAGTAAACTAAATGCAAACTAATGGAACGGAAAAGAAAGCTCAGAGCTAGCTACAAATGCCCACTTAAACCGATTTAATGCAGCAAACTAACACTTATAGCAAAACAGTCAAATGCAAACGAGTTGTAAGATGTTTATAATAAAGCTGAACCGTCGACTTTGCAAGACCTTTAAAATTGGACTCTCACGGGTCACTCTTCTCTCATGAAGCAAAGGGTAAGCATATGAATGTAAGAGAGAAAAAAATATAGTCGCTCACTTAAACTACGATCCACATAAACATGCATGCAGCTGATATGTTAGACAATTCTAGCTACCATACATACATTCCAACCAAAAATGTCCGTCACAGCCGAGGGCTTACAAATGATATGGGAAGGTGAGGTTACAGGTGAGAAAGGGCAAAATAGATTATGGAAATGTGGAGGTATAGGCGGCCAAGCTAGCACCTAAACAAGACCATTTAAAACTATCCAATTCTCAACTGAGTAGAAATCGAACACAAGTGCCCTTCTTTGGCATAAATCTCACTACCCAATACACTATCTCCTCAAAAGATATGAATAAAACGGAGGAGCAAGACCGTCACAAGATAGAGATAAGCACAAACGATCTCCAAATTTTTCAAACTCAACTCAACATCTTTTTTCCTTTTTCCTTCTTCCTGTATTCACATCTTTCTTCTTTTTTTTTTTTCTTTTTTTTTTCTTTTTCCACGTTTTTTTTTCTCATTTTCTTTCCACGTTCTTTCTTTCTCTACCAACTCCGTACAATTAAGGAATGAGCTAAACTCGCATTAATGAACAATATACCACAAGAATTACACTAAACTAGCTTGACTAGCAGGCTAAATTTGGGTGTAGCTAATGGGTCAAAAAGGCTATATTTGGCTAATGTGGAGCTAAATGGGTGAAAATTAAAGAAAGGGAAATTGTAAGCACCTCCCTGCATGTGACACCAACCAGTAACCCGAATATATGTAGGCAATAAGTAATTGAATTTCATATATGTGCAAATTGATGATACATGTTATGCAAGGAGTATACTACTCACAATCCTACATGAAACCGGTCACAAATGACACCAGTTTATAGGGCTCTAATTCCTTAGAAATTATAAGTAGTTTGCCAAAATTTTTAGGTCAAGTCTATTCGTTCAGCTGAACTTAAACATTAACTCGTAGATATGCAGTAAGACAATGCTAAAAAGATAATTAGATTTTGCAAAGCTTAAGCAAAAAGACAAAAAGTAGTGCAATATCATCATTGAAATCTATCGTTCAATACACGTGAATTTTTTTTTTGAATTTTCTGAAATTTTCTATTTTTATGAGATTTTTTGAATTTTTATTAAAAATAAACAACAATGCAAATAGAAATTAAACGTGATAACAGAAATGCAATAAAAACAACATGCAAACATAGATATGGATGCATAACCTCCCCAAACCAAACCGTACAATGCCCTCATTGTACCCAAAAATAGGGAAAGGAAATGCAAATTAAATAGGAGAGGGTAGGGATGCGGAAAACTCACAAGAATACGCGAGAAAGGGACCTCCCCAAACCAGCCAGCAACGTGGGAGGTCGCCAAATAGCTCCATCAGCGTCACCGGAAGCGAATCCCAACAAAAGCACTCGATCGAAATGGAACAATGGTCGATCGAGGGAACTGGGCATCTAGGCAGTTCGATCGAGGAAGTAGGGATCTCGATCGGAAAACACTCTTTTGCAAGCATTCGATCGAGAAGAAGATAAGCTCGATCGAGTGAAAACAACAGCAAAATAGTTCGATCGAGTATATAGAGTACTCGATCGAACCAGCCACAATAGACTCCTGCAAAGACGCAATAAACAGCCCGCGAAACTAACAAAACAAGCTAACTGTTCCAGTCTATGGTTAAAAAAAAAATTATTACACACACAACTGAAATGTAAATCAACTACAAATTATAATCCGGGTTGCCTCTCGGGTAGCGCTAGTTTCAGACAGGTCCCAGCTCGACCTTCTTTTCTTTCAAATCAAGAACCGATTGAGCCTAGTCAAACAATAAATAAGGCACGCAGCAATCGAGCAAATAACTGCGCATGTGCTACACAAAAATGTAAGTAGCACCATAATATAAAAATAAAATAGGAAATTAAAACATGCAACCATTTGAGCCTAACGAATTTCCTATCACAGCTCCCAAATTTATCCACAAAGTAATCCTGCCCTCCAGCTACGGGCGGAATATAAAAGCTCAAATTATCCGTCAGTGGAAGATAAGAGAGCTTGGGAGCATTTAAAGGTAATCTATGGTACCGTCTCAGTTTAACAAATTTCTGGTGACAAGTATGGTGAAAAATCGTTAACTTATTCGTTTCACCGGGAGGGGGTAGAGCATCAAAACAGAAAACATAAGTCAAATGAGGTATTTTACTATCAAACATAATAAAATTATCATTAACTACCTCAGGTCGGTCGCCCCTAACGTCAGAATCATTGACAAAAGAGTATTTTACCTCTTCCGTGCTAGGAACAATCGCTGACTCAGCTACCTTCTTGTTACCCTCCTTGGTGGGTTATGTCCCATATATCGCAGCCTCTAGCGCGTCTAGCTCGGCTTTGAAAAGGGGAGATTCACCATAACCATTGTCTTCAGCAAATTCGTAATCCAAAACGGACCCAAGTGAGAAATCATTGCTCTCCATGGCCAAAGTAGTCAATCAAGTAAAGACAGAACCCGATCGAGAGCTTTCCTCTTGATTTTTAATCGATCGAACACAAGAACATGCTCGATCGAGATCTTCCTTATAGTTGTTGTTCGATCGAGTGAAATTTTCTGTTCGATCGAACACTTCCTCAGATATTTCACTCGATCGAACACTATTACTAGCTCGATTGAGTGATTGTTCTAGTGCAGCGCAGAAATCTTCGTAGCTTGCTTCATTTTCAGATAGATTATCGCATTCCGAATCATACAAATCATCAGCGTCGATAGGCAACTCGGGTCCTTCATGGGTAAGACCACTCTCTGCGTGCCTAAAGGTCGTCTCAGCGGCTAACTGAGCTATTTGAGACTCAAGCTCATCGATTTGAACGGACGTATATCTATCATACTCTTGCATTTTAAATGCAAGTGTCTTGATCAAAGATTGCAGTTCCGCAATCTCTTCTTTCTGTCTATCAGGAGGAGGAGCTTGTTGTTGCGGTGACCAAATGAATGGGGGTTTTTGATAGCCCCGTTGATAAAGTGGATGTGGCAGCACAATTTCAAAAGGTTGATTGGCTTGTCTACGCTGCTTAAACGCGCAAACTTCATCGTTCCCTGTCAAACAAACAGTGGCATTGTGCCCAGCAGCACCATATCTCTTACAGTAAACCACCTTCTACGCCATAGGATGGAACATAGGTGGAGGTCAAAGGTACTCAAGCCTTCCCTTTGACGATCTTTTACCTAGAACTGTCTAGGTAGGACCTGTAGGGCCTATCAGAACAACACTAGAGAAAAAGATGAGAACTGCCTCAAGGAATAAATCCCTTGAGGCTAAAGACAGACAAAAAGAAACAAGTAAATAAAATAGTTGCCTCCCCGGCAACGGCGCCAAAATTTGATACCGTCGTCAGGTACCAAAAATAAAATACCTAGATACTACTAACAGAAGTCAGCGGTAAGTAGGGTCGATCTCCACAGGGAGGCGGTCACTATCTACTTATCAATTCGGTCTGTCTATGGTCACATGATGGGGGTTTTAATTGATTTAACTAAACTAAAAGAGATTAAAGCAAGAGAAAAGAATAAGAAAGATTAACAATAAAAGAGACAGAACTAGGATTGTCGGGTCATCAATGAATGTCAGTTAATTGCAGCTAAGGTCACAGATCAGTCGGTTGTATCGGTCTAAGGGGCAACGAATATCTCCTTCCGGTCTCAATTCGCCCTAAAATACTATTAGCTTAGCTTCCGCCCTCACTTAAGCATCCTATTGTTCACTGCGGGTCTCACCCCTTCCAACCTTCCGGTCTAGGTCAAGGCTTACCAAGGTTAAAAAGGCTAAATGCATCGATTCAAATGGCTAGATACAATTTAAGTAGTGATTAACAACATAGACATAACAACAGCGAACGATCTGTAAACCTAATTAGCAATTAACATCGGTTCATCGACTCCCCTAAATCCTAGCAGGGTAATTAGCTAGACATAGGTAAAAGTAAAGCAAGAATAAGAGAATAAGGAACAATAAACATAATAAAGAGATAAGAGAGAAAAAGGATAAAAGAGAAAGAGAAAGTTACAGTGAATTAGATCCGGGAAAGAGAGAAAAACAGTGTTCAACAGTAAAAGGGAGAAAAGTAATGTATCAAGTGGTGTTTGAAGTCGTCCCTGTAGTAGTCTGTCGTCTTCCTATTTATAGGAAAATACAATTTATTTGACTTAAAAAAAATGAATTAAAGCTAAAAAGGCCCAAGCCCAATAGAAAACCACTCGATCGAGCCTTTTAAAACTACTCGATCGAACATAAACAAGCCCAAACCTCTCGATCGAGTAGAAAACCTACTCGATTGAGGAAACCCTAAAAATCACATTTCGATCGAGTAAATATAGTACTCGATCGAGGTCTTCTTCTCTTCAAAAGCACTCGATCGACTAATAAAGTGTTCGCTCGAATAACTTTGACTCAGCCAGCTCATTACTTCGTTAGTTTCAGCCTCGACTTGTTTATTTAGCTTCCGAAATGACTTCACGCATCCCGTAACAACAGTATTTCCGCTCCAAACCCACTCATCCTCTAAATGCAGGCAAAACGGGCGATAAAAGGCTCGATTCCACCACTTTCAGGTCCATTTCTTCAAATAAGGCAAAACAAACCAAAGTAGCATATTCGGGGCATTTCGTAGCATAAAACTACGAGGATAGCATAGAAATACGTGCATAAAGATGCCTAAAAAGACTATATAAAATGCACGTATCAGAAATCTACCGTTCCGACTCGACCTATATGCTAAAATATACATGAAATTTTTTGATTTATTCGAATTTTAATTTTTTATGAGATTTGTTTTTGAATTATTATAAAAATAAACAAAAATGCATACAGAAATTAAACGTGACAACATAAATGCATTAAAAACAACATGCAGATACAGATATGGATGCATAACCTCCCCAAAGCAAACCGTACAATGCCCTCATTGTACCTAAAAAAAGGAAAGGAAATGCAAACTAAAAAGGAGAGAGTGAAGATGCGGAAAACTCACAAGAATACGCGAAGTAGGGACCTCCCCTAAACCAGCCAACAACATGGGAGGTCACAGACAGCTCCAGAACAGCGTCACAGGAAGCGAATCAAGCCAACTTACTCGACAGTACTCGAGCAAGTGGATTTAGTACTCGATCGAGTACATTAGGCTGCAAAACTGTTCGATCGAGGAGAAAAGTTACTTGATCGAAAGACTCTCTTTTGAAGGCACTCGATCGAAAGGAGAAGATGTTCGATCAAGTGAAATCAGCAGCAAAATAGTTCGATCGAGTATATAAAGTACTCGATCGAGCCATCCACGATAGATTCCTGCAAAGACGCAACAAACAGCCCGCGGAACTAACAAAACAAGCTAATTGATCCAGTCTATGGTTGTAAAAACCATTTATTACACACACAACAAAAACTAAAATGCAAATCAACTAAAAATTTAAACTCCGGGTTGCCTCCCGTGTAGCGCTAGTTTCAGACAGGTCCCAGCTCGACCATCTTTTTTTTTTCACCTCAGCCAATCCAGTGGTCACGATCAAAGCAACTCAAGGCTCTTAGCAGTAGATCATAAATCTGCGCATGTGCTACACAAGAGCATAAGTAGCACCAAAATAGAAAAGGAGCAAATGAAAGCAATCTGGAGTACCGTCTCAGCCTAACAAATTTCCGATGACAAATATGGTGAAACTTTAGTAGCCTATTTGTCCAACTGGGAGGGGGTGGAGTATTGAAATACAAAGCATAAGTCATATGAGGTAACATACTATTTATAGCAATAATAATAAAATGATCGCTAATTACCTCAGGTTGGTCGCTCCTAACGTCGGAATCATTGATAAAAGAATGTATTACCTCTATCGTGCTAGGAACATTTCCATACTCAGCTACCTTCTCATTCCCCTCCTCTGTGGGCTCTATGCCGTAAATCGCAGCCTCCAAGGCATCCAGCTCGGCTTTGAAAATAGAGGATTCACCATAACCATTGTCTTCTTCAAAATCGTCGTCCAAATGGACCAAAGTGACATATCGTTGCTCTCCGTGGCCAATATGTTCGATCGAGAATGGATGGAACTCGATCGAAAGCTTTCCTCTTGAATATCACTCGATCGAACACAGAAATCTGCTCGATCGAGATCTTCCTCATAATAGCTGTTCGATCGAGTGGATAACTCTGTTCGATCGAACACTTCCTCAGATATTTCACTCGATCAAACAGTAACCAGTTCGATCGAGTGTTTGTTGCTGTACAGTGCAAAAATCTTCAAGTAATGCGTTGTTTTTAGATAGATCTTCGTATTCCGAGTCATACAAATCATCAGTATCGATAGGCAACTTGGGTCCTTCATGGGAAAGACTGATATTAGTGTAGGCAGCGTGTACCTTCTTTGAGTGCCTAAAGTTAGACTCGGCAGCTAACCGAGCTATTTGAGATTCCAGCTCATTGAATTGAGCTTCCTCATATCTATCATCTTCTTGCAGTTTAAGTGCAAGTGTCTTAATCAAAGATTTCAACTCAACAATCACTTCTTTTTGTTTATCAGGAGGAGGAGCTTATTGTTGCGGTGGACAAGCAAATAGAGGTTTTTGATAGCCTTGTTCTTGAAACGGATGTGGTGGCACATATGTAACAGAATGACTATCTTGTCTACGCTACCTAAACGCATAGACTTCATCGCGCCAAATTTTTACACGGTCATTTCCCGCTAGACAGATGACATCATTGTGCCCCACAGCACCACATCTCTCATAGTAAACCACCTGCTACGCCATAGGATGGAACATAGGTGGAATATCAAAGGTACTCAAGCCTTCCCTTTGATGATCTTTTACCTAGAACTGCCTAGATAGGACCTAAAGTGCCTATCAAAACAACACTAGAGAAAAAGATGAGAACTGCCTCAAGGAATAAATCCCTTGAGGCTAAAAACACACAAAATTAAACAAGTAAATAAAATAGTTGCTTACCCGGCAACGACGCCAAAATTTGATACCGTCGTTTCAGTACTGTTTTAGCAGTATTTTACTGAATAAGAATGTCCTGCCAGGGAAGACTTGAGGGGTGATCTAACTCAATTTAACTCGCCTGATGTATCTAAATAAACAAATGAACAAAAAGTAAAGATATAAAGATTTATAAGTGGAAAAACCCTGGGAATAAGGTAAAAAACAACCGGCACCAAGCCAGGAGGGATATTCACTATAATTTTAAGTAGTTTGATAGAGAATTTGTATGTCAGGCGTGGTAAGAGTGTTGCTCAATTATATGTTGAGTACAAGAATGAGAGTAGTAGTGTGGGCATACGAGTGGGTGAGTATCTCTGTCTCTTCTCTAGTCTTCTCTTCTATTTATAGTAGCTTCAAGATGGTCTCCTCAAGTTTGTTTAGGGTTTCCTGGTAAATAGGACTCGTGCCCTATTTACCCGGAAGTGGTTGATTAAACCATTCTTCATTCCAGCCGTTGCCCTTGATCCTTTCCTCTATGTTCTTCCTTTGAATAGGTCTTCCTTATTTATAGGGATTTTGTTTATATGGCCTGATCGTGTTTCTCTTGTCTCCTGTCCAGCTTTGGTGATACTACCCTTATGCCTGATGTGGTGTCTTTTCAGGCCAGGCCTAGTAGTTGTTTATCCTGAGTTTCTCTCCTGCTTGGTGCCTGTCCAGGCAGTCCAAATGCCTGGCTTTAAGTATGTCATGTTCAGATTTTGGCCTTGAACATTGCCTGATTCTTGTCTAGTCATTTAGAGTAATTCTGGGCCCAACAAATGCCCCTTATCTTCTTATTCCCGGTGGATCTGGCCAGGGATAAGGAGATAAAAAATTTGGGCCAGGCAAGAAATGTATAAGAATATTTTACCGGAAAAGAGTTTGAGTTCTTTTCAACTTCTATAACGGCTAGTACTCATTAATGAGGTAGGTTCATCAAACCCTAGGAGAGTCATGATTGGATTTGTCCACTTGTGCTACCCGTTGTGCTTTTGCGGCTATAAAACCCTTGCAACGTCCGTTTTGCTTTCACATTCTTATTTTTCAACTCTCTATAATTTCGATCTCTTTGAAAATTCTCTTGTGAAATCAACCTTTCTTTGAAACCAAAAAAAAAAAATCAATCCTTCAATTAAATCGAAAACAATGGCTGGGGGGAGAAGAAAGACGGCTGCATCTAAAGCTACTACTGGGGTTGGGAAAACTCCTGTTGTTGTTGATGTTCCAGAGATCATCCCTGAGGATGAGGTTATGGAGGTTCCTGCTCCTCCAGAAATTATGTCTATGTCATACAAGGGGGTTGAATATACTCTTGTGAAGGCTTTGTCTGCTTCTTTTCACGAGGCTAACCAGTTGAAGCCGACCTTTGAACATTATCTGAAAGGCAGGGGTCTTATTCCTTCTGAAGCTGAGGTTTGGATCCCTGAGAGCGGCCCAGTCAGGGCCAATTGGAGTAGTCCAGGCTGGTTTTGCATCTTTGAATGGGCATTTAAGGGTGGATGCCAGCTTCCACTTTCTCCCTTCATGGCTGAGGTTATCAGGGCTGTCAGGGTTCCTCCATTTCAAATCATGCCAATGGTTTGGAAGATCGTCCATTAAGTTAGAAATTGTGTACTAAACACAAGTTGGTCATCACTCTGGAAGATTTCAAGAACGTCTATCACTTGAAGAGTCATTCCCCTGGTCGGTTTAATCTTCGAGTCAGGTCAAAGATGGCTCATCTGATTACCAACTTCGATTCGGGAGATGATAAAGGATGGGCCCAGACTTATATGTTCATCAGGGCTGACTCTATTACCCCTGATCTGGATTATCTCCATTACCGTGCCGTTGAGGGAGGTAAATTTTCTTTTCCTGCATTGTATTCTGGTTAGAGATGATTATAATTTTTTGAAAATATACTTACTTGATTTTATAGTGACTGATTGGGCAAATGATCCTGATGCTGAGGGGTGGGCTGACCAGATTGCTGCCTTTATGGCGTTGCCTGAAGAGGAAAGGACATGGCCTGCCTGTCTGGCGCAGGCACCTATGCCTCGCTTCAAGAAAGCTAAACTGAGCACTTACAAACCTCTGAAGGGTGCTAAAGCTTCAGGGGCTTCTTTATCAGGCGGTAAGTTTTGTTGCCTTTATTTTGTAGATTTTTTTTGTTTGATCCTGTGTTTATATTGCTGATGTAGAATCTCGTTGTGCAGCTACTAGGGCTTCTTCTAGGATAGCTTGTTTTGGTTTATCCCTGGTGAAGGCAGGCGTTTCTCAGATTATAGGGGAGAAATCCAAGAGTAGTGAGGCTACAGGGAGTGATAGTGCAGTGCAAATTCAAGAACCTGTTCAGGAGGTACATATGGTATCCCCTGAGAAGGTTGTGGATGAGGCTGGTCGGGCTGAAAAGAGAAAAAGGGTAGATGAATCTTCAGGAGGGGTTCATGAGGTTAGGGGGGTTAGGGCTCGGCTGGATGAGGTTCAGTTTGCTAAGGAACAGATCCAGGCTCAATCTTTTATGGTTGATGATCCTTATTATAAGTATCAGGCAGAGGATTCTTCTGCTCGTGCTTTGGCTGCCATGTACTGCACCAGGGATTATGCTGCCAATCTGATCACTATGCTTTAGGAGGTATTTTCCTTTTTGTCTGTTTTTGTGTTGGTATTTATTTTTTGTTTTATGTGGCTTAAATGGGGATATATTTCTTGTTATAATGTAAATGATATGTTGAGGGGTGCCTACCAGTTGGATTCTATTAACAATCTAAAAGATACCTTGGATTGGGAGGTGCAGATTCTGAAGAAAGATGCTGTGAAGTTTAAGGCTGAGTTGGAAGCAACAAAGGCTGAGAATCATTCTTTGAAAGAGGACAATGAGAGAGGAAAGGCTCGGTTGGTGGTGGAGTCATGCAAGTTTAATTCTGCTCAAGATGCTCTGAAAGCTTTTCAGGCTAAATTTGATATTGTCCAGGACGAGTTAAAGGCTGAGAAGCAGGCTATGCAGGAGAAGCTAAAGGTAAATGAGGAATTGGCTGTTGAGAGGGATTTGGTACAGGGCATATATAAGGAAGCTGCTCTTTACTTCTTTGGTAGGGGTCGTGTGGATGCTATGAAGGAGCCCGTTGAAGTCCGGCCTTTATGGGATCCTGACCAGGAGATAGCTAACCTTAATGCCACTTACCCTGAGCTTTGCAAGCTGCATGCTGATGAGGAGGTAGATTATCCTCTGTCCAAGGAAAAGGGTGGTGAGGCTGGTGATGGAGAGGGTGACGAGGAAGAGGAAGAGCCTGTTGATGAGGGGATTAGCTCTGCTACTGCTTCCAAGGCAGGATAGTTATTTATGGTTTGTTTTTTTGAAGTAGTTGCTTTCTTGTTTTGGCCCATCCAGGGAGGGATGTTCCCTGGACAAACAATTTGTTTTTTATTTTTGAGAATGTTTTGCCCTATCCGGGAGGGGTGTTCCCTGGACAACTTCATTGTCTTGGTATAAATTGAATCCTCCTTTCTCTTTATTCCTTTGAGTGACTTGATTAGTACCTGTAAATAATGCATTTTGACGTGTTTTGTTAGAATGATGCATGTTAGGAGGGCTTATGGCCTTCATTTCGTATTTAGGAAATGATGGCTTTGTTGCCTGTCAGGAGGGCTTCTAAAAAGAAGGGGCGGTTGCCAGTTATGAGGGCTTACGGTCCTCAGCCTGTCAGGAGGGCTTGTTAGACAAGTGGTTTGGTCTATTCCACCATCGTACTTGTCTTTTCTTTTTTTTTGTACTGAGCTCAGTTTTTTATGTGTGTTCTTTGTGTCAAGCAGGAAGGTGCCTAGTTTTTTAAGAAAGCATTTTTGGGATGCTGTTCAGGTTGGGTGGAGTGGCCCTCAATCCTGAATATTTGTTTAAGCCTGTGTGTAATGTATAACTAATGCAAAAATGGCATAAAACAAGTTTTCAGGATTCAACATATTAGGATTTAAATTGGCAGACATGATAGAGTTTGTGTAAAAGAAAATAGGCAGATATCCAGGCAAGATAGCAGGTGGCAGGAAAACATAATTTGCTAAGGTCGCATGATTTTATTTTGGGGTTTGCTATATATAAAACTTAGTCAGGCACATATAGAGTTGATAGATTTACCTTAATTTAGACATGAAATAACTATAGGTGGGAAATGTTCCAAGATCTGGGGATCATTTCTCCGTCCAAAGTTTGCAGTTTGTAAGCTCCGTGTCCTATTATTGAGTCAATTAGGTATGACCCTTCCCATGTGGGAGCTAGCTTGCCAGCATTTTTGTCCTTGTTGTTAGGGAAGACTTTTCTTAGGACCAGGTCTCCTTCCCCGAACACCCTAATGTTGACATACGTATTGTAACTTCTGGCTACTGTTTACTGGTAGGAGGCTATCCTGATTTTGGCTGCATCTCTCAGTTCTTCAGTTAGGATCAGGCTGTCTTGTAATAGTGGCCTGTTTTCCTCTATGGTATTCAGGCTGCTTCTGGTTGTTGGTACATGAATTTTTCTTTGGGATTATCGCTTCTGACCATAGACCAGGGAGTAGGGAGTTTGGCCTGTGGCTGTTTTAGGTGTATTTCTATCGGCCCAGAGGACTAAGGGGAGTTCTTCAGCCCATCTGCCTTTTCTTCTTTTTAACTTCTTCTTCAGGCAGTTAATTACTACTTTGTTACTAGACTCTTCCTGACCATTGGCTTTTGGGTAGCCTGTGTGGATGTTACGAGGTTTAGTATTCCATTATGCACAGAAAGTTGTTGTCCTCTTTCCCACAAACTGTGTACCATTATCACAAACTATTTCTGAAGGTATCCAATATCTACATTGTTGGAATATGTGTCCTCCGACAATAATGTGATCACAACTGTCGATCATAATGATCACATGTTTAAATCTCATTTTTAAGAATACATGTGGGATGTAATATTTTACAGTCAACTGGTCCACACATATCGGTAATGATTGGCTGACTAGAGTTCGACATTACTGTCGTGCGACGGTGGTGATCAGTTGATCCCCTTAGGTCATACCTATAGGGAAATACTCTTAATTGATTATTTAATTAATCGTATGCCGATACGAGTTGATTAAATTGCTTAAAATTGACGGGTGATTTGTGAGTAAGATTAACGGGTCTTATTATAATTCGATTAAATTAGATACGGTCTAAGTAATCGAATTGTTTTATTACTTAGATAAAAATTATTGTTTACGAAATAATTGAAATTGAAATTGAATGAATAATTTATTATAAATACAAGACGTTGTAATTTATAATTTGATAAACCGTTTTGGTACAAGTAATTACGAATTACTAGTGGATTTTGTATATGACATATTTTATGAGTATGTTGATTTTTAATATGTTAAAAATACATTACAATTTCACATGTCAAGTAACATGTCACATATGTCACAATTGACAAATGACAAAAATAAAATGGACCTTCCATTTTATATTAAGTGTACCGAAATGGGGAGGGTTAGGGTCTTTAAATTGTGTTAATTATTTTAATAAGAGAAAACACAATGATTATAACCTAACTTATAGCCATGAAAACCTATTATTTTTTGGGAAGAAAACAAGCTCATGCATTGGCTCCTACCCCCCCTACAACCGGTTTTGCATGAGAAAAGCCAAGGGGTTTTTCCTCTATAATTATTCACTCTTTATCATATAATTTTCTAGAGTTAGAAAATATATTCTCTACCATTGTGAAGAATTTTTAGAGAAATAAAACCTCACAAAATACTCCCTCTTGAACCGAAATATTCAAGAGCAATTACAAATTATTTTTGTGTCAAATTTTAAGTAAGACTAATATCATTACTAGTTCATAATAATATTGGTTATTAAGAGTATTCCTTGGGTATATGCTTTTGGGAGAGGTTCTAATTTGAACCTTGTTCATCCATTGTTGGAAAGCTCAAGAACTAATAAGAAGGAGATCTTGTTGGTGCCCAAATATCCGAAACACAAATGTAAGAAATGACGATTCCTTCTCTATTTTGTTTTATGTTTGCATGCATAAGATCTTGTATTTATTTTATGACCAAATAAATTAATTCATATATGAATATGTAAACTTATGAGATTAATGAATTCTAACAAGTGGTATCCTAGCCAGGTTGTTTGCATGCAAATCGGTTTATAGTTTTTCCGAGTTATAAGATTAACATACAAAACTAATTAATTTGGATTTATGAAGATAAACCTATAAATGACTTTGCATGTTAAAAGAGTAACACCCCCATTTATTCAGGAGCCTTTAGCTAGACTTTCCCAAATAAATAGGACTGTTACCATCTCGGTTTCCCGAGGTAGTGAATAACAAAGTACAACAAACCAAAGTACTTTAAATTAAAACTTTAATGATTACATATGTTTTACAATTTTGATCAAGTAAGACTTAATATAAAATAATACAACTCGCAGCGGAAATAATAAATAAGTGATATAACTATTATATGTGATCTAGACTTCATCTAAGGTTCCAAGTTGAGCTCTCATCCCAATGCTTTCAAATCAGCTAATCTTTAGTACCTGTCAAATCTGCTCCCCATAAAACGGTTCACCGCAGGTGTTCACGAATACACTGTCAACCACGAGGGTTAGTAGGAAACTAAACAATGAATAAGAATAAAGCAACCCGCAATATCATTGATAAACAAATAGATTCCACAGTTACATTTCGTCCACTTCACCCCACGACACACAGCCACTTCTAGACACACAGTCATACTTCACTTCTAGACACACAGTCATACTCCACTTCTAGACACACAGTCATACTCCAGGACACACAGTCCAATGGTCATACAGTCCTGCCTCAGACACACAGTCCGGATATACTGGACACACAGTCTGGTTACACACAAACTCATCCCCCAACTCCAACAACAATCAATAATAATGATAGTCTCAGTAATATAACCGAACAAACGTGATATAGAATAATGGCACAAAAAATCCAGCTAGGCAAAAAAAAAAAAATCGTTGTAACCAGTTAAACTCCTCCTTCACCAATCCTCCACAATATACAATTAATCCATCTTTTAGTGGCATAAACAAAACAAGATTGAGTAGTTTCCTACCTGATAGCAAATTTTCAAGTCACACAAGCAATCAAATCGATCCTTTACAAATCCATAACCTACATAACATAATTATGTACAATTACAACATAACCAACCAACTAATCATGCACTTATCCTAAGTCAATCACATCCTAATCCTTTTGACAACCTAAATGTTAAATCTCTAATTCTACCGTTTTGCAGCACAGTTCAGTCTCGCTATAAAATTCATAATTAATTCACTAAAAATCCAAACGATGCAAGACCAATGGGGTTGGAACCCTAAGACACATATCTACAGTTCTTGTGAAATAGACTTTCTTCAAATTCTGGATTTATCAGGGTTTTCTTGAAGGAATCATAAATACTGACGAATTCCGTCGCATAAAAAGTATTAACCACTAAAATATGTTTAACAAATCTTTTCAAGTGAAGCAAAAGCCTAACATCATCTAGACTCTCCAATTTTAATGTATGAAAAAGACCTAACTCGATTTCAATTTATAAATTAGGTTTACATAATAAACTTTAGACTTATAGTTCATTCGCAGATTCTCAGTCGACATGTTCATAAAGAATTTATTCTGAAAAATCTACAGGTTCAATTGCTACGAGATTTTACAGGCATCAACTAGGCTTGAAAATAACCTAAGTCTATTCTTTACGTTTTCCAAGACAACGACTTTAAGATGGTCTGATACTTCGTTTAAGACAATTTACAAATTTACAGAATTGCTGTAACTTTATTCTTTAATAAAATTGTCACAAACTTAACTATAGATGATTATATTTAATCTATGCATGATTAGGTGATGAACTAAAACTTAAAACATGCTTATAAGGATTAAAGATTAAAACTTTGAAAGATTATAGATGAACTTACAAAATAAAAAATTCAATCCAATGGAAGCAGATGCTAAAATCTCCAAATTGATTACTACAAAATTCCCTTTTCCCCTTTTATCTTCCTTCTTATTCTCCCTATCCCTCCCTAACTTTTATGTGGTATTGTAAAAGTGAATAAGTGATTTATGAATATGTTACCATGATATATAAAGTAATAAGGTAGTATTATTTTAGGAAAATTTCTCTCTTTATTATTATTATATTATTATTATTATTACAACTACTACAACTATTATTACTATTACATATTATATTTTAGTCTTTTCATAACTAGGATAACCATATACTCCCTTTACTAATTTATTACTAATATTACTAGGATTATTAATATTATAATTAATATTACCTTTACTTATTTTATTATTCTCCTTATTAATATTATTATTAAATCCCGAAATAATTCCCGACTACTAGTCGTACTAAGCCATTAAAATATATCCCTACAATTATAGCACACGGCCCAAGGCCCTATTATTAGCTAAGCCCAATTACCGACTTGCTGACTCATTTTATGATTTAATTAACGTCTTATCTGCAACTATTATTAGAAATGCCATTAATTAACTATTTGAATTACATAAATTATTCATACAAAACATTATCAAAATACGGGGTATTATAAAAAGTTTCTGGTCCTAAGTGATTTTTGGGATATTTTGGTTTATTTATGGAATTTATTGTTCATTTTATATATTATTGGCATTAAAAATGTGATTTTTATGAGAAAAATGTCAATTTTGGACAAAAATAGCTAAACTTTGAATTTTCCAGTGGTGTTTGGATATGTTTTCACATGTAATACATACTGATGGCCTGTAAATTTTCATGTTAAAATAAGTTGTTTTGCTCGAAATATGAATTTTATAAGTTAAAATCGTATTTAAATGGGTAAATAGGTTAATATGAGTTATATTTCGAATATGGTCATATAAATTTAGTATGTTGTCACATGCAATTTTACAAGATGTGTGTAAAATATTTGGATATAATGAAGTCTTCTTGCATGATTTATGAATTTTGATGAAAAATCACATAAATAGTGACTACAATTAGTAATAATGCTAAAACATACTTCATGACTAAAGGAAAAACAACACATGTTGCATTTTATCATATATTTCAGATCTAAAAGTGAAAAGTTGATGAAAATAATTTTCTCATATTTTTATAGTCATATTTGTTAAAACCGATAATCCGCAACATTGTTTTTCTTGATAATTTTTCGAAATTTTTAACCTAAATTTTGAATATTATGAGTGTCATGGTATTTTTTCAGAATGTTCATGAGTTTAAATTTCAAAATTTGAAATTATTTGAAATTTTTATAATTTAATTTGAAGTTTATAGCATAATTTTGTATTTTTGGGTCCATTTATGAACAATATTAAGAAATCAAGTTGAGTTATTGTCAAAATATTAGTGAAGACTAAGTTTTGAGTCCTAAGATGGTTAGGGTAATTAACTTGTACATAATATGAATTTATGTAATTATTGTGATTTTAATAAGTTATAATCACGCAAATCCATAAAAACCGATAAATATACGATATTGGCTCTTAAAGGCGATTTAGCATAAAATTAAGCATGTTCATACATATTATAATGCTGCATTTTATTTATTATTGTCATATTTTTAATTTTATGTAATTTTTGAATTATGTAATTTTACTTAGTATGGCCTTAGTTTTAATTGGTATTACCCGAAATGTATGGGAATATCGATTCGGTTGTAATTATTGTGATCTTGTATCACCGTTTTGTAATTTAATATATTTATTTTTATTTTTAATTACAAATGTATAATAGGAAATTATGTAATTCATTTTGTAATTTAATTATTCCGGAGTTCCTTGAAGTCGGTGTCATTCGAGAAGACAGTCTATCAAGAATGTGTTGCCTCGAGATGCGTGCCAAGACCGAAGATCAAGGGACCAAAGGAGTTGGTTTCCGAAATTGTAATAGTTTATTAGATTTACTATTTTAGGAAGGCCATACTAGGACTTTTTTTATGCTTTGCATTTTATTTATATGTTGCATGCATCACTAAATCGCCATAACTAAACATGCATTTTAAATCGAGTTTATCGACCGTGTCAATTACAATTATCGTAGTTCACCACTTTAGTTCACTTAAAACGTGATAGATAATAAATTGACATGACCTCTAGCTAAAATAAACAATTGAGACTTAGTCTTACCAAAAAGTAGAAACCATGAAAACCTATTTCGTGAGGGAGTGCGCTCGGCCAAACCGGGGTACAAACCTTGTTACGTAGGGGAAGTGGGTGATAAATGTCTATCCACCGAATTCGTGTTGATGAGGGTTGTATCGCCAAAGCGTGCCCAAGTCAATGTGGATTTGGATCATGGACACATTTATTCGAAATTTGGGTTGAACTCAACAAAAGTATTCTCGACCATAGCCGGATGTGTTTTGGGCTAAAGATAAATATTAATGTAATTTTATCGACCAAGAGTTCTAAAAGTAGAATAAATTAAAGAGTTAATCCACCGAGTTATATTGATGAGGGTTGTATCGCCAAAGCGTGCCCAAGTTGATATGAATTTGGGTCTTGGAATCATTTATCAAGTTGGGTAGAGGTCACTAGATAAATGCAATAAAACTTGTTTAAATTAAAATTTACGAGTATTATTATTATTTTGAAAAACGACAAGTGTTTTATTCCTTCTATTTTGTTTTGTAGACCACTTTTATTTCTAATAACAAATAGCCGCATCAAACACCAACGCCACCACTCTCACTAATGTTTCATGGCTCCGATCCTTCATGGATCGTTGTAAACTTAAAAAGAATGGGTCAAATTTCTCCGATTGGGATGCCTTACTCAAATTAGCCGCTCAAGGTGACGACAAGCTTCGTTACCTCATTGAGGCCTCTCCACCCGAACCGAATGCTAGGTCGAGTGCCGCCACTAGGGAAGCATATGAGGCTTACCACAAAGAGTCTGCCGCTATGAAAAATGTGTTGATTTTTGCTATGGAGGCGGATCTCCAAAGGAGAGCCTTTAAAATGAGCACCGCATATGAAATCTATTCCAAACTTGTGACAATGTTCTCACAAGCACCAAGGATCGTCCAATATGAGGCGGCCTCGGCATTCTTTGATCTCGATTTCAAGGAGGGCCAAAAGGTTATCCCTCACGTGCTCAAAATGTTAGAGCTAGTCGAGACGTTGAAAATTCAAAAGGTTGAAATCCCCAAGGAGCTCATTGTTGATAGGATTATTCACTCCTTATTCAAAGTCAAAACATATGTACAATTCCGGGTGAATTTCAATATGCAAGACAAGGACGTGCCTCTTGAAGAGTTGCACAAGTTACTTGTGCAAGCCGAAAGAGACATGGGGCTAAATGTTAACCCACCTAAGGATGTGCTTAATATAAGCACTAAGAGCAAGGGGAAGTTCAAGAAGAATGGGAAAAAGTGTAAGAGGCAAGCTCCCATGAAAACCAAGGCTAGGACTTTTGAAGCTAACACTTCCAAAACCAAGAAGGGTCCTCTTGATAAATGCCATTATTGTAATGGTGTTGGACATTGGAAGAGGAATTGTTCCAAGTATCTTGGTGACATCAAAGCTGGAAAGATCACTCCAGTAGGTAAATGACTATCCTTTCTTTTATGTTTCTAATTCAACTATGGTATTTTGATACAAAGTTGTGATAATGTATCCCCTTTTTATTGTAAATAGGGCCTCCTCCAAGCAAAGACAAGGGAAAAGAGAAGCAAGCTTAAGAAATCATGAAGGAGCTAGGAGTAGCTACCAATGAAGCTTGGCTTTTATTATTATCTTTATTTTAATGTTATGAATTTTAGAACTATTTTGATTTCCGTGTTCGACATGGAAATGTGTGATCCTTTTAAACAATGCTTGTATTTTGGATTATGGTGGCTTGGCTTGCAACCCAAGTCGCCCCTTTTATCGTATTTGTTTGTTCTAAAAATTCATCTTTATATGCTTGCACATAGAAACATATGATCATCTACTTAAAGTGATCCCATAGACAATTATAATGATAGGATTCATTATATGTCCACAAGCTTGAGGCTTGTGTATGATCAATTATAAAGTGATGTTGAGTTGATGAACTCTCCTAAAGGAATGTCAATTACCAAGTACACTCATCAAATCTAAAATCTATTAGTAAATCTATGAGATAGTTCTCCTTCTACTTCAAGATCATTATTTGTGTCTCATAAGCTATCTTTGAATATCTAGTGTATTTATTCTAAAGATAGAGTGGGAGAAAAATGAAGACACAAAGAATACAAAGAATAATTTGTATACTTGAGTAAATGAGATCTACGAAAGAAAGAATGATTTGTATACCAATATAGATAGTATACATGCATAGATGAGATATATGGTCTTAAGTAGATGAGATCTACATGACAAAGAGACCAAGTGAAGTAATCAAAAGAATATGTTCTTAAGATAACTACACGATGAGACCAAAAGAAAGGTCTTGAAAGATAATGACTAAAGAAAAGTCTCAACGAGAGATTTTGCTAGTTTATGACCTAGATATGAATAGAGTTTCAATATTGATATTTACTTAAGAGCCTAAATGAAACGAAGTTGCATCCTTGAATATAAATGAGATTTATGATTAAAAGTTGCAAAGAAAGATATGCCGATATCTACAAGAGCTAAGTTAATTGTTAACCACACTAGTGTCATTACTTAACCTCATTATGAAAATGAAATGGTTAAACCTCCTCCGAAAAGGGTATTTTGAGAAGGACGTGTATTAAATGGAATTTCACATTTAAATAATGACATTGCTACGCATCATTATAAAAATGAATGAGTTAGAGATTAAAATTTCTTTCCATAAGTTTAAGATTGAAACCTTTTCAAAATAAGTATTTTGAAAAGATATGTTGGGAACATATATGGTTTTATCTTAATAACTTGGCAAAGCAAAATTGATTTCAATTCTTGAAATATTTCGATTGAGTAGTCAAATACGAAACATGTGGAATTGAGTGGGAGTTTGAAATTATCATGTGAAGACATGAAATTTAGTGGGAGCAATCATCTTGTAAAAATTTATAACTCATTACTCATTGAGAATGACGAGCTAGTACTATCTTTCACAAAGAAGTATTTGAGTTTTCAATTCTGGATGAAAATGGACTAAGATGAATTCAATCAGATCATGGGATGTTGGATAGGCATTGAGATATGCACACCGAATCAACGAGAATGAAGGTTATTCATATCGATGAAAATAGAATTACCATAAGCAGTCATGGTCATTCATTGAACCTAAGAATGGTTGATCACATGATTAAAAATTACTAATGTTTCCGCCATTAGAATAATCATGCACATGTCCTATAATGAATCATATGCTTAAGAGCATGATGAGTCATTGGTAAGCCATAGAAGAATCGTCATGAATTCTCGAGGAGAACTAATGAGCTATTCTAGTGTTTGATAGAACACTCTGTTATGTGACAAGAAGTTGCACATATTGAGTTCGGAAACGCGTAAGGATTTATGAAAATCCTAAGCTATTTAAGCTAAAAGGAGAAATAAGAAGTTTGAAAAGATACTTGGTTATAGTAAGAAGTTACTCAAAACTAGTATTTTCAAATATACTAGGACTTATGAGAAATGCTAGGCTAATCATCTTGACAATTGTTGCAAGATCCTACAAAACATATACCTGGTACATTATGAGTTGGAAGAACACTTGACTAGTGCAAGTTATGTCATCCACCATAATTCGTTTGTTATGTGATAAACAACAAAAAAGTTCTCTCAAAGTAAAGAACCTAAACCTAGTTTGGGAAACTAGATATGTACTTGGTGAGATTCATGCTATGTAAGACAAACATGAAAATAAAGGAAAATGCAATTCAAGAGTTTGAACACATGGACACTGTTGGGGCTGGTGTCCTCCACAGTTAGTGCAATGACATATAAATCTCTAAAAGGATCAAAGGGTATACTTTTGTATTATTATCAGTTGGTCCACGTTTATCAATAACGGTTGGCTTGCTAGATAAGTTTGACGTTATTGTCATACAGATGGCGGTGATCAACTGGTCCCTAAAAGTCACACCTATAGGATACGTTAGAGAGATGTGACGGTATGAAAATACAGTCATGTTGATGCCTAATATGACTAAGCGGTTAGTCGGAGTTATTGACTAATAATTAGTCAAACGCGATGTTGAGATAATTATTTAATACGGATTAAATAATAATGGCTAAGGTGAATTAAGCAGTTAATTCGTAAATTGAATATAAACGATTATATTTAATTAATGTATAATGAGTTGATTAATTATACAATATTGTCATTGTCGGACAAGTATTAACATGTCGACTGATTCATGTTATTAGTCGATATTTTAATATCCGATAACGGATGACGATTTATAATTAAAACCCGTCATATACATTTAGCAAAACGAGTCGGACCATGAGATAAATAAGGAGAAAGTGGAAAGCCCACTCCCTCCCTTGGTACACGGTTTGGCCGAATGAACAAAAGGAGAGCTTCTCTCCTTTTGACCTAATCAATTTGTCATTTTGCACAAAAATTAGGGTTTTGGAGGCACTCTCTCTGGAATCCTAGATCTCACATCAGAAAACTCACAAAAAGGCTCTCTCAATATTGCAAGGCAATTAGAGAGTAATTTCTAGCACAAGGGGCATAGTCTCAGACGATCTTGGGTGCAACGATTAGGAGGAAATCTCCGTTGATTTCTGTTCTTAGGCCGCGTTTTTCACATAGGACCCGAGGTTGATTCTTATTCTTTTATCGTTTCTCTTGTTTTTCCGTTTATGACAATTAATCACATGATAAATTGCGTTATAGTCCTTAATTTTAAAGGGTTTTATACGGATATTACCTTACAAGTGGTATCAGAGCGAGGCCACGTAAATTTTTCATCGTGATTTTCATAAAACGATTTGAATCGATATTGTTTTGCCTTGAAAACCGTGCCATGTTATACACGGCTGCTTTATTTTTTTTTGTGCATTGAAAACCGTGCCCTACGGCTCTCGGCTGATCAGTCGATGTGTCTCGATCGATTGGTTTTGTTTTATTTTATTATTGCATATTGTTATTATAATCGGTTTTCATAGCAATATGTTAAAGTTTTATCAATTGTAGATTTAATTTTATACGAATTAGATCAAAATTGCAATTGGTCTTGTTCTGTTCAATCGTTTTTCACGAGGTTTTTGATGTTTGGTATTTGCCAATGCTCTCGGCATGAGCTGCTGAAAAAAGAAAAAAAAAAATTTTTTTTTTTTTGTTTTACTCACGGTCCAGCCGTGAAAGAAAAAAATTTTTTCGTGTTTTTTTTTTCGGCCATAAAATGTACATTTTACGGATGTTGTACACTCGCTTGATTGTGAAACGGTTCACACACGTACCATTTAGTTACGGATTGTCATGAATTAAAATTAAGTTGATAGAAGCGGTATTGTCACATAATTTTAATTGTTAAAAGGTGGTTTGGATAAATTTAACATAATTACGGAATTATGTCACGAATAAATTTTGTTTTAGTTGATGCATTCTTTTTATTTATCGTTACTTTTGAATGCCATGAATGTTTTTATTACGTATTTAATTTTACAAACGGTTGTAACTTAGTGTGGCCTTAGTAGAACGTGTTACCGTAATGATGGAACACGGTCTTGGTTGTATTTTGAGATCTCGCATCTCCGTTTTGGATTTTTCCTTGTAATTACAGTTTTAATTTAGAATGTAAATAGGTTTATATTTTGTAAATTTTAAATTGTAATTTTGAGAAGACCAAAGATGGAGATCGGATGCTCACTCCCACTGCATGGACCAAGATGGAACATCAAGACAAGCTTCTCGGGTCCAACGGTGGATTCCAAAGTTGTATTATGTTAATTTTGCTAGGATAGGCCACACTAGGACTTTTATTTACGTTTTGCATTTTTTTTATGTTTTTCATCGTAACGATAGTTTGCATCATATTCCGCCTAAAACCAAACCACCTAATAATTGAATGAAAACTGACTCATATAGAGGTCACGCGTTAGTTTTCTTTGATATACAGATATCACACGGTTTTATATAAGCCATCACCTAAGTTAATTCATTCACGTAATGCTAGTTGTTCGTTCACTTTAAATGAATTAAAACTAAGTTGATGGGATCTTCCTCGTATAACCAAAAATTGAGAATAGTCTTTATAGGTGAAACTCCAATGAATCCCTTCTTCGTCGGTAGGCATAATATGACCCCTTCTACGTCGGGTAAGTTGGAACTGATTGACCTATTTTATCTCAACACTATGGTCACTCGTACGATCCTGTGATTATGGTGGACTATAGATAGGATTTACGGAAATCTATCGACCGAGAGTTCTAACGGTAGAACTAGCCAAACAGTAGACTTATCAATTTACAGAAATTGAGTCTTGGGATCATTTGTATAATTCTTGAGGTAGATCGATTATACAAGTGCAATGAGTCTACACGTTAAAATGAATTTTAAATAGACTTAAATCACCTCGATGAGTTGCTTATTTCGTTTTGTTTTTCCTTTCTTTTTCAGTGTAGATCACGATCATTTAAACTGCGAATAACAAAATGGTTGGCCGTATGAACGACCCAATGCCAAGTGCCACATTGGACCGTGAGTCTGGCGGATCTTCATGAATCGGATGAATCGGTCTACTCGATCGAAGAATGATGGATCAAACTTCGCGGACCGGGAGGCGGCATTACGGAATCGCCATTCTTGTGGGAAGCTCAAATATCCGACCGAGCCCATCCCGCCAAACCCAGGCCCCACGGCCGAGCTAACGAGATCGCCACGTATAGCGATTTCGTCATGGAAGTGGGTGCGATAAAGAACGTACTCATTTTTGCAATGGAATCCAATTTGCATAAACGCTTCATAGCCCAAGGTGCAAATAAGATTTTCACCACGCTCACTAAGGAATTCTCGAAAGCACCGAGAATCGTGACCTATGAGCATACCTGTCGCTTCTTTGAGGCGAAACTCCAGAAGGGCCAACCGGTTAGCCCACACATTCTCAGCATGATTGAGAATGTCGAGAAGCTGGAGGCGCTTGATTGTAAGATCAGTGAGAACATCGTGATTGACCGCATGCTTCATTCACTCCACGATGGTTTTGCGCTCTTCAGAGCCAATTACTATATGAATGATTTGAAGAAAAGTCCTCATGCACTACACTCCCTTCTCGTACAGACCGAGAAGGACATGAAGTTTAGTGGGAGCCTGAAACAGGATGTTCTCGTTGTGTCAAACAAGGGCAAGGGTAAGGGCAAAGCTCAGGCAGACCTAGCAGTAGGTAAACCGAAGTTTAAGAAGTCGGGATCAGGTAAGAGTGGGCTTGGTGAGTCGAGCACCTCACCAGGCGCGACAAAGAGCAAGACCGGTAACATGGAATGCCACCATTGCCACAAGACTGGGCATTGGAGGCGTACATGTCATGTATACCATGAGGACATAAAAGCAGGTCGCGTTACTCCTGTTGGTATGTCTTCTTCTTCTTCTACTTTTGTTCATATGATTGAGATTAACCATGCAAGTTACGGAACTTGGGTACTAGATATTGGTTGTGGTTCTCATCTATGCAATCATGTGCGGGGGCTCGAAACATCGAACCCCTCGTAAAGGGTGAGGTGGACTGCGTGTCGGGAATGGAGCACGAGTGGCTGCCGTCTCGAGGGGAACATATGTGATCCGGCTTCCTAGCGGATTTGAGTTATTTTTATATAACTGCTATTATGTAGTGATCTATCCAAAAACATTATTTCGGTTTTACGCACTTGACAAACTTGGTTTTTCATTTGTAATAGAGAATAATATTTGCATTTTCTCATTACACGATATGATTTATGGCAAGTCAGTCTCCATGAATGGAATTTATGTTTTAGATCAGACATTTGAAATATTGCACGTAATGAATAAAAAGTTAAAGGTTGGTGACAAAGATCAAACTTATCTATGGCACTGCCGTATGGGACACATTAATGAGAAACGCGTTAAACAGCTCATAAAGAATGGAGCTATCTCGGCCTTTGATTTTCAATCATTTGGCACGTGTGAATCATGTCTCATTGGTAAGATGACTCGAATTTCCTTCAAAGGTGTTGGAATGCGCGCTGCTGACCTATTAGGACTCATACATACGGATGTGTGTGGACCTATGTCAATCACCGCACGAGAAGGCTATAGGTATTTCATCACTTTCACGGACGATTTAAGTAGACATGGCTATGTCTACTTAATGAAGCATAAAAGTGAGTCCTTTGAGAAATTCAAAGAATACCAGAATCGGGTACAGAACCAACTGGGTAGAAAGATTAAAACACTACGATCAGACCGTGGTGGCGAGTATCTTTCACACAAGTTTGATCAACACCTTAAGGACTGTGGGATTGCCTTATAGTTAACTCCACCTGGAACACCTCAGTTGAATGGTGTGTCCGAACGGAGAAATCGAACACTACTTGATATGGTTCGATCCATGATGAGTCACACCGTATTGCCTGATTCATTGTGGGGTTATGCTCTTCTGTCAGCTGCTCTAATACTTAGCGGAAGTCCGTCTAAAGCTGTTGACAAGACTCCATATGAACTATGGAAGGGAACGGTCCCTAACTTGTCCTTTATACGGGTTTGGGGCTGCGAGGCTTATGTCAAGTGGAGACACGAGGATAAGCTCGGCCCGCGATCGGTCAAGACATACTTTATAGGTTATCCTAAAGGAACATTTGGTCATTACTTATATTCGCCAACCGAACAACGTGTATTTGTTGCGGCTAGTGCGACATTCTTAGAGAAGGAGTTTCTCGAGAACGCGAAGAGTAATAGAATCTTCGAGCTGTCGGAGATTCCAGAGCCAAATGCTGAGCAACCATTGGAGGAACCAGTTCCTTCAATCCCGGCTGCGGTTAGTATTCCTGAGGAACCTAGGAGGTCGGGAAGAGTCTCTATTCCTCCGGACAGATACATAGGTATGGTCGAGGAACATGACATAGATGACATTCTGCTCTTAACGAGTAGTGAACCCGCAACCTATAAAGGTGCCATGCAATCCGAGATGGACTCCATGTATGAGAACAACGTATGGGATCTTATTGACTTGCCTGCTAAGGTTCGTCCCCTTCAATGCAAATGGCTTTACAAGATAAAGCATTCCGTGGAAGGTCAACAAGACATCTATAAAGCACGACTAGTTGCTAAAGGTTTCACCCAAGTGCCAGGTTTGCACTACGATGAAATTTTTGCACCCCTAGTCATGCTGCGTTCCATTCGGATCATCTTAGCGATTGCCGCTTTTCATGACTATGAAATTTGGCAGATGGATGTGAAAACCGCCTTCTTAAACGGTTATTTGGAGGAAGAGTTGTACATGGTACAACCCGAAGGTTTCATCGATACTGAACATCCTAAGAAAGTGTGCAAGCTTAAGCGTTCCATTTATGGACTTAAGCAAGCTTCTCGGAGTTGGAATCATCATTTCGACCAAGTGATAAAAAAAAATGGATTTACTCGATTGATCGAGGAACCATGTCTATATATCAAGTCGAGTGGGAGCAAGATTGTCTTCCTAATATTGTATGTTGATGACATACTCCTGATTGGGAATGACATACCTCTCTTAACTTCGGTAAAAGTATGGTTGAAGAACCATTTCCAGATGAAAGATCTGGGTGAGGCACAAAGAATTTTGGGCATCCGTATCTATCGAGATAGATCACGTCGGATGTTATCTCTCAGTCAGGAATCTTATATAGACAAGATTCTAGAGAGATTCAGCATGACTAACTCTAAAAAGGGTTTCCTTCCTATGGCTCCAGGGGTGCATTTGAGCAAGTCTCGGGCACCGAGAGACAGGAAGAGAAAGAGCGCATGACACGGATTCCTTATGCCTCGGCTATAGAATCAATCATGTATGCCATGATATGCACACGTCCGGACGTGGCATATGCATTGAGTATGACGAGTCGATTCCAACAGCATCCAGGTGAATCACATTGGATGGCTGTCAAGAACATCCTTAAGTACCTATGGAGGACTAAAGATTGGGCATTGACTTATGGAGGCGCTCAAAATCTATGCGCAACCGGTTACGCAGATGCTAGCTTCCAAACGGATCGAGATGACTCGAAATCTCAGTCTGGATTCGTTTTTACTCTTAATGGCGCTGCAGTCAGCTGGAAGAGTTCCAAACAAAGTGTTACAGCAGATTCTACGACTGAGTCCGAGTACTATGCCGCGTGCGAAGGCCGCAAAGGAAGCGATATGGATGCGTCAATTCTTACAAGGACTATCTGTAGTGCCTAGTTCGAATGACCCGATCACCATCTATTGCGACAATAGAGGTGCCATCTTCCAAGCTAAGGAGCCTAAGTCTAGCAACAAGTCTAGACATGTACAACGGAAAGCTCATCTAATCCGAGATTACGTGGAGCAAAAGGAGGTAGTGATAGAAAAGATTGCTACAGATGATAATATAGCAGATCCTCTCACTAAACCATTACGACAAGATAAGCATGAAGGGCATGTTAATTCCATGGGAATTAAACGTGTTCCTGAGTTGTAGTACTCTTTTATGGATTAGATTCATTTTCTTGTGTACTCTATACGACATCATCGTTTTGATATTTATATATTTTGTTTTTCATGTGGAGTTGTACGACAATTTTGAACACCACAAAGTGAATTGAACAAACATTATATTTTTGGTCCTTAATTGCCCAAGTGAGTGATAACTCGGCAATTATTTTGTGACGTTGGTTGATGGTGGGTTCAACGAACCATAAGTCAAACGGTTGACTGACCAATCACAGAAGCGAGTTATATGGATATCTCGTAGGACACAATTGTGACAACGACATGGAGTCCTAAATGTTTTATAACATTCGGTGCCAGGTCGTGGATAAGACCTCCATGGTGATCCTAAGAGTCGATTCTTTTGACTATCGACTGTCTCTTGAGATCAAGGCAGATTTTGGGTGGCTTTGGTTTCTTTCTCACGGTCATCCGTAACAGGGGGCCAAGTAGATTTTTTTCGGGTCATTTCATCTTTGTGCTTAGATCGGCAGAGTCGAGTTGAAGGAAATATTCAGCCTTTATCAGTGCCGATATTTCTCGGGGCCACTCGAGGGAGTCAGAATCGAAATGCATGGCCATGCTCGAATCTGATTCGTTTTATCAGTTAAGTTACTCTCTAGTCGGGGAAACCACTCTTGATACAGATCGATTGTAAAATACGACCTTTGCGGATACGGATCTGTAAATTGTTTTACATTGAGTGGGAGAAATTTTAAATGGATATGAGAATCGGTTATCGCACATACACTTGTACGGACAAGTGGGATTTTGTTGGGCAGGTGTCCTCGTTAGTGCGGATAACGTTATTGCACGTACACTTGTGCGGACAAGTGGGAGCTTGTTGGGGCTGGTGTCCTCCACAGTTAGTGCAATGACATATAAATCTCTAAAAGGATCAAAGGGTATACTTTTGTATTATTATCATTTGGTCCACGTTTATCAATAACGGTTGGCTTGCTAGATAAGTTTGACGTTATTGTCATACGGATGGCGATGATCAATTTGGTCCCTAAAAGTCACACCTATAGGATACGTTTGAGAGATGTGACGGTATGAAAATACAGACATGTTGATGCCTAATATGACTAAGCGGTTAGTCGGAGTTATTGACTAATAATTAGTCAAACGCGATGTTGAGATAATTATTTAATACGGATTAAATAATAATGGCTAAGGTGAATTAAGCAGTTAATTCGTAAATTGAATATAAACGATTATATTTAATTAATGTATATTGAGTTGATTAATTATACAATATTGTCATTGTCGGACAAGTATTAACATGTCGACTGATTCATGTTATTAGTCGATATTTTAATATCCGATAACGGATGACGATTTATAATTAAAACCCGTCATATACATTTAGCAAAACGAGTCGGACCATGAGATAAATAAGGAGAAAGTGGAAAGCCCACTCCCTCCCTTGGTACACGGTTTGGCCGAATGAACAAAAGGAGAGCTTCTCTCCTTTTGACCTAATCAATTTGTCATTTTGCACAAAAATTAGGGTTTTGGAGGCACTCTCTCTGGAATCCTAGATCTCACATCAGAAAACTCACAAACGGCTCTCTCAATATTGCAAGGCAATTAGAGAGTAATTTCTAGCACAAGGGGCATAGTCTCAGACGATCTTGGGTGCAACGATTAGGAGGAAATCTCCGTTGATTTCTGTTCTTAGGCCGCGTTTTTCACATAGGACCCGAGGTTGATTCTTATTCTTTTATCATTTCTCTTGTTTTTCGTTTATGACAATTAATCACATGATAAATTGCGTTATAGTCCTTAATTTTAAAGGGTTTTATACGGATATTACCTTACAACATGGTGTGTTAAACTCATGTTGCAAACGACTAGTGTTTACACACTTACAATATACATCACAAGGTGGTAATATGGTATTGACTACACGAATGTGATGTCCACATTTGTAGTTTGAGTTATTGTTAACTCACCTTTTACTTTGTTACATCCAAACGGGTTGTAAAGACAATTGAACCCCGTTAAAGTGAACTCGGATTAACATGGTATTTGCCCATAGTCACTTGTATGAGGTGACGTCTCGAAGTGACTAGAGTGTGACGCGATTGATGGCAAGTTCAAGTGCAATAGAGTCATATGAGATGACTAGTCGATCACATAGGCAGACTGTTAGGAACACTTTGTCGGGCCTTATGACCGCTTATAGAGTTCTGGCAAATTTATATAGCCTGGTCGTGGCGAGAGCTACTATAGTATTCTAATGAGTCAATTCTTTTGACTAAAGACTGTTCGCCTAAGGTGGCACAGTTTCAGATTAACTTTGATTTATGTTACTACGACCTTCGTAAATGGGGTCAAATGGGTATATTTTGGGTTATGATGGCTGTGGTTAATCAAAGGGAATAGTGTGATAGGAATTGTCCACCCCTTGTCAGGGTTAAAACAATATCTCAGGGCCACTCGAGGAGTAATGAACTGGAAATGCGTGGCCACGCTCGGAAGGTATCTATGGTAGATAATTCCGGTCAATCAGTTATTCTCCAGATCGAGGAAACCACTCTCGATATGATCACTTGCAAGTACGACCTGAAAGACACCTTGCATTGAGTGGGAGATAGTAATAGGACAAGAGAATTGGTGACGCACACTTGTCGAGGACAAGTGGGAGATTGTTTGAATATGTGTGCTCCGACAATAATGCGATCACAACTGTCGATCATAATGATTACACGTTTAAATCTCATTTTTAAGAATACATGTGGGATGTAATATTTTCTGATCAATGGTCCACACATATCGGTAATGATTGGCTGACTAGAGTTTGACATTACTGTCATGCGACGGTGGTGATCAGTTGATCCCCTTAGGTCATACCTATAGGAAAATAATCTTAATTGATTATTTAATTAATCGTATGCCGATACGAGTTGATTAAATTGCTTAAAATTGACGGATGATTTGTGAGTAAGATTAACGTGTCTTATTATAATTCGATTAAATTAGATACGGTCTAAGTAATCGAATTGTTTTATTACTTAGATAAAAATTATTGTTTACGAAACAATTGAAATTGAAATTGAATGAATAATTTATTATAAATACAAGACGTTGTAATTTATAATTTGATAAACCGTTTTGGTACAAGTAATTACGAATTACTAGTGGATTTTGTATATGACATATTTTATGAGTATGTTGATTTTTAATATGTTAAAAATACATTACAATTTCACATGTCAAGTAACATGTCACATATGTCACAATTGACAAATGACAAAAATAAAATGGACCATCCATTTTATATTAAGTGTACCGAAATGGGGAGGGTTAGGGTCTTTAAATTGTGTTAATTATTTTAATAAGAGAAAACACAATGATTATAACCTAACTTATAGCCATGCAAACCTATTATTTCTTGGGAAGAAAACAAGCTCATGCATTGGCTCCTACCCCCCCTCCAACCGGGTTTGCATGAGAAAAGCCAAGGGGTTTTTCCTCTATAATTATTCACTCTTTATCATATAATTTTCTAGAGTTAGAAAATATATTCTCTACCATTGTGAAGAATTTTTAGAGAAATAAAACCTCACAAAATACTCCCTCTTGAACCGAAATATTCAAGAGCAATTACAAATTATTTTTGTGTCAAATTTTAAGTAAGACTAATATCATTACTAGTTCATAATAATATTGGTTATTAAGAGTATTCCTTGGGTATATGCTTTTGGGAGAGGTTCTAATTTGAACCTTGTTCATCCATTGTTGGAAAGCTCAAGAACTAACAAGAAGGAGATCTTGTTGGTGCCCAAATATCCGAAACACAAATGTAAGAAGTGACGATTTCTTCTCTATTTTGTTTTATGTTTGCATGCATAAGATCTTGTATTTATTTTATGACCAAATAAATTAATTCATATATGAATATGTAAACTTATGAGATTAATGAATTCTAACATACATATGATATTACGTTTAATGAATGATATGACATCCTGCTCTTTGACTTGCCTATATAAATCTGCTTCCATCCATTTGGAAAAGTAGTCAGTCATTGCTAGCATGAAAACTTTATGTCCAGGTGCCTGAGGTAATTTGCCTACTATGTCCATGCCCTATTTCATGAATGGCCAGGGAGCTGAAATGGAGTGTAGTAGCTTTGAAGGTTGGTGGATATAAGGGGAGTGGATTTGACAGGCTTCACATTTGGAGCTGTAGGTTATGCAGTCAGCTATCAGGGTTGGCCAAAAGTAGCCTGTTCTTAGAACTTTACTAGCCAGGCTTCTGCCGCCTTTGTGATTTCCAAAATATCCATCGTGTATATCCTCTATGACCTGTTTAGCTTCATGAGGTTCCAGGCAGCGCAGGTAAGGTCCAGCCTATGACTTTTTGAACAACATGTTATTGATAATGGTATAGGTAGAGGCTTTGATTTTTAGGGCCCTTGCTTCGTTCTTATCATTAGGGAGTATTCCCTGTAAGAACCAATCATAGTACGGTTTGGTCCAAGAAGTTGTGTCCTCATGGATAGGACAATTTTGATCATGTTTTTCTATGGTTGGTTCCAACAGGTGGACAATGGGTATTCTATCAAATACAGCAAGGCTGAAATTTGATCCCAGGCTGGCCAGAGCATCAGCCTGGGTGTTCAGGTCTCTTGGTATTTGATCAATGTCAAATGAACTAAATTTTTTGCAAAGGTTTTTGACGTAGTCCAAATAGAGAATCATTTTTGAATCCTTTGCAACATATATTCCTTTGACTTGATTAGAAATTAAAAGGGAGTCGGTTTTTACCTTGGGATTTGTCACACCAAGTTCTATACATACCTTTAGTCCAGCTATCAGGGTTTCATATTTAGCTTCATTGTTTGTTGCTTTGAACTCACAACTATTAGCCTGGGCAATTAGGTCTCCTTGTGGTGATTTCAATACTAGTCCTAGGCCAGTTCCTCTCATATTTGTTGCTCCATCTATGTGTAAGGTCCATTCCTGGCCTGATTTGCGGGTGTCTAGATGGTTGACCTCTTTTATGAGGTCTGGTTCTAGGTTGGGACTGAATTCAGCCACAAAGTTTGTGGGATTTATCTATATGCATCCTTTTAAATTTAAGGACTATAACGAATATATCATGATGAATGCTAGTCATAAAATCAAATTACATAAACAAAAAGGGTAAAGAGATGAAGAATCAACCTTCGGTCCTAGCAAATTCGGCCTAAGAACAATATCACAATGATATTTGCCTATTAGTTGCACCGAAGACGATATGAGAAATGCCCTTAACTTGTTCCTAGAATCGATCCCCAAAATTTCAGCAAATTAATTAGGGTTTTTCGTTTTTGTGTTTTTGATGAGAGGCAAGAAATGGGAAAAAGAATTAGGTTAAGAAAAATCACCTTCTCCCCTTTATAAAACCGGGTATAAGGAGAGAATAGGGTATATTTTTCTTTTCCTTTTTTCGGCCCATAATTTCTGAAATTAACAAGGAGTATAATTTCCTTATTTTCGGTTATTCCAAAAATGTATAAAATGTGTTAAATATAAATTGTCATCTAGTGAGGATCGATCCCATAACCTCTTGGTTTGAGTACCCTTACTATTACCACTATGACACATTCATCTTGTTGATTAAATATAACCGATTACATTTTATTACGAATTAACATATTAATTCGTCCAAGCTTACATCATATACATTAATTAAATATAACTTATTATATTCAATTTACGAATTGATAGTTAATTCGTCTCAACTAATATTATTTCATCGGCATAAAATAATCATCTCATCAACACATTGACTAACTATTTAGTCATATAAGGCATCAATGTGATTACATTTCCATAACCACATCTCCCAAACACATCCTTTAGGTGTGACCTTTAGGGACCAGTTGATCACCGCCATCTGTATGATAATAACGTCAAACTTTCTAGCAAGCCAACCGTTATTAGGTAATCGTTAATCAACTGATTAAATACGAAGTATTCCATTGTGAACCTGTAAGAGATTTACAAATGTTATCACACTAATTTGTGGAGGACACAAGCTCCAACAAACTCCCACTTGTCCTCACAAGTGTATGTGCGATAACCGATTCTCATATCCTAAAATTTCTCCCACTCAATGTAAAACAATTTGCGAAATCGGTATTCACAAAGGTCGTATTTTACAAGTGATCTGTATCAAGAGTGGTTTCCCCGACTAGAGAGTAACTTAACTGATAAACGAATCATCATTCGAGCATGGCCATGCATTTCAGTTACAACTCCTCGAGTGGCCCTTAGAAATAACTATACCTGATAAGGGTTGGATATTTTCCTCAACTAAAATCCTGCAGATGTAAGCACAGTATGAAATGACCCAGAAAAAATCTACTTAGCCTCCAGTTACGGCAGACCGTGAGAAAGAAACCAAAGTCACCCAAAAACTGCCTTAATCTCAAGAGACAGTCGATAGTCAAAAGAATCGACTCTAGGAACACAATGGATGTCCTATCCACGACCTGGCACCGAATGTTTTTAAACATTTAGGACTCCATTATGTTGTCACAAAAAAATTTGTCCTACGAGGTATCGTTATAATCTCGCATTTGTGATCGATCAGTCAACAGTTTGACTTATGGCTCGTTGAACCCACCATCAATCGACTGCACAATATAATAGCCAGAGTTATCAGCTTATTAAGGCAATTACGGACCAAACAAAATATAATGTAATTCAGTTCACTTTGTGGCGTTCAATGTTGTCAGTACAATCCACATGAAAAACAAAATATTATAATATAACGATGAAGTTATAAATAGTATATGAAAAAGATAATGTATCAAATTCATAATCAACTACTACAACTCAGGAACACGTTTAATTCCCATGGAAATAGCGTGCCCTACATGCTTATCATAATTCAACGATTCAGTAGTAGAATCTGCTACAACACTCTGTCTGGAACTCTTTCAGCCGACCTCAGCACCATTAAGAGTGAAGACGAACCCGGACTGAGATTTTGAATCATCTCGATCCGTTTGGAAGCTAACATCTGCGTAACCGATTGCGCATATCTTAGTATCGCCTTCATAAGTCAATACCCTATCCTTAGTCCTCCGTAGGTACATGGATTCTTTTGGTACCGACTCGTCATACTCAATGCATATGCCACGGCTGGACGTGTGCATATCATGGCATACATGATTGATTCTATTGCAGATGCATAAGGAACACGACTCATGCGCTCAATCCCTTCAGGCGTCGTGGGTGACTGAGACTTGCTCAACTACATCCCAGACGTCATTGGAAGGTTCCCCTTCTTGGAGTTGGTCATGCTGAACTTCTCAAGAATCTTATCCAAATAAGACTCCTGACTAAGTGATAACGTTCGTCGTGATCTATCTCGGTAGATACGGATTCCTAATATGCGTTGTGCCTCACCCAGATCCTTTATATGGAAATGGTTCTTCAACCATTCTTTAACCGAAGATAGGAGAGGAATGTCATTTCTAATCAGGAGTATGTCATCAACATACAATATCAAGAATACAATCTTGCTCCCACTCGACTTGATATATAAGCATGGTTCTTCGACCGATCGAGTGAAACTATACTCTTTTATCACCTAGTCGAAACGATGATTCCAACTCCGAGAAGCTTGCTTAAGTCCATAAATGGAACGCTTAAGCTTGCATACTTTCTTAGGATGTTCAAGATCTATGAAACCTTCGTGTTGCACCATGTACAACTCTTCCTCCAAATAACCGTTTAAGAAGGCGGTTTTCACATCCATTTGCCAAATTTCATAGTCATGAAATGCGGCAATCGCTAAGATTATCCGAATGCAATGTAGCATGACTACAGGTGCAAAAATCTCATCATAATGCAATCCGTGCACTTGAGTGAAACCTTTTGCCACTAGTCGTGCCTTATAGGTATCTGGTTGCGCGTCTACAGAACGCTTTATTTTGTAAAGCCATTTGCACTGTAGAGGTTTTACCTAATTAGGTAAATCAACTAGATCCCATACGTTATTCTCATACATGGAGTCCATTTCGGATTGCATGGCTTCGAGCCATAGCTTTGAGTCAGAACCGGCCATAGTACCTTTATAGGTAGCGGGTTCATTATTCTCTAGGAGTAAAACGTCATTCTCCTCGACCATACTTTCTTATCTGTCCGGAGGATGAGAGACTCTACCCGACCTCCTAGGTTCCTCAGGAATGTTAACCGTATTATTAGTTGGAGGAACAACTTCCTCCATCCGTTCCTCGGTTATTGGTTCTGGAATCTCCGACAGCTCGAAGGTTCTATTACTTGTCTTGTTCTCGAGAAATTCTTTCTCTAAGAACGTCGCACTAGCCGCAACAAAAACTCGATGTTCGGTAGGCGAATAGAAGTAATGACCAAATGTTCCTTTTGGATAACCTATAAATATGTCTTGACCGATCGCGGGCCGAGCTTATCCTCGTGTCTCCACTTGACATAAGCCTCGCAGCCCCAAACCCGAATAAAGGACAAGTTAGGTACCGTTCCCTTCCACATTTCATATGGAGTCTTGTCAACAGCTTTAGTCGGACTTCGGTTAAGTATAAGAGCGGATGACAAAAGAGCAAAACCCCATAATGAATCAGGCACTACCGTGTGACTCATCATGGATCGAACCATGTCAAGTAAGGTTCGATTTCTCCGTTCGGACACACCATTTAATTGAGGTGTTCCAGGTGGAGTTAACTGTAGAACGATTCCACAGTCTTTAAGGTGTTGATCAAACTCATTTGAAAGATATTCGCCACCCCGATCTGAACGGAGTGCTTTAACCTTTCTACCCATTTGGTTTTCAACCCTGTTCTGGTATTCCTTGAATTTCTCAAAGAACTCACTTTTATGCTTCATTAAGTAGACATATCCGTATCTACTCAAATCGCCCGTGAAAGTGATAAAATATCTATAGCCATCTCTAGCGGTAATTGACATAGGTCCACAAACATCAGTATGTATGAGTCCTAATAGGTTACTAGCGCGCATTCCAACACCTTTGAAGGAAATTCGAGTCATTTTTCCAATGAGACATGATTCACACGTGCCACATGTAGAAAATTCGAATGCGGGAATAGTCCCATTATCGACGAGTTTCTTTACGCATTTCTCATTTATGTGTCCCATTCGACAATGCCATAGATAGGTTTGATCTTTGTCACCAACCTTTAATTTCTTATTATTCATGTGTAATACTTCCGTGGTTTGATCTAAGATGTAAATTCCATTCATGGAAACCGCTTTACCATAAATCATTTCATTGAAAGAGAAGCTTGACTATTATCCTTTATTAAAAATGAAAATCCGTCTTTATCAAGTACGGAAACTGAAATAATGTTCTTAGACAAACTTGGTACATAGTAACAGTTATTTAAAAATAACTCAAACCCACTAGGGAGCTGGATTACTTATGTTCCTTTGGAGACTGCAGCAACTCGTGCTCCATTTCAACTCGCAGTCCACATCACCCTTCCGAGAGGTATGATGTTCTTTAGGCCCCGCAAATGATTACGAGATGAGAAACACAACCAAGTATCAAGTACTCAAGTTCGAAACTTGCATGGTTAATCTCAATCATATGAATATAAGATGACATACCAACAGGAACGACGCGGCCTGCTTTGACGTCCTCACGGAACACGGGACAGTTCCTCCTCCAATGTCCAGTCTTGTGACAATGGTGGCACTCAATGTCACCGCCCTTGCTCTTTGCCTTGCCCTGTGAGCCACTAGTCTCACCAGGCCCACTCTTACCGTTTCCTGGCTTCTTGAATTTTGGCTTACCTACAGTTAGGTCGCCTGGAGCTTTGCCCTTACCTTTACCCTTGTTGGAAATCGTGAGAACATCCTGCTTCATGCTCCCACTCAATTTCATATCCTTCTCGGTCTGTACGAGAAGTGAGTGTAGCTCATGAGGACTTTTCTTTAAGTCATTCATGTAGTAGTTCGCCCTGAAAAGGGCAAAACCATCGTGAAGAGAATGAAGCATTCGGTCAATGACAATGCTCTCACTGATTTTGCAATCTAGTGCCTCCAACTTCTCGACATTCTCAATCATGTTAAGAATGTGTGGGCTAACCGGTTGGCCCTTTTGGAGTTTCGCATCAAAGAAGCGACAGGTATGCTCATAAGTAACGATTCTCGGTGCTTTTGAGAACTCGTTAGTGAGCGTGGTGAAAATCTTGTTCGCACCTTGGGCAATGAAGCGTCTCTGCAAATTGGTTTCCATTGCAAAGATGAGTACGTTCTTTATCGCACCCGCTTCCATAACGAAATCACTATAAGCAAGTGACTCGTTAACTCCCGCATTAGGGGCTGGTTTGACCGGTATTGGCTCAGTTAATTACTTGAGCTTACCGTCAGCAATGGCGACGATTCTCGTAGTGCCGCCTCCCGATCCAAAGTTGGACCCATCATTCTTCAGTCGCGTGTACTGATTCATGTTGTCCATAAAAACTTTCAGCCTTGACTCGCGTCTAAGTGTGGCACTAGGCATTGGGATTTTGTTATTTCCAGCCATTTGTTGTAACAGTAATGTAAACGTATTCTACACTGCGAAAGGAAGAATAAATAATAAGCATGTGCGTCGATTTTAATTTAAGTCTAATGAACTATTGTCATAACGCGAAGACTCAAAACATTTATACAATTGACCTTCCTCAAGAATTATATAAATGATCCCAAGACTCAATTATCTGTAAATTGATAAGCCAACCTTTTGGCTAATTCTACTGTTAGAATTCTTGGTCGATAAATTTCTGTAAATTCTATCTTTAATCCATCATAATCACGAGAAACTCTTCGGACTATAATGTTGAGATAAACTAAGTCAACACAAACTACTTACCCAACGTAAAAGGGGTCATATTATGCCTACCGACGAAGAAGGGATTCATAGTTGTTTGCCCTTATAAAGACTAATCTCAATTTCCGTTTTAGAGGAAGATCCCATCAACTTTATTTTAATTCATTTTAAGTGAACTAATATCTTGCATGCGTGAATGAATAAACTAAGGTGATGGCTTAATAAACATGTGACATCTGTATGTCTATGAAAACTAACATACAACCTATATGTGTCAATTTTCATGCATTTTAGTAGTAGGTGGTTTGGTTTTAGGAGGAATATGATGCATAAACTATCATATGAACGAAAAGCAATAGGAATGAAAAAACGTAAAAACAATAAAAAGGTCCTAGTGTGGCCCATTCTATCAAAATGAACATTACATACAAATTTGGAATCCTTCCTTGGACCCGAGAAGCTTGTCTCGATGTTCCATCTTGATCCATGTAGCGGGAGTGAGCTCCAATCTCCATCTTTAGTCTTCTTTTGAAAATTACAATAAATAAATTTACATAATAAACCTATTTATTACATTCTAATTTCAAAACCCAAAAACCAAAGAAAAATAAAGGAGATTCGAGATCTCAAATTACATTAAAATATATGTTCCCATCATTACGAAAACATAATTTGACTAAGGCCACACTAAGTATTACAAATTACAACCGATTGCAAAAATACGTAAATTAAACCATTCAAACGATTCATTCAACTAAAATAAAATGCATCAACTAAAAATAAATTAAACATACAAGACATAATTCTTTAATTATGTAGATTAAATTTATCCAAACCACCTATTTAATTGATTAAATTAAGTGACAATTCCTCAATTAATCACATTAATTTTAATCTTAATTCATATTAAACTTGTAATATGAATTTAATCCATCAATATTTTAAACTGCTTTAAAATAATTAGGTATCTATGAATTATGAACCGCTTCACAATTATTTATCATACATTGCAAATTTAATGTATAATCATTCTAGGCCAAAAACAACAAGAGAAAAAAACAGAAAATTTTTTTTCTTCAAAGAAATGCTCTCGGCATAAACAAACAGCCCAAAAAAAAAATTTCCTCGATTTTTCTTCAAAAACCGGAAAAAGACAAATTTTTTTTTTTTTTTTTATAAAATACTGCTGATCGTGAACAGTAACAGAAACACAATTTTTTTTTTTCTATTTCACGGCTTAAGCAGCAAAAAAAAAAAACAAACAGCCTTTTTTTTCTGCTCGGCATTTCAGCAATTCGAAAAAAACAGAAATTTTTTTTCTTTGCGGCAAAATGCCCTAAAAATAAAACATATTGATGAACAAGATCGTTTATAGTTGCTATTAACAAGATTTGCATCATCACCTTATAATTTGAACATGTAAATTTATGAAACATGATTCTAAACAACGATTTAGAACCATTGATGCCAAAAACTTTATAGCAAAAAACAATTTATCATCAACAATCAAGACTATTCCATTTACAATTTAATTTAATCCGAATTAAATCAAAGCATCTACAAATTCATTTTATTATCATCTTAACTGATTAAAACAACAATATGAATGAATCAAAACGGAACAAATCATCAAAAACAAGAACCATACTCGGCTGAAAAAAATTTTTCTCTCGGCCAAAAAAAAAATTTCCGCCGAACCAATTTTTTTTTTTTCGAAACCCTAAAAATTGTTTACATCCAATTTTATGAAAATCATCAAAATAAAATTCGTGGCCTTGGCTTTGATACCACTTGTGGGATTTATCTGTATGCATCCCTTTAAATTTAAGGACTATAACGAATATATCATGATGAATGCTAGTCATAAAATTAAATTACATAAACAAAAAAGGTAAAGAGATGAAGAATCAACCTTCGGTCCTAGCAAATTCGGCCTAAGAACAATATCGCAATGATATTCGCCTATTAGTTGCACCCAAGACGATATGAGAAATGCCCTTAACTTGTTGCTAGAATCGATCGCCAAAATTTCAGTAAATTAATTAAGGTTTTTCGTTTTTGTGTTTTTGATGAGAGGCAAGAAATGGGAAAAAGAATTAGGTTAAGAAAAATAACCTTCTCCCCTTTATAAAACCGGGTATAAGGAGAGAATACGGTAGATTTTTCTTTTCCTTTTTTCGGCCCATAATTTCCGAAATTAACAAGGAGTATAATTTCCTTATTTTCGGTTATTCCAAAAAATGTATAAAATGTGTTAAATATAAATTGTCATCTAGTGAGGATCGATCCCATAACCTCTTGGTTTGAGTACCCTTACTATTACCACTATGACACATTCATCTTGTTGATTAAATATAACCGATTATATTTAATTACGAATTAACATATTAATTCGTCCAAGCTTACATCATATACATTAATTAAATATAACTTATTATATTCAATTTACGAATTGATAGTTAATTCGTCTCAACTAATATTATTTAATTAGCATTAAATAATCGTCTCATCAACACATTGACTAACTGTTTAGTCATATAAGGCATCAATGTGATTACATTTCCATAACCACATCTCCCAAACACATCCTTTAGGTGTGACCTTTAGGGACCAGTTGATCACCGCCATCTGTATGATAATAACGTCAAACTTTCTAGCAAGCCAACCGTTAATCAACTGATTAAATACGAAGTATTCCCTTGTGAACCTGTAAGAGATTTACAAATGTTATCACACTAATTTGTGGAGGACACAAGCTCCAACAAAGTTTGCTAATGCTTGAGATTTAATTGCTGTCCTAAGTTCAAAGGTTATGTCATAAGTGCTTAGTTGTATTGACCATTTTGCCATTCTGCCTGAGAGCACAGGTTTTCTCAGGACAGATTTGATAGGGAGGTTAGTCCTGACAATTATTGGGTGACTTTCAAAGTAAGGTCTAAGTTTGGTGCAAGATATAATTAAAGCAAGTACATATTTTTCAAGTAAACCATACCTTGTTTCTGCATCCAGGAGACTTTTACTTACATAGTAGACATGGTGCTATTGGCCCTCAATTTCTTTAGTTAGAACTCCACTCACTGCTGTGTCAGTGACAGATAGGTAAACCGTCAGGGGTTTTCCTTTGTTTGGTTTAGCCAATAGTGGTGGGGTGGTCAGGTATGCTTTTAAGTCCTGAAAGGCTGCTTCGTGTTCAGGCAACCATTTGAATGACTTGTTCTTCCGGAGGAGGTCATAGAAGGGAATGCATCTTTCTGATGATCTGTATATGAATCTGTTTAGGGCTGCAACTCTTCATATTAACTTTTGGATGTCTTTGACTGATTTGGGAGATTCTAATTCCAGGATGGCTTTTATCTGTTTTGGGCTGGGTTCTATTCCTCTTTTGGTTACCATGTATCCCAGAAATTTGCCTAAAGAAACTCCAAAATGGCATTTGGAAGGGTTGAGCTTCATATTAAATTCTTCCAGGATCTTGAAAGCTACTTCTAGATCCCTGATATGATCTTCAGCCTTTTTTGATTTGACCACCATGTCATCAATATAGACCTCCATTGTATCCCTTATTTGATCTTTAAACATCATGTTGACCAAGCGTTGGTATGTTGACCAAGGATTCTTCAGGCCAAAGGGCATTGCTGTGTAGCAGTATATGCCTCTTTCTGTGATGAATGCAGTGTGTTCCTGGTCAGATGGGTACATCTTGATCTGGTTGAATCCACTTGAGGCATCCATAAATGTTAGGAGTTCGTGTTTTGATGCGGCGTCTACCATTTCATCTATATGAGGGAGTGGGAATGGGTCTTTTGGACAGGCTTTGTTGAGGTCTGTGTAGTCTACACAAACTCTCCACTTGCCATTCTTCTTTTGTACTACCCCCACATTTGCCAGCCACTCAGGGTACATGACCTCTCTTATCATTCCTATGTCTGGCAATTTGTCTACTTCTTCATTAATAATGGTATTGTATTCAGAGGCAAATTTTCTTCTTTTATATTGCACAGGCTTATAAGATTTGTCAATGTTGAATTTATGTGTGATGATGTTAGCATCTATACCAGTCATATCAAGATGAGACCAGGCAAAACATGAAGATTTACTCTTAAGAAAGCTTGCTAATTCTGGTCTGATATTGTCAGAGACATCAGATCCCACCAGTACATGCCTGTTAGGATACTCAGGGTCTAAAATAACTTGATCTATTTCCATTTTATTTTCTGCCACGTAAGTGGTCCTGATAGGGTACTGTAGTTGCTAGGCGAGAGACTTACCTGTCTTGGAAAGTTTCAACGATTTAGTGTAACATTCCTGGGCAGATTTTTGTTCACCTTTTATGGTTGCTACTCCCCATTCTGTCAGTATCTTGACACATTGGTGGTAGGTGGAAGGTATAGCCCTGACATTATGGATCCATGGTCTTCCTAGGATAGCATTGTAGGATGACAGGCAGTCCAGGACTCCAAATCTCTCATACGAGGAGTCTCCTTCCATATATGTTGGCAGGTATATTTCTCCCAGCATGTTTTTTGTCTCTCCACTGAATCCCACTAGGACATTTGATTTTCTTATGATTTGGCTTTCATCAATCTTCACTGCTTTAAGGACATCAAGCATGATCCGGTTTACTGAGCTGCCTCCATCTACTAGAATTCGCAGGACACGTGCAGTTCCTATTTGCATGGTGATAACCAGGATATCATGGTGTAGGTCAGGAATTCCCTGCATATCAGTGTCATTAAAAGTAATTTGAGGTAAATTTCTAGATTTAAAAGGAGATTTAATTTTTGACTTCCTAGAAATTTTCTTTGTAGCTGAATTGGTCAGGCCATAGATCTCAGATCCTCCATTGATGAATTTGACCTCATAGATGGGTGGTGCTGGGGGCAGGTCACGTCGTTGTCTTTCTTGATTCTTTCTTGCTCCATCATCTTCCCTGTTCTTTGATGGCATCAGGTCTTTTAGATATCCCTTCTTTAGTAGGTAGCCTACTTGCATGCGGAATCCCAGATATTCTTCTGTTGTGTGCCCTATGTCCATGTAGAATTCACACCATCTTGTAGTATCTTTCCTTGAGTTGGGGTTGTCTGTCTTCTTTTGCCATTTGACAATGTCTCCCATGTTGTCAAGTCTTTTGATCAATCCTGCAATATCAACAGAGAAGTTATATTCTTGGATAGGGGGATAAGTAAAGGAATTACCTCATTGTTCTTGTGCATAGTTGACTTTTGATATGTCAGGCCTTTTATAAGGAGATGGCCTGGAACTGCTCCCTCTGTGGTTGGAAGTTTTTGTGTTGACTTTGTCATATCCTGAGTTATTGTCAGTGTTGTATACTGATACGTGCCTAATGTATAGTCTTTTTAGCCTATTTCAGCACGTATTTCTATGCATTTTTATACTATTTTTATAGTATTTTGCCCCGAATTGGCTACTTTGGTTCGTTTTGTCCTTTTTGTAGAAATGAACGCGAAAGTAGTGGAATCGTACCCTTTTTCGTCCTTTTAGCATGCATTTAGAGGAGACGGGATTTTCCAGAGTGAGATACTGCATTGGAGCGCGTCAAGGCACGGATTACCAGGCAGTCAGACGTGGACTTGAGCTGAATTGAAGACAGAAGACTCGATCGAGTAGTTTTACCACTCGATCGAGTAGTTTTACCACTCGATCGAGTGGTTTTCAGAGTCCCAGTTGGTCGATCGAGTGGTTACTATGCTCGATCGACAGGTGCTGAAAAGAGAGTTACTCGATCGAGTAGATTGTGCTGAGGTTTGCTCGATCGAGTGGTTTTATTCCACTCGATCGAGTGGTTTCTGCTGGCGTGGGCTTTAATTAGCCCGTGAGTTGTTTTATTTCGCTAAACTAAGTTGTTTTTCTATTTAAGCACTCATTTACTAGGTTATTAGGTATCGAATCATTCATTATCTATCGTTTTACTTAGCTTTTATCTATCAAACTTTACTGCGTTCTACATTCCTCTTCACTGTAACTTTACTTTGGGATTTACTTTGCTCAGATTCGATTGTTCTTTACGCCGGATTCGCACGATTGTAATTCCTTTCTCTTCTCTTAATAATAATAAATCGTTTGTTTGTTTTAATTCCTTGTTTACTTCATTTATTCCTTTGCCCTAATTCTCTTTTATGCATTTTATTATTTATTTCATTATGTTTATTGTTAATTCGTCATTTGTTATTAATTTTGATATTGATAGCGATATGAGTACCTAAATTTAATGCATGTTGGGATTAGGGGATCTGCGGTAGGAATGTGACGATGTAGTAAATGAAATAGATGAATTAATTGTGAGATTCTGTCACCATAGCAATTTAATTGTATTTATCGACTTAGTTGAGTGCACGCTTCTGAGTCACCTCTTTAATCTGGCTAAAATTAATCCTAGATCGAAAGATTGGACTAAATAGGCCTGCTATGAACAGTAGACTACCCTGACGAGAATGAAAGTTTAAGTTAGTGGTATTTTAGGATAGAAAGTGGACCGAAAGGACCTTTCCACATCCGTCTTGCATTAATTCGTCCGAGTTCTTTACAGCTGAGTCACTGGACTACCGTAGTGAACCGAATTCCCGACATGTCCCTTCTCTATCTGATAGTTTAATCCTAATTTCTTGCCTTTACTGCTCTTGTCTCTACTTCTCTTCCTTTAAACTTCGTAGTTTAGAAAACAATTCAAACAAACCCCCCATTTGTGACCAAATAGACGGACTTCTACAGATATCTTGCCTCCCTGAGGAGATCGACCTGACTTCCCTAGCTATATAGTTAGTTTAGTTAGTTTATTTTTGATAGGTACACGACAGACGTATCAAATTTTGGCGCCGTTGCCGGGGAGGCAATTGGCCTATCTGTTTTTGTTTCGTTTATTTTTTTCGTCTAAGGGAATTTTTATTCCTTGAGGCAGTTCTTATTTATTTTCTTTCAGTGTTGTTTATGCCAAGGTCAGACAGGTTTGAATGAGTTTCAGCTGATTCAGAACCAGAGAGATTGTTCAGGCATAGACTCCGTCTGCAGAGAAAATCACGAAAGGAAGACTTGATACTTTCGAGCCAAAGCTAGATCATTCTCTTTTCGCAGAAGACATTCCTAATTTTGCCGATCAACCAGTAAAGATGCCAAAACTTTCTAGTCATTCGGTGCCTAAAGCAATCTCAATTCCAAAGGGTTTCAATCTCCAGACTGAGGATGGGAATACATTCGACATCCGTCCTTCCTACATCAATCTGGTGGAGAGAAATCTTTATAGAGGTGTGGCAGGTGAAGACCCGAGGAAGCATATGGAGGTCTTTACAGACTACTGTTCTACTATCCCCGCCACTAAGGGAGTAACTAAAGACAAGATTAAGGAGGTTATGTTTCCTTTTTCTTTGACTGATTCAGCTAGTTCTTTGACTGATTCAGCTAGGGAGTGGCTGACTGACTTGGACCGCACAGCTGCAGGGGTTACAGATTGGGAGTCTCTTGCTCTTGCCTTTTACAAGAGATATTTCCCTCCACAGCGCACCAATCTGTCGAGGGCCAAGATTACCAGTTTCAAGCAGCCTCCCGATGAGACTTTATATGAGGCGTGGTCCCGATTCAAGAAATTGGTGAGGTCTATTCCTCACCATGGTTTTGACCCATGGTTTATAGCTAACCAGTTCTACAATGGGCTGTATGATGACCACAGAGCCATACTTGATGCGTCATCTAGTGGGAGATTCTAGGAAAATACCGATGATGATAAGGGATGAGCCCTTATTGAAGAGATGGCGAATCACAGTGCTGAGTATGGAAACCCTAGGGATAGTATAAGAACAGTTCATGCAGTCGATAAGCAGGTCGTGGCTCAGCTGGAAGCCATGAATGCTAGATTTGACAAGTTGGAGTTACATGCTACTGGGAAGCCTCAGACGGTCCATGTTCTTCCTAGAGGAGAGACCGTCACATATGAGAGATGTGGGAGCAATGATGGCCACACTGCTGTTGGCTGTCTTACGGAGAAGGAACAAGTCCTTGCCTTTCAACAATATAGGCAAGGAGGGGGTTCCAATTAGAACAACTAAGGGGCAGTCCATCCCAATTTGCGGTGGACTAGTCAAAATGTGCTCAATCCTACCCCCCTCCGCACTAGCAGCAGCCGTATGTTCCTCCACATAAGAATCAACAAGGCTTTCAGAAGCCTCCTTCCTTCCCTCCTCCGAATCACGGTGCATCATCTTCCGGTGGGGTGAGTGAAATAGCTGAGCTTAAGTCTATGTTGCAGTCCTTTACAAAGCAGTGGCAGTTGAGTGATCAACAGAAAGATGCATCCATTAAGGCACTTGAAACTCAAGTTGCCCAGTTAGCCACGAATCAATCCACAAGAAAGCAGGGTCAGTTACCGACTCAAAATGAGAAAAATCCACATGAGACGGTAAATTTAATCAATTTGAGAAGCGTTCATTCATATGAGGGACCGGAAATGCAAAAATCAGACCCAAGGAAGGCTATAACTGATGATGAACAGTGTTCTGGTGAAGGAAATGAGCTGACAGCTAAGAAAGTGCTCGATCGACTGGTTTTTGGAGGTCGATCGAGCAGATTTGATGATAAAAGTACTCGACCGAGTGGATTTTCTACTCGATCGAGTGAACAGGAAAATGAAGCTGTTCGATCGAGTGAAAATTCCACTCGATCGAGTGATGTTGCTGAAAAAACTACTCGATCGAATGGGATTTTTGGTCGATCGAGTAGTTTGGATGACGGGTAGCTTGATCGAGAGCCTGCTAGTGCTCGATTAAGTGAGAAATCACCGGAAGGACCTCGTTCAAGAGGAAAGAAGCGTCCAAAGGATACAGAGCTTGCTCCAGCTGACACATTGGAAGAGAGAAACAAGGGACTCGAGATACCCATCATGGTTCCCTTCCCGAGGCATCTACAGAATACTAAAGCTAACCAACAGTTTGGCAAATTTGCCGAAATTTTGAGAAGCTTGCAGGTCACTGTACCGTTCACCGAACTGCTGACACAGGTACCCTCTTACCTTAAATTTATGAAAGAAATTTTGACGCGTAAGAGGCATATTAGTGATAATGAGATGGTAGCCTTAACTGAGGTGGGGTCGGCCCTAGTTCAGAATAAGTTACCTCCGAAACAGTCAGATTCGGGTAGTTTCTCAATTCCGTGTCATATCGGTACCCATTTGATTGATAACGCGCTATGCGATCTTGGCGCTAGCGTGAGTGTCTTACCATCGTCTTTGGCTAAGAGACTTGGTTTGACAAAGTTTAATTGCACCAACATGACTGTCCAGATGGCCGATCGTAGTATATAACGGCTACTAGGTGTAATAGAAGACTTACCTGTTAAGATCGGGAGGTTCTTTATTCCCGTTGATTTCGTTGTCTTAGACATCCCCGAAGATGAACACACCCCTATTATCTTAAGGAGACCATTTTTGTCTACTGCCCGTGCAGTTATAGACATCGGGGGGAAGACTTTGACCTTTCAGGTAGGGGACGAGGAGCTGATATTCCATCAGTCTAAGTTCCGGAGGGCTCCCATGCAAGCTCAGCCTTGCAATGCTCTCTCTTCTATTGACCCTATTATTGACACTCCAGATGAAAATTTGGAGTATTGTGCTGCTATTGTTACCCCTCCGCCTCAAGTTGAGAGCAAAAAGGAGGAAAGTTCGTCTGTTTTCCTTGCTGTAGGTACAGATGAAAGCAATAAAGGAGCGGTCAAAGGGCATTGTACAATTAAGGTCAATCAAATTGGGAATGACGATGCTAAAGCCGGTGATAAAGGAGCAAGGATGAGGAAAGTTCGTGCATATGTGGATATGAACTATTTCCCTCCTAAAGAATTAAATGATTTAAATTCATGCTCATGGAAGCTGAAGAGGACAATCAATGTTGCTGAAATGACGTCCTCCAGTCAGGAGCCCTCCAAGGGGCTACTGAATTGCATTGGGAAGTGAGCAGGGAAATGCCCCGTGTAACACCTTGTAAAAACCAATTTTTGAATTTTCCGTTGAATTTCTTTTATTGCTTTTAATTAGGACAATTAGCTTTTAGATAGTTTTTAGCGTAGATTTAAGACTATAGACTGTTCTTATACGTATTTGGTATTTTGGGATATTTGTGCACGTGTTTTTATGCAGGTTTGGGGAATTTTTATGCATTTTAAAGGAATAAATGACGAATTAAAGAGCTTACGCGAGAAAAGAGCTCGATCGAGTGGCTCCTGTTCAGTCGATCGAGTAAAGCACTTATGGGGAGTTCTCGATCGAGTAGATTTTTACTCGATCGAGTAAATGGATAATAAAAGTGCTCGATCCAGCGGTTATAAACCACTCGATCGAGTAGATTGGGAAAGGACGCAGGGAGTTTCTTCCTTAACTTCTTTGTTTTTAATTCTAATTTCATTTAACCCCAATTATTTCGTCCCTCTTCCCCTAATTGCGACAAAAAATCCCCAAATCCCCATTTTAATTGCTCTAAATACCAAATCCGTCACCAACATTCTCTTGCTTGCTAATTAATCTTTCAAAGCCCTCTATTTCCCCCTTGATTTGTGCTAGTTTACACGGTTTTATAGTGGGTTTAGGGTTTGCGTTTTTTCGAACAAAAATCGCCATCTTTGCTTGTTATTGAAGATTAATTGTAATTTGTAGGTTTCTTCTCATCAAGATGGATTCTAGCTCACTACCTTCCACCAGCTCGTCTTCTAGTCCATCCCTGTCTGAGACGGTGGCCCCTGTTGTTGCCACTGCCTCCGCTTTAGTTAGTACCGCAGCTCCTGTTTTCCTAGTTTCAGTTCCCGGTACCGTTTTCACCCCACCTAGCTCTGCTGCTAGCTCGGTTTCGGCTGCCACTTCCGTTACGGCCACCACCACTGCTAGCCTTTCTTCGTCAGTGGTGGCCACAACAGCCATTACTACTACTCCAGCCGCCGTTTTCACACCTGTGGCGGACTAGCCGACAGTTGCAGCTGCCTTTAGAGCGGCTCCAGTCCCTCTCACCGTCACTGAGCGGGCTACTACTTTGGGTTCTAGGGGCCGGGGCTGAGGTCGTGGACGTTACCGTTCTACATCAGCCCCTGCTACCTCTACTTCTGCTGTACCTTCTACTTCAGTTGCTCCTTCTACTTCTGGCACGGTTACTTTTCGAGGGGACACTTCCCTCGACTCTCACCCAGACTATCCGCAGGTAATTTTTGTTAACGCCTTTCATCGTAAGAGGTTTTATCACCTCCTAGGCTGCGAGTTTGTACCTTCCCGGTTTTTAGATAAACCGGCACTTGAGAGACTCGGTTTTTACGAGTCGGTTTGTGAATTACTACGGGGCATGGGGATGACTGGCCTCATTACTATGAGCGGTCGTACCTTTCTGGAGCTGAGTCTTGAGTTCCTCAGCTCCTTCACCTTCTCCTCCGGGGCATACGATGCTGACCCCGCTAGTTCTTCAGTGTCTTTCCGGTTGTTTAACCAGACTTTTCAGATGACTTTAGAGGAGTTTGGTAGGAGACTTGGCCTCTCCTCTACGGGCGACACTACCGCCCCTAGGAGGGTCATTCGTCAGCTTTGGCGGACCCTGGCCCATACCACTTTTACCGAGCGAAAGCTCACCCAGGTCCACCTTCCCCCTGCCCGTTATTCTCTTAGGTTGATGGCGAGCACCATCTTCGGCCGAAAGGAGCCGAACAACATCACAAACACTGAGCTCTCCATTCTGGGCGGTTACCTGAACGTTGACTGTGAGGGTCCTTTTACCCTCAACATAGCTTACTTGACCACCCAGTACTTTCAGGCCCAGGGGATGAAGGAGACGGGATCTATTGCTTGCGGTGGCATAGCCACTATTCTTTCCCGTTCCCTCTTCCCCGTCTGGCCTCGTGACTTGCAGTACCTCGAGGGAGAGAGGTTACTGAGTCTGGATGCCATGCTTTCTCAGCATTGGCTGACCCCAGACTACCGGACATGGAAGATAGACGGTTCCTTGTCTGTGGACTTACCTTGTGACACTCTCCCCCGTCTAGACCCCTTGCCTACTGTTGCTAGGGGTACCCGATTGCCACCTCCACCTGCTTTCCACCTTCCACTCCGACCACCTCCCACTATACCCGCCGCCAAGAAGCGGCGTAGAGTTGAGACTGGAGAGGGGTCTACACCTTCAGGGAGTACCCAGCCTTCCACGGCTACTCCCATACCGAGCCCTACTCCTACTCCTACTCCCACTCCCACCGACCAGACACAGGTTCAGCCGGTTTTTCCGGCTACTTTCGTACCACCTCCGCCCTTTGTGGCGTCCGCGGTCATGGACCAAGGGCGCCGTGACGGTTTGTTGCTTGAGATTGCAGAGCGACATGCTTGTATGGAGAGGAACTTAGCTCTTACCTTACACCCTCTGTACGAGTACCACTTGAGGCGACACCGTCCGATCCCAGAGGGCTGGCCACACCCTTCCTTCTACCGGTACCCAACTGAGGGGTACCCGGTGTCCGCTGAGGAGAAGGAGGACGAGGACCCAGAGGTGGCAGTGGAGAGAGCTCGAGCTGAGGAGCGGAGGAGGAGAGAGGAGGAGGCTGATCCGGAGTTCACGGTGGTGGGCGACGACGCCGATGAGTAGCTACTGGTCTACTCACTTCCCCAGTTTTCTGGCTGGTTTAGGGAAGTTCGCATTTTGTATGTATCTCTTTCTCTTTTATTTTGTCTCCTTTCTATTTCTTGTTTTTATTTATTTATTGGTTGTATATTCCCGTTCCCCTGTATATATCTGCTGGTGTATGCTGGAGGACAACGAGGGCGTTGTCCGTTTTGGTTTGGGGAGGGTATTGCATCCTTTTGAGTCTGCATTTGCATTTGTTTTGCATTCACGTTTATTTTTCAGCTTTGCATTGTTTTTTATTTCTTTAAAATAAAAAAAAAAAAAATTTCAAAAAATTAGAAAAATTTCAAAAATCCAAGAATTTCACGTTTATTTTTGCATATAGGTTGAGTCGGAATGGTAGATTTCCGTGATGATAATGCACTATAACTTGTCATTTCACTTGAGCCTTGCACTTTTTTTTGATAGTTATTAGCTTTGTCATACGCATAGTCTACGAGTTTCTGTTCAAATATAGATGACTGTTTAGACTTGACCTGATGAATTGGCAAACTACTTGATAAATTCTGAGTTTTAGAGCCCATAAATGGTGACATTCATGACCAGTTCATTAGGAATTGAGAGTAGTACTCCCTGCATAGCATGTTCATCATTTTTGCACTTTTATGACATTCAATTTCTTGTCAAATGCACATATTCAGGTTTGTGGTTGGTGTCACATGCAGGGAGGTGCTTGCAAATTTTCCCTTTTCCTTATATTTTTTCACCCATTTAGCTCCACATAAGCCAAAACTTGCCTTTTTGACCCATTAGCTACATCCCAAATTAAGCCTGCCTAGTCAAGCTAGTTTAGTATGTCTTTTGTGATATGATTTTCCGTCTGCAGTTTGGCCCGTATCTTTTGTATGGAGTTGGTGGAAATTAAGGAAGGAAAAAAAAAGAATTGAAAAAGAAAAAAAAGAGGAAAACGTGAAAGAGAAAGAAAAAGAAAAAAAATGAAAAAAGAAGAAGAAAAGAAAGAGTTCACGTGAAACAGAAGAAAAAAGAAGTTTGAGAAAAAAAAGTGTTGATTTGTTTGTTGTGATTCATTCAGACGGTGTTAAAAAAAGGAAGTTTGTGACCGTCTGAATCCTCCATTCTTATTCTATATTTTTGAGGAGATTGTGTTTGAGTTTAGTGAGTTGTGTGCCAAATGAAGGGCACTTATACCTAGTTTTTCAGTCAGTTGAGATTCGGATGGTTTATTATGGTCCTGTTAGGAACTAGCTTGACGCTTTTACCTCCACATTTCCATAACCTGTTTTGCCTTTTCTCACCTAAACCTCACTATTCCCATATTATTTGTAAGCCCTCATCTGTGACGGACATTATTGGTTGGAGTGTGTGCATTAGTACTTGAACTGTCTTCATTTTTGTTGCATGCATGCTATGTAGGTCGCAGTTAGGTGAGTGACTGTCTTTTCTTCTCTCTTTTACATATAACATTCACCCTCTGCTTCATGAGAGAAGAGTGACCACGAGAGAGTCCGATTTTGTTGGTCTTGCAAGGTCGATAGGTTGGCTATATTTCTGAACAGCTTATAACTCGTTTGCGTATTGACTGCTTAGCTTTAACTCACTACAAAAGAGCACTTCTATAGCGGCGTTTAATTTTTATTCTAGCGGCATATGTAAATGCCACAAAAACTTATAGCAACATTTGAGTAAATGCCGTTAGATCCAGTGTCGCTAAAAGTCTTTGCTAGCATTTAATGGATATGCTGGTAAATGGCAATATAAACGCCATCTAAACCCATTTTATAAATTTTGGGATCCACCATTTTTCTTTTCCTTTAATATAATGCATTGATATGCGTGAATTTTTTTTAAGGCTTTTTGCCATTTTAATACAGTACTCCGTAGTATTTTTTGTGTATAAAATAAAAAGTAGCTATTTAAAAAATAGACAAAGCATCTAAAATATTGTATATATAATATTGAAATTAAAATTTGTCATTACAAAAGGCTTATACCATCCAACAGTAATCAAAAGATAACCCAAGCATAAATTGGTATAATCCAAAAGTACAAATTTCTAGAGTTATAGTCATCAGAACATAGGCCTGGATCTCGCAACATAGCAATTACTTCAATTTCAGTATAATAAAGCTTTGTGAAAACCAAAACGCCATATCCGACCTGGACAAAGGAAACCAACGATTATCTAACTAAGGATTGTGGCGGCTACGAACTCTAACTAAGGATATCTCTACCAAATAAGGCCACCTTTAGCATGGTTAACTCCTCTTGCATTTTTCTTTGCACCTCGAGATTGTCTTCTTGTATCTTGACACATTTATCATTCACCTTTTTGAGCTCGGACTCGAAAAACTGGATTTTCTCATTACATAAATTGTGATCATCATCAAATACCTCTTTGTTAGCAGTGAAAGTCGCTGATAGAAGGGATGATGGCCCATTACCAAGACCACGGACTCGACCAATGAAATGAGCAAGTTGAGATTGTTCACCCCCCGGCTGCCAATAGCTATTCCAATCAACCGTTACCCTCTTGTTCTTAGGCAAATTCCTGATATGGGCCATCATAGTTGGTCCCCTACGTTTAGTAGTTACAGATTCAGACTGATCTATAAAGATAAAGATAGAGGAAATAAATTTACATTACATGATAAAAGGACTTAAATCAGTCGTGTAGTAGAACATCATCAATAACCAAAAGCAAACATGGATCAGTGCTAGTTATGTTTAACAGAAAATCATTAATAGGAGGTATTAGTGCTTCTGATCAATAACCAAAATATGAAATTCATCTCATTTGGCTAAATACAAAGCTAGTGTTACAGCCCTTATTAGCAAAAATCACACCAATAGTTTTCTAATATAAGATTTATTCTTAAACTTAACGAATGTCAAAAGTAATATTAGAAGTACCAAAAGTAAATACAAGCTATAACCAATTTGAGAAATACCAAAAGTAAATACAATCTTCATAAATTTAGCAAATACCTGAGAAATGTCAGAAGACTTCGAACACATAATCCAGTGTTCCTTCTATATAGATTGAAAAACGACACGAATGTCAGAAGACTCAAAACACATAATTAGTGAATGATGAGTAGTGCATAAGATTGAGCTCCAAGTAAGCAAAACTAAAGAATTACCGTAACAAGCTAATGAATTTGACACACTGAAAATCAATGCATCCGATTTCTCATTGCTAGTAGAACAATTGTCGGGAAAAAGCATGGTTATATTGAACTAGTTCCCGGTGTATCCGATTTAAGCTATCGATAATTTAAACCACTCCAAAATAACGAAAAAGGTAATACCTGGAGTCGGCAAAATAGATGGCATATGATTAAATACAACCCGTAGGCAAAATAGATGGCATATGATTAAATACAACCCGACTGTCATAATCTTCAGACTTCAGAGTTATGTTTAGATCCACACATTTGCGTCACACAAACTAATGGTGTATCTAACCAAACCATGAAACTACACAAATTCTATTTAAGACAGGTACTATCCGTCTCAAGCTTAAGGCGGGTCAAATACATACCAAATCACCCCACTTGTTGACTAAAAAATGGCAAAAGATTTGCCTTTATTATCACCATATGGTAGTATTTGACATGTCTTAACCTTAAGACGGATAATGCCCGTCTTAAACAAGACTTACTGATGAAATTAAGCTAAAGATTTAACACTTACCAGGTTTCATCAAACATAATCAATCAACAGGAAAAGATGCAAACACAACCAATCTAGTTGCGGACTTCTAAATAAGTAAGTTGTTGCCATGTAATACTATACTCAGCAAAACATATCATACTATCAACAGACAACCAACACACAAAACATACTCCAACATTTTTCATTTAAACATTTTATCAAACAGTTAACCTTCATGGTCAAAATCATAATTAGATATTGGCAAAACATTTAGGGATTTAAGTGTAACAAATTAAATCTAAAAATTTGAAAAAACATCACAAAAAGTTCAAATCAATTAGAAAAATAGATTGCATATGATTGATGATTAAAAAAGAGGAAGAAGAGGAGCAAACTTACAGGGATGAATGCACCGAACGAAAAAAAAAATGAAGTTAGGGTTTAAAGCTATTTTAATTCTCTATGTGATTTAGGGGAAATAAATCTATTTTCACTCTCTTTGTTTTTTGAGGAGTAATGAAATGTATCTGAAATAATTTGGGAAAATAGCGGCAAAGGAGCGCGCGTAGTGAAAATTGGGGTTAGTGACTATCGTGACGTTTGTGGGGTATGTGTAATTAAATGCCATGTTAAGTATGGGTATAAGGTGGCATTTCTATTATTTGCTGCTAAATAAATGTCATTACAAGTATGTATTATTGTAGTGACTGTTAGTTTTTGTTGCATTAAACTGGTTCAAGTAGACAAGTTAAGCTAGCTCTGAGTTTTCATTTCCGTTCCATTAGTTGCATTTTAGTTTACTCGAGGACGAGTAAAGGTTCGGTTTGGGGAGATTTGATACGTGCCTAATGTATAGTCTTTTTAGCCTATTTTAGCACGTATTTCTATGCATTTTTATACTGTTTTTATAGTATTTTGCCCCGAATTGGCTACTTTGGTTCGTTTTGTCCTTGTTGTAGAAATGAACTCGAAAGTAGTGGAATCGTACCCTTTTTCGTCCTTTTAGCATGCATTTAGAGGAGACGGGATTTTCCAGAGTGAAATACTGCATTGGAGTGCGTCAAGGCACGGATTACGAGGCATTCGGACGTGGACTTGAGCTGAATTGAAAACAGAAGACTCGATCGAGTAGTTTTACCACTCGATCGAGTGGTTTTCAGAGTCCCAGTTGGTCGATCGAGTGGTTACTATGCTCGATCGACATGTGCTGAAAAGAGAGTTACTCGATCAAGTAACTATTCTACTCGATCGAGTAGATTGTGCTGAGGTATGCTCGATCGAGTGCTTTTATTCCACTCGATCGAGTGGTTTCTGCTGGCGTGAGCTTTAATTAGCCCGTGAGTTGTTTTATTTCGCTAAACTAAGTTGTTTTTCTATTTAAGCAAGCATTTACTAGGTTATTAGGTCTCGAATCATTCATTATCTATCATTTTACTTAGCTTTTATCTATCAAACTTTACTGCGTTCTACGTTCCTCTTCACTGTAACTTTACTTTGGGATTTACTTTGCTCGGATTCGATTGTTCTTTACGCCGGATTCGCACGATTGTAATTCCTTTCTCTTCTCTTAATAATAATCAATCGTTTGTTTGTTTTAATTCCTTGTTTACTTCATTTATTCCTTTGCCCTAATTCTCTTTTATGCATTTTATTATTTATTTCATTATGTTTATTGTTAATTCGTCATTTGTTATTAGTTTTGATATTGATAGCGATATGAGTGGCTAAATTTAATGCATGTTGGGATTAGGGGATCTGCGGTAGGAATGTGACGATGTAGTAAATGAAATAGATGAATTAATTATGAGATTCTGTCACCATAGCAATTTAATTGTATTTATCGACTTAGTTGAGTGCACGCTTCTGAGTCACCTCTTTAATCTGGCTAAAATTAATCCTAGATCGAAAGATTGGACTAAATAGGCCTGCTATGAACAGTAGACTACCCTGACGAGAATGAAAGTTAAGTTAGTGGTGTTTTAGGATAGAAAGTGGACCGAAAGGACATTTCCACATCCGTCTTGCATTAATTCGTCTGAGTTTTTTTACAGCTGAGTCACTGGACTACCGTAGTGAACCGAATTCTCGACAGGTCCCTTCTCTATCTGATAGTTTAATCCTAATTTCTTGCCTTTACTGCTCTTGTCTCTACTTCTCTTCCTTTAAACTTCGTAGTTTAGAAAACAATTCAAACAAACCCCCCCATTTGTGACCAAATAGACGGACTTCTACAGATATCTTGCCTCCCTGAGGAGATCGACCTGACTTCCCTAACTATATAGTTAGTTTAGTTAGTTTATTTTTGATAGGTACACGACAGACGTATCATATACTTTGAAGCCCTTATCTTCTTCCAGCCGAATATAGCCTATGGCTAATGCCTGGACATCTTCAAAGGTATGACATGGCTTCATAGTCATTGCATCGTAGAAGTCATTGTCCAGGGGTAGCCCTTGCCTGAAAGCTTCCACGGCTGTTCCAACATCACATCTGGGGATTGACACCTTTTCTTTGTTAAATCTCGTCATGTAGGATCTAATTGATTCACCAGGATTTTGCTTGATCCTGTATAGATCACTGGATCTCTTCTCAAGTTCCCTGCTGCTGGCAAACTGATGGTTGAAGGAGTTGACCAGGTCAGCAAAGGACTTGATGCTTCCATTTGGTAAGTTTATGTACCATTGTAGGGCAGGCCCATTCAGGGTTGTCCCAAATCCCTTGCACATGCAGACTTGTCGTAGTTCACTGAGGATAGAAGCTGCCAACATCCTTTGTTTGTTGTAGGCTGCATGATTTTGTTGATCTGTAGTCCCATGATAGATTCTCATCGAAGGAACCACAAATTTCTTTGGCAAATCTATCCTTGCTATCTCATCCACAAAGGCTGAGTCAGCATAGCTTTCTGGATTTACCTCTTCAATGGGAGTGGGTACTCCAGGGATCTTTTCGAATTTTTCATGGAGTTTATGAATTTCCTGGAGCATGGCCATCATGATTGCTGTGTTTGTTTGATCCGGTATAGCTTTTTCATTAGGAATTTCTTCTGAGTCTGTATCTTCTCCTGCTCTGGACTTTGATGGAGTAGGAATACCAAAGTTGGAGAAATCAATGTTCCTGATGATTGAGGAGAATGGCGTGCCGGGTTGAACCTTCAATTTTGATCCTGAAGCTTTGCTGGACTCTGATTCCTTTAGTTTTGCGACTTCAGCTTCAGCCTGGGTCATTTTCTGTTTCAGCTGTTCCATTTCCAACAACTGTTGTTGGCGGCGACGATTGTTATTCAATCTTTGTCTTGATCATTTTTGAATTTTTTGTCTTTGTTTGGTTTTGGGTTTTGATTATTTTTTTAGCTAGATGCCCCACGGTGGGCGCCAATTGTTTTAGCAGGATTTTACTGAATAAGAACATCCTGCCAGGGAAGATTTAAGGAGTGATCTAACTCAATTTAACTCGCCTGACTGATGTATCTAAATAAACAATTGAACAAAAAGTAAAGACACAAAGATTTATACGTGGAAAAACCTTGGGAATAAGGGAAAAAACCACGGGCACCAAGCCAGGAGGGATTTTCACTATGATTTAAAGTAGCCTGACAGGGAATTTGTATGTCAGGCGTCACAGGCTAAGAGTGTTGCTCAATTATATGTTGAATACAAGAATAAGAGTAGTAGTGTGGGTATACGAGTGGGTGAGTATCTCTGTCTCTTCTCTAGTCTTCTCTTCTATTTATAGTCGCTTCAAAACGGTCTCCTCAAGTTTGTTTAGGGTTTCTTGGTTTATAGGACTCGTGCCCTATTTACCCGGAAGTGGTTGATTGACCCATTCTTCATTCCAGCCGTTGCCCTTGATCCTTTCCTCTATGTTCATCCTTTGAATAGGTCTTCCTTGTTTATAGGGATTTTGTTTATATGGCGTGATCGTGTTTCTCTTGTCTCATGTCCAGCTTTGATGATACTACTCTTGTGCCTGATGTGGTGTCTTTTCAGGCCAGGCTTAGTAGTTGTTTATCCTGAGTTTCTCTCCTGCTTGGTGCCTGTCCAGGCAGTCCAAATGCCTGGCTTTAAGTATGTCTTGTTCAGATTTTGGCCTTGGACATTGCCTGATTCTTGTCTAGTCAGACAGGATAATTCTGGGCCCAACAAGTACCAAAAATAATTACCTAAGTATTACTAACAGAAGTCAGCGGTAAGTAGGGTCGATCTCCACAGGGAGGCGGTCACTATGGACTTGTCTATTCGGTCTGTCTAAGGTCACAATTGGGGGTTTGATTTGTTTAAGCTAAACTAAATAAGAGTAAAGCGAGAGAAGATAACAAGAGAGATTATCAAGAGAGAGAGAGAGCGAACTAGGATTGTCGGGTCATCAATGAATGTCAGATAGTTGCAGCTAAGGTCATAGATCAGTCAATTGTATCGGTCTAAGGAGCAACGAATATCTTCTTCCGATCTCAATTCGCCCTAAAATACTATTAGCTTAGCTTACGCCCCATTAAAGCATCCTAATTAGCAACTAACAATAATTCATTGAATCCCCTAAATACTAGCAGGAGATTTAGCTATGCATAATAGTAAATAGAACAAGAGCGAAAGATAAAGAAATAGTAAACATCGTAAATTAAGGAGAGAGTAAAGAGAGAATTACAGATTAGAGTCCGGAAAAAGAGAGAAAAGCAGCGTTCAACAGTAAGTAATTCGAAAAGTAATGTATGAAGTCCCCCCCAAAACCTCATGTCGTCTTTCCTATTTATAGGAAAGACAATTATTAAACCTAGAAAACGAAATTAAACTAAAGAAGCTCGAGCCCATTAGATAATTACTCGATCGAACAGTTTAGAACTGATCGATCGAACACATTCATGGCAAAACCTCTCGATCGAGTAAACAAGCAACTCGATCGAGGAACTCTTAAAAAGCACACTTTGATCAAGCAATGATTTCACTCGATTGAGGTCTTCTCCTCTCCAAAATACTCGATCGAGCAACAAAAGCCTTCGATCGAGTAATTTTGACTCAGCCATCTCATTGCATCGTTAGTTCCAGCTTTGACCTGCCAATTTAGCTTCCGAAATGACTTTACGCGCCCCAAGGCAGCAGCATTTCCGCTCCAAATCCACTCACCTCCTAAATGCAAGTAAAACGGACGATAAAAGGCTTGATTCCGCTACTTTCAGGTCCATTCCTGCAAATAAAGCAAAACAAACCAAAGTAGAATATTCGGGACATTTCGCAGCATAGAGCCACGAGAATCGCATTGAAATGCATGCATAAGAGACTTAAAAAGACTATATAAAATGCACGTATCAATAAGACCGCGGATCCCCCTAAATCCTAGCACAAGGGATTTAGCTATACATAATTAAATGAAGAACATCATTTAAAGTAGAAGTGAAAACCAAGAATTGCATGACGAAATTAAAGAAATATTCAATTAGCATAAAACGGAATTAATAAGAATAATAAAAGAACAAAAATAAAAATAAAGCAGATGAACGAAGAACAATTAAAATTACCGAAAGTGAAAGGAAAGGAATTACAAGTTTAAGATCCAAAAACAAAGAAGCAAAAGTAACGTTGCAGAGAATTTTGCAGTGTAAAAGATGCCGTCATAAAGTTCTCAGTTTGTCTTTATATAGAAATAGCTGAGAATTATTAATTAAACGACTAATGGGCCGAATTAACAAGTTAAGCAAACACTGTAACACCCCCATATTCAGAGGAGCCTTAACTAGGCCTTCCTTAGCATATAAGGGCGTTACCATCTCGGTTGCCCGAGGAAAGTAACTATCAAACATCAATAAAAGAACCATTAAGTGGTATTACAAGTGATTTAAACCAAAATACAATACAAAGGTACAACTCAAGGACTACTCGCTATGACCATCATAACTCGTGAAGACTCATCCCCGCCCGGACTCGGCTATCATCAACACCAACACTGCTAAGACCGATTGCTCACCATAAGGGATCACGGCGGACACATAAACAAACACAACAACCACACAAGGTCGATCGAGACAAGACGAGACAACTACAAACGACAATACAAGCAATGACACCGGTCCCAATCGCAACCTCAACAATCCAACCAAACTCCCACCGACGTCCCTTTGGACCGATCCCGCCGATGGGGACGCAGCCGTTCCCACCTAAGCCCGCTCATCATACGAGCGATAACCCCGCTCATTAATGTGCACATCCCCTTTCGTGGCGGGTTCCACGAAGGGCGAAACTAGGGCGTGAAGCCACTCCCGCAAGTGACCCCCCGCTCACCGAGAACGCATCTCGAGAACCATCAACAGACCATCACAACCACAATCACAACACACACAATTACTATATCAAACAACCACAATACTACCACAACGACCGACACACTAGACCATCCACGAAACCGAGTAGGCGAACCTACCTTTAAGCAACCGCAACCAATCCATGCGACGAGATAACATATCCGGCGACCAAGCAAAGCCTATAACCACCATACAAATATCTATTACTACAAGCAAACCCTAACTATAGAGACAAAGGCACGGATGATGATTATGACATACCTATTAGGGAGAGACAAGGCAAAAGACCGCTACCCGACTCAAGGGACGCCCTCCTAAGGCATAAGAATCTTTAAGAGGCATCCATGGAGGTTTTGAGGTGAAAGGGAAGGGAAAGGGGCGACTGAAGGATAGGAGGAAAGTGGCGGAAGTGATATGCGGATTTAACAAAACGCGATATAAAACCCTCGCTGAAATCCCGGCACTCGATCGAGTACCCAACCTACTCGATCGAGTGGCCCCCTACTCGATCGAGTGCCCTAGCTACTCGATCGAGTAGCCTCTACTCTATCGAGTACCACTCTTACACGCAGCTCAAACGGGTTTTTGGCATACTTTCCTAAGACTACTCCCGTTCCCAAGGACAGTCAAAGATGGTCAAAGGGTACCTAAAAGGGCGGGTATTACAGTCTTCCCCCCTTAAAAAGAACTTCGTCCCCGAAGTTCAACTCACCTCTCCCGCTCACGACATGGAAACAACACGACCTTACTAAACTTCCCGGCCAAACCATTACCTCCTGAAAATACCATCCCCCCCCCCATGTCATCATCATCACCGACCACATTTACACCTATCGACTCTTGTCACTATCATGCAAGCTTTATCACAGTCAACCGTTATTTTACATATATATAAAGCATTCATCCAACTCGCAACGCGAATCGTCGCTCACGATTTCCCAACATACATTAACAACTGTCAAACTGTCAATCTAAAACATGTCTCCATCAACTTTCTTGTTGTACAACTAATGTCACCATGTTACTTGGCAACGTGACTCGAGTACGATTTATCACCCTATAACTATTTTTCATGACCGTCTCTTGCAACATACAACCCCTTCACTTTAAATGACTAAAGTAGTTCGTTATATCTCGGAAATTTTGTAATCAAAGCAAAACATAATACCGACAACACTATAAGCAAGCAAAGCATTATTCAAAGACTGACCTTTTTATTTCGCGATATTACTCTTCCCCTCTAAAAAGGAACTTCGTCCCCGAAGTTCACCACCCAACATCAACACGTATTACTTATTATGGCATCAAAACATGAAAGAAAACCACATTATTATGGACATTACTCACTAACTGTATACTTGTTAAAGTAAAATCACACACACGCCACCGAAATCACTAGTCACCGTTGATAACATATATTAATATGGTAAGCACAAATGTACGAGAAGCTACAACTCCGATAAACTGATCGTAATGAGGCGTATACAAAATAAAAGTAACAAGAAATGATTACCGCCTTACTAATCGTGACAAATGCGCTTACAAAACTGCAATCGTGACTTGTAACATATGAAATTAACGGTTCAAAGGTGCTACTACACACTAATAACCACACTAAACAATAAACTTGCAATTATAAAACAATTGAACATTTTTAATTTTCAAAAACCTCCTGTAACAGTGCTACTCGATCGAGTAGGTAGCGGTACTCGATCGAGTGCCATGCTACTCGATCGAGTGTCTAGGCTACTCGATCGAGTGGCTTACAGGTCAGAAACTTTTCCCTCTTCTCATCCTGTAGCTACTCGATAGAGTACGGGGTACTCTGTCGAGTACCTACAGGCCAATTCCTCATAAAAACCTGTCACGAGTTAACACCCATGCGCATACTTGTCATATAAAATCGAGTCGGGTCGACTCCCCGACTTCCAATATCCTGCAATCAGTTAGAGTATCAAATTCGGCCTTATGGCCAATCATACAGATCCAACTAAGTCTCAAAACAAAAGGAAACAACTACCAAAGTCTAACAACAATATCACCATCTAACATCAACTACTATCAACAAATATAAGAACGAGGAGTATCACTCCTCCTGCCTTCTTTGCTCAACATCACCTCATCATCACCACCACCCGAAGTACCGGCTCACGATGTCCCAATCCCCGCATCCACTCCTCGCTCCCGCTCCTCCGCTCCCGGGCTGCGTACCATGGAGTCAAGCCGCCGTAAGGGAAGGACTGAGGTGTCCCCCACGTCGACTGCTCCACCCCGTAGGAATGGAATACCCCCGAGTAGTCCCCAACTCCACTCCACCAAACTGGATGCGGTCCCTCTGTACCTATCCCCTGAGCGTACGCCATCTCGTGCATGTTCCGGAGTGTCAAGGTAGATGACACTCTCTCCGCTAGGTAATGGCGGATCGCGTCTCGGGGTGTCGAGGTAAGGGTAGTACGGGAAAGGCTGCTGCGCTTGCGTGCTCTTGGCCGTGGCCTAGACTCCGAGGCCCTCTCCCTCGCTCGACGGGGCCCCCTCACCACTCGGGGTCTCTCCACCCCTCGGACCTCCGCATTCTCGCCCTTCGTCGGCTCCGGCATCTCCCGGAGGATCGTGCCATCAATGAGATAGGTCTGCGGTGGCGGGGTGTATCCTCATCCTCCTCCTCCTCATCGTCCCCATCCACAGTCACCACTAGCCGCTCTAAGGGCTCGTGGTGGGAGGTGCTCAGAGCTGGAATCTTCATCCAACTCATGCCATACACTCTCCATGCTAGGCTACCGTCAACCAAGGTTCTCAACCATTTCAGGTCGAGATAGTATTCACGATCCATGGTAGGCACAGGGGTAACTAGAGGCACGTACGCTGAAGAAGCCTCAAAGGAGGTTAGCTTTTCAGCTAACCGAGTGGCAATAGCCCCAACTCGGTATCAAAAAGTAGAAGAAGCCATCAAGGCAAGAGCAAAGACAAACTATAGAAGGAGCGTTGAAGACCACTTTCTTGGTCCGCTCCGGGTTCAGGTACGACATCAGAAGTAAGACCTCATGGTTGTTCAACTTACTAATATCCTTTCTATCATAGAGGAGGTTTGAAAGAGAACGGAGGAAGATTCTCAAGGTGATGTCTTTGAACGTCGTTAATCAGCATATTGCTCGAGGTAGGAGCTTGCTTCCCGGTCAAGCAAGGCATTAGGCGCGGACGCCGCACTCACTGGAATGTCGGTGATGGAGTCCTTGGGAGGCTTGGCCAACCCAAGGTGAGAGGCAAACAGGTCCATGGTCAACAAGAAGTTGGTATTCATCAATCTAAACTCGATATCGACCCATTTGGGTCATAGTTAAAAGAGCTCATGAATTCTAGGGTAAGAAAAGGGTAAGTGTGCTTCCTTAGCTCGTACAAACCCGTAAACCCCAAGGTCTCGAAAATATGACGGACATCCGTCTCTATTTCCAACTCTTCTAGCACACCGGTGTCTATACACTTTGTGGGTCTCATCTTGCGTTTTTGTAAAGCTACAAAACGCTCTCTTTGCTTAAAGTCAACGAAAACAACAGATGGGTACTCGAAGCTGCGGGTACTACCGGTCCACTAGCCTCCCCCTCTCAAGTGGATCAACCCTTCCCGTTTACTCGACGGGTTCCAAGGTTTAGTCTCGGCATCTGCTTTAGACATATGTTCAAACAATTTATATAAACATGCAAGCATATACTTCATGTAATTTGGGTTCTATATACTTAGTAAGTCTACTAATTCATCAACCAGTTCCATATATGAAGCACATAAATCATGTCACCAAACTTAGTTGCTCGACTAGATACACACAAATTTTCCAACCATTCTCGGCATGTGAAGCACATATTTCACGTTGTTACTTTGGGTATGGAAATAAGTATACATGTTCTTTAGCAGTTTATACGATTTCAACACACAAGTTCATATTATTACTACTCATAAGGCATAGGGGTGAAAGTAATTATCATGATGGCCGCATATGTTCAGCGAATTTGAATACCCTATCACGCTTCTAAGGGTTGTTCTACTACATTGCTAGTTACATGTTACTAGTTCAAGAGAATGAATAATTTATGACAAATCAATATCACCCTTCACCATTATGTAAAACAACTCAATCAAAACTTTCAGACGGTCTTTACAGCTGTGAAAATTGTGGCATGTATTCATCAATCATTGTTCCTATTATAATATTGAAGTTTAATTCATGCTTATATTGTCAATTACAACATCAATTTTCTAATTCTAAGTCACGAATTTCCCATAAGGCACTTTTAAGACGGAGTTTTAAGGAAACTTTCTAAGGGTAAAATCATCAAAATCTATCTTTCAACATGTTATAGTCAGTACTTAAGGCTCAATACTACCATTTATCCATTGTAAAACAACCAAAAATCGTTTTCAATTTTGGAAACCCTAGAAATTTCGGGTTCAATTTTGCAATTTCTAATCTAATTTACAGCAATTAACCACCAACAAACATAGCAAGAAAGCATGTGAATCATGTTTCAACAATTAAGAGCACCAAATTGACCATTATAATCGAAAATTTCAGATTATTACTCTATTTTAACACATTTAAAGTAACAAATCACATAAATTAAGAAGAATCACATACCTTGATTGATTAGTAAAGTAAAGAAACGAATTAAACAAGAAAATCAACCCCAAGAATCACTATTAACCCAAGAGAAAGAGAGAATGCGAGAGGAAATAAGGAATTGAGAGTGGTTTAGGTGTAAAAGTGTCGAGATATAGAGGAAATAGAAGAAGAAATAGAAAGATGAAGGGTTTTAAGAAAACCCGTAGGAATTTCGCACAAGATAACCTACTCGATCGAGTGCCTTGGGTACTCGATCGAGTACCACCCTACTCGATCGAGTAGGAGCTAAATCGTCGAGTGTCTGCAGGAATTTTCCCACACTCCGACGTTATAGTCTCCTAACTAGATCGAGTGAGGTCTACTCGGTCTAATACGCACTTGCACTCGGTCAAGTATAATTAAGTGCTCGATCATAGGTACGAAATAACTTGAAGATTCCTGCAAAAACAACATCGCGTGTCGATTCCAACTAAGTTCGGAATTCGACACAAATCATCACATTCAATCACGTTTTATAACCATCGTCACACAAACTACAACTCTCCAACAACTAAGAGACATATCACGTTACGTTATACAAATTACCCAACTCGGTCTACTGTCACCGAGTTATGTATAAATCTAGCCGTGTCATTTTATTACATTTAAACTTACTTTTCATGCCATTACTAAACTCGTGTTTACATCAACTTGAAACGTATAGTTCACATTAATTCTCCATATTCACTTATCACATAATTATATACTTTGCAAATCACTTAATCAATTATGCCTTACATGTTATTCTAAGCAATCTATTTTGCATAATTCAAATATTTCGCAGCGGAAAAATTCCAACTAGCTAATAAGGCATATACACATTACCATATACCGTGATTCGAATCATTACTCATCCATACTATAATTATCATTAATTTTATGACAAACACTTACATGTTCGCTACTCATATTACACATTCAAATGCACACTTTCACGCATCTCCGTGACGTATAATCTCGTCACATAACTCCTAGCTATCCTATAAGCTCACTAATCATCCAACGAGCTTCAATAATCCCGTCACTAATTACCATACTCGGCCCAAACATTACTATCACACCTCTATTAATTCTAACAAAACTTAACCGGAGGTAGCTCTGGCACAATTAACATACATAGCGCACATAGACACACGGACTCCACCTTCCCATCCCATGTGACTGGCTTAAGTGTCATAGGGCCAAAATTTTGAAATGAGGGCGCCTACTCACCCAAAATCTAGCATCAGCCGGGGCTCCCATTACACATACACCAGGTTCATTTTATTAGACTCTCTACATTCATTATGTTCATTTGTTACAGGTTCCAAAATCGTCGCTCTGATACCACTTTGTAACACCCCCATATTCAGAGGAGCCTTAACTAGGCCTTCCTTAGCATATAAGGGCGTTACCATCTCGGTTGCCCGAGGAAAGTAACTATCAAACATCAATAAAAGAACCATTAAGTGGTATTACAAGTGATTTAAACCAAAATACAATACAAAGGTACAACTCAAGGACTACTCGCTATGACCATCATAACTCGTGAAGACTCATCCCTGCCCGGACTCCGGCTATCATCAACACCAACACTGCTAAGACCGATTTGCTCACCATAAGGGATCACGGAAGACACATAACAAACAAACAACCACACAAGGTCGATGCGAGACAAGACGAGACAACTACAAACGACAATACAAGCAATGACACCGGTCCCAAGCGCAACCTCAACAATCCAACCAAACACATCATCGACGTCCACCTTTGGACCGATCCTGCCGATGGGGACGCGGCCCGTTCCCACCTAAGCCCCGCTCATCATACGAGCGATAACCCCGCTCATTAATGTGCACATCCCCTTTCGTGGCGGGTTCCACGAAGGGCGAAACTAGGGCGTGAAGCCACTCCCGCAAGTGACCCCACTCACCCGAGAACGCATCTCGAGAACCATCAACAACCATCACAACCACAATCACAACACACACAATTACTATATCAAACAACCACAATACTACCACAACGACCGACACACTAGACCATCCACGTAAACCGAGTAGGCGAACCTACCTTTAAGCAACCGCAACCAATCCATGCTTGACGGATAACATATCCGGCGACCAAGCAAAGCCTATAACCACCATACAAATATCTATTACTACAAGCAAACCCTAACTATAGAGACAAAGGCACGGATGATGATTATGACATACCTATTAGGGAGAGACAAGGCAAAAGACCGCTACCCGACTCAAGGGACGCCCTCCTAAGGCATAAGAATCTTCAAGAGGCATCCATGGAGGTTTTGAGGTGAAAGGGAAGGGAAAGGGGCGACTGAAGGATAGGAGGAAAGTGGCGGAAGTGATATGCGGATTTAACAAAACGCGATATAAAACCCTCGCTGAAATCCCGGCACTCGATCGAGTACCCAACCTACTCGATCGAGTGCCCCCCTACTCGATCGAGTGCCCTAGCTACTCGATCGAGTAGCCTCTACTCTATCGAGTACCACTCTTACACGCAGCTCAAACAGGTTTTTGGCATACTTTTCTAAGACTACTCCCGTTCCCAAGGACAGTCAAAGATGGTCAAAGGGTACCTAAAAGGGCGGGTATTACAAACACGGCCTGGTATGAAAATAGTCGATCGACTAAAATTCCAGTCGATCGACTAATCCACTGAGCAAAACCAGCCGATCGACCATTATAGGCTGTCGATCGACTTTTTCTGGGAGAACAACAACATCAAATATCCTCACAGGTGTTTCCTTACGTCTTCACGCATTCTAAGATGATCATTCCCGAGCTTAACTTCACTAGTATCTTGAATGCAACTCCAGGGACGGGTTTTGGCTTGTTTATACTCTTTCGGTCCAAATCTGCATAAAATACAAAATAACCCAAAGTAGCCGATTCATGGGAGAATAGTAGCCACTCGCTGATGCGTATAAAAATGCGCGGAAGCGGTTTTAAAAGAATAGGGATAACAATGAAATAAAGGATATTTGCCTCAAAACCTGTTAAGGTCTTGACACAATGGGATATTTGTCCGATCTAGACCTATAGATAGTCCAATGGTGATTGAATTGCAAGACCTATTGCTATCAATCGGGTTAGAGTTTGAAACGCGACAAATAATAACGTGGTTGGAGCGAACACATCGTTCCTATGTTGACAAGACTTGCAAACACAACAAGCAACTGCTTTTCTTTTTGTTAATCATTCATCTTGTGTTCGTTACAAATGAGGATTTCGGCCCTTATATAGCCGAAATATGCTTGGGCTCCAAGGCATAATTATATGCTAAGGGAAATTTCCTAGGTGATTATTCAAAGCCCTTGACTATGTAGACAAACATGCTAGACCCTTATAAAAACTAGGTGATGAAAACTAGGTGAAGAAGACTAGGTCCATCCTCCATCATTGGGCGGCACTCCTTGGACCCTCACGGGTCTTAGTGAGTTTTCTTGCGTGTTTCGGATCCTTGAGTCGAGATCATGCACACTTCTTGTCTCTGGTTCATTTCGTATCCCTACATGCATCAGTCCTTCTGTTCTTGAGTTGGATTATGGCTGTGAAGTCAGAATCGCGGATTGTTATCGTTCATTGGTAATTTAAGATCGATTATTGATATTAGAACTCTAGTTGAAGTGATTTAACAGATTATATGCATCTGGAACCGTCACAAAACAAATTAAAGATGAGAATTTTCAACGATTTACATGATTATACGATGAACTCGAAAAAGAACAAATTTTGAACTTGAAAACAAAATTGAAATTGGTAAATTCGAATCACATAAAGAAAAGCATGTACAAAAGACGGATTCCAGAGAATCGATATGATAAAATCGAACCTCTAAAATCCGGGTTTGAAATAGATGACAAAAAACCGCAAATATCGAATTATAAGGGACTTAAGTTGAATTAAACGTTATAATTTGAAAAGGATTTATTAAAACATGATTACATACTGAAACGAACAAAAGAAATAAAAAGGAATAAGAGAAAGAAAGTTGCAGAAGGTCAAGGAAGAAGAAGAAGAGCAGGAGCAGCGGCAGCCTCAGGAAGAGGCGCAGCAGATGCTGCGACTCTTCGAAGAGGCGCAGCTGCTGCTGCGTTTCTTCTCGACGTCAGACCTTCGCTGTTTTGTAAATACGGTTTTAAAAGATGGTTTTTAAGACGGTTTTGAATGTGCTTTCGATATAGACCTTACATTAGTGATACAAAATAAAAGTACAATAATAAAATGGGATTTTACACCCTCAGAATTATATATTTGACGAAACGAGATTGACTAAAGTTATCGTTTAGTGATTGCTCGACTCGAATATGCGTGGAAAGTGCCTTTGTTAAAGGATTTAAAAGATTGATTATATTGATTAAGTGGAGTTGGTCAAATTGGTCGGTCTATGCAACATGACTGGGACTCAGAATGATCTGAGCTTATGTGGTCGATTGATCAAGCATGTAGGCGTCGAAAGCAAAAGCGTGGTCTAGAATACAAAGAGAGAAGAGAAGGGCGGACACTCGCGTGCCAAATATGGAGGACGAAGGTCTCTATTTATACTAAACACACGAAGAAGTTTAGGAATGACACGGATACGGAAAAAAATCACGGAAATATTCTAGAAAGCGTGAAAAGAGGGCTGGGGAAGAGGCGCAGCAGCCACTGTGAATCTTGGAAGAGGCGCAACACCTGCTGTGTCATTTCCCCAGAGGTTTCCTCCTCAGGAAGAAAGATTTCCGCGTTTTTTAGGGAATTTCGGTAGATATACACTTCCTTATTCCGTGAAACACAATATACAGAAGATATTTCCTTAAAAATATATTAAATTTAATTAGTAATAAATATCCGGAGAATTCTAGAACATTCCGGAACATTCCGACTCGGCATTTAAACGGTTTTTAGAAAATGAAACGGTTTTTGAGCCGGACTACAAATGAACTCTAATTACTGTCAAACGACTGTATCGGCACGTAGATGATGACCATGAGGTTGACTCGAGTATTTGAGCTACAAATTGTCGATGAACTTACGAACTGTCATAAAATCGTTCCGCGTACCAAACATGCGGCCCAATCATCACTGGGTGGTTGGCGGGAGGTGTAGAAATGAGGTATCTACAGAGCCTGCACTTTGACTGAGGGTTGGACAAGGCGAAAGTCAAAAGTATAGCCATCAGGTCAATCGAAGATTACAACCTGACGACTATGGCGACGCGAGGCGGCTCAAGGGGTTTGAGCCAAGGACCTGTTGTCGGGAACATTTTAGAGTCTGTCGACTATCAGGGAGGGTCGTTTAAAGTCCATTAGACTACGTGAGGAAGCTCGCCAGCCATAAGAAGAAATCATACCTGGGGAATCTTCTTGTGTCGGTCCTCAAGCAAACTCTGTTTTGAGAAGTACGTGGGCTATGAGCGGCAACGAACTCTCGCTGGGGAACATATCGATAACTCTGTCGGAGTTGAATCATACGTTGGAGCATATCGATGAATCTGTGGGGGTTGACTCATACGTTGGAACATATCGATGACTCTGTCGGGGTCGAATCATATGTTGGGTCGACAAAGGTGCGCCCTTGCCACCGCTGAAGAGAAAGATAATAAATCGACAATGGCGCGCCCTAGGCACCCGTTGAGGAGAAAATCCGCTCGGGTCATCGTGAGCGAAATTCTAATAAAGAGGAGAGACCCATGAACTGTATTTAGTGATCATGAATTCTTGCTGGAAACAAAACGTCGTGGTTGCCTTGTAGTCTGTTGCAAAAACTGCTGATCCGGACGAAGATAACGCCAAAATGGAGCCACATGTTGAGGAAGAGGCGCATGAAGCCTTGGCCCACAAAATAACGAACTTATAACGAATTTCAACAAATTTTGAGGAAGCCTGTTGAGGAAAAGGCGCAGCAAAAGCTGCGACCTTTGGAAGAGGCGCAGCTAGTGCTGCGTCCTGTCCCAAGCTCGTTCCTATCCGGGTAAAAACGCGACTTAAGTCGTGATTATTTTTCATTTCAAAAACATAAATATTTCATTTCTTTATCAAAACCCAAGCAAATTCCGTCAAAAACTTGATCAAATCTCGCCATAAATCATGACTAATCAAAGTATGTGTCCTGTACTTACTTTAATTTGTATTTGAGCTTGATTTTGGGTAACAAATTAGGGGTTTATTACTATTTATGTCGAAAATTTGGGGCTTTCGTCCCAAATGAATTTGCCTCATGAAATTGACATTAGAAATGAGTAATTGGCCATGTTAGGAATACAACCATATATCCCTTTCGAATTTTCGTCGAGTATTAAGTATTTGAGGGCGAAATGTGACGGTTTCTCTGCTAAACCATAAAACCCTTCAAAAATGGCCCTATACTTGCCCATTTTTTTATGAAAATTGGTAGTTTGGAACCCTTGAGTAATGGGTAAACTTGCTCTCATGCCGTATTTTTGATTTGTGACAGCTTCTCCGGGACACTCTTATAAAGCATAATTGACATTGTAGCGAAATGTTGCCGAATTTTCGGCTCAAACCCGCAACTAGGCTCGAACTTAGACTATTCTTGACCCATCCCCAAAGACGGCCAGAAATGCTACTTTTTATGCTTGAAATGCTTGAAAATGATTAAAAATACGCTTAGCATTGCTTTATTCGCTTTGATTACAGAGGATATTCCTTCTACGTCGGGGAGAGACTTCATGGAGACCGACGTTGACGTTGACCCTTCCACTGTTTAGGTGATGGAGGAGGACTTAGAGGAGGAGGAGAAGGAGGCCCCACGGAGGGCCAACGTGGGATGAGGCGGCCACCAGCTTGAAGGAGCGCCTGAGTGGACCGAGAAAGTGGATGGTAAACATCTCATTTGGGCAGCAGAGGGCCACTTGTCTTACAGAACGACATGGAGTATGGTGAGCCTTCCACTTGTCATTTCTTTTATTTACTTATTGTTGGCATTTCCTTGTTTATTCACTTCTCATCATTTCTTTGTGCTTAAGAAAGCTTTCTTTTGAATTGACGCAGGAGGTCGGGAACATGAGATCCTTCTCGAGTTACACAACGATGATGGATGCCTTTTGAGAAGCTGACGGAAGAGGAGCAGGCCATCATCGAGCTGGGAGCTTTCGGTGCTTTGGTGCGAGCTTTGAGAGAGATCAAGGAAAGGAAGATTCGGGCCAACTTTTGTCTGATTCGAGCCTTTCTTGATCGGTTTTAGAACACGACCTCGACTTTTCATATGCCTTTTAGAGAGATCGTGGTCACCCTGGAGGACTACGGCATGATCTCGGGTCTGCCATGTGGAGAGGAGCCGGTGGTGTGGCCGTAGACGGCCATGAGAGTAGACTCGGGTGAGGATGGATGGGCGCATGATGCCTCCACCTCCTTGCACTGCTGTGTAGTGGGCTCGCTTGTGGCTGTGGTAGTTCTTGTCTTCGATTTACCTCGGAGATAAGGGGGAGAGGCTGTCGATGAAGCTTCTTCCGTTTCTTGCTGACTTGGGTAGCCTAGGTCGTTGGGACTGGGTTACTCCTAGCTTTGAAGTCCTCACACGCTACATGAGGGCCATGGTTCATCTGGAGTTGATGGAGAAGGGGACTTCTCCTGCCACTGTCGGTCCTGAACATCTATTAGAGGTATGAACCTTTCTTGCAAATATGAAAGATCATTTTGTCATTATCTTCTATATATATTTTTTGAAAATATGAAAGATCATTTTTGTACAGAATGAGCTATAATCACTACTATTTGTCTGCAGGCGTGGGTGTATTTCTACTTTCCCAGTTTCGTGCCCACGAGGGCGGCGGACGTATCGAGAGAGTGCCCCATCGTCAGGGACTGGAACATGTGCCGTCTGAAAAGTCAACGGTCTTCTTACGACGTTTACCGGAGGGTCGTGAACGCTCTGAGCTTAGACAGCGTAAGTATCCTTGATTTTTATTTTTATCTCTTTTCTTCGCTTAGAAATGATCATAGGACTGACCCCTCGTTCTCTTGCTTTAGTGGGTGCCCCGGCCTTGGGAGAGCTACACTGGAGCTCCTGCTTTCGTGGCTGAGGTTCTCCATCCTTGGAGTTCGATTCGGTTGCTGTTGACGACGCCCATGGGCCCTCTGTGGTACTTGGATGAGCGTTTGGCTCGGCAGTGCTCCCGCGACATTTTAACGGTTCCCATCGATCCTCCACGGACGATGTTTAGGGAGCCTTCAGAGGCTGAGAGGACGACAGACCTGGCTGGTGCGAGTGGTGATGCTCCCCTCCTTCCTGGTGAGAAGTACGCCGAGTTTGTTCGTCAGAGGTTGGCGTACTGGCCGATCGTGGTAAGCGTACTTAATTTTTATTTGATAAAACTGATAAGCGATGAATGATCATCGAAATAATGAATCATTTGATCTTTGCAGGGGATCGAGATGGCGGGCGTCGAGCCCCTGACTCGACGGGCATGACGATAATCTCGGAGATCCGTGACTTCAGTGAGGCGGTGACCGATGCTGGCTTGGACGAGTGGCTGTACATCGTGAGGGGGGGTAAGCCCCCAGCTTTGCCTGTCTTTTGTACTTTTATTGCCTTATTTCATATGAATGCATTTGCTTGAACCTTATCTATATTTGAATGAAGAAGACACCGTCCAGGCATGTGGAGCTGTGGATGATGGCCAACCGGCTATGAGCTATAGCCATCGAGGCCTTGCAGGTGGCTCCAGGAGGCGGATATGAACCTTCCATACCTGTTTCTTATTTCTTATTCTTATTACTTCCAACCTTGTGAAGGGAATTTTAGTGTTGCTCCATTTTCTTTTGTGTAGAGGGAGCGTAGCTTGGAGCGTGAGCTAGTGCAATCCCAGGAGGAGACGGCCCGCTTGTTGAGAGATCTCGAGGTTAGAGATGCTGAGATTGCTGCTTTTGAGGCGACAGTAGCTGAGCTGAGGGGTCGCCAGGACTAGTTAGCTGGCTGTTTGTTGTACATTTATACATTTTCTTTTGATGTCACTTTGGCTTGGGTAGGAGACCGTATTTTGATGTACACTATACTTTTTGGTTGTATATATGATGGCATGTGTGGCTTTGCTGCTGGGTGTTTGCTGTATCTACAGGTTAGCTTAGAAAATAGGTTTGGTATGTGACGGTTTATGCCGTCATGCTGCCGAAATCTACATAGAAAATCACATAGAAAACATATAATGAAATGAATTAACTTAAATAAATGGCCTAAACAAGCGCGAAAATGCAAAAAAGTGCCCGAAAATTGACGAAAATGGAAAAAAATAAGTGTCAGAAACAAAAAATGAAAAAAAGTGTCCGAAAACAGACAAAAATGACGCGACCGGACGGCAGGGAGGGCTACCTCCTAAAAAAAGAATTTAAAAGAAATGTCTAAGTGTATTAGAAATATTTTGAAAAGAGGGAGTGAAATGATTCCCCAAAAAGAAAAAGAAAATAAAATTGAGTAAGTGTGCGTATATGGCGAAAATATTGGTGTTGCCTCGAAAAGCGAACCCGTAGCGATTAGGAAACATAAATTTGGCAATTACACGGAATTACCGAATTAAATCCTCATAGGAATAGGAAATTCTAACTAAAACGGAATTTGGAAAGATCCACGGTCGTCAAACGAGGAAAAGGACCTGGGGAAGAGGCGTCGTAGGAGCTACGATCCTTCGAAGAGGCGCAACAGTTGCTGCGTCTTCTCTCTTGTTAGACCGTCTTCAGCTGAAATTAGGAAACAACGAATAGTATAAATAGAGACCTCGGTTCGTCTATTACATAAAATCTCCTATATAATTCTCAAAATTTCCAACAAAACATGGATGCCTTTGAAAATCGCATTAAGGAGTGGACGAATGAATTCACAAATGTGGAGAAACACGATATGGGTGCTTTTAATTTGGGATCAATCATAAGTTTGAAGCTAGTGAAGGTAGTGAGGCCCTTTTTGGATGCTTGTCTTGAATATTGGGACCCAAATTTCCATGTATTTGCCTTTCCAGGAGGCGAAATTTGTCCTTTTAAGGAAGAAATTTTTGCGGTTGGAGGATGGGACGCAGAAGGAGTTCCAGTTATACCCCCTAGCTCTCAAGGATATAAAAAAAATCAGGGACTTGCTTGGGTTGACCAAGGCTGAGGTGGACCGTCTTGTGACATCAAAAGGAGTCCGCATGTTTGAATTTTTTGACCGATTTATAAATAGGGAGGACCCTCGATTTCTAGGCATAGTGGAGCAAATGGAACTGCGCAGGAGCCCAGCATGCTTGATTCTAGGGGAGACTATACTTGGTTTAGACAACAGGAAGGCGAACCGCGAGAATCCTTATCTTGGGAGTCCTATCATTTTACAGGTAAGAACCCGTCTCTTATCCTATTTGGCCGTTTTATTATGTCCGTCCATTTTTTTTTTTTTTTTTGGCCAAATATGGGACAGACTCCCGTCTCCTGTTCTTTGCAGATTTGGTTGATGGAAAGACTTAGGTTGATCGAGCCCCCAGTTTATGTGGTAGGATACCGCTCCCGATCGATTGCAATGAGAACGAGGCATGGTGGACTTCACTCTAGTATGTGATTATTGGGAAAATAAACTGAAGAGTGAAGGTGGGCCCTTGATCAGGTGGATAGTGCCATGGTGGCATCTCAGATCAGTGACAGGAGTATCATCCTTGGATCCGACGCGTTCCATTCGCATTCCCGGCTTGGAATTCATGGTCCATACCTTTCCTGAGAGATTGATGAGGCAAGTGGGTTTAAGACAGAAAATCCCAAAGCTAGACACTGTCCCTCAAACTACCTTGGCACATACTACAGAGTCTTGTCGGGAGTGGGCAATTCGTTGGGCCCAAAGGAATATGTGGTTCATACCCGTCCCGGTTGGCTCATTATGGGTATCTGATTCATATCTGCAATGGAGGAAAGCTAGCACCCCCGAGGAGCGTGAGAAGCTAAGGAAACATGAGCCTGTGGACTACAAAATCTGTGAAGTGGCGAAGGAGAACCAAAGGTACATGACTGAGGAGGAAGAAGAGGCCGGATATCGGGATGTTCATCCGTCGAAGAAACCAAAGAATGCTCCTGCCGAGAAGATGGTGGTGGATCGAATTGGGAATACTAGACCGCGCGAACGACTGTTGGTGATTAGGTCAGAGAAAACGCAAGAGTGCCCCGCTCGTGGTCGAGACAAGAAATATGACAAGGGTGACAAAGTCAAGGGAAAAATGGAAGAATAGCCTTAGTCATTTTATAATAGTATTTATTTATTATTATTTGAGTTGTAATAAATGGCGGGATTTTTAGAATCCTAGCCTAGCATTTAAAATTTCAGTATTTAAATTTATATGTATTTGGCGTATTATTATTATTTATGGAACAATGATAAAAGATTTATTAGTTAAGAAACTTTCATGAATTTCCTTTATTTATTCTTGTCGAATTTTAAATGCAACATGCAAATGCCCTTCTATTTACATTTTGAAATGACGGGTTGTATCCTGTTAGGGATTGCCTACGTATTCATTAGAAAAAATAAAATCAAACCCTGTACGTAGTTCGAAAAAATGTAAAAGAATAAATGTTTGAAGCAAGAGCTTGTAATGAACTTAGAAAATAAGCTTGTGCTTTACTTACTCCTAAGGAAGTGCAATTTAATTTATTTGATGATATGAGAATGTCAAAATGTCAAAACGCAAGAGCTTGATGTCATGAGCTTTTAGCGGGCCGGGGGCCAGTTTTATTTCATGTCGCATGAGCGGCACGTGGGTCACGTGAGGCGCATTTTATCATATTCCTAAGGGTAGTACCGTTTCACTTGGTCTAGGTTGGTCGGGTTAGAAAAATCATTCCCGTCTAGGTTTGTGATCTTAACCGCACCCCTTGAAAGTATGGACTTGACCAAAAATGGTCCCGCCCAATTAGGCTTAAATTTTCCCCCTGGATCGACAGGTAAGAGAGCTCTGACTGAGTTGAGTACTAAATCTCCTTCCTTGATATTTCTGGGTTTGACCCGTTTGTTAAAATCTCGTTTGATACGCGCCTGATATGTCTGCACATTCTGTAATGCGCGTAGCCTTCGTTCGTCCAAGAGGACGAGTTCATCATACCTATCCCTTTTCCAATCAGCTTCTGGGATTTGACTTTCGAGTAGAATGCGTAGAGATGGGATCTCTAACTCCACTGGTTGTACAGCTTCCATGCCGTAAGTCAAATAGAAAGGAGTACCCTCAGTCGTCTTAACTGACGTGCTATATCCCCATAATGCAAAGGGTATTTTTCTAGGCCAATCGCGATAATTGTCGATCATTTTCTTGAGGATTGTGACGACATTCTTGTTAGCTGCCTCCACCGTGCCATTAGTTTGAGGTCTGTATGGCGAGGAATTATGATGCTTGATCTTATATTTGGCTAGCAATTGCGCAGCTTCGGCATGAAAATGTGATCCATTGTCACTGATGATTTCATGTGGACAACCATATCGACAGATGAGATTGGTTTGTATGAACTTTGCCACATGTTTGGCTGTGAGGCTGATGTAAGATGCTGCTTCGACCCATTTAGTAAAATAGTCGATGGCCACTAAAATGAAACAGTGACCCCCTGTCCCAGCTGGAGTGATTTTCCCAATGATGTCTATTCCCTAAGCAGAAAATGGCCAAGGAGATGTCATAGTATATAGCATTGAGGGAGGAACATATTGTACATTCTCGAAGATCTGGCACTTATGACAATGCCTAACATATTTGATGCAGTCTGACTCCATTGTCGTCCAATAATACCCTAGACTTGTAATTTTCTTTGCCATCATGGGTCCACTCATGTGAGGACCGCATTCTCCATCATGAACTTCTTCCAATACTTTCTGTGCCTTCGAATGATCAAGGCAACGCAAGACGACACCAAGAGGTGTTCTTTTGTATAACTCTCCATCATGAACTTCTTCCAATACTTTCTGTGCGTTTTACTTTCACCGGTTTTATGCTTTTGTTACCCTAATTTCTTTCAACTTCCTTCTTCTTTTCGTGCTCTATTCCTGCATTCTACCTCCTCTACTACTCTTTCTCTCTATATTCTTCATCAATCATCATCAAAACTCACTTAAAACTTGTGCTTACTTGCTTATTACTTGTTTGAATCATTCTCTTGTGCTTATTTTCTCAATTGCATTGCTTAAATTGCTCAGGTAAGTCACGTCTTTGCCCTTATGTGTCTCGAAAATTCTGAATTTTCTTGTTTAATTCTTGAGTTTATTGTATTAAATCTTCCATTCCTAGTATACAATTGCTATTTCCTTGCTTTCTAGCCCCTTAATTGTTGAAATTCATGCCTAATTTGCTAATTTGGGAATTAGGGTTCTTCAAAATCCGGGTAGAAATTTTGCATTAAATTGGTTAGAATTGTATTCTATTGCTTGGAATCTTCCATATTTGATACATACTCATGTTCCCCTAAGTTTTTGGATGCTTTCATTGTCATTTGGAGTCTTAAAAATTGATTTTTCGGACCCATTATTGCCAAAAACGGGACTGTTTTTATGCCATTGTTGAAGTGTAATTTTCTACTTGCTCTTATGTAGATAATGTCGACTTCCGGGCAAGGAAATAAGCGGACTAGAGAAAGGAGAGCCCTGGTTCAGCAACCCAAGGTGATTCCTGCAGAGATTGTGTCTTCGGAGGATGACTTGTCTCCCTTAGACGATTATCCATTTATCGAATTTCGTGACAAAGCACAGAAGGACAGGTTTGAGTATCTGTTAACTAAGTCTATGAGTGCCACTCGATGTGTTGATAGGAAAATTTTGCGCACTTTGAAGATAGACGACATTATGTTTGGCCTGTTTAATGAAATCGGGTTGCAGGGTCTTTTCACGCTCCACGAGTTATCTTACCCTGCCCTAACTCTCGAATTTCTGAGCTCTTTTACTTATTTCCCCGGTGATCACCTAATCGATTTCGTTTGCTTAATGTTGAACGGTCTTTAACCTTTGGCCGTCTTTCTGAAATCCTGGGATTAGATAAGCATACTGAAGGGGACTTGTATGGTGTTGGTGGGTTGTCTGCTGTGCGTTATTTTCCATTGTTTACTGGTTATATGGATGCGGACGTCAGTGCTATGGCTTTGTTAGATGTCCAACACGTTTGTCTTCGTATGTTTTTGAGGTATTTGAGCTATTTGTTGTATGGCCGGTCCGACAAGAGCAAGACCTCCACTATTGAGGTCTTAATACTTGCTAGTTACTTGAATCCTTATAGGGAGGAGACATTCCAATTCTCTCCCCCTGCTCTTGTGTGTTCGGCATTTGATAGGATGATTGGGAGGTACGGGAACCTTGATTGTGGTGCTCTTGTCACCAAGATTGCTAGGGCTGTTTGTGACTTTGAGGGTGATGACCCATATGAGCCCATGGCTGACTTTGAGCCACTTGTTGATGATGACCACCTTCGCTATGACATTTCTTATCTTGATATTAAGAATGGGAAGGACCATTACTGGAGGGTCCGAGGTGAGTCATACATGCTTCTTCCTTGCGCCCGTTTACTCTTTGTTGACCCCCTCGAGGAGAGTACGGCTGTGGAGCGACCCCCACCCGTTACTTATATGATTCCTGAGGACCTTTTGGTTACTTTTCCTGGGTCTAGTACTACTACCATCACCGGCGGGCGCCGGAGACGTCGTGCACCCACTACCCATCTGCCAGGCTCCTTCCAGCCCGCTCCTCCTCCACCTCCTTCAGCCTATCCCACTTCAGGCTATGCTCCGGGCTACCATTTTGACCCCGTCGTTGAACGGGAAGTGAGGATGCATACGGGCATCAACACTACTTTGACAGAGAGGAGGATGTGGGAACAGATGGAGGCTATGTCTTTAGCTTCCGGGGGGCAGTATCGCGGTGTGTCACCTTCTTACTACACTACTCCTGGTGACGACAGCCGTGTGTTCCATCTTTAAGGAGTGACTCCTACGGAGTTTGGACAGTTTAGCACCGATTTTAGTGCATTAGGCCGTCCCCTTCTACACTCCAGTCCGCCCCCCTCAGCCTACTTCTGTTTTTGCGGAGGACACCGGCATCCCTTGCTCCCAGAGAGGCCCGTTTGGCCAGTTTGCTGCTTCTACTTCCACTGCTGCTGCTACTGGAGGCACTCGTGGTCGAGGCCGTGTTCGGCGAGCCACTCGTGGTAGAGGCCGCGCCGCAGTGCCGTTCCTGATCCTGAGCTTATGTCCTTATATGGTGATATTGATGATTTTGATGATCTTGGAGCCCGAGAGTGACGGTGGTCACTACATCCCTCTCTTTTCAATTTGGTTTGGGGAGGCTCTTTTGCATTGGTGGTATTATCTTTCTTTTTGTTTTTGTTGCATTTCTTTTTTTACCCTTTTCCCTTTGTTAGTAGTGTCCCATAGGTTGCTGGATTTCGGTGTGATTGCTATGCTGTAGGCGTCACAATGAGAACACTGTGACATTTAGGTTTGGGGGAGTGTGTTTATTTCTGTTGTGTGCTTTTATTTATTGTTGTGTGAAACAAAAATCAGAAAATTCAAAAAAAAAATTGAACAACTTATAAAATACAAAAATATGTTTTTATTTACTTTTCTTTATTTTGAGTCGAGTCTTGGTGAATTGTATAGCAATGATGATAACTTGCTTTGTCTTTGCATTTGAGTCTCATTTAGTTGTTCATGTACATTGTTTTGACCTGTTAGCTATGATGACCAAAGCTCTTTACTCAAGTCTTGACCGTCACAATATGCCTTATGCCGAGTAGACTTGACTTTATTTTGTTGGTAAACCACTTAAATTTCTGAGGTCTTTAGAGCTTCCTAGGCCGGGAACATTAATAAACCGGTCTCATTGTTATTTAGGCTAATGAGTGTGGTCTCCTTGTGGTATATGTAATATCAAACTGCATAAGTGTGACATTAGTTTCTTAGCTTTTGCGCGTTCATTTGATTAAGTACATGTGGATAGGCGATTCTTATCGTTCAAATAAGCCTTACATCACCCAGTTTTGTTAGCCCGTTTGAACCATGTAGCCATTTTATATCCTATTTCTTAGCTACATCCTAGAATTTGCCTACCTTTTTTTCGGGACAGTCGCAGTTGCTTGAGTCCTTATTGTTATAGCTACTTTGGTTGGGTTGGGACTTTTATTGTCATGTGGGTAGTAGCTATCTTTTTTGAGCAATTGTGTGACCTCTTATGTTGAAAAAGAGAAGTATTATGAAGCAGCGAGAAAAAAAAAAGAAGAAAAAAGAAAGTCTCGAAAAAAAAAAGAAGAAAGAAAAGAAAAAAAGATGAAAAAGAGAAAAGAAGAAAAAATGTATGCTTCATTCAGTTTTGTTAGGAGGTCGTGTGTGGTAATTACTGGAGTCTAATGCACATTTGGAGAGCCTTTACATTTCTCTCATATGTTGTCAAAGTTGAGATTATTTCTCCAGCTGGATGTTTGTTTTATTTCTTATTAGATTTGGCTATTGGTCTAGTGCTGCGACTACCGTTTGAGCCTCACATATCCATACGTGCTTTTGCACAGGCCACTTCTATACCCATGCCACTTTACCACCATTCTGTCCTTGATACATGTACTTGGTCTATTTCGTGAATGCGTATTAGTTGGAGAATCTCTTGTCACATTAGATTGCATGCATATCTCATAAGTTGAGTGAGGTTCTTACTTCTTTCTATCTTACATATATCTCACCCATTATGAGTGCATGAGTGAAACCGCGAGAATCCAAAATGGTCTTGCAAGGTTGAAAAGTATTTGGTTGAGTCTCGGTATCATGTCACATCTTGAGTAAGAGCTGCGTTAGTCTATTACCCGTGCTTTTGAATTTGTTTTATTAGCACAATTTTGGTCATTACTTTGTTCTAGATATGGACAAGTTTGAGTCTTGTATGTGCCTAGACATTTGCTCGAGTTATTCATTCACCATATGTTTGTTGTTCTTTGTTTGGTCTGACTGCTTTGCTTGAGGACAAGCAAAGGTTTGGTTTGGGGGAGTTTGATGTATCACTTTCATATATACTTTTATAGCTCCCTTTATACCATTTTACATACCGTTTCGTGCCTATTATACCTTTTATATGCTTTATTTCAATGAATCGTCGATACTGCCGCTATTTTGTGTTTTGATGCAGAAATGACTCGTTATGAGTATGATCAAGCTAAGATTATCATGGCGGAGACGGCATAGAATAATACACGGAGCATGGCACGGGAAACGAGGAATCACGAAGACTAGAAGTGAAAGAAGAGAAGAAATGACCTGTGTAGCAAATTCCTCGATCGAGTCACTGCTGACTCGATCGAGCAGCTGTCCTCGATCGAGTCACCTCTGACTCGATCAAGGATCCTCTCTGGCGGGCTTATTTCCGGAATTTCCTAAAACGTTAATCTTTTGTTATAAATTAAAGACTCGTGTTTTATTTGTTGGGGTTGGTGTCCTTAACAGTTAGTGCAAGGACTTATAAACCTCTAAAAGGATCAAAGGGCATACTTTGGTATTATTATCAGTTGATCCACGTTTATCAATAACGGTTGGCTTGCTAGATAAGTTTGACGTTATTGTCATACAGATGGCGGTGATCAACTGGTCCCTAAAAGTCACACCTATAGGATACGTTCGAGAGACGTGACAAGATGGAAATCTTGTCATGTAGATGCCAAAATTGACTAACCGGTTAGTCGAGTTATTTGACTAGTAATTAGTCAAATATGTGATGTTGAGATATTATATTTAATATGGATTAAATATCATGGGCTAAGGCGAATTAACCAGTTAATTCGTAAAATTAAATATAAGCGATTTATATTTAATTAAATGTATATTGAATGTAATTATACAATATTGTCTTTGTCGGACACGTATTAATAATTGACTAACCCGTATTATTAGCCGATGCCTTAATTTTCGATAACCGATAACTTGATTTATGATCGACCGTGTCATATGCATTTAGGATTTTGGTCGTACCATGAGTTAGAAATGAGAGAAAGTGGAAAGCCCACTCTCCTCATTGAGAGCTCACGGCCGAGCCATACAAAGAGGGAGCCTCTCCTCTTTGTAACCTAATCATTCTTTCACAAAAGAAATTAGGGTTTCGAGAACAGTGCCTCTCGAAATTCGGATCTCTCATCCAGTGAAAAACTCACATCAGTTCTCCCAATATTGCAAGGCAATCGGAGAACACTGTTCTAGCACAAGGGCATATCTCGGACAAGGTCTTGGGTGCAACAATTAGGAGGGAATCTGGTTTGATTTCTGTTCTTTACGCCGTTCATCAAGGACCCGAGGTTGATTTCTTGTTCCTTATCGTTTTTATGTTTTATGACAATATTCACATGTAAATTTTACGTTATAGTCCTACAATTAAAGGGGTAGTATACGGATATTAACCCACAAGTGGTATCAGAGCGAGGCCACGTAAAATTTTATATGTGTTTTTCATCAAACGATTGTTGAAACGATAAATTTTGGTTAAAAAATTGTCACGGCTCATTTTTTTCCCCTCGGCAGAAATTTTTTTTAAATTGCTGCGTTTTTGGTTGCATTGGGAACCGTGTCCTGTTTACACGGTTGCTCGTGTTGTTGTTTTGTCTCGAAATCCATGCCGTCTCATGTTTTTTACTTTGTTTTGTTTCAATTTTCATGTTGTTTTTACATGTTGTTATTTTATACGGAGATTATAGCAACATGTCAAGTTTTTGTCAATTGTTAAATTTGTTTTGATGCGTTTTTGATCAAAATTACAATTGATTTTGTCTTGACAAACTGTTTTTACGAGGGTTTTGAAGTTTCAGCCTTATAAGCATTCGATCGAGCGTATTTCTACTCGATCGAGTCTTTCATTTCTACCTTGTTTTTGCTCGATCGAGTCCCCTGTTGTACTCGATCGACTCGCTTCAAAAACCTTTTGCTCGATCGAGTCCCCTCTGTTGTACTCGATCGACCCCTTTCAAAACCCCTCCGCTCGATCGAGTTATCCTCGTACTCGATCGAGCAGATTTCTTGATATAGGTACTCGATCGACCACCAGTGTTGTCGATCGAGCACCTCCTGGTTAGCATACCTCTCGATCGACTTGCGGTTGATCGATCGAGCCTTTTGTCCTCGATCGAGCACTTATGTCCCTGGATCGAAGGGTTTCCGTTTTAACAGCTTTGAAAATTTGTTTGTTTTGATTTAAATTTTCTTTTGGCTTCAATATGTACTTTATACGGATATAGTACACTCGCTTAATAGTGAATCAGTTCACTCACGTACCATATAGTTGTTTTAAAGCGTCTTTAAAATGACGGATTATAATGGATTAAAATTAAATGATAGAAGCGGTTTTATCACATGAATTTTAATCGTTAAAAGGTGGTTTGGATAAAATTAACATAATTACTGAATTATGTCACGAATGAATTTGTTTTTAGTTGATGCATTTTTATTTATCGTTAATTTTATGAATGCCGTGAATGCCTTTTTATTACGTATTTAATTTTTACAATTGATTGTAACTTAGTGTGGCCTTAGTAGAACGTGTTACCGTAATGATGGAACACGGTCTTGGTTGTATTTTGAGATCTCGTATCTCCATTTTTATTTCTTTTAATTACAGTTTTATTTAGAATGTAAATAGGTTTATATTTGTAAATTTTAAATTGTAATTCTTGAGAAGACTAAAGATGGAGACCGGATGCTCACTCCCGCTACTTGGATGAAGATGGAACATCAAGACAAGCTTTTCGGGTCCAACGGTGGATTCCAAAGTTGTACTTTGTTCTTTTTACTAGGATAGGCCACACTAGGATTTTTTATTTACGTATCGCATTCATTTATTTATTTTTATGTAACGATAGTATGCATCATATTCCGCCTAAAAACCAAACCACCTAATTATTGCATGAAAACTGACACATATAGAGGTCACGAGTTAGTTTTCATTGACATTCTCATGTCACACGTTTTAAGCCATCATCCAAATAAATTCATTCACGACAGACGCTAGTTATTCGTTCACTTAAAATGAATTATAATTTTGTTGATGGGATCTTCCTCGTATAAACTAAAATTGAGAACGGTCTTTATAGGTCAAACTCCAATGAGTCCCTTCTTCGTCGGTAGGCATACTATGACCCCTTCTACGTCGAGTAAGTTGGAACCGATTGACCTATTTTATCTCAACACTATGGTCACTCGTACGATCCTGTGATCATGGTGGACTATAGATAGGATTTACAGAAATCTATCGACCAAGAGTTCTTCCGGAAGAATTAGCTAAACAGTTGGCTTATCATTTTACAGAAATTGAGTCTTGGGATCACTTGTATCTTTCTTGAGGGAGATCAATTATGCAAGTGCGAGAGTCTACATGTTTAAAATGAATTTTAAAATAGACTTAAATCACCTCGATGAGTTGCTTATTTCGTTTTGTTTTTCTTTCTTTTTCAAAGTGTAGATCACGATTTTAAAATCGCTAAACATCAAATGGCTGGTTCAAGTGATAACCCAATGCCAAGTGCCACATTGGACCGTGAGTCCTGGCTTCGGATCTTCATGAATCGGATGAATCGTCTACTCGGATCGAAGAATGATGGATCCAACTTCGCGGACCGGGAGGCGGCATTACGGAATCTGCTGCTGCTTGACGGGAAGCTCAAATATCTCTTGGAGCCTATCCCGCAAACCCGGGTCCCACGGCTAGAGCTGCGTTAGTCACCAAGTTTAATGATTTTCGTATGGAAGGGTGCGATTAAAAACGTACTCATTTTTGCAATGGAACCCAATTTGCGGAAACGCTTCATAGCCCATGGTGCAAACAAGATTTTCACCACGCTCACCAAGGAATTCTCGAAAGCACCGAGAATCGTGACCTATGAGCATACCACTCGCTTCTTTGATGCGAGACTCGAAGGGCCAACTTTGTTAGCCCACACATTCTCAAAGCATGATTGAGAATGTCGAGAAACTGGAGACCTTTAAGCGTAACATCAGCGAGAATATTGTTATCGACCGTATTCTTCATTCACTCCACGATGGTTATTCGCAATTCAGAGCGAATTACTATATGAATGATTTGAAGAAAACTCCCCATGAATTGCACTCCCTCCTCGTATGCACCGAGAAGGACATGAAGTTCGGTGGGAGCTCGAAACAGGATGTTCTCGTTGTGTCAAACAAAGGGAAAGGTAAGGGCAAAGCTCAGGCAAACCTAACAGTAGGTAAGGCGAAGTTCAAGAAGTCGGGTTCAGGTAAGAGTGGTCCTGGTGAGGCGAGCAACTCATCAGGCATGACAAAGAGCAAGAGTGAAAACATGGAATGCCATCATTGCCACAAGACTGGGCATTGGAGACGCACATGTCCTGTTTATCATGAGGACTTAAAGGCAGGTCGTGTTAAACCTGTTGGTATGTCTTCTCTCTCTTCTACTTTTATTCATATGATTGAGATTAACCATGCAAGTTACGGAACTTGGGTACTAGATACTGGTTGTGGTTCTCATCTGTGTAATCATGTGCAGGGCCTCCGAAATCTCGAGCCTCTCGTAAAGGGTGAGGTTGACCTGCGTGTTGGGAATGGAGCAAGAGTGGCTGCCATCTCAAAGGGGACATATGTGATCCAGCTTCCTAGCGGATTTGAGTTATCATTATATGATTGCTATTATGTTCCTAGTCTTTCGAAAAACATTATTTCAGTTTCTGCACTTGACAAACTTGGTTTTTCATTTGTAATAGAAAATAATGCTTGCATTTTCTCTTTACACAATATGATTTATGGCAAGGCAGTCTCCTTGAACGGAATTTATGTTTTAGATCAGACGACCGAAATATTACACGTAATGAATAAAAGGTTGAAGGTAGGTGATAAAGATCAAACATATCTATGGCACTGCCGCATGGGACACATTAATGAGAAACGCGTAAAACAGCTCATTAAAAATGGAGCTATCTCGGCCTTTGATTTTCAATCATTTGGCACGTGTGAATCATGTCTCATCGGTAAGATGACTCGTATTTCCTTCAAAGGTGTTGGAATGCGCGCTGCTGACCTATTAGGGCTCATACACACAGATGTATGTGGACCTATGTCAATCACCGCACGAGAAGGCTATAGGTATTTCATCACTTTCACGGATGATTTAAGTAGATATGGTTATGTCTACTTAATGAAGCACAAAAGTGAATCCTTTGAGAAATTCAAAGAATACCAAAATAGAGGGTACTGAGAACCTACTTGGTAGAAAGATAAAAACACTACGTTCAGATCGTGGTGGCGAGTATCTTTCTCACGAGTTTGATCAACATCTTAAAGACTGTGGGATCGCCCTACAGTTAACTCCACCTGGAACACCTCAGCTAAATGGTGTGTCCGAACGGAGAAATCGAACACTACTTGATATGGTTCGATCCATGATGAGTCACACGGTTTTACCTGATTCATTATGGGGTTATGCTCTTTTTGTCGCCGCTCTAATACTTAACCGAAGTCCGTCTAAAGTCTGTTGACAAAACTCCATATGAACTATGGAAGGGAACGGTCCCTAACTTGTCCTTTATACGGGTTTGGGGCTGCGAGGCTTATGTCAAGTGGAGACCTGAAGATAAGCTCGGCCCGCGATCGGTCAAGACATACTTTATAGGTTATCCTAAAGGATCACGTGGTCATTACTTCTATTCGCCAACCGAACAACGTGTTTTTGTTGCGGCAAGTGCGACATTCTTAGAGAAGAAATTTCTCGAGAATGCAAAGAGTGATAGAACCTTCGACCTGTCGGAGATTCCAGAACCAAACACCGAGCAACCATTGGAGGAACCTATTCCTTCAATCCCCATTATGTAAATATTCCGAGGAACCTAGGAGGTCGGGAAGAGTCTCTATTCCTCCGGACAGATACATTGGTATGGTCGAGGAACATGACATAGATGACGTTCTACTCTTAACGAGTAGTGAACCCGCAACCTATAAAGGTGCCGTGACCGATTCGACTCGAAACTATGGCTTGAGGCCATGAAATCCGAGATGGACTCTATGTATGAGAACAACGTGTGGGATCTTGTTGACTTACCGGCTAAGGTTCGTCCCCTTCAATGCAAATGGCTTTACAAGATAAAGCATTCGTGGAAGGTCAAAGCAAGATATCTACAAAGCACGACTAGTTGCTAAAGGTTTCACCCAAGTGCCAGGTTTGCACTACGATGAGTTTTTTGCACCCGTAGTCATGCTGCGTTCCATTCGGATTATCTTAGCGATCGCCGCTTTTCATGACTATGAAATTTGGCAAATGGACGTGAAAACCGCCTTCTTAAACGGCTTTTTGGAGGAAGAGTTGTACATGGTACAACCCGAAGGTTTCATCGATCCAGTACATCCTAAGAAAGTGTGCAAGCTTAAGCGTTCCATTTATGGACTTAAGCAAGCATCAAGGAGTTGGAATCATCGCTTCGACCAAGTGATAAAAGAAAATGGATTCACTCGATCAGTCGAGGAACCATGTTTATATATCAAGTCGAGTGGGAGCAAGATTGTCTTCCTAATATTGTATGTTGACGACATACTCCTGATTGGGAATGACATACCTCTCTTAACTTCGGTGAAAGTATGGTTGAAAAACCATTTCCGGATGAAAGATCTGGGAGAGGCACAAAGAATTCTAGGCATCCGTATCTATCGAGATAGATCACGACGGATGCTATCTCTCGATCAGAGTCTTACATAGACAAAGTCCTAGAGAGATTCAGCATGACTAACTCCAAGAAGGGGTTCCTTCCTATGGCTCCATGGGTGCATTTGAGCCGGTCTCGTGCACCAGAGACACCGGAAGAGAAAGAGCGCATGACACGGATTCCTTATGTTTCGGCTATAGGATCAATCATGTATGCCATGATATGCACACGTCCGGACGTGGCATATGCATTGAGTATGACAAGTCGATTCCAACAAAGAACCAGGTGAACCACATTGGTTGTTGTCAAGAACATTCTTAAGTACCTACGGAGGACTAAAGATTGGGCATTGACTTATGGAGGCTCTCAAACGCTATGCGCAACCCGGTTCTGTGAGATGCTAGCTTCCAAACGGATCGTGATGACTCGAAATCTCGGTCTGGATTCGTTTTTACTCTTAATGGCGCCGCAGATCACCTGGAAGAGTTCGAAACAAACATTACAGCAGATTCTACGACCGAGTCCGAGTACTATGCGCGTCTGAAGCTACAAAGGAAGCGATATGGATGCGTCAATTCTTACATGGGCTACCTGTAGTGCCTAGTTCGAATGACCCGATCACCATCTATTGCGACAATAGTGGTGCCATCTTCCAAGCTAAGGAGCCAAAGTCTAGCAACAAGTCTAGACATGTACAACGGAAAGCTCATCTAATCCAGGATTACGTGGAGCAAAAGACAGTAGTGATAGAAAAGATTGCTACAGATGATAACATAGCAGATCCTCTCACTAAAGCATTACGACAAGATAAGCATGAAGGGCATGTTAATTCCATGGGAATTAAACGTGTTCCCGAGTTGTAGTACTCTTTTATGGATCGATTCATTCTCCTTTGTACTCTATACGACATCATCGTTTTGATATTTTATATATATATATTTTGTTTTTCATGTGGAATTGTACGACAATTTTGAACACCACAAAGTGAACCGAACAAACATCATATCTTTTTAGTCCTTAATTGCCCACATGAGTGATAACTCGGCAATTATTTTGTGACATTGGTTGATGGTGGGTTCAACGAGCCATAAGTCAATGGTTGATGACCAATCACAGAGGCGATTTATACGGATATTTCGTAGGACACACTTGTGACATCGACGTGGAGTCCTAAATGTTTTATAACATTCGTTGCCCGGTCGTGGATAGGACTTCCATGGTGATCCTAAGAGTCGATTCTTTTGACTATCGACTGTCTCTTGAGACTAAGGCAGATTTTGGGTGACTTTGGTTTCTTTCTCACGGTCATCCGTAACAGGGGCCAAGTAGATTTTTTCTGGGTCATTTCATGTTGTGCTTAGATCGGAAGGAGTTCGAGTTGAAGGAAATATTCAGCCTTTATCGGGTACTCGATATTTCTCAGGGCCACTCGAGGAGTCAGAATCGAAATGCATGGCCATGCTCGGATACGGATTCGTTTTATCGGTTAAGTTACTCTCTAGTCGGGGAAACCACTCTAGATACTGGATCGATTGTAAATACGACCTTTGCGGATCCAGATCTGCAAATTGTTTTACATTGAGTGGGAGAAATTTTTAAATGAATATGAGAATCGGTTATCGCACATACACTTGTACGGACAAGTGGGAGTTTGTTGGAGCTTGTGTCCTCCAGTTAGTGCGGATAACGTCATTGCACATGCACTTGTACGGACAAGTGGGAGCTTGTTGGGGTTGGTGTCCTTAACAGTTAGTGCAAGGACTTATAAACCTCTAAAAGGATCAAAGGGCATACTTTGGTATTATTATCAGTTGATCCACGTTTATCAATAACGGTTGGCTTGCTAGATAAGTTTGACGTTATTGTCATACAGATGGCGGTGATCAACTGGTCCCTAAAAGTCACACCTATAGGATACGTTCGAGAGACGTGACAGTATGGAAATACTGTCATGTAGATGCCAAAATTGACTAACCAGTTAGTCCGAGTTATTTGACTAGTAATTAGTCAAATATGTGATGTTGAGATATTATATTTAATATGGATTAAATATCATGGGCTAAGGCGAATTAACCAGTTAATTCGTAAAATTAAATATAAGCGATTTATATTTAATTAAATGTATATTGAATGTAATTATACAATATCGTTTTTTCGGACACGTATTAATAATTCAACTAACCCGTATTATTAGCTGATGCCTTAATTTCCGATAACCGATAACAGTTTATGATCAGACCGTGTCATATGCATTTAGGATTTCGGGTCGTACCATGAGTTAGAAATGAGAGAAAGTGGAAAGCCCACTCTCCTCATTGAGAGCTCACGGCCGAGCCATACAAAGAGGGAGCCTCTCCTCTTTGTAACCTAATCATTCTTTCACAAAAGAAATTAGGGTTTCGAGAACAGTGCCTCTCGAAATTCGGATCTCTCATCCAGTGAAAAACTCACATCAGTTCTCCCAATATTGCAAGGCAATCGGAGAACACTGTTCTAGCACAAGGGCATATCTCGGACAAGGTCTTGGGTGCAACAATTAGGAGGGAATCTGGTTTGATTTCTGTTCTTTACGCCGTTCATCAAGGACCCGAGGTTGATTTCTTGTTCCTTATCGTTTTTATGTTTTATGACAATATTCACATGTAAATTTTACGTTATAGTCCTACAATTAAAGGGGTAGTATACGGATATTAACCCACATTATTGTTGGACTACGATATATTTTGCTTGGATATTGCTGGAAAACTCTCTTAGAACCCTAATCTTTCCTTTGTATGGTACTAATATTTCCTCATTAATTAAATCATTATTGTTTTATGTTCTTCAATTATTGTTTTATGCTTTTAATCATGCTTTCATCTTTAATCATATTCATTGTTGTTATTATAATTATGAGTAGCTAATCCCCTCATCTAGGATGAAGGGGATCTAGGTTAATTAAAAGGGAAAATCAATTAGTTGCTATTGATATCGTTTAAGTTGTTGTTTGATTATTGTAATTCTTCTAGTTAATCAACTTGAGGCCTGAGTTATTAATTAGTGTAGCGAATCGATCCTATCGCCGACCGGGTTAGAATTGATATAGGCTGCGATAATCAAATAGAAAGTATCTAATCATAGCGACCGCATGTTAGAATCGATCTAAAGGGCATAATGGAGTCGACCGATCTTATGACCTTAAACAACTTGATAGATATAGTAATTGATTGATAATCCCCGACTGATTAACCTAGTGAACCTAATTCCTAGACTTTTAATAATATTGTTATTCATCCTTTATTTACATTGCAATTAGTTTGTTAGAATCAACGCAAAACAAAACCCCCCGAAATCGGTTACTTCTAGACAGCTTAAATACTCTTAGACTTAGCTTTTACCGCCTCCCTGTGGATTCGATACCTGTCTTATCACTAGCTATTCTTGTTAGTCCTGAGATAGTTTTACTTTGATTTGGTAATACGACTTTAGCCACATCAGGTCGTATTTTACAAGCGATCATCATCAACAGTGGTTTCCCCGACTAGAGAGTAACTTAACTGATAAACGAATCAACATTCGAGCATGGCCATACATTTCAGTTAAAACTCCTCGAGTGGCCCTGAGAAATAACTATACCTGATAAGGGTTGGATATTTTCCTCAACTCGAATCCTGCAGATGTAAGCACAGTATGAAATGACCCAAAAAAAATCTACTTAGCCTCCAGTTATGGCAGACCGTGAGAAAGAAACCAAAGTCACCCAAAAACTGCCTTAATCTCAAGAGACAGTCGATAGTCAAAAGAATCGACTCTAAGAACACAATGGATGTCCTATCCACGACCTGGCACCGAATGTTTTTAAACATTTAGGACTCCATTACGTTGTCACAAAAAGTTGTCCTACGAGGTATCGTTATAATCTCGCATCTGTGATCGATCAGTCAACCGTTTGACTTATGGCTCGTTGAACCCGCCATCAATCGACTGCATAATATAATAGCCGGAGTTATCAGCTCACGTTGGCGATTATGGACCAAAACAAATATAATATAATTCAGTTCACTTTGTGGCGTTCAATGTTGTCAGTACAATCCACATAAAAAACAAAATATTATAATAAAACGATGAAGTTATAAATAGTATATGAAAAAGATAATGTATCAAATCCATAATCAAGTACTACAACTCAGGAACACGTTTAATTCCCATGAAAATAACATGCCCTACATGCTTATCATAATTCAACGGTTTAGTGAGAGGATCCGCGATGTTATTATCCGTCGCAATCCGGTCTATCACTATCTCTTCTTGCTCCACGTAATCACGGATCAGGTGAGCTTTCCGATGTACATGTCTAGATTTGTTGCTAGACTTTGGCTCCTTAGCCTGGAAGATGGCATCTCTATTGTCACAATAGATGGTGATCGGGTCATTCGAACTAGGAACTACTGAAAGTCCTTGTAAGAATTGACGCATCCATATCGCTTCCTTTGCTGCCTCCGAAGCGGCATAGTACTCGGATTCAGTAGTAGAATCTGCTACAACACTCTGTTTGGAACTCTTCCAGCTAACCACAGCACCATTAAGAGTGAAGACGAACCCGGACTGAGATTTTGAGTCATCTCGATCCGTTTGGAAGCTAGCATCTGCGTAACCGATTGCGCAGAGCTTAGTATCTCCTCCATAAGTCAATACCCAATCCTTAGTCCTCCGTAGGTACTTGAGGATGTTTTTAACAGCTATCCAGTGTGTTTCACCTGGAGTCTTTTGGTACCGACTCGTCATACTCAATACATATGCCACGTCTGGACGTGTGCATATCATGGCATACATGATCGATCCTATAGCAGATGCATAAGGAATACGACTCATGCGCTCAATCCCTTCAGGCGTCGTGGGTGACTTAGACTTGCTCAACTGCATCCCAGTCGTCATTGGAAGGTTCCCCTTCTTGGAGTTGGTCATGCAGAACTTCTCAAGAATCTTATCCAAATAAGACTCCTGACTAAGTGATAACGTCCGTCGTGATCTATCTCGGTAGATACAGATTCCCAAAATGCGTTGTGCCTCACCCAGATCTTTCATCTGGAAATGGTTCTTCAACCATCCTTTAATCGAAGATAGGAGAGGAATGTCATTCCCAATCAAGAGTATGTCATCGACATACAATATCAAGAATACAATCTTGCTCCCACTCGACTTGATATATAAGCATGGTTCCTCGACCGATCGAGTGAAACCATACTCTTTTATCACCTGGTCGAAACGATGATTCCAACTCCGAGAAGCTTGCTTAAGTCCATAAATGGAACGCTTAAGCTTGCATACTTTCTTAGGATTTTCAGGATCTATGAAACCTTCGGGTTGCACCATGTACAACTCTTCCTCCAAATAACCGTTTAAGAAGGCAGTTTTCACATCTATTTGCCAAATTTCAAAATCATGAAATGCGGCAATCGCTAAGATTATCCGAATGGAACGTAGCATAACTACAGGTGCAAAAATCTCATCATAATGCAATCCGTGCACTTGAGTGAAACCTTTTGCCACAAGTCGTGCCTTATAGGTATCTGGTTGCGCGTTTACAGAACGCTTTATTTTGTAAAGCCATTTGCACTGTAGAGGTTTTACCTTATTAGGTAAATCAACTAGATCCCATACGTCATTCTCATACATGGAGTCCATCTCGGATTGCATGGCTTCGAGCCATGGCTTTGAGTCGGAACAGGTCATGGCACCTTTATAGGTAGCGGGTTCATTACTCTCTAGGAGTAAAACGTCATTCTCCTCGACCATACCAATGTATCTGTCCGGAGGATGAGAGACTCTATCCGACCTCCTAGGTTCCTCAGGAATATTAACCGTATCATCGGTTGGAGGAACAACTTCCTCTATCTGTTCCTCGGTTGTTGGTTCTGGAATCTCCGACAGCTCGAAGGTTCTATTACTTGTCTTGTTCTCGAGAAATTCTTTCTCTAAGAACGTCGCACTAGCCGCAACAAAAACTCAATGTTCGGTAGGCGAATAGAAGTAATGACCAAATGTTCCTTTTGGATAACCTATAAAGTATATCTTGACCGATCGCGGGCCGAGTTTATCCTCGTGTCTCCACTTGACATAAGCCTCGCAGCCCCAAACCCGAATAAAGGACAAGTTAGGGACCGTTCCCCTCCACATTTCATATGGAGTCTTGTCGATAGCTTTAGTCAGACTTTGGTTAAGTATAAGAGCAGCTGACAAAAGAGCATAACCCCATAATGAATCAGGCACTACCGTGTGACTCATCATGGATCGAACTATATCCAGTAAGGTTCGATTTCTCCGTTCGGACACACAATTTAATTGAGGTGTTCCAGGTGGAGTTAACTGTAGTACGATTCCACAGTCTTTAAGGTGTTGATCAAACTCATTTGAAAGATATTCGCCACCCCGATCTGAACGGAGTGCTTTAACCTTTCTACCCAGTTGGTTCTCAACCCTGTTCTGGTATTCCTTGAATTTCTCAAAAGACTCACTTTTATGCTTCATTAAGTAGACATATCCATATCTACTCAAATCGTCCGTGAAAGTGATAAAATATCTATAGCCATGTCTAGCGGTAATTGACATAGGTCTACAAACATCAGTATGTATGAGTCCTAATAGGTCACTAGCGCGCATTCCAACACCTTTGAAGGAAATTCGAGTCATTTTGCCAATGAGACATGATTCACACGTGCCATATGTAGAAAAATCGAATGCGGGAATAGTCCCATTATCGATGAGTTTCTTTACGCGTTTCTCATTTATGTGTCCCATTCGACAATGCCATAGATAGGTTTGATCTTTGTCACCAACCTTTAATTTCTTATTATTCATGTGTAATACTTCCGTGGTTTGATCTATGATGTAAATTCCATTCATGGAAACTGCTTTGCCATAAATCATTTCATTGAAAGAGAAAATACAGCTATTATCCTTTATTGAAAATGCAAAACGGTCTTTAGCAAGTACGGAAACTGAAATAATGTTCTTAGACAAACTGGGTACATAGTAACAGTTATTTAAAAATAACTCAAAACCACTAAGGAGTTAGATTACATATGTTCCCTTCGAGACAGCAGCAACTCGTGCTCCATTCCCGACTCGCAGGTCCACATCACCTTTTTCGAGAGGTATGATGTTCTTTAGGCCCTGCAAATGATTACACCGATGAGAACCACAACCAGTATCAAGTACCCAAGTTCCGAAACTTGCATGGTTAATCTCAATCATATGAATATAAGATGACATAACAACAGGAGCGAGACGGCCTGCTTTGATGTCCTCACGATAGACGGGACAGTTCCTCCTCCAATGTCCAGTCTTGTGACAATGGTGGCACTCTATGTCACCGCCCTTGCTCTTTGCCTTGCCCTGTGAGCCACTAGTCTCACCAGACACACTCTTACCGTTTCCTGGCTTTTTAAACTTGGGCTTACCTACAGCTAGGTCGCCATGAGCCTTGCCCTTACCTTTACCCTTGTTTGAAATCATGAGAACATCCTGCTTCATGCTCCCACTCAATTTCATATCCTTCTCGGTCTGTACGAGAAGAGAGTGTAGCTCATGAGGACTCTTTTTCAAATCAATCATGTAGTAGTTCGCCCTAAAAAGGGCAAAACCATCATGAAGAGAATGAAGCATTCGGTCAATGACAATGCTCTCACTGATTTTGCAAATAAGTGCCTCCAATTTCTCGACATTCTCAATCATGTTAAGAATGTGTGCGCTAACCGGTTGGCCCTTTTGGAGTTTCGCATCAAAGAAGCGACAGGTATGCTCATAAGTAACGATTCTCGGTGCCTTTGAGAATTCGTTAGTGAGCGTGGTGAAAATCTTGTTTGCACCTTGGGCAATGAAGCGTCTCTGCAAATTGGTTTCCATTGCAAAGATGAGTACGTTCTTTATCGCACCCGCTTCCATAACGAAATCACTATAAGCGAGTGACTCGTTGACTCCTGCATTAGGGCCTGGGTTTACCGGTATTGGCTCAGTTAAGTACCTGAGCTTACCGTCAGCAATGGCAAAGCATTCCGTAGTGCTGCCTCCCGACCCGCAAAGTTGGACCCGTTATTTTTCAGACGTGTGAACTGATTCATGTTGTCCATAAAAACTTTCAGCCAGGACGCGCGATCAAGTGTGGCACTTGGCATTGGGATTTCGTTATTTCCAGCCATTTGTTGTAGCAGTAAAATTAACGTGTTCTACACTGCGAAAAGAAAATTGAATAATAAGCCTATGCATCGATTTGATTTTTAAGTCTAATGCAATACTGTTATAACTCGAAGACTCATGCATTTATACAATTGACCTTCCTTAAGAATTATATAAATGATCCCAAGACTCAATTTCTGTAAATTGATAAGCCCACCTCTTGGCTAATTCTACCTTTAGAATTCTTGGTCGATAAATTTCTGTAAATTCTATCTTTAGTCCATTATAATCACGAGAAACTCTTCGGACTATAATGTTGAGATAAACTAAGTCAACACAAACTACTTACCCAACGTAGAAGGGGTCATATTATGCCTACCGACGAAGAAGGGATTCATAGTTGTTTACCCTTATAAAGACTAATCTCAATTTCCGTTTTAGATGAAGATCCCATCAACTTTATTTTAATTCATTTTAAGTGAACTAATATCTAGCATGCGTGAATGAATAAACTAAGGTGATGGCTTAATAAGTATGTGACATCTGTATGTCCATGAAAACTAACATACAATCTATATGAGTCAATTTTCATGCATTTTAGTAGTAGGTGGTTTGGTTTTAGGCGGAATATGATGCATAAACTATCATGTGAATGAAAGGTAATATGAATGAAAACGTAAAACAATAAAAGTCCTAGTGTGGCCTATCCTATCAAAATGAACATTAAATACAAGTTTGGAATCCATCCTTGGACCCGAGAAACTTGTCTTGATGTTCCATCTTGATCCATGTAGCGGGAGTGAGCTCCAATCTCCATCTTTAGTCTTCTTTGAAAATTACAATAAATAAATTTACATAATAAACCTATTTATTACATTCTAATTTAAAAAACCAAAACTACAGGAAAAATAAAGGAGATTCGAGATCTCATAATTACATAAAAAGTCATGTTTCCTTCATTACGAAAACATAATTTGACTAAGGCCACACTAAGTGTTTTAGCAGGATTTTCCTGAAGGGATCCGGCTTAGTTATATAGTGATCAGGGTATCTAGTTCTATAAGATTGGAATGGTGTAAATGAATGATGAAGAAAGAAGTAAGTATAAAGAATAACGTTTATCTTATTTTGATAGACCGGGTACAATGTTGTATGAATATCTGAATGCTCAAGAGTAAAAAGATAAAGTATAGATAAAATTAGCTCACAATCAATGTCCTTTACAATTGTTAAATTCTCCTATTTATAGTACTCTACTGCCCTTCCAACGTTACAATGAATAACGTTATAAATGTATAACGTTCTCCCCAAAGATAGGAGTTGTTGCCGGAATAATAGGGCATGCTTCCTATTAGTTCGCTTGACCCGTTCTCAACTCAACCAATCCTTAGCCTTTTCTCCTCTTTCCGTCCAGATTCATGGATTAAATAGTTTTAGGTTTGGACTTGGTCTTCCTTGAGAATAGGGCATGGTTATCTGGCTTATACAATCGCATTTCTGTTTATCCGCTTAATCCAGTCGTATTTAGTACTCCGCCAAGCTATAATATCTGACTATCAGGCTTCCTTTCCAGGATTTAGTAGTCTTCTTGCCATAATATTCTTTGACTAAATAGTAGTCGATTTGTCCGGTTCTGTCTTGATCAATCGGCCTTGCCGAGTCGACGGCCAGTTATGGTCGACCAGCTAAACCGGGCCTAACAATTGCCCCTTGACATTTTACCCGTCTTTGGATCCCGGCCAGGGGTGAGATGTCAAATTTACCGGGTTAAATATTTAAGAGACTTACACTTAATCAATGACTCTTAGACTCCTAGTTACCGTTGAACACTATAACGGCTAGGTGATGTCATGCTGAGAGTTTTGCAATCCCTAGGTTTTTCATGCCGTTATTCATCTCCTATAAATACGGTATTTAGGGCAAGGTTATTTTTCATCAAATTTCCTCCTCTTTCTTTGCCGCATATTCTTCTGAAATTCTTCTGAAATTCTTCTCAAATTCTTCTCGTAACCCCTGTTCGCTATTTTGTATTTTCTCGACTATTTCAATAATAAATCAAACATTTAAAGATATGGGAGCCAAAAAACGTCCCGCATCCGAGAAAAGCTGCATTGCTTTGTTGAGCTGAACTGTAAACGTCCGGGAAGAAGAAGTGATGGAGATTGATCCTCCGCTTTCATGTTGTTGCTTTTAAGTACCAGGATTCTGTTTTCACTGCCCTTCAATCTTTGGATCCTTACTTTCCTGAAGAGAACTTGTTGAAAACAAATTATGACAAGATACTAAGGGAGAAGAAAATAATTCCTGAATCGACTGAGGTATGGATTCTCGAGTCTTGTCCGATTAGGGCTAATCGGGTATCACCTGGTTGGTTCTGTATTTTCGAATGGGCATTCAAAGCAGGATGTAAGTTACCTTTTACTCCCTTAATGATTGACACCATCCGTGCTATGGAAGTGTCACCTTTTCGATTATTATGCCGATGGTTTGGAAACTTGTTCATTCCATAGAAAATTTATGCGCTAAACACAATCTTGTGATTACTCTCAATGATATTAAAAGTATATCATTTTAAAAATCCTTCGTTGGTCGTTTTAATTTGAGAATTAAGTCAAAGATGACTCCATTAATTACTAACCTGGATTCTGGAGACGACAAGAGTTGGGCAAAGACTTTCCTGTTTATCCGAATTTGAGACTCGGGATCGGGCTTTGATTACTCGAGATATCCTCCTTTGGAGAGTGGTAGGTTTCCTGTACTTTTATTTTGTAGTTATATTGAATGAGAGTGAGGTACATAAGTCTTACCTGTATATTTTGTTTCTGTAATGTTTGTAGCTCCTGATTGGAATCACGATCCTCTAGATGAAGAGGCTATTGCAAGGATAGATGCTTTCCTTGCCATTCCTGAGGAAGAGAGGGCCTGGCCAGCTTGCTTGGGCAGGGAATTGTTGCCCCGGTATATGAAGACCAAGCCGATTTGGGGTTAAAGTACCCAAAGGCAAGCCTAGTTCTCCGCTCTTTCTGTACGTCTTCTCGCTTGCTTTTATGTTGTTGTTGTCTTCCTGTTGCTTTTTGGTTTGATATTTACGTATATATTTTTTTTATATATCCAGTGTTTAGGTCTTCTGCTAGGTGGCTAGCTTTTTCGCAAAGGATTTGAAGGTGGGGTGGCTAGGATTCCGAGCGGCCCAAGAGCCAGTGAAACTAGTGGGAGTGACAAGACTTTGGATATCCCGATTTCGATGTCCACCTCCTCAAGATCTGCCCAGGATAGTGTCACCGAGAGGTCGTCCGGTGCTCAAAAAAGAAAGAGGGAGGATGATATTCTGGAAGAGGAGGAAGGAGGGAAACAGCCTATCCCGGCTCAGCCACTCAGGAGTATAAGGCAAGTGCCTGCTAGGATTGATGACATGGATGATGCCCGGGCTCGGATAGATGAGTTTTCTGCAAAGATGAGCGACCAACTATTGTCTGCTAGTACCCTTGATTCGTCTACCAGGGTGGTTTCTATTCTGACTTCTCTTGTAACAAGGGTCGCTTGAACTCGCTTCCCAGGCTAGAGAGGTTAGTTGTAGAGGGATATTTTTTAATTGTTTATGTGCTTTTTGTTTTACCTTGTATTTGCCTAATTGATTTTGTATGTACGCGGGGTTGGATCTTTGGGTCAAGCACGCTTGTCGGCTTAGGGACGCCTGTGCCAAGATTACCAATTTGGAAGAAAAGTCTGGATAGGCTAAACCGTGACTGCACACATCCGGGGGTAATGAAGTGGTGCTCCAATCTCAGTTGGCAACAGCTAAGGAGTCAACCAGGGCTGCTATAGTTTGTGAGGTGGCTGCGAAAAATGCTGAGAAGGCTGTCAGGCTGGAGTTGGAGGCTGAGAAGCAGGCAATGCAGGATCAGTTGAAAAAGAATGAGGAGCTTTGTGCTGAAAAGGAGTTAGTGGAGGCGAGGTTGGCGATGCAGCTCGGCACTTCTTCGGGAAAGGTCGGGTTGATGCTATGAGGGACCCAGAACCGACCGGCTGATTGGAATCCGGACCGAGATGAGACACTTTGGATGCTCGGTATCCCGACTTGGCCAACATGGGTCAAGAAGAAGAAGTGGATTCTCCTCCTTCCAAGGCAAAGTCCGGTGATCGGGAGATGGTGGATGGTTGTGAGTCGGTTCATGGCTCAAAAATAGCTTAGTTTTTCTTTTGGGTTTTGGTCTATCCAGGGGGAATGTCCCTGGAATGAATATTTAGAGTATATCAGAAACTTTTTGGCTCATCCAGGGGGGTGTCCCTGGAATGGATGGTTATTAGGTAGGGCCAATTATTTTGGGTGAATAAATATTTGGTCTTTGTTTTGCTTCTTTTTGTGTTTTGACAAAGTACTTTTGTGATGTTGGACGTGTCTTTGGATCCGCCGATTATACGATCGATCAAGCCAATTTTTTATTTCGATCAAAGCGATTATTCGATCCATCGGCCGTTTAATGTGTTATGGGTGGGGTTGTTGCACATGCCTGGAGGGCTTATGTCCCTTGCCTGCCTGGAGGGCTTATGACCCATTTATGTCATACAGTCTAGGAATAGATTTTCCAGGTTTGTATGTTATGTTGAGCTCAATATTTAAAGGTCTGTTTTGCAATCGAATTTTGGATATCAGTTGGATATTTGGTGGGGGTGCCCCCCAATCTTTAAGATTTGTTTTTAACTAAGATGCAATATGTAAAACAAGTGTTGAAGATTTCACTAAGTAGATATGAGAGTATAGGTAAGTACTTGGGCACATAATTTGAAGAAATCATATACGGCATTTATTCATATAATTGCAAGTATTATACATGTAGTTTTCAGGCAAGAAGTGTTTAAAGTAAAAAGTTATACCTGGATTGTGCAAATATATTCTATATGTGAAATAGTTTTAAGTGTGTAATATTCCAAGCTCTTGGGATCATTTCTCCGTCCAGGGTTTGTAGTCTATAAGCTCCCTGGCCGACTATTGAATCAATCAGATAGGGGCCTTCCCTGTGTTGGGGCCAATTTGCCAGCATTCTTCTCTTTTGTGTTTTGGAATACTTTCCTGAGAACGAGGTCTCCTACCCGAACACCCCGGCTTTGACAGTCTTGTTGTAGCTTCTTGCAACTCTTTCTTTGGTATCTTCGCTAATCGATGCTCTTTGCATCTCTTAGCTCTTCTGTTAAGTCCAGGCTATCCTCCATTAGAGGTATGTTGTTTGTTGTTGTGTTCGGGCTACATCCGGTGATGGAATGTCCACCTCGGCCAGGTATTCGCTTCACATCCATAGACCAAGGAGTAGGGGTTTGGCCAGTGGATGTTTTAGGCGTGGTTCGTCACCCAAAGGACCGGGGAGCTCTTCACCCATCTACCTTTTCTTCTTTCCACTTTTTCTTTATGCAGGTGATCACCACTTTATTCATGGATTCTCGCCTGACCGTTGGCTTTTGGATATCCTGGCGTGGATGTTACCAGATTGATGTTCCATTGGGCATGTAAGGTCATTGTTCTTTTTCCCACAAATTGTGTGCCATTGTCGCATACTATTTCGGAGGGGATGCCATATCTACATATGATATTATGTTTGATGAATGCTATGACATCTTTCTCCTTGACTTGCTCGTATGATTCACTTCTATCCACTTGGAGAAGTAGTCGGTCATTGCTAGCATGAAAACTTTTTGTCCGGGTGCTTGAGGTAGTTTTCCTACTATATCCATGCCCCACTTCATAAATGGCCAGGGTGCGGATATGGAATGTAGTTCCTCGGATGGTGATGGATGTACGGTCCGTGAATCGACAGGCTTTGCATTTAGAGCTAAAATCCAGGCAATCGGCTCTTAAGGTGGGCCAATAATATCCTTCGAGTACTTTGCTTGCCAGGCTTCTTCCACCTTTGTGATTTCCACAATATCCTTCATGGATTTCTGATAATATCTGCTCGCCTTCTGTGGTTCCAGGCATCCGAGGTAAGGTCCGCCTGCGATTTCTTAAAAAGCACGTTGTCAATAATAGTATACGGCGACTTTTATTTTCGGTGTTCGGCATCTTGCTTATTTAAGGGTAGGATTCCCTGTTGTAGCAGAGGTCATAGTAAGGTTTCGTCCAAGAATTAGCAATGTAGATTGGGAAACTTTCATCTTGTTTGTTTATTGCAGGTTCTAATAAATGCACAATGGGTATTTTGTCAAAATCAAGGGGACTAAAGTTGGACCCTAGGCCGGCTAAGGCATCGGCCTGGGTATTTAAGTCCCTGGAAATTTGGTCAATATTAAAGTTTTTAAACTTTGATTTTAGCATTTGAACAACATCTAGATAAAGCATCATTTTGGGGTCTTTTGCAAAGATATGTGCCATTTACCTGGTTGGAGACTAGAAGGGAATCAGTGCGTACCTTTAAATTTTGCACACCAAGATCAATACATACCTTTAATCCGGCTATCATGGCTTCATATTCTGCCTCATTGTTGGTGGCCTCAAATGCACTGACTTATAGCCCTGTACTATCTTATCCCCCGTGGTGATTTTAGTACTACACCTAGGGCTCGTGCCCCTTGTGTTGGCTGCTCCATCGACAAATAGGGTCCATTCTAGGTCTGTTTGGTCATTTGGTCGGTTTATTTACTTCTTTTATTAGGTCGGGTTCTAGGGTCGGACTAAAATCGCCACACAAAATCTGCTAGTGCTTGTGACTTAATTCTTTGTCCTTGGTTCAAACGTTATATTGTATGTGCTTATTTGGGTGACCATTTGCACATTCGTCCAGGACAATTCGGTCTCCTAAGTACGGACTTAATAGGAAGATTTGTTTCGACTATTATAGGGTGACTTTCAAAATATGGTCTTAATTTTGTGCAACTCATTATTAAAGCTAAAACATATTTTTCTAGTAGGCCATACCCGATCTCTCGCATCCAGTAGACTTTTACTTACATAATAGACAGTGGTCTTGTTGTCCGTCGCTTCTTTGACCAGATCGCACCGACAAAGAAGCTGTGGATCGAGGTATATTGTCGGGGTTCATCTTTGACTGGTTTTGCCAAAGCAAGGGGGAGAGGATAGATATATTTTCGTGTCTTCAAAGGCACTGATGATCGGGGTCCATTGAAAGTCCTTGTTCTTCCTTAGCAGGTTATAGAATGATTTGCATCTTTCTGATGATCTTGAAATGAATCTGTTCAGGGCCGCTATTCTTCCGATCGGCTTTTGTATGTCTTTGACTGTTTTTGGTGGTTCTAGCTCCAGGATAGCTTTGATCTGCTCAGGGCTGGCTTCTATTCCTCTTTTTGTCACCATGTAGCCCAGAATTTGCCTTGAGACTCGAAGTGGCATTTTTGTGGGTTGAGTTTCATATTGAATTTTTCCAGTATTTGAAAGGCTACTTCCAGGTCTTTGACGTGGTCTTCTGCCTTTTTTGATTTGACTACCATGTCATCTATGTAGACTTCCATGGTGTCTCCTATCTGATCTTTGAACATCATGTTGACTAGCCTTTGGTAGGTTGCACCTGCATTTTTTAATCCAAAGGGCATAGCAAAGATAACAATATATACCTCTTTCAGTGATGAAAGTCGTGCTTTCCTGGTCTGGCTGGGTGCATTTTTATCTGGTTGAATCCATTTGGAGGCATCCATGAATGTCAACATTTCGTGGCTGCAGTGGCATCTACCATTGCATCGATGTGTGGTAGGGGAAATGGATCTTTTGGGCAGGCTTTGTTTAAGTCGGTGTAATCTACACAGACTCTCCATTTGCCATTTTTCTTTTGGACGACTACCACGTTTGCAAGCCAGTCAGGGTACATCACTTCCCTGATCATTCCCATGTCCAGTAGCTTGTCAACTTCTTGGTTGATGATTTCATGCCTCTCATAAAGCAAATTTTCTTCTCTTTTTCTTTGTACGGGCTTAAAGGATTTGTCAATATTCAACTTATGAGTAATAACATCAGCATCTATACCAGTCATATCAAAATGTGACCAAGCAAAACAAGACATTTTAGTTTTAAGAAAGCCGACTGACCATTTGGTCCGATTGTGTCGGGTGCATCGACCCTACAAGTACTTTCCTGTCAGGGAATTCTCGGGTCTAATATGACTTCTCCTGTTTCCATCGTGTTTGTGCTATGTATTCTTCCCCGACAGGTGACTTTAATTGCTATGCAAGGGACTTACCTGACTTTGAGGGTTTCAAAGCTCGAGTATAACATTCCCGAGCAGTCCTTTGTTCTCCTCGATGGTGGTTATCCCCATTCGTTGGAATTTTCACGCATTGATGGTATGTTGATGGGATTGCTTTGACATTGTGGATCCATGGTCCGCCCAGGATTACATTATATGAGGATAAGCAATCCATTACTCCAAATCTCTCGTATGAAGCCACGCCCTCCACATAGGTAGGCAAGCTGATTTCTCCTAGGGTGTTTTTGTTTCTCCACCGAATCCAACCAGGAATTTGGATTTCTTTATGATCTTGCTTTCGCCTCTATCTTCATAGCTTTAAGGACATCAAGCATCACCAGGTTGATTGAGCTTCCTCCATCTATCAGGATTCTTGATACTTTGGTCGTGCCGATTTGCATTGTGATTACCAGGTGTCATGGTGTAGACCGATATTCCTTGCAGATCCGAGTCATCAAAGGTAATAGCAGGCAATGACTCGGGCCTGGAAGGAGGTTGGAGTCTGGATTCCCTGGATATTCTCTTGGTCTGCAGAGTGGTCGGACCACAGATTTTCGATCCTCCATTTCTGAATTTGACTTCATAGATGGGAGGAGGAGGAGGAGGATCTCTCGCCGCTTCCGGGTCTCTCTTATTTTGTCCTTCATCTTTATTCTTTGGCTGCTGGATTATATCTTTCAAGTAGCCTTTCTTTAGAAGATATGCCACTTGTTTCCGATGAATGCATTCTTCGTGGTGTGTCCGATGTCCCGATGGAAGTCACACCATCTTGTTGGATCTTTCCTGGGGTTGTCGGATTTCTTTGGCCATCTGATTGTATCTCCCAGGTTTTCAGCGTTTGATTAATCTGCAAAGTATTAATAGAGAAGTTATATTCGGGGATAGTTGGGAGGCTAGAGAGGTTACCTTTATGTTCTTGTGCCATATTGACTTGGATCGTTCAGGCCTGGAATAGGGTGCTGATCTGGGATTGCCTCCTTTCTGGTAGGAGCTTTTCCTGTTAGTATGTCCATAGCCCTGCTTTCCTCCGGATGAGTTCGTCCTGAAGTTGAGGTCTTCTTCTAATCTGACATGCTCTAAGGCGATGGATTGAACAGTGGCAAAGGTTGGGCATGCTTTCTTGGTTAGATCTGCATAGATGTCACTGTCAAGCAAGACTCCTTGCCTGAATGCTTCTACTGCTGTTTCTTCATCACATCTGGGAATGGCCACCTTTTCTTTGACAAATCTGGCCAGGAATTCCTTGAGAGATTCTTCAGGAAGTTGCTTTATCCTGAACAGGTTGCTTGGTCTTTTGGCCATATCTCTGCTACTTGCGAATTGTTGATTGAAGGCATTGATCAATTCTGCAAAATTCTTGATACCTCCATTTGGGAGATTGATGAACCATTGTAATGTCGCCCCTATCGGGGTTGTGCCAAAGCCTTTGCACATGCAGACTTGCCTGAGTTCACTGGGTATTGAGGCAGCCAACATTTTTTGTTTGAATATGGCAACATGATTTTGTGAATCAGAAGTTCCATCATAAGTTCTCATGGATGGGACAGTAAATTTCTTGGGTAGATCAATCTTTGCAATTTCATCTGCAAAGGGTGAATCCGCAAAGCTGTCAATTTCTACTTCAGCCACAGGGTCTGGTACTCCGGGTATATTTTCTATTTTGTTGTGGAGTTTTTGGATTTCCTGAAGCATAGCCATCATTATTGCTGCTTCAGTTTTGTTTGTCTCATCATTGGGAATGGTTGGAGTGCCGGATAATGTATCCTTCTCCGGGGTTCCAAAATTAGAGAAGTCTATGTTTTTGATAATGGATGAGAATGGGGTTCCTGGTTCGAATCTGGTCTTGGAGCCCGAAGCCTGATTTTCCAATTTCTTCTTCAGGCTAGACTCAGATTCCTTGACCTATTGATTTTGCCACTGTTTGCTTTCTCTTGGATTGTTTCCAATTCCTTGATTTTGGCCAGAGCAGCCGCTAATTGTTGTTCAGCGGTGAGTTCCACCATTTTTGTGTGTGAATATTAATTGAAAGACAATAAGGAGAATTTTATTGGTTGAAGAACTAGATGCCCCACGGTGGGCGCCAATTGTTTTAGCAGGATTTTCCTGAAGGGATCCGGCTTAGTTATATAGTGATCAGGGTATCTAGTTCTATAAGATTGGAATGGTGTAAATGAATGATGAAGAAAGAAGTAAGTATAAAGAATAACGTTTATCTTATTTTGATAGACCGGGTACAATGTTGTATGAATATCTGAATGCTCAAGAGTAAAAAGATAAAGTATAGATAAAATTAGCTCACAATCAATGTCCTTTACAATTGTTAAATTCTCCTATTTATAGTACTCTACTGCCCTTCCAACGTTACAATGAATAACGTTATAAATGTATAACGTTCTCCCCAAAGATAGGAGTTGTTGCCGGAATAATAGGGCATGCTTCCTATTAGTTCGCTTGACCCGTTCTCAACTCAACCAATCCTTAGCCTTTTCTCCTCTTTCCGTCCAGATTCATGGATTAAATAGTTTTAGGTTTGGACTTGGTCTTCCTTGAGAATAGGGCATGGTTATCTGGCTTATACAATCGCATTTCCTGTTTATCTGCTTAATCCAGGCTGTATTTAGTACTCCGCCAAGCTATAATATACTGACTATCAGGCTTCCTTTCCAGGATTTAGTAGTCTTCTTGCCATAATATTCTTCAGCAGCTAAATAGTAGTCAGATTTGTCCGGTTCCTGTCTTGATCAATCAGCCTTGCTGAGTCAGGCCAGGTTATGGTCAGACCAGGCTAAACTGGGCCTAACACTAAGTATTACAAATTACAACCGATTGCAAAAAAAATACGTAAATAAATTCATTCAACGATTCATTCAACAAAAATAAAATGCACCAACTAAAATTAAATTAAACATACATGACACAATTCCTTAATTATGTTGATTAATTTTATCCAAACCACCTATTTAAATTAACAAATTAAGTGACAATTCCTCAATTAATCACATTAATTTAAAACTTAATTCATATTAAACTTGTAGTATGAATTTAATCCATCGATATTTTAAACTGCTTTAAAATAATTAGGTATCTTTAAAATTTGTGAACCGCTTCACAAAAATTATCATACATTATAAATTTAATGTATAAACAAAATTGGCCAAAACAAAAAAAAATCCTTTTTTTCTTTTTGGTCTCGGCTGAACAGTAAAAAAAAAAACAAAAATTTTTTTTTATATAATTTCAGCACGGCTAAACTAAAAACAGAAAACAGCTTTCCTTATTTTGTACACGGTTTTATCTGTAAAAACCGAAACAAGACAAAATTTTTTTTTTTAAATATGTCTTCTGTGAACAGTAACCACGTGAACAGTAACAGAAAAAAAAATTCTTTTCTCGGATGCTTTTCAAATCGGCATAAATAAAAACAGCCGCAAAAAACTTTAATCGGTTTTTTAGGAGAAACCGAAAGAAAGAAAAAAAAAGAATTTTTTTTTTTAGTAATACTGTTCATCCGTGAACAGTAACGGAAACGAAAAAAAAAATCCACGGCTAAAAAAAAAAAATTCCAGTCGATTATACTTTTTTCGCAAACCGTAATTATTGTTTACAAACAATTTTATGAAAATCATCAAAATTAAAATTCGTGGCCTTGGCTCTGATACCACTTGTGGGAATTTTTCCGTATGCATCCCTTTAAATTTAAGGACTATAACGAATTAATCATGATGAAAGCATGTAATAAAATAAATTGCATAAACAAAAAGGTAAAGAGATGACGAAATAACCTTCGGTCCTAGCTTATATGGCCTATGAACAATATCGCAATGATATTCTCCTATCAGTTGCACCCAAGATGATATGAGAAATGCCCTTTGATTGTGCTAGAATCGATCCAAAAATTAACTAATTAATTTTTAGGTTTTTTTGTGTTTTTCGCAGAGATGAGAGGCAAGGATTAGGTTAGAATGAATTAGGTTAAAAAATGATCTCACCTCACCTCTTATTGTAACCGAAAATAAGAAGGATGAGGGAGATATTTTTTTTCTCTAAAATTCTCGGCCCAAATCCCGAAAAATAGAAGAGATATCTTTCTCTTTTTCGGTTATTCCAAAAATGTATAAAATGTGTTAAATTGTCATCTAGTGAGGATCGAACCCATGACCTCTTGGTTTGAGTACCCTCACTATTACCACTATGACACATTCATCTTGTTGATATTAAATATAACCGATTACATTTAATTACGAATTAATAGATTAATTCGTTCAAGCTAACATTACATACATTTAATTAAATATAACTTATTATATTCAATTTACGAATTGTGATTAATTGTCTCAACTAATATTATTTAATCTTCATTAAATAATTGTCTCATCAACACATTGACTAACTGTTTAGTCATATTAGGCATCAATGTGATTATATTTCTATAACCACATCTCTCAAACACATCCTATAGGTGTGACCTTTAGGGACCAGTTGATCACCGCCATCTGTATGATAATAACGTCAAACTTTCTAGCAAGCCAACCGTTATTAGGTAATCGTTAATCAACTGATTAAAATACGAAGTATACCCTTGTGAACCTGTAAGAGATTTACAAATGTTATCACACTAATTTGTGGAGGACACAAGCTCCAACAGCACGCCCCTGTCAGCCACTAGCCAGCAGAACATATGCATCTGATCATCTCGCCTTGGCCTTTTATGAAATGGGGAATGGACATTGTGGAACCATTACCCCGTGCTTCTGGAAACAGGACGTACATGCTGGCAATGACAGACTACTTCTCTAAATGGATTGAGGCAGAAGCTTTCCCTCAGATCCTGGAGAAGCATGTGATATCTTTCATCAAGAGGAACACAGTCAGCTGATACGGCATCCCTTCAGAAATCATATGTGACAACGGGTCACAATTCATATCCAACAGAACGGAAGACTACTGTGCCAGGTGCAACATCAAGCTGTTTAAGTCTACTCCTAGGAATCCACAGTCCAACGGTCAGGTAGAATCCAGCAACAAGATAGTCATGAACAACCTGAAAAGAAGGCTGGGGGAGATAGGAGCCAACTGGGCAGATGAGCTCCCCTTCGTACTGTGGTCTGATGGAACCACCTCCAAAGTGGCAACAGGTCAAACACCATTTAGTCTGGTATATGGGGCCGAGGTAGTTATTCCCTCGGAGGTGCAAGTACCGACATATCGGTATGCCAATGCCACCGAAGTGAGGAACCAGGTAGAAATGGCCAGCAGCCTGGATACCATTGATGAGCCAAGGACCAGCGCCCAAATCAGGATGGCAGCTTACAAGCAGACAACAGACAACAGCCAGGAGTTACAACAAAAACGTAAGGCTGAGAACATTGCAGGAATGGGACTTGGTACTCAGGAAGGTATTCCCAAACACCAAGAATTAGAGTGCAGGTAAATTCGCCTACAACTGGAAAGGTCTCTACCGTATAGAAGGCATCATGGGTAATGGGGTATACAAGTTAGAGACTATGAATGGGGAAGCTGTCCCTAGATCCTAGAACATCATTCACCTTAAAAAGTATTATGTCTGAGGTTCCAGGTGCAGGACCCAGGAGTTTCACCTCCAACAGGTACAATCCAGGACCCTTGAATCCTGGCATTCAGTACTCCAGAAACCTTAGAACCTGAACTAACTTGCTAAAAGTATCTTTGATTAAGCGGCTACCGCTCGAAGGGGAACAACCCCAGAACCCACTTGCTGGAGCCACAACTCACTCTCTCATAAGGTACATACGCAAAGAACTAATCATTTTTTTTCGTACCGCCTGACTGTACCACCTGGATTGGTCTAACAGTAACATCTCTTTTGACAGCAGGAACAACTAAGTCACCAGGCAAGGTCTTTCGTTCAGTACGCACGTGCTAAGTCTCCTGAATTCAGCAGGTACTACTAATGAAATGATAACTTACAACGTATCTTTCAAATCCTTTGAGTCAAAACCCTTTTTCTTATTTTCCCTTGGTGTCAACTTCACAGGTGTCACAAGGAGCAAAATGTGGAAGCAGCGTACTTAGTATTTCAAACGGCCAAAATGAAACTCTCTTTCTTTTAAGTTGTTGTAAAAATTTTAGGGGAACACACTTTGTGCTCCCTAAACTATTTTGGATTTATGAAATTGCTTCCATTTTTAAGTTTATCATTATTTTTGGATTGAATGTGGATATGGTAAGTTGAATATTAAGGCAATGTCCTGGTAGGCTAACAGGACCTAGCAGAATGTTCCTCCTGCAGGAAGTACCCAATGTGCGCGTGGTCGAAATAGAGGGATTCGAGCATCCTGATGGACAGAAAGCTCCCTAAACCACCATAGACACATCAACAAGTACAAAGCCGACAGACAAACAGAAAGAACGAAAAATTGCTAGCAAAACAACAGAAGGAACAAAACGAAATTTTCAAAAACACCCCTCAGTAGGGGGAACTTGAAAAGAAAATATTTTTTGCCCCTCCTACGAGGCAAAACAAAAGAGTACTTAAATGTGCCCAAAACCACCAGGCACCAAGAGTTAGATTACAATGGGCCACCACACAGGGTGCCCAACAAAACATCAAGATAAAAAATTAAAATTTAAATGCCTAAACTAGGCAGCAGAAGCAGAATCGGGCGGCATCAGCAGGAACATCCACAGGGATGTTAGGCTCCACTGTAGCCTCTCCTCCATATGGACCTTCCCCTCCCTGGGCGACGAGGGCTTCCTCCCTGACCTCCTCAACTGACGCGACAGCTGGTTATTCAGTCCTAGCACTGGTCTCTCCATCATCACCACCTAGCAAGTCGTTGATGAGGCTGAAGTCCGGCTTGACTAGATATGCAGCATTAAACAGCCGTTCCTCCTCAGCAAGGTCCCAGTTGGAGTGCTCACCCGCCTCAAACTCCTTGATGCGTTTGATCTTTGTTTCCCAGGCGGAAACCAATGTAGAGTCCAAGAGCAGGTGCTTCAGTAGCTCCACCTCCTTGTGAACCTCTTACATGCACCCTTCTGCCACCCTCCTCGCAACATCCGGTACGCTTCGGCGTGCCTTCTTCTCGTCCCGCTTCTTTCGGGCAGCCCCTTCTCCCTCCTAGCCAGCGCCAGATCTGCCTCCACCTTTCCCAGGTTGACGTTAAGATTGTTCACCTCCCTCATCAATCTGGCAACCTCCCTGCGCAGGAACAGGCCATCCTGCAAAACCTGCAAGAGGAAATCAAGACAAGACGAATGAATGGACCAGTGAAACATAAAGGGAATTAAAAAAGGTACCTATATGGCGCGTCCAGGAGCCTCATCTAGTACAACAGGAAGAGGGGTATTTCCCAGAGAATGGACAGCAGCAGGGAGCAGGAACTGTTTCATGTGAGGCCAGAGAGGCACCCCGCTGGAGCCATACCCCTTGGGAAGGCGGATTACAGTGGAAGTATTGGGCAGGGGTGGCCTAGGAGCCACTACAGCCAGAGGAGCAACCTCAATAGGGACAGGCGTGCTAACCGGCTCCTTTTCAGCAGGGTGGGATGGCCTCTTCCTGGGAGAAGGACCGGAGGAGGTAGAAGCAACCTGCTTCCTCTTTCTATCCAGCAGGGAAAGAGAGGAAACGGGAGTATTCCCTAATACAGGAACACAGTTAAAACATAAACACAAATGATCATATAGCAAGAACGAAAACTCATAAAAAACAAAGCCTTACCAGACGACATCTGGAATTCGGCAGCTGGGGGTTCTTGCTGACTGGTGGAGGTACCAACTTCCTCTTCCTCCTCTTCCTCTTCCCCTTCCTCTTCCCCTTCCTCTTCTTCCTTCTCTTCTTCTCCCTCTTCTTCCTCCTCTTGCTCTCCTTCACTAATGTCAAGAGGCACGGAGGCAGATGCACCAACAGGGGAAGAAAGTACACCAGGGTAAGAACGAGTTGCAATAGGGAGGGCAAATAAACGGCTAACCATGCTATGATATATTGAGGGAACTGGCTGCTTCAAACCTACAGCAGTACACCAATAAGAACATTAAGGTAAAAGAAAAACAATAGACGCCCAGAAACTAAAATTACCTTTAGAGGCCCCCCACTTATCAAATAAGTACTCGGGGGTAGGGGTAAGAAAGTCAATCTTAACAAAAATGAATTTTGTATTCCAGCCTTCATCCCTCACTTTGGGAGGAAGGATAATGCTAGGGTTGCTGCGGTCGCAGGACCTCAAGGTGATAAGCCCGATAACAAAGGGCCTGAAAGTATAGAGCAGGGCGAGGTCACCCAGACCAATCCCCAGATCATGATCCTCAGCAAGGATATAAAGCGAGACCAGAACACGCCATGCATGAGGCGTAAGCTGGAAGATAGCCAACCTATTGTGGCGCAAGATCCTTTACACCAAAGGAGGGAAGGGAAAAGACAAACCCTGGGTAAAAGGGTACTCATACAGGCATACCCAACCGGGATTATGGGCATCCGGCGCCTCCCTAGGCTGAGGAATGTGAATCACGACCTCTTGCCCAAGGCCAAACCTCTCTCTCACCTCCTCGAGGGGGTGTCAGCAAAGCTGGAATCAAACAGATAGTGGTCTACAAGAATCCCAGAGGATTGGAAGGGAGAGAGAGAAGCAGCAGATGGACCTCTACGGGGAGAAGGAGGAGGAACGGTACGGCGGATGGACTTTTTGACCATGATTGCGGAGTTAGAGGCGAAAAAATTTTAAGAGAGAATAAAAAGTGAGAAGTTACCTGGTGGATAGGGAAGATTTTATAGGAGAGGGAGAGTAAAAGGGTTTTTAGGAAAGAGGTTAATAAAGACGGGAACAAGGGAAGTGTGGGGGGAGGGGTGTATTTATAACAAAAAAGAGGGAGTTAAGAGAGAGGGTTAGCAGAAGAGAGTTAAGGGAGAAAGTTAGGTTGGGGAGCAATCGAGGGAAAGGAGACGTGGGAGAGATAGGGAGTTACTGAGAGGAAATGATTGATTGGACCTCTAACGGTCAGTCTTAGTGGATAAGAATGCAAGTGGGCTGACGTCACGCTATGACATCAATACTACATGCAACATCCAAGAGGGAAGCAACTCCCAGCATTCGTCGAGCAAGAACAGAACATGGCAGTTGCTTGGGGGTAATAGTATGGGTAAAAATACCCTCTCATCTTTATCATGACGTGGCAACTCGCTATTGGGAAAAACAAAGGCACACGGATCAATAACAAAGCAGTAGGCTGCTAGACGTAAGGAAGAACAAGGGTAGATGAACCTAGACACTCAAGTAATACGAAAGCTACGGTTGAACTAAATAACAAACAACCAGCAGGAACGTTGAAATGGTCAGCAGGAACATTGCGGATTATTAGAAGAAGCTTTGATAAAGTCAGCAACCACTTCCTATTTCGTAGGGAGTGGAGCATATGGTTGAGCATATGTAGGGAGCACGAGCAACCACCCCAAGAAAGGCTATAAAAGAGCAACAAACATCAGATTCAAGGCATTCTTCATTCCTCATTCACTCTACTCGAAGAAATATCATTCTCTAACCTGCAACACTCAATAATTAACACACTTAAGATCATATACACCATTCGTATCATTTGTACTAGTCATTTGGAGTTTTTCTGCTGTTCCTCCTGATTGTTCCAGCTAGGTTTATCCTCGAATACTTTTATTACTAGTGGATCATTGGTGGGATACCATTCCCCCCCCCCCCTCGGGTTTTCCCACATTTTGGATTTCCCGCGTCACCATTTTGCTTGTGTCATTTGTCTCTCTCTCTCTCTCTCTCTCTCTCTCTCTCTCTCTCTCTCTCTCTCTTTTTCGTTTGCTTTTCTCTCGTACTAGTTGTTTACTTTCATTCTCGTTATGTTCTTACTACTGATTTGCTTAAGTCTTTAATATCGTATTTTAATTGGAATAGCCGCATTGACTCACAAATCTTTAGTCGGTAAAATCTTACCAAAACACTCGCCTTCAGGAGAAATGAGCACCACTCCTATTCCGAATCCTCTCAAATTGGATGTCCCATCAAAGTAAAGATCCCAAGAATCCATACTGGTTTGTAGAATATCCTCATCTAGAAATAACCACGTGTCTATTGCTTGCGTATCGTTGATGGGATTGTCTGCGAAATATTCAGCCACAGCACGTCCCTTTATGATTTTCAAAGGTACGTATTTGAGATCGAACTCTGAGAGAATTAAGGTCCATCTCGCTAAGCGTCCGTTGAGAACGGTTTCTCGAAGAGGTATTTGATGGGATCTATTTTAGAATACACCTTGACATAGTAGCTAAGCATGTAATGGCGTAGCTTCTTTGTTGTCCACACAAGAGCGAGGCATGTCTTCTCGAGAGGTGTATATTTACTCTCATATTCTAAGAACTTCTTACTAAGGTAGTAGATAGCTCTTTCTTCCTTTCCAACAGTCTGCGCGAGCATAGCTCCCATGGCTGTTTCGGTGACTGTGAAATATAAACCAAGAGGTTGATCTCGTTGAGGAGGTATTAGCACGGGTGGCTTAGTCAGTATCTCCTGTATCCTGTCAAATGCCTTTTGATAGTCTTTGTCCCATATGGTATGGTCCATTTTCTTGAGCTTTTTGAAGATAGGTTCGCAGATCATAGTGAGTTTCGATATGAATCGACTTATGTATTGAACTTTGCCCAAGAATCCTCTGATCTCCTTTTCTGTCTGGGGTTGTGGCATTTCGATTAAGGCCTTGATCTTGGATGGATCAATTTCTATCCCCCTCTGGCTGACGATATATCCCAGAAGCTTGCCTGACGTTACTCCGAATGTACATTTATGAGGATTAAGCCTCATGTTGTACTTGCGCAATCTGAAGAAGAATTTGCGAAGGTTATCAATGTGCCCTTTCCTATCCTTAGATTTGACAATCATATCATCCACATACACCTCCACTTCTTTATGCATCATATCATGTAACAAAGTAGTTGTAGTGCGTTAGTATGTAGCCCCAGCATTGATTAGACCAAATGGCATAACAATATAACAGTATGTGCCCCTACTGTGTGACGAAAGCTGTCTTGTGCATATCTTCTACGGCCATTTTGATTTGGTTATACCCTGCATACCTGTCCATGAAGGATAATAACGCATGATCTGTTGTATTGTCTACCAATATATCGATGTGAGGTAGAGGGAAGTCGTCTTTAGGACTCGCCTTGTTCAAATCTCTGAAATTAACACAAACCCGGATTCGCCCATCTTTTTTGGGCACGGGGACTATGTTTGCCACCCAGTCTGAATACTAGGAAACTTTGATGAATCCTGCTTTGAATTGCTTATCGACTTCTTCCTTAATCTTAAGAGCCCACTCTGTCCTCATCTGACGAAGCTTCTGCTTTACAGGCTTAAAAGTCGGCTTGATTGGAATGCGATGTTCTGCAATATCCCTGTTGATCCCTGGCATGTCTTTGTAAGACCAAGCGAAAATGTTCTTGAACTCGTGTAGGAGGTCGATGAAATTGGCCCTTTCAGTTGGGTCTAGGGTCGTCCCTATCCTAAGTTCTTGGGGTTCTAATTCCGTTCCTACGTTGATAGGTTCGGTGTCTTGTATAACTGGTGCCCCTTCCCCCTCTTCTAGTATTTCTTTGATTATATAGGGAGGTAATTCGATTGAGTCTTTGTCAGGATCATCCTCGTTATCATCGTAAACAGAATTGCATTCAGAATAACACAAGGAGTAAGCAGAATCATATTTATTCATATTAAAATTTGAAAAAAAAACAAACAAAGAAGCCATCTCTGCAAAGATAGTTAGTGGCGATAAAGGGACGATTCTTGGGACATTGCCCAAGCATCACATTACTAGGTGACGCTATGCTAGGAGAAATAAAGGGGTGGGGAGTGACGACAGGAGGAGACTCTCTAGCGACTTCTCTAGACTTAGGTTCCGACTCCGACTCTGATTCCGACTCTAACTCGAATTCATCGTCTTCGGGTTCTCCTTTGAACATTTCTCCTTCTCCAGTAGTGACCTTGATGAGCTTTCCTTGATTGTTGGTCCATTTGATCGACTTTCTCCATCCTTTCTACTGATTTGAGTTGGTGTCAGTGATCAGTGTTGTAGGGTTGAAATGGTCGTCTTGAAGTATCATGGTAATAATCACATCCTGTGCTACCCTGACGAATCGATCCTCTCCAAACAGGAGGCTAACAGCCTGTTCGTCGAGACAAGATGTCTGACGAGTTTTGACGGTAGGGACCTTTTCCGGAGGAATGAAGTAGCAATTGTGGAAGACCTCAATTCCAGCTAGTTGAATGCCTTTGACCTCCAAGGTTCGGGAAATGTATAAAAATATTCACAATCCCCTTCTCTGACGAAGTAACTATTTAGTGTAGGGAGATAGGGTTGCATTTGGATTCCCTTATTCTTGCGATTTCGAACTTGAGCAAGCATTTCAAGAGTTTCGGCTTTCGTGGGTTTGTACCCTAAGCCTAGTGGTATCTTTTGGGAGTCACATTCCTTAATAGGTGTAAAGGTACTCTCTCTGATAGGGTTTAACGGCATTCCTGGGAAGTATCCCTGGGATTTGAGCATGTGGTTGACCACTAAGTTGGAGTATGGGTCAAAATATAAGGGAGCCAGCTCGCTCTCTATAAGGTTTATGATTTGAAATCCTCCAAGTTCATACACTGGATCTGCAATTACTTGGTTGCTTGATATTTTCTCTATCACGGCCTTGATAGGTGACAAAGTTATCGTTACTACCTTGCCATCTAGAGGGATCTTGATCTTCTGGTGTAAGGTGGATGTTACTGCCTTGGAAGCGTGAATCCATGGCCTTCCCAAAAGTATATTGAAAGATGCCTCGATGTCCACTATCTGAAATTTAACCTTTCGCTCGATTGGTCTAGTGGCCACAGTAAGGTTAACTAGCCCCACTACTTTACGTCGCGTTCCATCGTACGCCCGAATGCCTTGGTTAGTAGGAGTCCAATCTGATTCTTTCATGCCTAACTTGTATGTTGTTTTTAGTGGTATGGCATTGACTGCGGAGCCATCATCCACCAAAGTCATGGGTACATTTTTCTTCAAGCATGTGACTATGATGTATAGAGCAAGGTTATGAGTGACACCAAAGGGAGGCAAGTCCTCATCTGAGAAAGTAACTGGGTTACTTAGCTTGACTGAGTCTTGGAAGACTAGGTTGACGACGTCGTCAGGTGTAGAGTCAGGTGCTACGTTCAATTTTGCCAATGCTTACAGTAAAGCCTGGCGATGAGGAAATGAACTTTTAACTAGTTGCCAGACTGAAAGATCAGTCTTTGTCTTTTGCAGTTGCTTCAATAAATGATTTCAGCTTCTAGGCTAATTATTTGCTCGACTAGATCGTCGGTCACTGCGATCACTTCTTGCATTGTGGATTCTTGAGATAAGATTGGAACCACTAACCTGTTTTCCCTAGGTATAGTGCTTGGATTGCGTAGGGATGCCACTACAGCTTCTAGCTCTAAAACTTGTCTACTTACATTCTTTGCTCATGCGATGAAATCAACGATAGTAGGGGAGATGGTGGAATAACTCTCCTCATTTTCTAGTGCATTGACCTCATCCTCAGTTGGAGAAATAAGGTGTGCGCAATCCAAGGTGGATTCCTCATCTGTGATCATCAGAATTCCAAGAGGATTCTGAGTATTGTTAGGCTTGCTTCTAGGAGGTATGGGCAAACGCCCATCTTCAATCATGTCCTGAATAACATGTTTTAATTTGAAACATTTCTTTGTATCACGCCCTTTGCCTCTATGGTACTCACAGTAGGCATTCTCATCCCAAAACTTAGACTTCTTTTCTGGGTCAGGCGTAGGTCCTATAGGTTGGAGCTTGCCTTGTTTCATCAATCTTTTTAGAGCATTGGAGTACGAGTGTAACACCCCCATTTATTTAGGAGCCTTTAGCAAGTCATTCTCAAATAAATAGGACTGTTACCATCTCGGTTTTCCGAGATAGTGAATAACAAAGTACAACAAACCAAAGTACTTTATATAAAATTTATCGATTACATGTTTATTACAACTTAACCAAACTAAAACTTAATATAAAACTAAATACAACTCGAAGCGGAAATAAAGAAAGTGACTAATAACTATATGATCTAGACTTCTAGGTAGAATGGTCGAATCCTCACGCATCCCATAAGCTCCCAAGTCAACTAATCCTTAGCACCTACAAATCTGCTCCCAAGTCAACGAATACACGGTCAACCACGAGGTTGAGTAGGAATAAACCAAACAACAATAATAATCCAACCAAAATAGACATCCTTCAAATTCTCATCACTTCATCCATACAACTCACTTACGTCACTGGCAGTAGCACAGCCCCCTTAACACCGTGCTATGCTCAACTGGTAGTAGTACTTGCGTACCATCCTCACCTGGCAGTAGTAATTACTTACTATGCACAACTATCTCTGGCAGTAGTAATTACTTACTATGCACATCTGGCAGTAACGATCACTCGCTATGCACAACTGGCAGTAACACCCTCCGTGTTATGCTCAACTGAATAATCAACTCTCCATACCAAATATAACCAACAACAAATACTCAATAACAATCCCGTCATACAACTCAACCAACAATTTAACATACTCAAATACTCTATTCCAATAATAAATCACAATTATTACCTTAGTCTTATCAACCGTCACAATTAAACCTTCATTCACTTAATAATAAAAACTCGAGTTGAGTAGGAAATTCCTACCTTTTAGGAATTCCGAGCGCGCAAGCAAACTTAATAATGCTCCTCAAGAAATCCCGAATCTACAATTATAATAACGTAAATTAATAACTAAATCATCTAACTAATTACCCATTACAATTTATTTTAAATAAATTGCATAATCTATATTTTCTGCTTGCTTAATTAATACTTATTAACTAATATAAGATCAATACTTAACCATTTATTATACCTTATGCTTAACTAACTACTATTAAGCTTACTACGTACGTAATACTATATTAACACAATCATGCATTTACTACAAGCCGCCCACATTCACATCCAACGCACAACCCGACTCGACAAACGATAAGTACTCCTCGCTTACCCAACTACAATCAAGACACGAGAAACTCGACAAGAGCTACGACCTGACCGAGTCCCCGGACATACGCACGACCATCAAATTATAATACCTACGAACAAGCTCACTATGAACAACACCCTGCCATGGTCAGCACGACACCAACTCAGCACACACGACGGTCACCTACTACACACAACCCAAACCTACCACCATGACACCACCATGACCAGCTACTTGCTACAGCATCGACGCGACAACTACGAAGCTGCCTCAAAACAGGGCAGTTACGGTATCCTCGCGTCAACGACGGAACCACCGTACCTGCCACCATTAAGAACCTTACCAACACCCTAACCTGTGGTGTAAAGAACAGTCTCCAACTTGAGTAATACAACGCACATGGCTTTGACGAAGTTTCGCCGGAACCGCGCCCAAAACAGAATAGTTACTGCTATTAATCGCAACCTAGGTCAATCAATACTGGAACCACCCCAAACACGACTCTAGACCTGCTTGCAACACCTCACCGAATCATTTAAACGACTCAACTACAAATCCAATATTTACTCGGCTTAACGGACTCAAAATACCACTCGTATAAGCTATAACAAAAGAAAAGTAGGATTACCTTAATTAGTTTAGAGGAAGATGACGTTGGAAAGATAGAACCGACGAAGAGAAGGTGATGATGATGACGGAATTACTGAGATGATGATGATGATCGTGAGTCGGGCCGCACAAGCTCTCATCCTCTCGGTTTCTTTTTCTCTTTGTTGTTTGTGTGTTAGTATTAGAACACGGGAAAGGGGTGGGGGTTTTATATATATATATAGGTTAATATAGGTATATTATTATAATAATATAATATGTATATATATAATAGGTATAATAGGTATAATATAATATAATACTTTATCTTTACTGATTATCGCTTTCCCTTTAATCGCTACAACAATTAAATAATAATCTATTATTATATCATACGACTTCTCACTTGTAATTTTTATTAAAACATTCTTAAAATAATTATTGCAAGTCCTAAAAATACAGGGTATTACAGTCTTCCCTCCTTAGAAAGAACTTCGTCCCCAAAGTTCGTGCACACTACACAACTACGCAAAAACCGACATAATACATGCCATCTCATTACTAGCATCCTTACTACATTAGTTCTTATTTCTTTACTCAAATAGTACCACCAACTTTCATATAACAAAAACAACATTACTTAAAAGACACAAAATATGTTATAAAATAACAGAAAACATAAAGTCGAGAAATCTTAGTAAAAACTTTGGTAGTATCACATTCTACCCTCCTAAAAACAAATTTCGTCCCAAAATTTCGAAACTACAACTACCCGAGGAAAGATGGCCTAACATTTTTAAACATTCTATGCCTACAATCAAAACAAGGTGTAGTCAACTGTATTCTATCTTATCCCTCCTTTGGTCCCCCTATCATTATTCCTACCTCTCAACCATCATAGGTTAAGAATGATAAAGCATTTATGTTGAACTTTTGGTAAAACTCGCGTTTTCAGAAATCAAAGTCAAGTTGTAACTTTCAAAAATCACCATTAAATAACCGCTAAATTTCTCTTTGAGCTTTTATACTTTCCAGAAAATATAAAGAATTTTTGAAACATGAGACAAAGGATCGAATTCAAATTTCGAACAACCATTTTATAAAGATATTTACAATCCAGTTGGTCCAAACAGAAAGTGATCAGCAATTTGTCAAAAACTTGGGTCAACTTGTAAAAATCACTATTAAATTCAAAATATGATCTTGCAGCGTGGCTTATCATTTTGAAAACATATATGTCTTTTAAACAATGGATTTGGAATTACGCAAAAATCAAGTAAAAATTAAATGAGAAATTTTACAAAATCGTTTGTCGAAATCTTAACTGTACATGAACATTCTGACCACTGTCCACTCAAATATTTATTTATCCCAAACCGTAAAACTTTTAAACATGAGACTAACGACATTGGAAAGCTAACTCATTGGGTTATCACCCATAAAAATTTCGTCCATAGAAAATTTTCAAGCAATAAATGGCAGCCAAAACAAACAGGGCTAAAATTCTGAGAATTCCAGTTTCCAGCACTAGTACACTCCCGACTAAGTCATACGCCCTCACAAGCATTCTACCCATGCTAACTATCATAACTTGACATCGCACTCCACATACCTCCATTGCTAAACAATAATAATTATCATGGTTCAGGGATCACATAACCGCATATCACTAGACATGATACTACTAACAACATATTACACAACATTAATTTCACAAATACTTTATGCTCATGATCAAACAATTCAACATCTCATCCAATTCTCACTTCATCCAATAAAAAATATCAAACTCCATCACAAATATCATATGGCCAAGCTATCTTTCATATAAAATACTTAACATAATCCACTCTGCAACAAGATTAGTAATTCTATATTCAAGCATTCATCAACCTCCCTTAAATCCCAAAATTCCTCCTTCTAACTATCCCACGCTCTCAAATTTCTCTCAGGGTACCCGATTCAAAACTGAGAGGGCCAAAGAGTACGAATTAAGGCTAACTTTTTAACCGCACTAAGAGGGGCTCTTAATAGTTTCTACCCGGGGTTCATTTTATTTGACACATCCTACATTCATTATTGTTATTCATTGGTTTAGGCCTGAGGATCGTTTAGCTCTGATACCAATTGTAACACCCCTGATTTTCGGCTAAATTAAAATTAACTTTTATATATGAAACTTGCCGAAATACAGAGATATTATAATTAATGTACAATGTTTCTATTATAAAATCTCTTTTATACAAATGAAATAAAATGGAAAAAAAAATTTTCAAAGCTTTAAATAAAATCTTGAAATAAAAATCCTTTTTAGCGGCAGCGGAAGACCTGAAAGCAAAACCAGAAGACATAAAGGACTACTCCCATGACGAGTAGCCCCGAAGGGAGAAAACACGTCAGCCGGGGAGCTGAGTAACAGATAATACCTCAATATAAGCAGATTAATTTTGAGCATGGCGTGGAAACATACACACGTAAAAATAAAAATAAACAAACAGAATAATAAAAACTCTCCCCATACACTAAGCTCAATCTCAACTCTTCTCTATAAAATCTCTATAGTATAATACTCTCCCTCGTTCCAATAACTAATTCAATCTCAACTCTCTACTCCATCTCACTCATTACTCCGTCTTATAATATAATACTCCATAGTAATCAGATATCGTATTCTCATCGTTGACCATAAGCCAAGGACAAGGGGTGAGTGAACTGGCGGATAAAAACCGCGAAACAATATTTCTATCTCAATATCCATTTCAAACTCAATATAATACAACTCAATAATCATGGTGGCTCTGGACCGAAAACATAACTTGGCTCATAGGCCCCATAACGCAATTCCAGTAACCAATTTTCATCTCAATTTCAATATCAATATTGTCAAACGTTCCGTTCAGAACTGCTCAACACTTAAACTACAAGACTCTAAGCTACTCGCCCACAAGTCAAGGTAAAAGGAAAAGACGATTTAAACACAATATAAATTGCTTCGAAAGTCCAAATAATGAATCATAGTAGAATGCATCCACTGATCAATGTATAATTCGCCACCATTATAAATACACGTACACCAATCAAGAAACATTGTACATACTGCGTAAATATTATTGCATGAAGCTCCTAACCAACCAATTATCAAATTTCTTATTGCTCATAAGTCACGACAAATCCATAAACAAAACCTCCTTATTCATTCAAACCGTAAATGAGTACTTATGCTACCAAGTGATTCCAATTTTAAACACATCTCACAAACTAATAGAAATAAGAGTTGAAATTACATAGTTACTAGCACACATAATATTACACCACTGCAATTAACCACTTTTATCATCTAATAACAAATAATTACACATATACATAAAACCCCGAACAATAATATTAATAATAGGATCGGTAGAATCGTGTTACCTTTAATCAGAAAAAATTAGTCCATAAGCACAATTTAATGTATGCGGAAATACGCGAAAGATAGGCAAAGGCATAAAGGCAACACATGAGAAATCAAAAGATGGTGATGGTCAAAATAAGACTAATAAAGGTTGCACATGATATTGAATTGGATTTAATCAAAGAATATGGTGTAGATTAGAACAAGGAACAGACGGCTAAATTGATGCCAAAAAGGAACAGAAGGTATTTGTGGAGATTTAATTAGACGAGGAGAAAACTATGCTAAGGTTTAGGTTTAGTGTTAATTCTATTTAGGTTAAGAAAATTTATGGGTTAAATAAATATAGTGGACAAAAGATGGATCCAAGTACGGTAGGAGAGTAGTAATTTACCATAAAATCATAAGTATCATAAATAAAAACTTTAGAAAGATTAAAAATATGAATAGGTTAATATTAGAACACGGGAAAGGGGTGGGGGTTTTATATATATAGGTTAATATAGGTATATAATTATAATAATATAATATGTACATATATAATATATAATAGGTATAATATAATATAATATACTTTATCTTTACCGATTATCGCTTTCCCTTTAATCGCTACAACAATTAAATAATAATCTATTATTATATCATACGACTTCTCACTTGTAATTTTTATTAAAACGTTCTTAAAATAATTATTGCAAGTCCTAAAAATACGGGGTATTACAACGAGTCACCAACGTTGGTGAACTTCCTCTGCGGGTTATTTTTCTTAGTAGATGATTTGACAAGGTTGACCTCGTCGGTCTTACTAGTGGAGCCATAAGAACGACTCGTTGTACCTTGATATCCGCAACCTACCGTTTTGGACAAGAGTCCTTTACGGATGTCTTCGATTCTTGTTCCTAATACAGTTAAGTCTTTAAAAGACTTTATGTTTTGGTATTTTAGGTGGTTCGTATAGATTGGCCTTAAGTTGCACACGAACTTTTCTACAAGAGTAGCCTCATCGGGGCATTCGACGAGTTGTGTGCTAGTCTTTCTCCACCTACTTAGGAAGTCGGTGAATCCTTCTTTCTCATTTTGGGTAAGAACCTCTAGAGTGCGCATATTGAATTGAATTTCAGCATTGTCTGCATACTGTTTGGTGAACTCAATTGTAGCATCATCCCAAGTAGCAATTTTGTTGTATTCCAAAAAGTAGAATCATTGCTTAGGAATAGTATCCAGAGATGAAGGAAAGATCCTTAGGAACATCTCTGGCTTGATGCCTTTGATAGACATATAATCTTTGAAGGCACGAATATGGTTCAACGGGTTTTCATGCCCATTAAACTTCGGGATATCAGTCATGTTGAAGTTGGTTGGCAGTTGAGCGTTTACTGCCTCATAGTTCCGGTTGTTTTCCCTATAGATGTAATCTCCCTAGAGGTACATTAGTTGTTCCTCCAAATATTGGAGTTGTTTTTCAGCTTCAGTAGGACTTGGTGGAAGATTGACTTCTGGTTGTCCAACAAAGGGTGGAATATTGTCGTGTATAACCATGTCGGGAATGGCATCCTCTGCAGGAGGAAGTCCAGCTTCTACAGCGACAATTCGGCCTTCGATGGCATTAAGGCGAGCATAAGCTTGGTCTTCGCTTGTCTGGAGACGAATGAGTGCAGCTAGGATTTGATCATTACCATTTACGGATGGCTGGGGTTGACCATTAATGCTTCCGTGACTAGTTTCAACCATTTTGCAACTGAAGATAAGAGATCGACGACGAATCAAAACACGATCGACCATTTTCGCACACTTACTCAAAAAAGACTTGACTCGTGAAGTGGGAGTGTGCCACCGTGTTAAGTGAGGTTTAAAAATGACAAATTTTGAAATATTTGCCTTAGACAACTGTAGTGTAGTTGTAGGAGTGCTGACTCGAAGTGAGGTTTGAAATGGGTTTGAGGCCCGAATTTTGACTCGACATTTGGACAGAGTTTCGGCTTTATTTTGCGCTATTTTAGGCCATTTTCGAAAAATATTTACATTTTAAAATTGATTTTATTTTACAAAATTTCATCATAGTTTTGTTTATAAAATGGTGATCACGTATATGATACAAACATACATATGGGCATTATAACGGTATGCTAAGTGCATTTAAAGGGTTTTGGCTTAAAAAGGTGGGTTGTCATACCAAGCAATCAAACCCTAGTCTTTGGAGAGGTCCGTGCCAAACATGACTGATGCGTGTATTTTATATAGGCATTTTGTACTTCATTTGCACGCATTCCTAGGCATATTTAGTAGTGTTTAGCTACAAATGTCCCTCGAATTGTCTACTTTGGTTTTTCTTGTATTATTTGCAGGTATGAACCGGAGAGGAGCATAATCAAGCTTAATACATGTCCCTATACATGCATTTAGGAGATGAAATGAGTCGTAGCTTGGAAACTACTAATTGTGATGCGCAAAGAAGTAGGATAGCTAGGCGAGCAAAGGAAGAACTTCAAATTACTAGTGCTTAATTTGAAGAGCTATATCTTGAGTTCTACAACTGATTTTCAAGTGATTCCAATTGAATATAAAAGCTTGTCCTCTTAGCTTTACAACGCCACTGGAAACACTCTGTTTTAACAAGTAACGAAGAAATAGCAGCCGTTTGAAGTTTAGTGCGCGAAGCAGGAATTGTGAGCTGGAAAGTACTCGATCGAGTACTATCTTGTTCGATCGAGTAGTTATTGTCTTCGATCGAATGGCTTATTTTTGATAGTGTTCGATCGAGTACCTAAAGTCCTCGATCGAGACATTTTAGCTTGGATTTGTTCGATCGAGTGATATAAAGTTGCTCGATCGAGTGACTAGCTTATATACTCGGGATTTTTATCCCGTGTTAGGTTTATTTTATGTTAATAATCACTTCCCTATATAAAGGAAGTCGGGGGATTAGGTTAAAACATCTCATATACTCTTAATCACTGTTTTCTCTCTTAATTTCTGCTGCTACCTTGTTCTTATTGCCGGATTCACTCTTTTGTAATCTTCCTTTCTCTCTTATTCTAAGTATTATTTCTCTTCTTTTCATCTCTATACTATGTTTTCTATTACTTTATCTTTCTCTTTTTCTTCATCCATTGTTATGTTTAGCTAATTCTCCTGTTTAGATTTAGGGGATTCAATGAGTTGATGTTAGTTGCTAATTAGGTTTGCAGATCTATTGCTAAAATCTTGTCTATGCTATTAATCACTGCATATAATTACAATTAGTTGCTTGAGTTGACGCATCTAGCTAATTGATTTGGTAAGCCTTGACCTAAACCGGAAGGTTGGAGGGAGTGAGACCTATAGTGAACATTAGGATGCTTTAGTGAGGGAGGAAGCTAAGTTAATAGTTTTTTAGGGTGAATTGAGACCGAAAGGAGATATTCGTTGCCCCTTGGACCGATAAAAGTGACCGATCTGTGACCTTAGCTGCAATTATCTGACATTCATTGGTGACCCGACAATCCTAGTTCTCTCTCTTTATTGTTAATCCCTTTATTTTTATCGCTCAATTTCTCTTGCCACCTCTCTTAGTTTAGAAATCATACTCAAACCCCCGTTACTCTTAGACTAATTTAAAACAGATAAATCTCATTTTTGCTTCCCTGTGGATGTAATACCCCGTATTTTATATAATCGATTAAACGGATATTATTATATATTAATTATTATGTATTTTATATTACTAATTATGTCGGGATAATAGTTGAGTCGATAATTACATTAAGCTATCGTAAGTTATTTGAGACGGGTTTATATGGAATTCGAAATGTGAGCTGACCCATTTGAGTTGGCCCATTAACATGTTCAGCCCATTTACCCCTAAACCCTAAACCTAATAGTATACCCTAACCCTAATAGTTCTCTCCCTCAACCCGCCTCCCTCACGCCTCCCTCCTTCATCAACACCAAACCTCAGCTTTTCACACATAGAGAGAGAGAGAGAGTGTGAGCTTGGTTGTCGTCAGTGCTGCAAGGAAGAGCTAGGGGCGGTTGTCGACGTTCATAGGCGGCTAGGGTGGCGGTGGTGGTGATGGAAAGGTAAGGATTCAACCTCTCCCCTCTGTTTTCGCATTTATGTCGGGTTTTGTGGGTGGTTGCGTGTCTGATAGGGGCATTTCTGGTGGTTGTTGATGGGGTATATGGGTAGGGTGGTTAGTGACGAGTGTAGTGGTGGTGGTTAGGGTGGTTATAGGTGGTGTTAGTGGTTGTGCAAGGCGGCATCGACAGGGGGGTAGTAAACGTGTTTAAGCAGGGGTTTTCAGGCGGTTTAGGTGGTTAGGTTGTGGTGGCACCACCGTGGACTCTGGGAGGTCGAAATGGTGGTGCCACAATTAATGTCCGGGTTCGTAATGACGGCGAGCAGGACTGTGGTGGTGGTGTGGCGAGTTATAGGTGTTGGTGCGGTGGTAGTAAAGAGAGAACAGAGGGTGTTTGGTGAGGCTTGGCGGTGAACCAGGCCAAATGGCAGCCCTGGTTCGACTCGCCGGCGGCAGTCGACCAGGCTGGTGGTGGTTGTTGGTGGTGGGGTCGAAGTGGGGAGCATGGTTGGTGGTTGTCGTGGTGGTGTAGGTGGCGCGTGAATGGTGGGGGTGAGAGTGAAGGCGTGGGTTGTGTTTAATCGGGTTATTCAAATTGTTTTGAGTTTGAAACGGGTTTGTCGGAGATTTAATCGTTATATTTCGTAATGGGTCGTATTCTTAATTAATTAGTTAATTTAATTCCGAGTTATTTAAATAATTAAAGACGGGTTTAAGTCGGGTCGTTGAGTTGTTCAATATTTGATTCGGGTTTTCTTAAGCGTATAATTCGTTTAATCTTTATTTATCATATTAGTTATTTAACTTAAATTCCCGAGTCTTTTAAAATAATTCAAGTCGGGTTTTGAGTCGGGTTTGTTAAAAGAGAAAAGTTACTATATCGGGAAAGTTTCCATTTTAAGAAATTCTACTTTAGTAACCTTCTATTTTGGGAAGTTGGGTCAAATACTAATCGGGTTATTTTAGTTATCAGTTGGGCATAAGTTTGGTGTCGGGATTGTATTTCGGAAAGCTTCTATTTTGGGAGATTTCTATATTTAGTAGTTAGTAATTATAAATATTATAATTGTTTTAGGTGACGGATTCGTGAAGGATCGATAATCAGATTCGTTGCTTTATTTTCTGGACTGCTTGAACTACTTAATTGGATTTGCTGGCACTTTGAGGTAGGGAAATACACTTGACCTATTATCGTTGTTGTTGAATTGTGTTGACTTGATTCGTGGTTGTTGATTTACGTTATGATTCATATACGGGAAGGTGATTGATGAATTGATCGTGTTGAGTTTGTTATCACAACATTCGGTAGTTGGCATGATTTCATTCATTAATATATATATTGTGTTGCATTAATTTTCTGTTGAGCATTTCATATGCATTGGAGTTGGAGGATGGTGTAGGAGTGATGATGTTGAGATACGATGTGAGTTGTGATAAGGCCCAGGCGGGTTCTCGCAGACTTGCCCTGGTGTCCTCGATTCATGGGGCAAATCGGCTACGGTCGATATATATAGTCTACCGGGGATCGGTATGGCTGGTTGTCCGGGGTATGAGATATGAGATATGAGTTGAGATGGAGATGGAGGTGACGGAGGAGCATGCATATCATATTTTGTTGTTTTATTGTTTTCCCTACTCAACCTCGTGGTTGACCCTGTGTATTCGTGAACACCTGTGATGACCCAAATATTGGCGAGCAGACTTGACAGGTTAAGAGATAGAACGGGAGCTGGATGGGCGTGAGACACTTTGGATCGACGACTTAGTAGCTAGATCATCATCTAGAAGACCTTCACTTTTATTTATGTTAGTTCTTGTAATTTGACGTAAAGAGGTTTTGTAATAATTCAGTTAAAAATAATTATATAAATTGCCTTGGAGTTTAATTTGTTATTCACTACCTCGGGAAACCGAGATGGTAACAGTCCGGTTTATTAGGGAATGTCTTGACGAAGGCTTCTTTTATAAACCGGGGTGTTACAAAGTGGTATCAGAACGAACGATCCTCAAGCCTAAACCAATGAGCCCAATGAACCTAGGATGTGTCTAATTAAAATGAACCCCGGAATAGAATCAAGTTAGGGGCACACTAAGGTAAGGTATGAGTTAGGGGCCCCTCACACCGAAACGGCCCTCTCGTTTGACCCGGAAACCCCGAGTGTATATGAGAGAAAGGGTAGAAAAGTTGCTTGAGGTTGAACATGAAATTCATATATCGTTGCCTAAGTGTTAACTGATTGATACATTGATTATTGCATAAAAGAGTTGATTATACCTTGAGACCCATATATTCTAACCATTCTGCAGGACAACGCTACGGTAAGTATTTTGTATGAATGATGGCGTGATCATGTGATGTTAGGGAGATGAGAAATAAAATTTCGAGTTCAGGTTAATAATCAATGAAGTGTTGTGCTAGTCGTGAGCATGAAAATAATTGGGAGTCGATGATAGTTACCTAGGTGGATGTTGAATGATGTGCTGATAGTACTATTATGTCTAGTAATATGCGGTTATGTGATCCCAAAGCCATGCTAGTATAGTCTTGTGATAGTAATTAGAAACACTGTTAAATTGCATGTTTATAGTCATAGCAATCGTGATTTAGATGTACGGAGTAGATCGAGATGCGAAGGGATTCTATGGGATAGATGTTTACGTAAGTACAGTGTGAGATTTAAGTTAGGATGAGTTAGTATCGATAGTATGGTTGTAAGAGCTTGAAACATAGAAAATGAACGACTTAGTGCTGAAACGCGTTTTGTTTGATTTTACTCTTTAATTGACCTTACTGCCATCTCTTTTCTGTTTATTGCCTATGGATGGAAATTTTATGAGAAATAGCCTTGGGAGTTAGTGTTCATTTGGCGTTGGTTTCATGCTTATAGGATATATGGATTAGGAGTAATAAATATTTTAGTGGGCTGTGGTCAGGAAGTTTCTATGCAGTGATGTTTTGACCAACGATTTTGTAAAAATCCTCATTTAGATTGTATTAATAATTTCGCATAATTCCAACTCCATCGATCATAAAATTCGCATATGTTTTCAAATTGATAAGCCACGAAAAATTTTGATGTCTCTATATTAAATAATAAATTTTGCAAACTGACCCAAGTTTTGGACCAATTGCTGTCACATGTTTGTTTGGACCAACTGAGTTGTAAAATCCTTCAAAAAAAAATGGAATTCTTGTACTTTAGACCTAATTCTTTTTCCCCTGTGTTTTTTTTTTACTCTCCGTATTTTATAAAAGTAATATGAATCGAGTTTTAATCGAACGGTTATTTATTCGTGAATTTTGGAAGTTACAACGTGAATCAAAACATTTACAATGTGCGTTCTATGTTGAATTTTCATACGATTGTTTGGTTAATTCATGAGCTTTAGTAATGTGAATTTATAATGTCCTTATATGATGATAGTAGCACGCATGTTCGGTAGTTGTGTATCTTAACAAGTGATAAAATTAAAGTCTAGTTGATAACATTGTTGGCATGATAGTATGAGTGAAATTGAATAGCTTAAATTGATTCTTAATCAAGGGTGAAATATTTTATACGAGTCCAGTTGTTGCATATTTTATGTATGTTTGGCATGTTGTAATATCTCTAGTATGTTCATCATATTTGCATAGTGGTCGGATATATATAAAAATAAAACTATATTGTCATATCTTGGTAAAGTTGATGGCGTTAAAAGTTAATTTGATTGTTCTAATATACTCGCATGAATAATTATAATAATTATGTCTAAATGTTTACACATGGATGATAGTAATGAGTATGTTTAAATGTTCACACATGTAGGATGCATCTAAGTTCTAATGTCTTTCATATGAGTTTTGTGCCAATAGTTATATTTATTACCTTCATCACATTAAATTATTTCAGTTGAACCTAAATCTATAACATGATAATAAACAGTGAGTTATTTCTTATTGGATATGTTCGTTATTATATTGTCATAAAATGCTAAAGTGATTCTTGCAATCGTAACACGACATCTGACATATCTATATTCTCGAGTCGTTACTATCAATTATATTCTAATAAAGATTGTTTATGATAACTATGTTGGCAATTATAATGGGATACCTCTTTTGATGATTCACAAGATATGCATTGGTTTAAATGATAGTCATTATGGTTACATTTAATTGAGCCACGAGTTGCCTAACTATTCAAATCGTGCAAATCAGGGAAGTTGTTCAAGTTGCTAATCTTTTATCATAGCTAGTGTTCTACAAAGTATATGATGGCAAATGTATATGTTTAAACTATTTATATAATATCTTTTGTTTTTCTTTGAAAATGAATTATACTAAGTTCTTTGGACACAATTGAATGATATGGTTGCTAAAATGTGAAACATAGTTGTGATATGGAAGTAATGTTGTCGTTGTCATAGATCATATGTAGTTACTTTTATTGGGAAACATGTTTTCAGAATTGATATCGTGCAAACAATTTTTATAATTTAAAATATGAATTATGAGTATGTTGTTAATTACTTAAATTCATCGACCTAATTCGTGACCTAAACCAGTGAGTGAGTAAATGGTTGTATGGACATGTCAATAAGACCCTGTGATTGTGATAGATAGTAGTGGTAAATCTATTTCTGTGATATGTTTACAAATGTGAGAAGTTCTTAAATTGTTTTGTTGATTTTGCTCTCGCTCGTTCATAGTCTATAATTGATCATCAAATTTGTTTAGTTGTGAAACCGTGTAAACCTTGGTTCCTTTCTTGTTGTTCTTTTAGTTTGATGTTGTGTTTTTAAGTTAAGCATGAGCTAGTAATAAATGTTACTTGTTGACAATCAGTTAATTCCTTAATAAAACCTAGTTTCGACCTTAATGTTGATGCGCAATCTCTTATCATGTATTCTTTCCTGTCACATGTGATTGATAATGATTTTTTTTGCATAGGTATATGAAAATTGAAAAGATGTTACGAGGACGTAACCATGTTTCTAGTCCGGTAGGATTGTAAAATCTTAATGTTTATATTGCACTTGTTTGTAGATGGCGGTTTTGATCAAGTAGATGTTTCGTTGTGGGGTACCTATGCAAATGAGTTCTATATGTTTTATTCATACTTCTGTTAGTTGGTTGAGGTGTAAAAGGAGAGTATAAGTTAAACTTCTGGTATTGAGTTATGAGTTGTGGGGCCTTTGTGCCGAGTTACATTTTTGCGGTCCAAAGTGAGACCATGGTTATGGAGTTACTTGAGTTGAGATCGAAATTTAGATGGAAGATGACGGTGTTCTCAAGTGATTATTTAGTTGTTATACATTTGTGTTCTCAGGTAATCATTAGTCGTAGTTAGTTGGGTTAAGTGAAAGAGTTAAACTTGGGACGAAGTTTATTTTTAGGAGGGCGTAATGTAACATTTCGTATTTGTTATGTTTAATTGATGCGTCAAAAGTGTGTGTTAACCGTGTTAGAAATGCGTGACGTCCGTAAGTACGATATGCAATACCCTTCGAGGTTTGGGTGATGGAGCGAACTTCGGGACGAAGTTCATTTTAAGGGGGAAGACTGTAATACCCCGTATTTTATATAATCGATTAAACGGATATTATTATATATTAATTATTATATATTTTATATTACTAATTATGTCGGGATAATAGTTGAGTCGATAATTACATTAAGCTATCGTAAGTTATTTGAGACGGGTTTATATGGAATTCGAAATGTGAGCTGACCCATTTGAGTTGGCCCATTAACATGTTCAGCCCATTTAACCCTAAACCCTAAACCTAATAGTATACCCTAACCCTAATAGTTCTCTCCCTCAACCCGCCTCCCTCACGCCTCCCTCCTTCATCAACACCAAACCTCAGCTTTTCACACATAGAGAGAGAGAGAGAGTGAGCTTGGTTGTCGTCAGTGCTGCAAGGAAGAGCTAGGGGCGGTTGTCGACGTTCATAGGCGGCTAGGGTGGCGGTGGTGGTGATGGAAAGGTAAGGATTCAACCTCTCCCCTCTGTTTTCGCATTTATGTCGGGTTTTGTGGGTGGTTGCGTGTCTGATAGGGGCATTTCTGGTGGTTGTTGACGGGGTATATGGGTAGGGTGGTTAGTGACGAATGTAGTGGTGGTGGTTAGGGTGGTTATAGGTGGTGTTAGTGGTTGTGCAAGGCGGCATCGACAGGGGGGTAGTAAACGTGTTTAAGCAGGGGTTTTCAGGCGGTTTAGGTGGTTAGGTTGGGGTGGCACCACCGTGGACTCGGGGGAGGTCGAAATGGTGGTGCCACAGTGTCTGGGTTCGTGGGCTGACGGCGAGCAGGACTGTGGTGGTGTGGCAGGTTATAGGTGTTGGTTGCGGTGGTAGTAAAGAGAGAACAGAGGGTGTTTGGTGAGGCTTGGCGGTGAACCAGGCCAAATGGCAGCCCTGGTTCGACTCACGCGGCAATCGACCAGGCCTGGTGGTGGTTGTTGGTGGTGGGGTCGAAGTGGGGAGCATGGTTGGTGGTTGTCGTGGTGGTGTAGGTGGCGCGTGAATGGTGGGGGTGAGAGTGAAGGCGTGGGTTGTGTTTAATCGGGTTATTCAAATTGTTTTGAGTTTGAAACGGGTTTGTCGGAGATTTAATCGTTATATTTCGTAATGGGTCGTATTCTTAATTAATTAGTTAATTTAATTCCGAGTTATTTAAATAATTAAAGACGGGTTTAAGTCGGGTCGTTGAGTTGTTCAATATTTGATTCGGGTTTTCTTAAGCGTATAATTCGTTTAATCTTTATTTATCATATTAGTTATTTAACTTAAATTCCCGAGTCTTTTAAAATAATTCAAGTCGGGTTTGTTAAAAGAGAAAAGTTACTATATCGGGAAAGTTTCCATTTTAAGAAATTCTACTTTAGTAACCTTCTATTTTGGGAAGTTGGGTCAGATACTAATCGGGTTATTTTAGTTATCAGTTGGGCATAAGTTTGGTGTCGGGATTGTATTTCGGGAAAGCTTCTAGTTTGGGAGATTTCTATATTTAGTAGTTAGTAATTATAAATATTATAATTGTTTTAGGTGACGGATTCGTGAAGGATCGATAATCAGATTCGTTGCTTTATTTTCTGGACTGTTTGAACTACTTAATTGGATTTGCTGGCACTTTGAGGTAGGGAAATACACTTGACCTATTATCGTTGTTGTTGAATTGTGTTGACTTGATTCGTGGTTGTTGATTTACGTTATGATTCATATACGGGAAGGTGATTGACTGAATTGATCGTGTTGAGTTTATTATCACAACATTCGGTAGCTGGCATGATTTCATTCATTAATATATATATATATTGTGTTGCATTAATTTCTGTTGAGCATTTCATATGCATTGGAGTTGGAGGATGGTGTAGGAGTGACGATGTTGAGATACGATGTGAGTTGTGATAAGGCCCAAGCGGGTTCGCAGACTTGCCCCGGTGTCCCTCAATGCGAGTCGGCAAATCGGCTACGGTCGATATATATAGTCTAAGGGGATCGGTATGGTTTTGGCCGGGTTGTCCGGGGTATGAGATATGAGATCTGAGTTGAGATGGAGATGGAGGTGACGGAGGAGCATGCATATCATATTTTGTTGTTTTATTGTTTTCCCTACTCAACCTCGTGGTTGACCCTGTGTATTCGTGAACACCTGTGATGACCCAAATATTGGCAAGCAGACTTGACAGGTTAAGAGATAGAACGGGAGCTGGATGGGCGTGAGACACTGGATCATACGACTTAGTAGCTAGATCATCATCTAGAAGACTTTCACTTTTATTTATGTTAGTTCTTGTAATTTGACGTAAAGAGGTTTTGTAATAATTCAGTTAAAAATAATTATATAAATTGCCTTGGAGTTTAATTTGTTATTCACTACCTCGGGAAACCGAGATGGTAACAGTCCGGTTTATTAGGGAATGTCTTGACGAAGGCTTCTTTTATAAACCGGGGTGTTACAGTGGAGATCGACCCTACTTACCGCTAGCTTCTGTTAGTAGTACTTAGGTATTTATTTTTGGTACAGAAACGACCGTATCAAATTTTGGCGCCATTGCCGGGGAGGCAGTGTAGTTTTATGTGTTTTTATTTAGTCTATTTCTTGTCTCAAGGAACCTCGGTTCCTTGAGACCATTCTCATGTCTCTCGTTCTTAACTTTCCGCAGAGAGAGAATGAAAGTTTTAGTTCTTATATAGACGGTGGGAGGAGTGGCTCGAACCAAGACGAGGAATGCTTTCGGGACTCCAAATATGCCTGTCTATCATCCGGGGAATTAATGCCCCTACGCGAGCATACCTCGAGGCTAATGGTACGTGGGATTTCGAAGGAATCCCCGTAAAAGAGGTATTAGAATTTTTTGAATGGTTTGCTGCTGAAACTCTTAAACCCAATTTCTCTCTTCATGTTGACTCAGATGAGGGGGTGGGTGAGGCCTTGGAAACCGTTTTAGGAAATACTGACGGAGAAATAGAGGAGACCATTAGCGTGGTTGATAATCCCTTTTATAAGGATAGTTTAGAACCCCTCTATGATTCTTGCACAGATAGTGAGGACGACTGGGAAGGTCTCTTTGAGAACTTTCCTACTGACGAGTCTAGCCATAAGGAGAGTGAGGAGAAAAGTTTTGACAGTCTTGAGGTTAAATGGAATAGTTATGATGATATTATGGATGAACCTATTATTGAGGACCCAATTGACCCAATTGACTTTACTGTCCCTTGCATTTGGGATGAATACCCACCTTTTCCTTTAGCAGACCAGATTCCTCCACCTCACAATACAAACCCGTCAGTGCATCTGGATTATACTCGCGTTATTTTGAGTCAAATGCTCATGAGCTCTCTTATTTTTCACGCGTGGTTAATTTGAGCTTTTATATTCCGCCCGTAGCTGGAGGGCAGAATTATTTTGTGGATAAATTTGGGAGCTGTCATAGAAAATTCTTTAGGCTTAAACGGATGCACATTTCAATTTCCTATATTATTATTATATTATGGTGCTACTTACAGTTTTGTGTAGCACGTGCGCAGATTTATGATCTTATGCTAAGAGCTTTGAGTTGCTTTGATTGTGACCAACTGGAGCAGCTGGATAAAGAAAAGAAGGTCGGGCTGGGACCTGTCTGAAACTAGCGCTACCCGGGAGGCAACCCAGAGTTTAAATTTTTAGCTGTTTTACATTTCAGTTTTGTGTGTGTAATAAATGGTTTCTGCAACCATAGACTCTGAATGATCTAGGCTTGGTTTTTGGTCGTATTTGTAGTTGCTATTTGCGTCTTTGTAGGTGTTTCCTTGACGCCTAAGAGTTGCGTAATAAGGAGTTCTTGATCGAGCAATCTTCTACCCGATCGAGTGACTTACTCCCTTGATAGAATGCTTTCCATCTTCGATCGAGCATCCACAGACCCGACCATTTCGATCGAGCATTTCCCTTTTCTCGATCGAGCACTTCCACAACCCATTTCACTCGATCGAGTAATCCACTCTCTCGATCGAGTTGGCTTGCTTTGATTCGCTTCCTGTGACGCTGTTCTAGGGCTATTTAGCGACCTCCCATGTTGCTGGCTGGTTTGGGGAGGTCCCTACTTCGCGTATTCTTCTGAGTTTTCCGCATCTCCACTCTCTCCTTTTTAGTTTTCATTTCCTTTCCCTATTTTTGGGTACAATGAGGGCATTGTACGGTTTGGTTTGGGGAGGTTATGCATCCATATCTATGTCTACATGTTGTTTTTATTGCATTTCAGTTATCACATTTAATTTATATATGCATTGTCGTTTACTTCTATAATAATTCAAAAAAAAAATTGAAAAAAAATCTATAAAATCAATAAAAAATTCACGTTTATTTTGCATATAGGTTGAGTCGGAACGGTAGATTTCCGTGATGAAACTGCACTTTAACTTGTCATTTTCACTTGAGCCTTGCATCTAATTGGCAGTTATTAGCTTAGTCATGTGCATATCTACGAGTTTATATTGAAATTTAACTGAACGAATAGACTTGACCTGAAATTTTGGCAACCTACTCATATATTCTAAGATTTAGAGCCTTAAAACTGGTGTTGTTTATGACCAGTTTAATGAGAATTGTGAATAGTTACTCCTTGCATAAAATGTATCATTAATTTGTACGTATATAAAATTCAATTGCTTTTTGCCTACATACATTCGGGTTAGTGGTTGGTGTCACATGCAGGGAGGTGCTTACATTCCCCTTTTCTTTCATTTTTACCCATTTAACTCCACATTAGCCAAATTTACCTCTTTGACCCTTAACTACACCCCAAATTTAGCCTGCCTTGTCAAGCTAGTTAGTGAGTATTTTGCGGTATATATTTTATCGATCAAAGTTTGGTTCATATTATATCGTTTTGGAGTTGGAAGAAAAGAGAAAAAGGAGGATGATGAAAAAATAATTGAAAAATGAGAAAAAAAAACGTGAATCAAAAAAAAAAAAAAAGAAACATGAAAATGAAAAAGAAAAAAACAAATGAAGAAAAAGAAAAAAAAAAGATGTTTGATTGTTGAAGGTTTCACTCCTATGCTTCATTTATATCAATTGAGGAGTATGTTCGGTTCGGTTTGGTGAGTTTGAATGCCAAATCGAGGGCATTGTGCTTAATTTTGATGGATGAGAAATGGACGTTGTTTAGTTTAGTTTTGATTAGGTTGCTAGCTTGACTGTTAGCCTCACAATCCCATAATTATTTTGTCTTTTCTTACCTATTGCCTCACTTTACCATATTTTTGTAAGCCCTCGGCTCTGACGGACCTTGTTTGGTTGGAATGTATGTATGGTAGTTAGAATTGTCTGTCATATTAGTTGCATGCATGTTTATGTGGGTCGTAGTTTAGGTGAGCGACTATTTTTCTTTATCTTTTATATTCATATGCTTACCATGTGCTTTCATGAGAGAAGAGTGACCCGTGAGAGTCCATCATTAAAGGTCCTGCAAGGTCGACGGTTCAGCTTTATTATAAACATCTTATAACTCGTTTACAATTGACTGTTTTTCTTTAAGTGTTAGTTTGCTGTATTAAATTGGTTTAAATGGGCATTTGTAGCTAGCTATGAGCTTTGCTCTGTTCCATTAGTTTTGCATATAGTTTGCTTGGGGACAAGCAAAGGTTTGGTTTGGGGAGATTTGATGCGTGTATTTTATATAGGCATTTTGTACTTCATTTGCACGCATTCCTATGCATATTTAGTAGTGTTTAGCTACATATGTCCCCCGAATTGTCTATTTTGGTTTCTCTTGTATTATTTGAAGGTATGAACCGGAGAGGAGCATAATCAAGCTTAATACATGTCCCTATGCATGCATTTAGGAGATGAGTTGAGTAGGATCTTGGAAACTACTAATTGTGATGCGTAAAGAAGTAGGATAACTAGGCGAGCAAAGGAAGAACTTCAAATTACTAATGCTTACTTTGAAGAGCCATATCTCGGGTTTTAAACTAATTTTCAAGTTATTCCAATTGGAGATGAAAGTTTGTCCTCTTAGCTTTCCAACGCCAGCATAAACACTCTGTTTGCCTAAGTAACAAAAAAATGGCGGCCGTTTGAAGTTCAGTGCGTGAAGCAGGAATTGTGAGCTGGAAAGTACTCGATCGAGTACTATCTTGTTCGATCGAGTAGTTATTGTCTTCGATCGAATGGCTTATTTTTGATAGTGTTCGATCGAGTACCTAAAGTCCTCGATCGAGAGGTTTTAGCTTGGATTTGTTCGATCGAGTGATATAAAGTTGCTTGATCGAGTGACTAGCTTATATACTCGGGATTTTTATCCCGTGTTAGGTTTATTTTATGTTAATAATCACTTCCCTATATAAAGGAAGTCGGGGGATTAGGTTAAAACATCTCATATACTCTTAATCACTGTTTTCTCTCTTAATTTCTGCTGCTACCTTGTTCTTATTGCCGGATTTGCTCTTTTGTAATCTTCCTTTCTCTCTTATTCTAAGTATTATTTCTCTTCTTTTCATCTTTATACTATGATTTCTATTGCTTTATCTTTCTCTTTTTCTTCATCCATTATTATGTTTGCTAATTCTCCTACTAGGATTTAGGGGATTCAATGAGTTGATGTTAGTTGCTAATTAGGTTTGCAGATCTGTTGCTAAAATCTTGTCTATGCTGTTAATCACCGCATATAATTGCAATTAGTTGCTTGATTCGACGCATCTAGAATCCTAATGTTCACTGCAGGTCTCACCCCCTCCAACCTTCCGGTCTAAGTCAAGGCTTACCAAATCACTGTTTTAGCTTGGATTTGTTCGATCGAGTGATATAAAGTTGCTCGAGTGACTAGCTTATATACTCGGGATTTTTATCCCGTGTTAGGTTTATTATATGTTAATAATCACTTCCCTATATAAAGGAAGTCGGGGGATTAGGTTAAAACATCTCATATACTCTTAATCACTGTTTTCTCTCTTAATTTCTGCTGCTACCTTGTTCTTATTGCCGGATTTGCTCTTTTGTAATCTTTCTTTCTCTCTTATTCTAAGTATTATTTCTCTTCTTTTCATCTATATACTATGATTTCTATTGCTTTATCTTTCTCTTTTTCTTCATCCATTGTTATGTTTAGCTAATTCTCCTACTAGGATTTAGAGGATTCAATGAGTTGATGTTAGTTGCTAATCCCTTTATTTTTATCGCTCAATTTCTCTTGCCACCTCTCTTAGTTTAGAAATCATACTCAAACCCCCGTTACTCTTAGACTAATTTAAAACAGATAAATCTCATTTTTGCCTCCCTGTGGAGATCGACCCTACTTACCGCTAGCTTCTGTTAGTAGTATTAGGTATTTATTTTTGGTACAGAAACGACCATATCAATGAGTAAGGTCGGTTCCTAGTCCATTTCCTCGAGTAGTGAAAGCTCTTGATACAAAGATGAGTATATACCACGGTATGGTTGATGTCAATAGCTATCCATCCTTAGGCCCAGATAAGAATTTTGACCGTCCAGACAAGACGATTGGTCGAATGGGTTGGGTTAAGCCTAGGAAGGCTGAATGAAACGACCTAAGAAGGTCGACTAATGAAAACCGACAACTGTCTCGTATAAACTATTCCCTAACCTCATTCAAGTTTCACCTTGGGTAACACGTAAGTGTATCATCCCCAGCGGAGTCGCCAAACTGTGGATATGGGCCACCCGCGCGTTGGTTTTGAGGCGGTGACACTTCTTCCACGGAACCTTGGTTTGCCAAAGAACGTCATGGGTCGTTACCGATTTGTGAGGCATTGAAACCGGTGAAAGGTTGAATATGCCTGCATTTGTGAGTCGCCACCAATTTACTGTGGAAAAATTGGAAACCGTTCGAATACCTCGTGCCATGTCAAGACACAAAGTAATGACATGAATACTAAGAACTCGTTGCCCTTAGCATTCCATGTCTAGAATGACTCTCAAGATGCCAATGGACACGGATGTCACGAGATAACTGGAGTAAGGGGCGAGGGTATGTATTAGGAAGCTCTTTAATTCGAACACCTAATCCTGCCCGCCTCGATAGCGGCCTCTACTAATTATTAGGGAAATCTTTCATATTTGATATGTCGTCGATGTAACGCATGCAATGTAACAAACACAGTTTAATCCTAACATGTGAATTTAGACTATGTCGGTGAACACGTATTTTAGCAAACAATTTCGTCGAAGTAAATGTTAGATTAATTACAAGTTAATGCCATACAATTAAATCATAAAAATAATTACGATAAATGAAATACAAGAATTAAAATTACAAGAATTACATGGTTTATTTGATCTACATCAAAAGCACGCTCGAAGACGGGATTTCAAAGAAAAAACAAATAAGAAAATAAAATTGGAATTGAAAATACGTCAGATTAGAAGTGATAATACGATTAATAGTTGATTTAATACGTAATTAGGAGCTACGTCAGAGCGAGAAAGAGTTCGGGGACATAAGCCAACCCAGAACAGGCGCAGCATCTGCTGCATCCTCTAGAAGAGGCGCAGCAATCCCTGCGTCTGTTCTTGAGTTGGATTATGGCTGTGAAGTCAGAATCGCAGATTGTTATCGTTCATTCGTAATTTAAGGTCCATTATTGATATTAGAACTCAAGTTGAAGTGAGTTAATAGATTACATGCATCTGGAACCGTCATAAAACAAATTAAAGATGAGAATTTTCAACGATTAACATGATTATACGACGAACTCGTGTCGTAAATACAAAAAAGAACAAACTTTGAACTTGAAAACAAAATTGAAATTGGTAAATTGGAATCAAATAAAGAAAAGCATGTACAAAAGACGAATTCCAGAGAATCGATATGAGAAAACCGAACCTCTAAAAGTCGGGTTTGAAATAGATGACGAAAACCCTCAAATAACGAATTATAAGGTATTTAAGTTGAATTAAACGTTATAATTTGAAAAGAATTTATTAAAACATGATTACATACTGAAACGAACAAAAGAAATAAAAAGGAATAAGAGAAAGAAAGTTGTAGAAGGTCGAGGAAGAAAAAGAAGAAGAAGAGCAGGAGCAACGGCAGTCTCAGGAAGAGGCGCAGCAGGTGCTGCGACTCTTCGAAGAGGTGCAGTTGCTGCTGCATTTCTTCTCGACGTCAGACCTTCGCTGTTTTGTAAATACGGTTTTAAAAGATGGCTTTTAAGACGGTTTTGAACGTGCTTTCGATATAGACCTTACATTTGTAATACAAAATAAAAGTACAATAATAAAATGGGATTTTACACCCTCAGACTTACATATTTGACGAAACGAGATTGACTAAAGTTATCGTTTAGTGATTGCTCGACTCAAATATGCGTGAAAAGTCCATGTGGTGGTGCGGGAATGCATGGGCCCGGGGGGACTCAACCCCCTCGTCATCAAAAAAAAGATTGATTAAGTGGAGTTGGTCAAATTGGTCGGTCTATGCAACGTGACTGGGACTCAGAATGATCTGAGCTTACGTAGTCAATTGATCAAGCACGTAGGCATCGAAAGTAAAAGCATGGTCTAGAATGCAAAGAGGGAAGAGAAGGGCGGACACTCGCGTGCCAAATATGGAGGCCGAAGGTCTCTATTTATACTAAACACGCGAAGGAGTTTAGGAATGACACGGATACAAAAACAAATCACGGAAATATTCTGGAAACGTGAAAAGAGGCCTGGGGAAGAGTCGCAACAGCCACTACGACTCTTGGAAGAGGCGTAACACCTGCTGCGTCATATCCCCAGAGGTTTCCTCCTTAGCAAGAAAGATTTCGGCGTTTTTTATGGAATTTCGGTAGATATACACTTCCTTATTCCGTAAAACACAATATACGGAAGATATTTCCTTAAACATATATTAAATTTAATTAGGAATAAATATCCTGAGAATTCTAGAACATTCCGGAATATTCCGACTTGGCATTTAAACGGTTTTTAGAAAATGAAGCGGTTTTTGACCCGAACTCCAAATGAACTCTAATTACTATCAAAACGACCGTATCAGCGCGTAGATGACAACCATGAGGTTGACTCGAGTAATTGAGCTACCACTTGTCGATGAACTTACGAACTGTCATAAAATCGTTCCGCGTACCAAACATGCGGCCCAATCATCACTGGGTGGTTGGCGGGAGGTGCAGAAATGAGGTATCTACAGATGGTAGCGCCCTTATCTGCTGGGGAAGTTCTTATTAAGGCTCCTTGGTAGATGGGGGTGTTACAAAGTGGTATCAGAGTGACGATTTTGAAACCTTTAACTAATAAGCTTAATGAATGTAGTGAATCTAATAAAATGAACATGGTGTATTTTTGTTGGGAGCCCCGACAGTTGCTTGATTTTGGGTGAGAAGGAGCCCTCATTCCAAAATCCTGGCCCGAATATGCTTAAGTCAGCCACTTTGAATGGGAATATTGAGTCGGGAATTGTGTGTGTATAGTTGTGTCTGGTATATAGAATGGATATAGTTGTGTTTCTGTCTGTGGTAATGTCTGGTGTTTGCAAGTAGCAGTGATAGATCATGTAAGTGTTGTGAATCGCTGGAAGTGTGTGTGTGTGTGTGTGTGTGTGTGTGTGTGTGTGTGTGTGTGTGTGTGTGTGTGTGTGTGTGTGTATGTGTGTGTGTGTGTGATAGGAGTGGTGGATGTATTGAGAGTTGCATACGAGCATCTGATAATGTGATGGTGATAATGGGTTGTGAATCTTCATATGTGCTTTAGTTAGTATAATTGTCAAGTAACGCTGTGGAATTTAATGGATGAATGTTGTTGCACACCCTTGTGAATAGGCATAATTATGTGAGTTATCTTGTGGTTGTCGGATTGTTGTGATGTGTTGAAACCTAGAGCAAGTATGAGTAGTAAGTGGTAGCTAAATTGCCGAATGGAATGCTTAATATAGTGTAATCACATGTTAGGTGATTGACTTTGAATATGCGTAAGTGAAAGTAGAATAATATATTGTTATATATGCTTGTGTGAGTTGAAGCAAGTCATAGTTGAGTTACTTTGTAACATGTTGATATAGGATAGAGTAATATGTGTAATGTTCGAATAAGATAGTTGTGTTGCATTTGAGTTAGTACTAATGGATGGAAATTGGATGGAATAATTAGTGACGAGTTCCAAATACACCTTGGACTCGGAACGAGTTGTTGTTTTGCAGGAACCGTTAACCGAACTCAAAACTTTTGACTTCGTTCCTAACCATATTCGACCGAGTATGAGTACCTACACGACCGAGTAGACCTTACTCGATCTAGTAGTTGGGGTTATTGGGTCGAAATCGTTGGAAATGCCAACGGAAACTCGATCGAGCAGTCCATAATCGATCGAGTAGAGGCCACTCGATGGAGTAACCGAGACACTCGATCGAGTAAGTTGCTACAGTACCCATATTTGGACGGGATACATATGCTCTATTCTTCATAAAATCTCTAAAATCCCCTTTTCTCTCTAATTCTTGGATAATTGGTGATAGAGATCTCCTTGTGATTCCATTCAATCCTTTTGCAAATCATTCAAGGTAAGATTGCTACTCTTTCTTTGCTTTTAATCCTTTAGTAGCATATAAAAGTGTTCATTTTCAGGAAAAAAATTCGATTTATACTCATGGATTTTGATTATAGTTGTGGTATTTTGGTAAAACTGATTTAATTTGTTGATTATTAATGCTAGAAGTTGCAAAATCAAACCAATTTGTGGGTATAGTTGGACCGAAATTTCTAGGGTTTGGGTTACAAGTTAGATTTTTGTTTGTCTTTTGAGTATCTAAAAAGGAAAATAGAGTAAGGTATGTCACCTCTCTATCCCTTCATCTATATTCACCCTTTTGGAGCTTTTGAGAGTGGAGACACCATGGGGATGGGAAGCATGAGTCGGGTAGCGGTCTTGTCGCCGGAATGCTATGTATAGGTATGTTGTCATCATCATCATCGTCTTCCTTGGTTTCGTTTGTGATTGTGGCAGTAGTAATAGATGGTCATACTGTTTGTTATAGGTGGTTATGGTGGTTGCTTGTCGTCTTGTGGTCGTGTGCGGAATCGTTGCGGTTTGCTAGAGGTAGGTGCTCCTACTCAGTACTGTTGGTTGTCTAGTATGTCGGTTGTAGTGCTTGATTGTATTTGGTGTTATGACTGATAGTTTGGATTGGTTGTAGTTAGTTGTTGTTTGTTTGTCTCTAGTTCGTGAGGCACGTCCTCGGCTGAGTGGAGTTACTTACGGGAGTGGCTTCACGCCCTTGATTCGTCCTCTGCGGAACCCGCCACAGGGGGGGATGTTCACATTAAGGAACATGGGTTTTCGCTCGAGATTGATGAGCGGGGATTTGGTAGGTACGGCTGAGGTCCCCCACTGGCGGCGTGGATTACAGGTTGCGATTGGTAATCTGGCAGGACTGGACTTTCGGGCAGTCAGAGGTGTATGGGTGATTGGAGAAGGTGATGTGTCTATGTTTTTTATGTCTGGTTTTGTGTGTTCCTTCAGTTACTGACCTTGTGTGGTGTTCTTGTGTTTTCTTCTTGTGTTGTGTCTGCCGTGATCCACTTTGGTGAGCAGTCGGTCTTAGAAGGTTGATATCTGGATCTTAGTTGGGTGCATGAAGGGACGAGTCTACCACGAGTCATGGCAGAGACAGTTTCACATATATGTTAGATGTCACGAGTTATATCTCTTTGTTTTGGTTAATAACTTGTAAGTAAACATAATTGTTCTTTTATCGACATTTGATTATTACTATTACTCGGCCAACCAAGATGGTAGCGCCCTTATCTGCTGGGGAAGGTCTTGTTAAGGCTCCTTGGTAGATGGGGGTGTTACACTAAGTGTGAGTTCTGGCCAGAAAAACTGGCTTTTCTGGGTCATGTGATTTCCAAAGAGGGTGTATTTGTGGATCCTAGCAAGATAGAGGCGGTGTCTAAGTGGGAAGCACCAAAGAACGTGGCACAGATCATGAGTTTTTTGAGTTTGGTAGGGTACTATGGTCGGTTCGTGAAAGACTTTTTCAAGATCGCCAGACCTATAACAGCGTTGATGATGAAAGAGAACAGGTTTCGATGGGATGAAAGTTGTGAAACAGCGTTCCAAACATTAAAGGAGTGTTTGGCCACAGCTCCAGTCTTAAGTTTACCTAAAGGCCAGGTGTGAGAACTTTGAGGTGTATATAGATGTTTCAAAGAACATGTTAGGCTGTGTGTTGATGCAGAATAGGAAAGTCATTGTCTATGCTTCTAGGCAATTAAAGCCTTATGAGGAGAACAATTCGACACTAGATCTAGCGTAGGGTGCAGTTGTGTTTGCTCTCAAGATTTGGAGACATTTCTTTATGGGGTGACCTTTAAGGTTTTTTCTGATCACAAGAGTCTAAAGTACATCTTTACTCAAAAGGAGCTGAACATGAGACAGAAGAGGTGGATGGAGCTTATTGAGGATTATGACATGGATATCATATACCATGAAGGGAAAGCAGACGTGGTTGCTGATGCGTTGAGCAGGAAGAGTGTGCATTCTTTATGCACAACTATGTCTTTGATGAGGTTTAGAGATGGGGATACATGTGATTCAAAAAGAGGATGCTAGAGGAGACTTGACAGTGGAGCCGGATCTTTATGATGATATTCGTAGGAAACAGGCTCTTAATTCTAATATTCAGGAGTGGAGAGCTGGAGTAGAGAAAGGGACAGTGTCTCGGTTCTCTATTCATTCTGATAGGAGTGTTCGGTTTGATGGGATATGGTGTGTGCCAAGGGATAAGGAGTTGAAAAAGATAATCATGACAAAGGCTCATTGCACACCGTATTCAATGCATCCGGGTGGTGACAAGCTTTATAGAGATATAAAGAAGACTTTCTGGTGGCCTGGAATGAAAAGGGAAACAGTTGAGTTCGTGGCTGGATGTTTTACATGTTAGAGGGTTAAGGGAGAGCAGCGAAGACCGCAAGGTAAGATTCAGTCTCTCGAGGTACTTGAATGGAAATGGGAGTCTATCTCCATGGATTTTATAGTGGGTTTACCGAGGAGCCAACAGGGTAATAACATGATATGGGTGATAGTTGACCTTTTGACTAAGTCAGCTCACTTTATTCCAATGAAAGATACATGGAGTAAGGTGCAGTTGGCTAATGGCTATAGGAAGCATGTGGTGAGATTACATGGGGTACTAAAGGACATTGTGTCAGATCGGGATGTGAGGTTCATTTCTCGGTTTTAGCAAGAGTTGTAGGAGATGATGGGAACTACCTTGAAGATGAGTACTGTGTTTCATCCTGCAACAGATGGGCAGACAGAGAGAACTATCAAGACTTTGGAAGATATGTTGAGAGCTTATATGATGGAGTTTGGTGGTAGCTGGGAAGATAGGTTGGATTTGATCGAGTATTCTTATAACAACAGCTACCATACGAGTATTGGGATGGCTCCGTTTGAGGCTCTGTATGGGAGGAAGTGTAAGAGTCTGATTTGATGGGATAATAGAGCTGAGGCAGTGGTTTTAGGACCACAGATGGTACAGGAGATGATAGAACAGGTGAAAGTGATTCGGCAAAAGATGAAAGCGGCCCAGGACCGACAAAAGAGCTATGCGGACTTACACCGTCGGGACATCGAGTTTCAGGTTGAGGATAAGGTTCTTTTGAAAGTGTCACCTATGTGTGGGGTTATGCGGTTTGGTAAGAAAGGTAAGCTAAGCCAAAAGTTCATTGGACCGTATGAGATCTTAGATCGTGTGGGAGAGGTTGCTTATCGGTTAGCCTTACCACCAGCTTTGGATCGTGTGCATAATGTATTACATGTGTCTCAGTTACGGAAGTATGTGAGTGATCCTTCCCATGTGTTAGAGGTGGAGAACATCGAGTTGGATGAATCCTTGTCTTATCTTTAGGTGCCAAAACAGATTCTTGATTTAAAGGTTCGCAAAACTAGGTCCGGGGAAACAGTGTTGCTTAAGGTTTTATGGTCTAATCATGAGGTTGAGGAAGCAACTTGGGAGGCGGATGAGGCTATGAAGGAGCGGTATCCGTCTCTTTTTTATCAGGTATGTGTGGTTACGGGGACGTAACCATGTTTCTTTTAAGGGGGTAGGAGATGATCGCATAAGGTTTTGGTATAGTTTTATGTTGGTTTTGGTACAGTTAGTGGTTGTTTTGAGTCGGTATGAGTTGTGGTTGGGTTTTGTTTTTGAGTTTCTGATGCGTTGTTGTGTCATAGTTGAGTTAGTGAGTTTGTTTTTGTGTATGGGTTTGAACTTCGGGGACGAAGTTCATTTTTAAGGAGGGAAGACTGTAATACAACGGTTTTATGTGTTATTGGGTACTCTATCGAGTAAGTGAGTTTTGCGTACAAAACAGTGTTCTGTCTGATGGATACTCGATCGAGTAGAGGCCACTCGATCGAGTAAGTCACTTACTCGATCGAGTAAGTTGGTTTTTACGGGTTATTTGCCGGGTTTTGATAGCAACGTGAGAATAATATAAAAACACTTTTCGTCAGTTGCTTTTCACTTTTTACCCTATTCTAAGTTTCACAAAAGAGAAAACAAAGTTAGGTTGCTCTCATCTCTCTCATTGCTATCAAATCCCAAGGCTTGTGTCGTCGGAATCCATAGTTCTTTACGCCGTTGAGACCGTCGCGTTGTGGGAAAGATTCTAGTACAGTTTTTGAATTGTTTCGTTGATTTTGGTTTAAGCTCTAATTGGGTAGATTGGGGGTTTTGGGTGTATTGTTGGTTTAGATGGTGATTGTATGATTGTGTGATTGATAGGAGGTGATTTCGTAGAGGAACGTTTCTGATTCGCTGTTGGGACGATCGTGGTAATTGCATTTCCAGGTAGGGTTTCCTACTCAGTTATTGTTTACATAATGCGAGATGGTTGATTGGTTGTTGATTGTTGATTGTTGATTGATAGCATTTGTCTATATCGTATTGAAATTGGTAATTGTTGATGTTGTAGTTGGTAGTGGTTGTTTGTCTATGGTTCGTGAGGTGCGCCCTCGGCTGAGTGGAGTTACTTGCGGGAGTGGCTTTACGTCCTTGATTTGCCCCTTGTGGAACCCGCCACAAGAGGGGATGTGAACATCAAGGAACATGGGTTTGCGCTCGAATAGATGAGCGGGGCTTAGATGGGAACAACTACGGTCCCCCATTGGCGGTGTGGATTACTAGTTGCGGCCGTAATCTGACAGGACTATACCTTCAGGCTAGTCAGGTGATTGGTGATGTGACGGTGTTGCGGGATTGTATGTATTATTGTTGTTGCATTATTGTATATTGTGTAATCAGTAACTAACCCCGTTTAATTGTTTTAAAAACTGTGGTGATCCATTCGGGGATGGTGAGCAGTTATTGAGCAGGTATGATATGGATGCGCGAGGAATAGATGGAATTGAGTCATCACGAGTCGTTTATAGTCTTCCGCTATGTTGTCAAACTTTACATTTACTTTAGGTGGTTTTGGATTTGGAACAGTTGTATTTCTTTGACAATTTTGGATTTTGTTATGTATTATTTTTGTAACACCCCCAAATACCAAGGAACCTTAACAAGACCTTCCCTAGCATATAAGGGCGTTACCACCTCGGTTGCCCGAGGATAGTAATCATCAAAAATCGATAAAAGAACAATTATAGTTTATTACAAGATTAAACAAAACTACTGATATAAAAGATACAACTCAACACCACTATGTGAACTACTCTCGTCGTGACTCGTGAAGGACTCATCCCGCCAAGACTCCAGCTACCATCAAAGACATCACCTGCTAAGACTGACTGCTCACCATAAGGGATCACGGCAGACACAACAGAAACAACAAGAAGACAAACCACACAAGGTCAGTAACTGAGGAAAGACACAACAACAACAGCCAACACACTACAAACACAACCAAGCACACATACAAGCCACAACTACTCCAACCAATCACTGTCATCGACTGTCCACTGGACCAGCCCTGCCAGTGGGGGACCGCAGCCATACCCACCAAATCCCCGCTCATCATACAGATCGATAAACCCAAGTTTCCTTAATGTGCACATCCCCTCCTGTGGCGGGTTCCACAGAGGGCGAACCAAGGGCGTGAAGCCACTCCCGCAAGTGACTTCACTCAGCCAGGGACGCGCCCCAAATATCACAGACAGCCAATCACAATCAACGTTTTACGACAACGATAGACAGAATAGCACAGCAGCAACCAACTATCACAATCTGACAACCATACTGATGTAATAAAAACCAAACTACATCACAAGACACTCTAGACAACCAACAGTATTGAGTAGGCGAACCTACCTTTAGCCAATCGCAGCGATTCCACGTTCGATCACATGACAACAACCAAGCAAGGAATACACCTATACAAACAGTACAATAATCCATCACAACCACTACAACCCTAACTGAAAACGACAACGACAAAGATGATGACGATGACATACCTACGCATAGCTATCCGACGTTAGGATCGCTACCCGACTCAAGCAACCTATACCCAAGGCCTAAGCATCCTCAAAGGCTCCAATGGAAGGGATTATGGTGAAGGGAATGAGGAAAGGCAACATCTAGGTTTCGAGGAAGGAGGCGGAAATGATTTGCGATTCTATCAAAACATGATTATAAACCCCCGCTATAAAGACGCTACTCGATCGAGTAACTAACTTACTCGATCGAGTGACTCCTACTCCATCGAGTACTCAAGCTACTCGATCGAGTAGCCTCAAATAGATCGAGTACCACTCACTCAAAGCTTACCACTTCACCAGCCAACGCTCGTAAGGCTTCCCAAAGACTAAGACATAACACTAAGGTCGGTCAACGTCAGTCAACGGGTCCCTAAAAGGACGGGCATTACAGTCTTCCCCCCTTAAAAAAAAATTCGTCCCTGAAGTTCGACTCCTCCTCTCCCGAACCACACGACAAAGACACTCAAGTCAACACCACCGTTTAACCGACGCTGGTCAACATCATCATCATCAACCACCTAACACCCGACACACACACACAATCCTCAACGAGTTACTACTTCCTTTTTGATTCACTGAACACGTACCAACCATAAGGATGATCAACTCGACTGTCACTTGCACTACAACCTCATATTATTCAAACATGCACCAATACAGCTACGAAACTATACAATCATTCATCACCTGGTCAGCAATTACCACTTGCAAGACACACAACTCAACGGTTTAGTCACAAATTCACAACAACACATGTTCCTGACTTACACCACATATGTTTCATTATACCCGATTACGTTAACCTTACAACACCCTTCTGCTAATAACACTGAATTCGCAAGTCATCATAGCGAATAACTACCGAAAGAAAGTATACAGCATGCTATTTCGTTCAACAATTACAAACTCTTACTCAATTGCACTACAACCACCATGAAGCTATCCAAAACAATCATATAAAACTATTCAAACAATCATTCACATACTTTAAAATACCACAAAATTGTTATAATTATATCATTTTTCTTTTGCGACATTATTCTTCCCCTCTTAAAAGGAACTTCGTCCCAGAAGTTCACCATCAAACAACTTCCCTGTCCCTCAAACCGACACTTAATACATCTTATTGACAATACTCATAAACCACAACCAACATTAATTCCTACTGACATGACCAAATTTTTGACATTACACCACTACAACTCGTATAAACGGAAAACTCTGAAAGTGTGTAGCATATCTCAAGATATATTATTACCTACTAGCAGCAAATTCTCCAATTATTTGTTATTCGGTCGCATAAGTTATGCTACAATATTATAACAATGTAGTCTATTCGTCCAATTCAACTTGACATGGCCTAAAAAGTTATACGAATATCACCAAAAATTGTGCAAAAAGTTCACGATGTAAATTCGACTCATGACAGCAATGATACTTTCTTAATATTACACCTTCATGACCCACACGACACATATATATATGAAATCATGGCAACTGTGAACAACACGACCACACTTTATCTTACCTGTAGCAATTCGATTTATCATTCCGACATCTATACATAGCATTAACAATCTCATCTATAACACGACCACCCACAGCTACATAATCAATGGTGAAGCTAAACAATGTTATTACACACCCACAACAAGGATTAACATAAAGTAACCAAAAATATGATGATTCAAATAATTCTTAACTCGAAAAGTTCCTGTAACAGTGACACTCGATCGAGTTGGTCAGGCACTCGATCGAGTTGGACTTACTCGATCGAGCTCATCATCTACTCGATCGAGTAAGCTGAATTCAGATTACTCCTCCAATGCCATACCTGTAGTTACTCGATCGAGTGAGGGGCACTCGATCGAGTAGCCAACAGGTCAGAAATCCCCACAAGTCAAATATAGACTAAGCAATCATATAAACACGAGTCGGCACTCTCCCGACCCTAAAATCTTGCACAACAAGTCTGAGAATACTAAAGTACGGCCTTATGGCCAATCATACACACCAAGGTCCAAAAGTACCAACCGAAAACGAGATAAAATCCACTACAAATCATGAAACATAAGAAAAGTAAGTGGAGTGTCATCACTCCCCAGGCTGCTTGTCCATGAACTCACCACCACCACCTCCTAAGGTACCTGCTTCAGCCACATCCTGTCCCGCACCACTACCAACATCAGCACCTGCTCCCATCCGCCAAGGGGCCAAACAACCATAAGGGTACGACTGGGGCTCTCCCCAAGTAGACCTATCCACATCGTAAGAGTGGAAGACTCCACTATCGTCTCCTACACCTCTCCACCAGACCGGCTGAGCTCCCGTGGTCCCATACCCCTGGACATAAGCCATCTCATGTAGGTTCCTGAGTGTCACGGTAGAAGACACTCTCTCTGAAAGGTAGCTCTCACGCATCTCTGGGCTATCAAAAGAAGGGTAGCCAGGGAACTGGTACTGTGGTGGCACTGACTGCTCCGGTTGCACTGGCTGAGTCTCAGCCACCCTCTCCCTCACTCTGCGTGGCCCCCTCCACACTCTAGGCCAGTCCTCCTCAGCTCTCACGTTCTCCCCCTTCCTCGGCTCGGGCATAACCTAAAGGATCTCTGGGTCAATGAGGTACGTCTGCACCGGTTTATGCCCCTCCTCCTCCTCATCGTCAGAATCGGCAGCTATAACTGCCGGTGGTAAAGGCTCAATCGCAGGTAGGCGCTCAGGAGCTGGTATCCGCATCCAACTCATACCCCATACTCTCCATGCCAAACTCCCATCCGCTAATGTTCTCAACCATTTCTGGTCGAGGAAGTAGTCGCGGTCCAAGGTAGGCACCGTGGTGGTCAAAGGAGTATAGGCCGAGGAGGCCTCAAAGGATGTTAACCTCTCTGCTAGACGTGTGGCAATGGCACCACAACTTAGAAATCTAGTGTCAGACGAGGCCATCAGAGCTAGACTGGCACATACAAAGGCAGGGGCACTAAAGGTGGTAGGCTGTGACCAGGTGGGGTTAAGATAAGACACCAAGAGCATCAACTCATGTGAGTTCAACTTACTCACATCCTTCCTCTCGTAGAGCAGACACGTCAAAGCACGAAGAAAGATCTTCACAGTGACATGTTGAATATCATTGATCAACATGTTACTCGAAGTAGGAGCTGATTTACCGGTAAAGCACGGCATGAGGCTACTAACCCCACACTCAGAAGGAATATCACGGAGAGCTCCCTTGGCAGGCTTAGCCAAACCAAGGTGGGTTGCAAACATATCCAGGGTTAACAAAAAACTCGTGTTCATAAGGCGAAACTCCACAGTTTGTTCCACTGCGTCGTATTTAAACGAACTCATGAACTCAAGGGTCAAAAAGGCATAAGAATGTTTCCTGAGACGGTATAGTCCTAACATCCCCAAAGTCTCAAAGATGTGCCTGACATCGGTCTCAATCCCTAAGTCAGTCAAGAGGACGGTGTCTATACATCGGGTTGGTCTCATCTTCCGTTGTTGCAAAGCGACAAAATTACCCCTTTGTGTGAAATCCACAAAGACTACGGACGGGTATTCGGGTACTACCGGGACTATAGGTCCACTCCCCTCTCTTACCTCGGGCTCAGAAGCCCTTCCCCTTTTGCTCTGTCGGGTCCCCACGGTTGGTCTCGGCATCTACTTTCAACACATAACTTAAATGCACAAACCACATATACTTGAAAACATGTAAAACAATCATGTATGTTCACGTAAAAGAGCTACTAAGTACACACTTTCACCAACAAACCAGAAATCATTAGCATAAACTCTCAATTTTACTCTCAGATGGTCTCACAGTTGTAAACATGTAGAGCACCAATTATCATTCTCACTATCACTTTTGAAGATCATAACTTCTAAATAGCTCAATATATTAACAAATTCCACAGTAATATAAGACGAATTTCAGTTTGGGGCACTTTTAAGACGGAGTTTTAAGGCAAATTTTTGAGTGAATATCACCAAAATCAACTCTAAACATGATATGTATGACATGTATTACTCAATTTTCTCCCTTTTACACCTAAAAGACAACCAAAATTCAATTCAAAATCTCAAACGCTAGAAATTTTGAGTCACATAAACCCCCAATTTGTTCGATTTTTGCATAGCTAACAACAATACTCAACAAATTTGAAGCAATTAGATCATATTACAACAATTAGAGGCAAGATTTAACCCATATAAATCGATTTTTCAACAATTTACAACATCCTACATGTTTCTAATTAATTAAAAACATCAAAAGAGGATAGACATTCATACCTTAATTGATTAGCAAGTGAAAGGAACTAATTTAAGCAAAGAAATTGCCAAGTTCAAGCACAAAATCAACAAGAATCAAAGTATATTGAGAGAGATTAGAGATTAGGGTTTGCGGAATAGAGGAAAGAATAGGAAGAAAGGATGTAAAAAGGGTTTCTTAACCCGTGTTTCAGTGGCACTATAGCGACTTACTCGATCGAGTAAGTATGTTACTCGATCGAGTGGCCTCCACTCGATCGAGTTGGAGCTACTCGGTCGAGTTTTCGCAGGAGATTCCAACTTTCTCGAAGTAATAGCTTCCTAACTAGATCGAATGAGGTCTACTCGGTCTAGTAGGCACTCGTACTCGGTCAAGCAAGGCTAGATACATGGTCAGAAATATAAGATTAACTAAAGATTCCTGCAAAACAGCAATGCGTGTCGATTCCAAAAATAAATTCGGGTATCGGCACTGGTTAATATAGTCATTCACATCGTATTACTACTACACAAGTGCAACGTATCAGTCCAACAAATACATTACTCATTCAACTCTTCATTTTTACTCTATGACGACCATTACGTAACCAAATGATTAAACTTTTAGCTTTTCATGCATACTCTTAACACGTTCCTTTTTGTTTACAAGCATACATTTACAACTACATAAAAATAACTTTTAAGCACATCACACTAATCATTCATATAACACTCAATCCTTCTTTAACATTCAAGCCTTCTACAATCTAACTTTTCATGACAATCAACAAATAGCTTACTCAACTCAATTACACCACCTTGCGGAAGCATTCAAACATTCATCTATCACATTCGTTCCAATATTATTTTGATGATTATTATAACAAATTTACAACTTACTAACTATCACCATTACTACCACATACGAGACTCACAAGCTTTACCAATACCAACTATTCGAAGTAAGCACTACCATCACCACGTTCTACACACTGTCATACATTATAAAGATCTCGCCAGTTGTACTCCTTTCACAAACACTTCTATTCGACCACAGACTTTCACCATTCTCATTATCATCACCCACATGCTAGCGTCATCGAAAACTTCATCACACACATCCCTACCATAATCATTATTCACACTAGGCACATAATTCTCAACTCAATATTCCCTTAACCAGTGACTGGCTTAAGCATAATGGGGCCATGATTTTGAAATGAGGGCGCCTACTCGCCCAAAATCTAGCATCAACTAGGGCTCCCAATATACATACACCAAGTTCATTTGATTAGACTCGCTACGTTCATTAGGCTCATTTGTTACAAGTTCCAAAATCGTTGCTCTGATACCACTTTGTAACACCCCCATATACCAAGGAGCCTTAACAAGACCTTCCCTAGCATATAAGGGACCACCTCGGTTGCCCGAGGATAGTAATCATCAAAAGTCGACAAAAGAACAATTATAGTTTATTACAAGAATAAACAAAACTACTGATATAAAAGATACAACTCAACACCACTATGTGAACTACTCTCGTCGTGACTCGTGAAGGACTCATCCCGCCAAGACTCCAGCTACCATCAAAGACATCACCTGCTAAGACTGACTGCTCACCATAAGGGATCACGGAAGACACAACAGAAACAACAAGAAGACAAACCACACAAGGTCAGTAACTGAGGAAAGACACAACAACAACAGCCAACACACTACAGACACAACCAAGCACACATACAAGCCACAACTACTCCAACCAATCACTGTCACCGACTGTCCACTAGACCAGCCCTGCCAGTGGGGGACCGCAGCCGTACCCACCAAATCCCCGCTCATCATACAGAGCGATAAACCCAAGTTTCTTTAATGTGCACATCCCCTCCTGTGGCGGGTTCCACAGAGGGCGAACCATGGGCGTGAAGCCACTCCTGCAAGTGACTCCACTCAGCTAGGGACGCGCCCCGAATATCACAGACAGCCAATCACAATCAATGTTTTACGACAACGATAGACACAATAACACAACACCAACCAACTATCACAATCTAACAACCATACTGATGTAACAACAACCAAACTACATCACAAGACACTCTAGGCAACCAACAGTACTGAGTAGGCGAACCTACCTTTAGCCAACCGCAGCGATTCCACGTTCGATCACATGACAACAACCAAGAAAACTATGCACCTATACAAACAGTACTATAATCCATCACAACCACTACAACCCTAACTGAAAACGACAACGACAAAGATGATGCCGATGACATACCTACGCATAGCTATCCGGCGTCAGGATCGCTACCCGACTCAAGCAACCTATAGCCAAGGCCTAAGCATCCTCAAAGGCTCCAATGGAAGGGATTATGGTGAAGGGAATGAGGAAAGGCGACATCTAGGTTTGGAGGAAGGAGGCGGAAATGATTTGCGATTCTATCAAAACACGATTATAAACCCCCGCTATAAAGACACTACTCGATCGAGTAACTAACTTACTCGATCGAGTGACCCCTACTTGATCGAGTACTCAAGCTACTAGATCGAGTAGCCTCGACTAGATCGAGTACCACTCACTCAAAGCTTACCACTTCACCAGCCAACGCTCGTAAGGCTTCCCAAAGACTGAGACATAACACTAAGGTCGGTCAACGTCAGTCAACGGGTCCCTAAAAGGACGGGTATTACAATTTTAAACTTATTTATTAAAGTACGTTTATTTATGGTCAATTTGATATACATTGCCTTGGTGTATGGGGGTGTTACACGGTCTTTCATTAAGTTATTGAGAGACTACTCTTTCTAAGTCTTTCGTACCCCTTTATATGTTTTTCGTGCCCCCTCTATTGTTGATCGTGTCATAATAACTCTTTGACTTCGTACCTATTTAAATGATAGTAGTACCCATTTTATCATTAATCATTATTTGTACCTATATTATTACCTATAGTACCACTTTCATTAAATTGTAAAATAATCTCCCAATAACTCATTGAGAGTCCGTCTCTTAGGAGACCAAAATTGACCGAAGATACTAATCTCGATTCGATATGGCTTATAGAGCCCGATTTATAAACATCGACGACGCTTTAGTAACTATCTACGACGTTTTTCATAAAAAAGACGATAATACCCCTAGTATCTCACTAAACAAAACACACATCCTCTCTAAATAAAAAAACTCAAAAATAAACCATCTTCCACCACCACTATCCCCTACCCGTCTGCCACCACCACCACTTCCATGCCGCCTGCACCACACCACCACCACTGCAACCAACCGCTGTCCATTAGCATAAAGAGGCTATTCACCTTTTTTTTAAATTAGGTTAGTAATTGAAGTGTTAGTGTGAAATTAAATCGTTTATGATAGTTTGTTTCCCTTATTGTTGTTGCTAATCGATTATATGAGTTGGATTTGGTTATTTTTAATTGAATTAGTTGGAATTAGTTTATGTTTTAGGTTTTATTAAACTTAATTGAATTAGTTTTGAAATAGGTTAGTTTTTCTTGTTAATTAGTTAGTATGATGTTAATTTCATTATTGTTTCTAATTAAGTTGTTGTTGTTGGCGAAATAGGTTAGAATTTGAGTCGATTTTTGTTGTTGTTATTGCGTGTTGGTGTCGATTTGGGGAAGGGGAAGAACACCATGGAACAAAAGTTGAATCTCAACAACTGACCATGGCCAAACGTTGAGATCCAACGTTTAAACCATGGCAAAACGTTGACATCCAACGTTTGCTCCATGGTACACGTTTGAATCTCAAAAATACTGATAGCTTTAGCATTTATGACTTTGTTCATGTGCCAACGTTTGCTCCATGGTACACGTTTGAATCTCAAAAATACTGATAGCTTTAGCATTGATGACTTTGTTCACGTGCCATCGACACAACAAATGATCAACCCCGGGATATACTGCATTAAGAGCGTTGATCAAACCCAATTCCCGGTCAGTGACAAAAATAGAAGGGGACGCTCCCGTGGAATCTAAAATGTCACCTAACTTATTCAACAACCACTTGTAACACTCCTCAGACTCGGTAGGAAGCATCGAACATGCAATTAAAAACGACGATCCAGTGGGTGTGACACCAATCATCTCAATGACTGGATTCTTATATATGTTGGTATTATACGTCGAATCCATGATTACCACATAAGGATAAGCCCGAAACAACTTCACGGAATCAGGATGTGCCATGAAATTATGTGTGATCTCTTTTGTCTCGGGATTACTCTCATGTCAATGCACGTATTTCGCTTGTACCGCTAGAGCTAACATATGTTGAGCGATGTTCCTTTCACCCCTAACTTCTTGCCTAATTTTCCTTGTCTCGTTATATATCTGGGTGCTTGACGGTTGAGGTATTTCGGGGGTTTTCAAATGAAGACCATTTTTAATATCCCTTGGTAGAACCCCGGCCATAGTTTGTTGTTTAACATATGCCTTCTCCTCCGCATCCAATCCCACGAAGTGCCGATCCCCGTCCTTATAAACTGCTACATTGTGGTTGTGTCGTCCACCACCCTCGGAGGTTACAATGTTCCAAACTATCGCCTCTTGGATCATTTTTAATCACGTAATTTTGCACGGCACGAATACGGAACATGCATGAACACTTCTGCGACCTCCTTGGCTTCTCGGGATCATCCGTTGGTGGGGGTAGCCTATGTCTTTTACATCGAAAATAACTTGCCAACAACCCGTTTTCTTTTCTGTTTTTTGCTCCGTTATTTGCTTTAACCAAAGCAAACCCATTCTCGAACGCAACATTAGTAGCCCAATTGAAAGCATCATCACGAGTTCCGAAATCTAAAGTCGTCACGAACAACGGGTTGTAATTAGTTGAATTCTCGCCAAAACTCTCCCACGAAACCTGTTTCAAGCAATTCGGACAATAGTTAGACAATAAAAACGATACATAACCACGTTAAACGGAAGGAAAACAAGAGAAAACGAGTTCATTGTCAGACCACGGACTGAAAGTTGAGACTTAACAATCAATCCATGGCCAAACCACGAGACTCAACGTTCGACCATGGCCAAACATCGAGACTCAACGTTCGACCATGGTCCAAACGTTGAGGCTCAACGTTCCACCATGGGCAAACGTTGAGAATCAACGTTCCACCATGGTCAAACGTTGGATCTCAACGTTTGGTCCATGGCTGAACGTTGAATCTCAACGTTTGGTCCATGACTGAACCTTGGGTTGTACAAATTTTAGATTTACGCAAAAAAATCGCAATGTTTACTACAATTAAGTAAATACCTGACGTAAATCAACTAATGAATAGATTTAATGATGCGCGAAAAAATGAAAATTAACCAAAGAAGAAGCTATTAAGTTGTCTACGTACCGGTCATTCAGGTTCTGTCATGTTAATTAATCTTGTTAATTGTTGTTGTTGTGTATTTTTTTTGTTTTTTTTTATTTAGTTGATTTTTACTAGAATTTGAGAGAATTTTTTGGAGAGAAATGAATGTAAATGTGGAGAAGGTATTATCGTTTTTTGAAATGAAAACGTTGCCGATGATACCCTTATAGAGAGTGTTGAACCAAGTAAATCACGGAAACCATGTACTCCAATACTCCCGTATAAGCTTAAACTGTTTGAGAGTGAGAACTCAGTTTGTTGTTCCCACTTTCATTCATACTTCCGCAAAATATACTCGAACTTTTTCAGTCATTGCATCTTCAACAATGTCTTACCACAAAGAGCTCGCTGCTGCGAAGAAAGCTGCTTCTCTTGCTGCCCGTCTTTGCCAGGCACTTCTCTTTATATCTCTCTCAATATAAGGGTCTGCCTTCATTTTTTGTACTCCGTATTAATTAATTTTTCCCTTTTGATTTTCTTCTCAAGTTGTAAAGAAAGATTTCATCTTTCCTTGTTAATTTGATGTTTGAAGCAAACCCAGGTCAGAAATTGCGAATTTGTGTAGATTTTTCATGAACCCAATTGAGATTTTAAGTTGGTCAATGTGAGAGTTTTGTGGGATTTAACTTTTAGTATTTGGTAGGTGTAGATAGCTTTTTAGCCTATTATGGTAAGTAATTTAGTTGGGTTTTTGACATTTTGCAAGTGAATGATCTATGATGATAAAATTTTGGAATTTTTGGGTGATGGGACTTATGTAATTGCTAAGTTCAGTGATTGAATTAATTGCCTGAGATTATTATTGAGGGTTCATACATTGGAGAAAATGAGCTTCACTAATTTCGCATTTGGGTTTGGCTTGTACATCCCATCTCCCATACCCTGCAATTTGCGGGACCCTATGAGGCACTAGGGTAATGTTGTTGTTGTATTGTTGGTTTGGCTTGTACTAGAAATCAGAATGTAATGTTGTCGTCGCTGTATTATACTTTTGGCTATGTATTGCCCATACATTGAGTTTTATGCATTACTTATGTAAGATTTTCTTCTTTTGAAGAATTGGAGTTTTGATTTACAGTATTAAGGGTTTTAAGAGTCAGGAGTCCGAGAATGTGCAGACATTGATAAAGGTCTATTATTCTGTTTCAGCAAGTGTATTGAGTTCAACTGTGATTTTGATGTTAATCCTACTTAGTTTCTTGCTTATGTTTTGCCACATGGTACTTGTCAATTTTGTTACAAGTCTCTTCTGAACGATTCTCCTGCATCTTGGTCGGTGATTAGTGATACACTTAAGTCCATGCTCGTTGATGTGGTCAGTGAGACCTCTAGTTTTTTAGCTAGGTGTTCTGTCACACTGTAATGATGTTTATGCTGATTTAGTTAGGTGTTCTGTCACGCAGGGAGTACAAAAGTCACTACTTCAATCTGATGTACAGTCGAAACTGGATAAAAGCCCAGTCACGGTTGCTGACTATGGTTCGTTATACAACTCTTCTATACTGGATACATCCTTTCGATTGAACATTTATCAATAAGCAGCCAATCACTCCTATTATCTGATTATTGTATGTCTTTCGATAATCTTTAGTTGGGTGCTGTAGAGTATACAACTATAGATGGGTGAACTGCTTGTAACCATGGTGTGGCTATTTGCATTTTAGGTTGTGTACAGTAGTGAGAGAGCGATTTATCGAATGTTTGAGGAATTAGGAGGGCCAGAGCCAAATTTCAACATTACCCTACCGCCTCAAAGGCTTCCTTGTATGGTGGGGGTAAAGGTGGTCGGAAGTATGCATCATTACGCTTATAGTTATAGAGCTTATTTCACAGTTTTAAAACTGTGAATAGGTCAGTGAACCCATCTTGCCTCATTAATCATATTCAAGGCAAAAGAATAGTGAGTTTTGGCTCCGTGGAGATTCATACACACCAATGGGTCTTTGGTTCAAAAGTTTACTATCGTTGTTGATGTTTGTTAATGTTAGATCTAGAGCACAAGGACACAGTGAGTCTTGTCGTTACCATTAGCTGAATCGTTTTCAAGGCTTTGGGTTGTGCTTTCTTTTCCTATCTTTTGTCAAATAAACTGGTTGTAGTCCTTCACTCCTTCCATCCACTTGTTTTCACGAATTTGCGTAGGACCAAAGTAACAGGAAATGAAAAATATGTGAGAGTCGAATGATATTTTTGTGGGGTATTGACTTATTTCTTGCCCAAAATGTAATTTTAGTGAATTGATTGCTCTCATGTAAATTGTCATTGACACTCATCCAAAATGGAAGCAAGGGAATTTTGTAGGTCATGACACTCAATTACTCAAATGAGTCATTGACTCTCGTGTATGTCCTTACCAGGCTCACACTCAACTTATGTTGTCTTTCGTGTATGTCCTTACCAGGCTCACAAGCTATTGTTAGTTTTGTGCTCGAACACGAGCTTTCGACAGATCCATTTTCTTTAATGGCGGAGGAGGTATGTTTGAATACTCACAGCTAAGCATTTAAGTTATGGTTGATAAGTACAATAATGAACTCTGCTTCAATTCCTGAATCAGCTGTGGCTTTTAAAACTTTCAGGATTCTGGAGATTTGAGGAAAGATGGTGCACAAGAAACTTTGGAGCGTATCAAATTGCTCGTTAATGACACTATTGCTAGTGACGGCTCATATAGTGTTCCACCTTTGTCATCCGAGGATGTGCTTGCTGCAATTGATAATGGCAGGTCTGAAGGTGGCCCTACAGGTCGGCATTGGGTTCTGGATCCTATAGATGGTACAAAAGGGTAAGTTTATGGGAAAATTGCACTGTGAATGCCCTTGGATTACTAGGTTTACAAGTCACCATATCATCCCTCCCACCCCATTTATATTGTGCTCTTTTGAATTTGATTTTCAACTTTGACCACTTTTTTCTTACTGTATTTTGTGAAAGAATTTGAAAATAGTTGTTTCCATGAATCAAACGTACAAATCTGACTTGTACCATTACATATATTTGAAGATTGATAGTCAATATGGATCATGAAAATCAAAAGGAAAAATCTATTTTCAAGGAATTTTATTACACCTTTTTTCCTTTTATGAATGACCATTTTGTTCCCTTCTCTAAAAGTTTTTTTTTCCCTTGGAGAAAGGGTAGATATTTGTGAATCAGAGGGAGTATATGTAGAATTAGAACAACAACATTACTCTTATGCCTCAATGGCTCCCGTAGATTGCGGGGTAGGGGTAGGGGTCCTATGTACGCAACCTTATCCCCGTGTTAGCAACATAAAGAGGAAAGAGGCTGTTTCCGAATGACCCAAGATGAAAAGAGAACTGAACTGAAGTACTCCTACTTCACAATAGAAAGAAGCACAACCTCTTTAGTATATGTAGCATTGTAGAAATTAAAATTTCTGACTTAATGTGGATCCTTCTGTCAAATCTTTTATTAAAGTCTCGACTCCTTATTTCTTTGTTTTCCATCACATCTTGATTTTGATGAATCTGAGGTTATACAAGGTTTGTAAGAGGGGACCAATATGCAATAGCATTAGCATTGTTAGATAAAGGAAATGTAGTTCTTGGAGTCTTGGCTTGCCCGAATCTTCCTTTGACGACCATTGGCACACAAAGTGATCAGTCAACAACCGGACAAACTGGCTGTCTTTTCTCAGCCATGATGGGTGAAGGAACTTACTTGCAGTCTCTTGATGGTTCTTCACCTGTACAAGTATGTGCTTTTTCACTTCTTCTGTGCTAATTTCAATCTTTTCTATAGAAATAAGGTTTGTTGTAGGCATACTTTTCTGAAGTGTGTATCTTATGGCTTCAACTTTCAGGTGAATGTTAGTTCAGTTGAAAACTCTGAAGAGGCTTCATTCTTTGAATCATTTGAAGCAGCTCATTCCTTGCACGATCTAACTAGCAGCATAGCAAAGGTAAAATTTGGTTTTGAGTGAGGAACCTTTATAAGCCCTTGAAATTTTCTGATTTCGGATGTTGGTTTAATGATTTATCTTTTAATTTAACAAGAAAAGTATTTGGAAGAAAATACGTAATTCATTTCATTAAATTTGTTGCCAAAAAATATTTTACACAGGTATGCATTTGCCAAAAAATATTTTACTTAGTTTAAGTGTTTTTTGAACTGTCGAGGATGACATACTAAGGTCAATATTTTACTTAGTTTAATTGTCATTCTAAACTATTGAACAGAAACTTGGTGTTAAAGCGCCACCAGTCAGGATTGATAGCCAGGCTAAATACGGTGCTCTGAGCAGAGGAGATGGTGCTATATATCTACGTTTCCCACATGCAGGCTATCGCGAAAAGATTTGGGATCATGCCGCTGGATCCATTGTTATTACCGGTATGGAAGTCCTCTTTAGACCTGATTAATGGGTCATTTGGTCGGTTACAAGAAGTCACATTAGTTAAGGGTCGGCTCACTTTGGGTAAGGGTCAGTTCAGGGCCATCAAAATTCCTGCCTGATCAGATCAATTTGGGTTCATTTGTTCAAGAACGAGTCAAGGTCAATTTGAGCCTAGTCGGTTAATTTTGCAAATTCTAGTCACCAGTTTGTTCATATATGTAATCCAAATTTTGGGTTTCTCCCTTTGAACCCTTAACTGTAAGCAATCGTCGTTTTGCAGAAGCCGGAGGTGTTGTAAGTGATGCTGCCGGAAACCCTTTGGATTTCTCTAAAGGAAAATACCTTGATTTGTACAAGGGTATAGTTGCTACCAACAAGAAGCTAATGCCTTCCCTTTTGAAGGCTATTCAGGATTCGCTGGATGAAAAAGCTTCATCATTGTGATCATATGCTTAATTTGTACTCCATTATATGGTGTATTCTATAATTTCTCAAGCTTTCAGGGGGTGTTGGCATCCCATGAAGGATGATCTGGAGAGATTTTTTTTCAAAGTCTTGCAAGAGGTCTTATGACATAAATTGCGAAGGAACTTCGGAAATCTATTAATAATATATATGCCACATCTTTGTGTACCTGAACTCTATTTCCGGCACATTTTGTAGGTTCTTTTAGGGTTATGTTGATATGGTCTCCCTTAATTGTGTTTCCTTCTCACCCGTTGCTTGCAGGGTTGAGTTTTATTGACTTGCCTGCACAGCGTCAGAGATTACCCCTTCAAAAATTTCCCTGAAACCAAGCCAATCAAGTCTAACACAAGTACACAACTACCCAATAGAAGTCTTGACATGATCTATCCAATCCCAATTCGACCCAATAATAAACGGCTCAACATGAACCCAACTCGACCCACCTGATTGCCACCTTTACATCATAGACATCATCACATCGCTGAGAAGATCGGCCTCTAGCAGCTTGTCAAGTTTCCCTGCAACTTGAATTGCATTCCGTATATGCAACATTTTAACAGATTTTTTTGCCTAAATTGACAGTGAAGTACAAAGTAGTCAGTTTGTAATTCAAGCTTTCCTCAAAGGAGTCAAGCCTCAAAGCAACCCAGTTAATAGATCCTACCACCAAGTTGATCAGGTTGATATTCTAACTCGAAAGCCTATATAATAAAGTTTTAGAAAGCTTTGTTTTAAAGAAGTTGAAATTTATACCATAAAATTTCTGAACTCACTCACTTAAACATAAAAAAAATTAACTTTAAGAAAGCTCAACAAAATTAACCATAAGCTCGATAAGATATACCTTGGTTGTATGATGTTATTGTACCACTGGAGGTATAATATTATTTGTGAAAGCAACCAAAAGTCTTGCTTCCTTCACATCGAGGCAATTAATGAACAGATAAGAAAACACGTCAGCTTTTAATTTTTGAGTTTTGGCACGGAATTGCGTCCAGTTATTATTATGTGTGGTTCAGATCCTTTCAACAAGTAAATCCAAAGGCCTTTAAAACTCCATTAAAATAAGGGAAATTGAGAAAAAACCCATGTTTATCCTAACTAGTTTGTTGCACCGTGCGCGAAGCGCACGGTCCCTAAAATATTTTGATCGTTAACATTTTATGTGCATGTTAGCGTCTTTTTTTTTGTTTGATTGTATGTACATATTGAGTGTCCCTTAGATTGAAACTATTGGTGGTGTATTATTTTGATGGTTGAATTGATTGAAAACAAAATTACAAACCTTCTTAAATAAGTCGTATTTAGTTTGCTAAGAACGTGCATATCAGAATATAACAACGCCTTTTGCTTGGATGGTTAATTGTTGACACAATTACATGGAATACACAAGACATTAGTAGATTGTCATAGCTTGCGAAATAACCAAAACACATATATCAGACCCGGTTCAACTCCACATAACTCTATTAGTAAGTTCTAAACATTTTCACTCAAAATGTAAGGTTATGAAAACACACTAAACCACGCACACACTATCACAAATAGGATTATACATCCAGTTGTACCATAAGCATGGTACAACCAAGTATAAGAATCCGAGCTTATGTGTATTCTTTCTGAGCTAATTTAAAGTTCATGTTTTTAATGTCTAAATGGATGAACTCAATATTTTCTAATAAAGCTCATATTCTTTAATATAAAGCTCGGATACTTTGACACAAAGTTCAGATTCTACACGGTACAACATATACAACTGGTTGTATAGTCCATGAATTGCACACACTATCTCATTCCCTTTATCCCACTAACTGGCTCTCCCCCTTTCAATTTGCATAAAATGAAACAAAGATTATCTCTCCTTATTTCCTCTGTCATTTTGCACAAAATCAAAGCAAACCATCCCCCCCTTCCCCCCTCTGTTTATCCTTTCCTTTCGCATTTTCCTTCCGCCTTCTTCTTCGTCAATTCTCCTTCACTTGAGCCTCTTCCTCCATCCACTTCCATTTTTGTTCTCCCTCTCGTTCCCATTCCCTTCTCATTTCCTTATCTTCCTCCTTACTTAAAATCATACGAAGGTCAATGAGGGTACTCTTTCTCCTTCCCTTTCCCTTGCGCCTTCTCCTTCGCCCCATCCCTTGTCCTCTTACCCTTTTTTTGTGCCTCTTCCTCACCCCGCTTCCGTTTTCCTTCCCACCATGCTTCTCCTACCCCTTAGTTTCCTCTCCCTTCTCCTCCTCCCCGACTTTTTCCACGAGATGTCATGTCAAAGAAGAGAACAATTATGCATATATAATACTTCTAGACCGTTACTAAGCTACAATCACCCTCGTTCACTCGCAATCTGAACCAAACAACGCACACACGGTCTCATTCCCTTTATCCCACCAACTGCCTCTCTTCATCTTAATCTACCTAAAATCAAGCAGAAATTATCTCTCATCCCCCCTCTCCCCGTCATTTTGAACAAAACGAAGCAATAATATATGGAGTATTTTGTACGAGTATATTTCATTAGAGTTGAGACCGTTGAGTAATAAGACGAATCTAATGCCCTTTTTTCTTTAGACGTTCATGCTAGTTTAGGTTTGGGTGTAAAGAAACAAACAAATGCCCACGGATTTTTGTGACTTCTTGCATGGGCCCATGGGCTTCAACAAAAGTTGTCAACCAACGATCATTTTTTTTACGATGAATTAAAAAAGATTTAAGATTTTTAAAGGTATTTCCGTATTTCATTTTTTCATTTAAACTCTGTTTTTTCTTAGAATGAACGGAAAATGTCTATGGTGTCCTTGAGGTTTGCCATTTTGCACGAAATACCCAAAATTTTTATCCGAAAAACTTTAAAAGGTCATAGCTCGTGTTTACGAGATTGGAATGTGACGTTTTTTTTTTTAAATCGATCGTCTTTTCGAGAACTACGATATGGAAAAAAAAAATTGCCGTATTTGGATCCCATGGCTAGGAATTTTTGTATGTCAAAGTTTTTTTTGACCGAACAAACTTTGAGTGACCATATCTCTTGGTCACAAATTCTAAACTCGATTTTTTTTTTCTATCGTAGTTCTCGAAAAGACGATTTATTTGAAAAAAAATCGTCACATTCTGATCTCGTAAACACGAGTTATGACCTCTTAAAGTTTTCCGAATCAAAATTTTGGGTATTTCATGCAAAATGGCAAACCTCAAGGGCACCATGTGCATTTTCCCATGAATAAATTTGACTAGTCATAAACCTTTCTAAGAGGGATGAAGTTTTATTAATTGCCCGAGCACGTGATTTGGTGAAGATAATAATAATGGGGCATCAAAGTGATACCGTATCAATAAATATAACTTTAAAGGTTGTATTTAAGACCTATATATATATAGGAACTCGTGCGAACTAATTTAAAAACCCAAACACACCTGACAATGTGACATTCTCTCACCTCACCTACGCATATACTCCTCATATACGGACTGACAAACCCATATAATTAACCCTTGCTTCCTCTCTCTCTCTCTCTCTCTTCAACGATCACCCACCGCCGGCAGCCGCGACATAGATCTACGCCGGCACCCGCCACTAAAGACCCACGACGTTGCCTCCGACCACTCTATCTCCGGCGATGTGCCACTTCTCCCCCTTTTTTCTTCTCTAATCGTTTCCAACCCTGCGATTCACCCGCCGGCGACGTCGCCTGTACTGTATCGAGGTAAGTTATCGTCGGGAATGCGCCGTTGTCGAGGTATGTTATGTCGGAGATACGACATTCAGTGACATTGCCGGGAATGCACCGTTTTTTGTAGATCTGGAATTCAAGTTTTACAGTGTGTGGTGGGCTGGATTGTCGGGTTTTGTGTGGAAAATGGTAGAGTGTTTGTGGTGCCTACGGTGTCTTCGTGCGGTAGATGTTGGTATCGTCGTGCGGTGGTTCGATAAGGTGGTCGAGTTGTTGTCGGCTTTGATTTGGTTGCGTTGTCTCGTGTTAGTTTGTTGTCGTGATGGCGGTGATGGGTGACTAGAGGTGGTGTTAGTTAGGGTGAGGCGTGGTGGTGAGGGCGGTAATGGTGGTGGTGGTAGTGGTGGTGGGGTCGGTGGTGGTGGGGGCGGTGGTGGTGGGGGCAGTGGTGGTGGGGGCGGTGGTGATGGCGACGGTAGAAGTGGATACACAAAATATCATCCCAGATACACGTGGTATTGATACGGGATACACTTGGTATTAATACAGGATACATGTGTATCTAGTAGTTATATCATGTGTATCTGGGAGTACTAACTTGTGTATGCGAAAGTATTATACTGTGTATATGAGTTAGTTCGCACCGTACTTTAGTTCGCACCTGACCCCAACCCTATATATATATATAGATTTAGGATCCGGTGAGAACGGTGAGAACGCATACTAACCATAGGATTAAAAGAAATCTAACGACCCATAGTATACCTCACACAAACCCAATCATTCATCATCCTAATCAAAACTTCCCGTCATTTCTCTCCCCTAACATCAGCCACCATCCCAAATTGTTGGCTTAACACCGACGAAGTTTGCAGCACTGAGATTCCTCCGGCGACATTGTCGGCGACGTCTTTGTTTTGTATGTTTTAACCATTATGCGAGTCTATTTCTTCCTCACTTCTCTTTCCCTTTTTCATCTTCACTTCTCCGATCACCGTGTGCGACCTTTACGACGACCCTAATTGTATGAATTAAGTGCTGAAGATGATGGCCGACTATTCGTGGCAGGTTTCGGCGTAGTAATCGCCGAAGACGGTCTTCACTTCTCAGTGGTGCACGACGTTTGCATTGAGCCCAATGACTCAATTAGTGATACCCATCATTCCGGTTAACGCCTACCGGATTTCTGATTCGTGTTTCCTGTGATTTGAAGATTTGTACGGCCAAGCTATTTTTTTCTCTTAATTTGGTGGCTTTCTCCATGATTGTTATAATCATTCAGTTACTTCCGAGTAATAGCTCAAAACGAGTGCTAGTGTTTCGATACCTTTGTGCTATTGTCTCTTTTGTTGTTTACACATCACCTTTGAGTATAATGGTAAAAGAGCTTTATGTGTGACTGTTATTTGTACAAAATATTGGAATTGTGTTTTACCGTTGATCGACAAACTCAGGGTTGAAGGAAGAATACATTAATCAACTAAACATATATAGTGTATGATACTAATCAAATGAGGAAGACATGAGTATCTGGATGGTCTTAGATACCGAATGGTTTTATGTAAAAGATGCCCTGAAATATGTGCTGTATGGTAATGATTTGAAGGCAAATCTGAGGGTATCTTACAAATTAAAACACAGCCAAATACAAGCATACTCTTTGATGCGTGTTTTTTATATAAGGGTTTTACTTCATTTTTACACGCATTACCGTACTATTTATGTAGCATCTAGCTACAAATACCTCCGAATATTCTACTTTGGTTCGTTTTATGTAATTTGCAGGAATAAACCAAAGAGGAGCTAAATCGAGCCTAATTTGTCCCAATTGCATGCATTTATCGAGAATGAGGAGCCGGAGTTTGGAATCTAAAATTTTGGAGACGCGTGAGCTGGTTTCGGAAGGTGCTTCAATATTTTACGTGCCAAGATAGCTCGATCGAGTAGTTTTCTACTCGATCGAATGCTTTATATGCTCAAGGTTGCTCGATCAAGCAGTTCAAGGAGCCAATCGAGAAGACTCTGCAAGGATGCTCGATCGAGTGGTTTATTTCTACTCGATCGAGTGGTTTGGTGTTAGTTTACTCGATCGAGTGGTTTATTCCCACTCGATCGAGTGGTTTGTCCTCCTTTAGACTTTTTCCGCCTAATTTTCGTATGGGCTTTTGTAATTAGTCCATAGATTAGGTTTAGTTGGATTTTTCGTATAAGACTGAAGGACTGAACAACGTAACTCCTCTCTTGGTTTTTCTCATTCACTTTACTCTATCACTTTCTACTGTTCTTGGATTTTGCTCTCTTCCTTTACACTTTGCTACTCAGATTTGGATTTGTATTGGTACTATCATTCTTCTTTAATCCTTTATTCTTAATTATTTCTTTGATACCTCCTTCCCTTTATTATTATCATAATTGCCTTGATTCAATCTTCATTAGTTTTATTAACATGTTTAGTTTTGATTATCTATATGTTATTATTGTTAATTCAATGACGATGTGTAGCTAATTCCTTCTTCGCTAAGACTAAAGGGGATCCATAATTATGAAGGGATAGTAATCGATTTATTGGGTTAATCTTTGGTATAATCTCTCGTTGTTAAGCTACGCAATTAATCGTATCTCGTTTAATTGAGTCGACGCAATTAGGCATTTATATCTTAGTGACCCTTGACCTGGACCGAAAGGTTGGAAAAGGCAAGACTAGTAGCGAACAATAGGGCATTATAGTTAGGGCGAAAGCTAAGCTATTTGTGCTTTAGGGCGAATTGAGACCGAAAGGAGATATTCACTGCTCCTCAGACCGTATCTGCATTGACCTGAGACCTAGATTACTTGACTGAATGATTATGGTGAACCGTCTGTCTTAGCTGTCTTTCTCTACTTGGTTAATCTTTATTCTCTTATTCTCTCTTCCCTATCCTCTCATTAGTTTAGAATATCACAATTAAAAACCCCCCAAATTGATTACCTTGACGGACTTAGATGAGGCTGACATTTCCCCATCTCCCTGTGGATTCGACCCAACTTCCCTAGCTATATTAGTTAGAGCAGTTGGTTATTTTTGATAGGTATACGACTGCCCTGTCAAATTTTGGCGCCGTTGTCGGGGAGGTGGCGCAGTTTTGTTGCTTTATTTAAGTTTGTTTCTCGTCTCAAGGAATTTATTCCTTGAGACTGATCTCATTTCTGCAAAGTTTTTGATTAGTTTTGCAGGTTACTTGTTGCTTTGTAAAGTCTATTTGCCAGAATGCCTAAGTTAGTCAGGCATTTAGAGCCTACTGTGGATTCGCTTCCAAATGGTTTCCTATTACCCATTACTGATCAGGGAAACTTTGGAATCCACCCATCTTACATACAGCTGGTAGAGAGAAATCTCTTTAGGGGGGTATCTGAAGAAGATCCATGCAGGCATATAGAGCATTTCTGAGTATTGCTCTACCATTCCCCTTTCTGCTGGGGTGACACAAGACAAAGTGAAGGGAGCCCTCTTTCCCTTTTCTTTAGCTGATGATGCCCGGGAGTGGTTGAGAGATCTTGATAGGGAGGCAGCTGGTGTAACCGACTGGAGTTCCCTTGCTTTAGCCTTTTATCGGCGATATTTTCCACCGCAGCGCACCAATGCCTTGAGAGCTCAGATTAGTTCTTTTGAGCAGTTGTCTACTGAAGATTTGAATGGGGCTTGGACTAGGTTCAAGAAGCTTGTCCGCTCTGTGCCTCATCACGGGTTCAAACGATGGTTCCTTTGTACTCAGTTTTACAACGGACTATATCGAAGTAAGAGAGCTATTCTTGACAGCGTAGCTAAAGGGAGATTCACGAAGAATGTTGAAGATGACCAAGGGTGGCGTCTCATTGAGGAGATGGCTATTCATGTCTCTGAATATGGAAATCCCCGAGGTAATGAGCAAGTTATTGAGTCGGCAGCTGCTGCAGTGGAAGGTCCTAGCATAAGTCTAGGTAATGTGGAGATTACAGAGGTTTCAGGCGAGAGTGCTCAGGTTTGTTCGATTACTGAGTATGTGGAGCTATGTGGTAGATGTGGTATGGAAGGGCATGACCCTATTGGATGCCTGGCGAGTACAGAGCGTGTCCTTGCTTATCAGAAATACATGCAAGGAGTTCCTTTTTCTCAACTGTACGAAGAAATAAGGAATTATCCTACTCCTTCTACGCCAGCGCCGCAACCGGTTTCTCCACCTGCAAATCAAGAAATTGCTGAACTGAAATCCTTTATGTTTAGCGAGAACTGTGATTTTGGGAGAAGTGCAATAAGAAAGAAAGCGTCATAGCGGAATTGAGAGAACAAGTCGCGCAGTTAACACTCGCGAAAGACCAAGCCAAGCTTCTACCGACATGCGATTCAGCCAATGCAATGAATCTCCAAGTTAGCCTTACTCATGAAGAGCCAAAAGTACCAGAAGACGGGGTTTTGATAGCTGAAGATACCCCAGAGGATGATATAGATGAGTTTCTAGACGAAATTGTTGCTGCGTGTTGTCCAGATGGTCGATCGAGTGAAAAATCTACTCGATCGAGTGATTTAATTCATCCCGTCACTCGATCGAGTGATAATTATAGTCGATCAAGAAGTGCACAAATTGAAGATGGTCGATCGAGTGATATTCTTACTCGATCGAGTAAGTTTGCTGAAGAAATCACTCGATCGAGTGATAAAAATGCTCGATCGAGTAAGGCAGAAAAAGGGAATGGTCGATCGAGTGAGGAAAGTGGTCGATCGAGTATTTCTCAACATGAAATCACTCGATCAAGTGATAAAAGTACTCGATCGAGTACCAGAAGCGGCGGAGATCCTATTTTACTATCTAATTCCGCTACCGTGTCATCTTCCCCTGCTGTGGAGACGTCACGCACTGATAAAGGTAAAGAGAAAGTTGCGGGACCACTCATTGCTACCAGAGTACCCTTCCCAGGTCATCTGAAGGATGCACAGATCGAGCGACAGTACGGTAAGTTTGTGGACGTTGTGAAGAACCTCCAGGTAATTGTCCCTTTTACCGAACTTGTTACTCAGGTACCTACTTATGCTAAGTTTATGAAAGATATTATGACGCGTAAGAGAGATTTAAGTTAATTTGGGAAAGTTTCATTTATGGAAGAGTCTAGTAATTTGCTTTTAAACAAGGCTCCACCCAAAATGAAAGACCCGGGCAGCTTTTCTATTACCTGTATTATAGGCAATGTGGTTATTGATAAGGCTCTTTGTGATTTAGGAGCCAGTGTCAGTGTCATGCCCCTATCTGTCTGCAAGAAACTGAACATGAGTCGTCTTAAAGTGACTAACGTTACCCTACAGATGGCTGATAGATCTGTTAGGAAGCCCTTAGGTGTCTTAGAGGACGCGCCTGTGAAAATAGGCAAGCTCTTTATCCCAGTGTATTTCATTGTTTTAGATATAGCTGAGGACACCCGGACCCCAATTATCTTAGGAAGACCATTCCTTTGTACAGCTGGGGTCGTTATTGATGTCAAACAAGGGCGTTTGACTCTTGCAGTAGGGGATGACGCGATCACTTTCAGTCTGCCTAGTACTTTGGCTCGGCCAATGATAGAGGATACTTGCTATTCGGTTGATATTATTGACGAGTCTATTTATGACTTCTGGTCGGGTTATTTTATGAAGGGCCCACTAGAAGTTCTTATGCTTTTTGATGAGTGTGGAGATAGCCCAGATGACGATGACGCTGTGTTGGATTTGCTTGTTGATGATATAGATGAGCCTGAACTCACCGAAGCTGAGGGAGAGCAAATGGAACAGATGATTAGCACTCTTTGCTCCATTGAGGTAAAGGTACCAGAGCGTAAGCCTCTCCCTTCTCATCTAAAATATGTTTTCTTAGACGATACTGAGTGATTTCCAGTCATTGTTAGTGCTAAGCTTGATAATGATCAGCTAACCTCTTTGTTAGTTTGTACTTTAAGAAAAACAGAAAGCACTTTGGGTTATTCATTGGACGATATCAAGGGGATTAGTCCCGATATTTGTATGCACGGGAGAGAGAGCTGGAGGAAGATCACAAACCTTAGACAGGGTCACGCAGATCGAACCGAGAAGATGCAGGATGTTGTGATGGCTGAGGTAATGAAGCTGCTCGACGCAGGTATTATTTATTCTGTTGGTCATTCCAAATGGGTAAGTCCAGTGTAGGTGGTCTCGAAGAAAGGAGGGACAACTGTAGTTAAGAATGATAAGAATGAGTTAATACCTACTCGAGTAGTGACTGGTTGGCGGATGTGCATAGATAACAGACAGCTTAATGCCGCCACCAAGAAATATCACTTTCCCCTTCCTTTTATTGATCAAATGGTAGAAAGGTTAGCTTCTCATAAATTTTTCTGGTATTTAGACGGGTATTCAGGGTTCTTTCAGATCCTTATACACCCAGACGATTAAGCTAAGACTACATTTACTTGTCCTCGGGGCGTTTTTGCTTATCGCAGGATGCCTTTTGGTTTGTGTAATGCCCCTGCCACCTTTCAAAGGTGTATGATGGGGATATTTTCAGAGTATATTGACTCTATTATGGAAGTTTTCATGGACGATTTCAGTGTTTATGGAAGTGATTTTTCTAACTGTCTGTCTAACCTTGAGAAAGTGTTGCGGTATTTGTATTGAGGTTAATCTTGTCTTTGAATCTGGGAGAAGTGCCACTTTATGGTCAATGAGGGAGTTGTCTTAGGGCACTTAGTTTCTGATAGGGGAATAGAGGTTGATAAAGCAAAGGTGGAAGTGATTCAGCAATTACCACCTCCTGTTAATGTTAAGGGGGTGAGGAGTTTCCTTGGCCACGCCGGTTTTTATCGCCGTTTTATCAAGGACTTCTCAAAACTTGCTAAACCACTTACACAGTTGCTACTTAAGGATGCCCCTTTTGTGTTTACTGATGAGTGTCTTTTTGCTTTTCACAGGTTAAAGCAGGCTTTAGTCTCTGCGCCGATCATACAGCCTCCCGATTGGGACTTGCCGTTTGAGATAATGTGTGATTCCAGTGACTATGCACTAGGAGCGGTGCTAGGCCAAAGGAAAGACAAAGCTCTGAATGCTCTCTACTATGCGAGCCGAACTCTGGATGAGGCTCAAGTGACGTACACTACCACTGAGAAAGAGCTGCTAGCTGTAGTTTATGCCTTAGAGAAGTTTCGTTCTTATTTAGTTGGGTCAGAAGTTACTATTTTTACTGACCATGCAGCTTTGAGGCACCTCCTTGCTAAGAAAGAGGCTAAACCACGGCTATTAAGATGGATACTCCTTCTTCAGGAGTTTGATTTGCAGATTAAGGATAACAAAGGAGCTGAGAACGTTGTAGCTGATCACTTGTCGCGACTGATGCGACAAGAAGGGGAGGATTCTCTACCTATTGATGACTCTTTCCCTGACGATACTTTAATTGCTGTTATATCGTCTATTGTTAACCAAGAGCCTTGGTATGCAGGCTAACTTCGTTGTCAGTGGCAAGCTGCCGCCTGACCTTTCTCATCAGCAGAGGAAGCGTTTTATGTATAACGCTAAGCAGTATTTCTGGGATGATTCTTACTTGTTTAAGGAATGTGCAGACGGTCTCTACAGACGGTGTATTCCGCAGTGGGAGGCCAAAGTAATCCTGGAAGGCTGTCACTCCTCTTCCTATGGTGGTCACCACGGTCCATCGCGCACCGTGGCTAAGGTACTTCTGTCTGGTTTTTACTGGCCTTCTTTGTTTGCTGATGCTAAGTCTTTTGTTTCAGCTTGCGATGCTTGCCAACGATCAGGGAACATTTCAAAGAGACATGAGATGCCACAAAATGGTATCTTAGAGGTTGAGGTTTTTGATGTCTGGGGCATTGATTTCCAAGGACCGTTCTCATCCAGTAAAGATAACAGGTATATCTTAGTGGCTGTTGATTATGTGTCGAAATGGGTTGAGGCAATTGCCTCACCCCATTGTGATGCCAAGACTGTGATAAAAATGTTCAAAAAGGTCATATTCCCCCGATTTGGTGTCCCTAGGGTCGTCATTAGTGATGGGGGAATGCACTTTAAGGAAAAGAAACTAACTTCTATTAATCTAAAGTTGGTGTCCAACACGGCGTGGTTTGGGGTATCATCCCCAAACTAGTGGTCGAGTTGAGGTCTCTAATCGCGAGTTGAAAGAGATCTTGTCTAAGGTAGTTTCTAAATCACGGAAGGACTGGAGTCTTAAATTAGAAGACACATTATGGGCCTACAGAACTGCCTTTAAGACACCAATTGGTGCATCACCTTATAGGATAGTTTATGGGAAATCATGTCACTTACCTGTTGAATTGGAATGTAAGGCTTGGTGGGCAATTCGTGAGCTTAACTTTGATCCTAAGTTGTGTGGTCAGAATCGTCTTTTGCAGCTAGATGAGTTGGAATAGTTTAGGCTTAATGCCTATGATAGCTCGCGCATTTACAAAGAAAAGACGAAGAGATGGCATGACAAGAGAATTCTACCTAGGGAGTTTCATGTTGGGCAAAAGGTCTTTCTTGTTTAATGCCCGATTGAGATTGTTTCTGGCAAGTCAAGTCCAGGTGGAGTGGTCCTTATACGGTGACAGCTGTTACCAAATTTGGATCCGTGGAGCTCGAAGATTCCGAAGGTAGTAGGTTTAAGGTGAATGGGCAATACGTGAAGCATTATCACAAGGCACATGAAGCAGACAATCGTGTTGAAGTCCTGTACTACGACGAGCTAGACGCGCCAGTTACTTGATGCCAGAAAGGTCGTGCGGGACCTCTTAAACCAGCGCTCTCCGGGAGGCAGTCCGGACTGTTTTATTGTACTTTTGTTGAACATTTTATTTTTCTTTAGCTTTATGTTGAACTTTAGACGCTGTTTTTACGAACTCTATACGCTATCCTTGCTGTTAACGCGCATTTTGCAGGTCAAGTCACTCGATCGAGTAGTTTTTCTACTCGATCGAGCACTTTTGGGGAATTTTTCACTCGATCGAGTGATATATTCACTCGATCAACCAGATGCATAAACGCGTTTACTCGATCGAGCGGTTCTTTTACTCGATCGAGTCCTTCCATATACCAGTTTACTCGATCGAGCTGTTCTAAGCTACTCGATCGAGTAGTTACGTCATCCAGCCGCTATTTTACGTCTATGGAGCTACTGCTTGACTTTCTTTGACCTCCCATGTTCATGGTCGGTTTGGGGAGGTTCCTCTATACGACGTTTTGTAAGTTTTCCGACTCCACTTCTCCTTTTCTCTTCAGTTTGCATTTCTTTCCCTATTTTTGGTACAATGAGGGCATTGTACGGTTTGGTTTGGGGAGGTATGCATCCATATCTGTGTCTGCATGTTTTCTTGCATTTTTGCTTGCACGTTTATTTATTCTCGCATGCATTGTTGTTTTAATTAATTCAAAAAAAAAATCATAAAATTCAAAAAATTTCATGTTTAATTTGAGTCAGAACGTTTGAACATTGACGCTACATTGAACCCTTACTTGAGCCTTGCATATTCTTGACATTTAGTTGACATGATTATGTGCATGATCTACGAGTTTTTGTTTCTCTCTTATCTGAACGAATAAACTTGATTCATATATCGGCAAGCTACATTACATTCTTAGGTTAGAGCTTTATAAACTGGTGACATTCATGACCGGTTTCATTTAGGATGTGAGTAGTACTCTCTTTAAGGCATGTAACATCAATTTGCATAAGCATGAGTCCAGTCTTCTTAATACCTGTATGCATTCGGTCTGTGGATGGTGACACATGTTAGGAGAGGCGGTTCCCTTTTATTTCATTCTACCCATGAGCCCCACATAGCCAAATTGCCTTTTTGTCCTATTAGCTACTTTCTATAATACTTCCTACCCTAGCCGAGCTAGTGACGAGTAGTTATTGGAATGTTTTATTGCAATATGGTTATTTTGTCTGATTTCAGAAGATGGTGGAAGAACTGAAGGGAATGAAAGAAATAAAAAAAATGGAAAAAACGGAATGAAAAAGCAAAAAAAAAGGAACGAAAAAATAAGAAAAGAAGAAAAAGAAAGAAAAAATCATGTGCGAAGAAAAAAATGAGAAATTGTATAATGATTTTCACTCCCATGTTTTACTTATATCTTATGGGGAGTTGACGAGTATTTGGTGTTTCGTGAGTTTAGTGCATGGTATTTGCACCATTTTGTTTGTTATATTGTGTATGAAGTTGGGATGCAGTTCAAAATTTGGATCCGTTGTTGCTAGCTTGGCTATTAACTCCACATATCCAAATTCATCTTAGCCCCTTTTTACCCATTACCTCACTTACCCAAATGTAAGTCCTCGGCATGTGTCTTGGTCATTAGTATGGTTGGAATGCGTATGTACGGTTGTAGAGACTTTATTCATGTTAACTGCATGCATGTTCTTATAGGTCGAGTTAGGTGAGTGTCTTTACTTCTTTCTATCTTTCACATATATACTCACCTTGTGCCTAATTTTGAGTGATGAGCGATCCGTGAGAGTCCGATATCTTTTGAGTCTTGCAAGGTCGACGGTTCAGTAAGTTTGAAACATTGATTTAACTCGTTTGCACTTCTCTTTTGCCACTTTGTCAGTTGTTGCATTAAACTAGTTCTAGTGGGTGATTTGTAGCTGATGCGTTGGTCCCGTTCCACTGTTATTTCTTAGTTGCATTCATATTTTACTTGGGGACAAGCAAAGGTTTGGTTTGGGGAGATTTTATGCGTGTTTTTTATAGAAGGTTTTTACTTCATTTTTACACGCATTTCCGTACTATTTATGTAGCATCTAGCTACAAATACCCCCGAATATTCTACTTTGGTTCGTTTTATGTAATTTGCAGGAATAAACCAAAGAGGAGCTAAATCGAGCCTAAGTTGTCCCAATTGCATGCATTTATGGAGAATGAGGAGCCGGAGTTTGGAATCTAACATTTTGGAGACGCGTGAGCTGGTTTCGGAAGGTGCTTCAATGTCTTACGTGCCAAGATAGCTCGATCGAGTAGTTTTCTACTCGATCAAATGCTTTATATGCTCAAGGTTGCTCGATCGAGCAGTTTAAGGAGCCAATCGAGAAGACTCTGCAAGGATGCTCGATCGAGTGGTTTATTTCCACTCGATCGAGTGGTTTGGTGTTAGTTTGCTCGATCGAGTGGTTTATTCCCACTCGATCGAGTGGTTTGTCCTGCTTTAGACTTTTTTCGCCTAATTTTTGTATGGGCTTTTGTAATTAGTCCATAGATTAGGTTTAGTTGGATTTTTCGTATAAGACTGAAGGAGTGAACAATGTAACTCCTCTCTTGGTTTTTCTCATTCACTTTACTCTATCACTTTCTACTGTTCTTGGATTTTGCTCTCTTCCTTTACACTTTGCTACTCAGATTTGGATTTGTATTGGTACTATCATTCTTCTTTAATCCTTTATTCTTAATTATTTCTTTGATTCCTCCTTCCCTTTATTATTATCATAATTGCCTTGATTCAATCTTCATTAGTTTTATTAACATGTTTAGTTTTGATTATCTATATGTTATTATTGTTAATTCAATGACGATGTGTAGCTAATTACCTTCTGCTAAGACTAAAGGGGATCCATAATTATGAAGGGATAGTAATCGATTTATTGGGTTAATGCTGGTATAATCTCTGTTGTTAACTGCTACAATTAACTGTATCTGTTTAATTGAGTCGACGCAATTAGGCATTTATATCTTAGTGACCCTTGACCTGGACCGAAAGGTTGAAAAAGGCGAGACTAGTAGCGAACAATAGGGCATTATAGTTAGGGAGAAATTTAAGCTATTTGGGCTTTAGGGCGAATTGAGACCGAAAGGAGATATTCACTGCTCCTCAGACCGTATCTGCATTGACCTGAGACCTAGATTACTTGACTGAATGATTATGGTGAACCGTCTGTCTTAGCTGTCTTTCTCTACTTGGTTAATCTTTATTCTCTTATTCTCTCTTCCCTATCCTCTCATTAGTTTAGAATATCACAATTAAAAACCCCCCAAATTGATTACCTTGACGGACTTAGACGAGGCTGACATTTTCCCATCTCCCTGTGGATTCGACCCGACTTCCCTAGCTATATTAGTTAGAGCCAGTTGGTTATTTTTGATAGGTATACGACTGCCCTGTCACTCTTGCATGCTGCATTGCCAATTGACGATAGTTCCGATTCTATAAGACGGTTTTATTAGCAAGTTAACTCGTAAACAAGAAATAAAATTGCAAATATAGAGTATAATTCCACAGTCCAGAATACACTACTACTTTTAAGTACACCTGAAAAAATACCCGTTATGGACAGTCGGACATGCTACATTACATACCTGCCACCAAGAGCAATAACCATCTGATTTTCGAGGTAGCTTCTGCTATAAAACCCTGATTCCGGTCGTTCTTCACTGGGGGCAAAGAACGTGAGACCGTCAGCTTGACCACGGGGAATGATCGAAATTTTGGCTACAGGATCATATTCGGGCGTAAGAGCACCCAATAAAGCATGACGAGCCTCTACAAGATTGAAAATATTACATCAGTCAGAAGCTGGAACCCAAGGAATAGCAAGTTAACGACAGAAGGGCTGGCATAACTCAAGCTGGACGGGTTTGGATGTGAATGTTTCTGCAAATTAATTTTTTACCGAAAATGGAGACAATTAAACACCTAAAAGAACGTCTCATATTAATAGAATGCGATATTGTTTAATATAGAGTGTGATATTTTATGTTTGCCACCGGCATCAATGGAGGCCATTGCTACCGTTATAGTATACGATCTTACTTAGCTCAATTATGGTGGTCGTGAGGTGTGCTGTTAGTGAGTTGTTGATAAATTTTGTATACCTGTTAATAAATTTTGGGTATAATTATAATATATATGTGAGAAAAAGTGAACCTATAATACGAAAAAATGTATCTACATCGCTATAAAACGTATCTAGAATTTATGGAAAAAGTGTACCTAGTATAGGAAAAAAATGTATCTACATCGTTATAAAATGTATCTAGAATTTATGTAAAAGCGTACCTATAATAGTGTAAAGTGTATCTGAGAATTTATGAAAAAAACGTATCTAACATGTATTTTAATTTATCTAGTAGCTGTAAAAAATTGGAAAAAAAATGTATCTGGATTGTTATAAAGTGTATCTAGAATTCATGAAAAAAGTGTATCTACAAGTGTTTAAAGTGTATACGAGATTTGGTAAAAAAAATGTATCTAACTTATATTTTTTTAATGTATCTAGTTCGTTCTCACCGAGTGTTTGTTCTCGCCGGATCGTGAGAACGAAGTAGGTACATTGAAATATATGTTCGGTACACCTTTTTTTCTTTACCAAATCTCATATACACTTTAACTTATTGTAGATACACTTTTTATACATATCCTAGATACATTTTTTTTGACGGTGTAGATACATTTTTTTTTACTAAATCTTAGATACATTTTAAACCATTATAGATACATTTCTTACATTAATTTGTAGGTACACTTTATTACAGTGCAAGAGACATTTTTTTCCTTCCTTGATACATTTTTTTTTCCAGACTTCTGATAGAGAAAAAACAAATTACTTAGATACGCAAAATATTATTTTAGATACACAAACATTTAATCTAGATACGTATATAACATGACTCGGCAATACAAAATCAACCCCAAATTAAAAAAATCCAAATCATCAAATAAAAATGAAGCATGTCGACAATACAATGTCAACCCCAAATTAAAAAATTCAAATCATCAAATAAAAATGAAGTATGTATAAGGAAGTCAGCTAAATCCAAACATTGACCAAGCATTTCATCCAGGTATCACAGATTCACAGTCACAGGCTCACAGCCCCCTGCCTTCTTCTTCGTTGGCTACATCCACACTCCCCCATTTTCATATAGCCATGAAAGTTTCAAATTATTAGTCAACAACCTTTGTCAACGTCCCCAACTAACAAATTGCACTCACAGTTGCCCACACTTACCACCTTTAATCACCAATCGCCCACTTTAAACACCACCACATAGCCACAACATCTCCTTCTATGTAAGATCAGACTAACGCTTATCGCATATACACTATCATCGTCGTCAATCCACGTACACCACACCGTCGTCGATCATGTCGTCTCTGTTCGATAACAACAACTTCTTCTACGAAAAATAAGACCAACGATTATGCCTGAAAGAAGACGAGAGATAAAGGAAGGGACAAAAAACGAGGCAAAAGTGTAGTCCGATTAACTCCAGCTACGATAAAATCGGACGACGACGATGGGTATAATGATGCACTGATGTAAGACTGACGAAGACGCTGGCCGGAATAGTGATGGAGAAAAGAAAGAGAACGGGGGAGAGGAAGGGGTGGCAGAGGGGGTATTGAGATGCAGTAGAAAGTCTTCGCTTGTAAAGTCGCCGGAGTTACCTGGTTGGTCGGAATGTTTGCCGACGTCCGGTGGTGGTAGTGGTGTCGGGGATGAGTGAGATTAGGGATATGCGGTAATGTTTGCTAGGTAGTATTTGGGTTTTATGTGAAAATTGGCTGGATATATAAAATTGTACGGAGTATTTAATAGGTGGTGTGTTCTCACCGTTCTCACCGAGTGTTCATTCTCACCGGATCTTGACACTCTCTCTTTCTCTCTCTCTATATATATATATACTAGATTTCAAGCCCGGGCGTTGCCCGGGTCATATCACAACAGTGGCTTTTAAGTATTTATTATGAGATTAACCTTAAAAACACTTATATTCTAAGAATGCTTTTTTAGATCTTTTTTGTCACTTTGTGCATTCTAATCTTTTTTATTTGCTATAGTTAATTTACGTAAGAAATCAATATAAAACCAAACGTTAATAATACTATAGGTAGATTTGTTACATAAGCTAATATTAGTGATAGAACAAATACTATAAAACATCATGAAAGAAGCAATAAAGAAATATTAGATCGATCGAGCAAGATGAGAAACATGGAAAGATTTATAAACCAATTAGGGGTAAATTAATATAGCTTACACTTCCTCCGTTTAAATCACCTAATTTCATGGTAGAATTGCTTTTACGATTCTCCATATCACATGTATTATTTGCTAAATGTATTAATTTGATATTATCTTACTCACAACACCATTACAACTTAACAATAGCATAATAATTACAATTTTGTTTAGTAAAGAAGTAGTTAAATTGTGTGGGTCTAGTGGTTGTTAGGAGTATTTCTTGGTTAGATGTCATGGGTTCAAACCTTTTATTGAACAATAATTTGTCTAATACCATATCACCATATATTTTGTCCAACTAAATAATTTTTTTTTCTATACAACTTGATACTTTCATTGTTAGAAAAATTTATGCAGCCCCGTTCCTCAAATCTTAGAATCGCTTCTGCAACTTAACCACTATTTTGCGTTTATTGTTAATCTTATATAGTAGGAGTACATAGTAGTTTTTTGCTTGTGTGTAAGGAAGTTTTGCCCTTTCTCAATGACACTTTGTAATTTGTACTTGGTGGGTTTCTTGTGGTTTTCTCTGTTAACGTGGTTTTAGCATTTCACAAATGCATTGGTCGCATAGCTATGAAAGAGCTTTAGCTAATTACACTTTAAATTACCAAAAAAAATCTGAGAGATAAATGATACTCCGTAATTCATTTTAGTCATAGACTCATAGTTAGCAGCTTTTAAATGAAGATAAACTTCTTTTTGGTTAGAGATAAAACATTAATGATCTTAAAAAAAAATAACGTAAGCATGTACAATCTGAAACTGTGTTGTCGACTATACCATCCAAATTCATCAATCCGTCCCATGAAAATCGGGTGTCCGGAAACATATCGTCAAATATTTTTCATATATTGGTACTTAGGTGAAAATATTATAACTTCACATACAATAAAAGTTGTATAACTACTCAGTTAAAGTAGGCTCTTCAGCGTGCATTATCTACGTACTTGACGCATCGATAATTCAATATTGTATCGGTCATATTATTTCATCCATAATAACACTAATTTCATCTGTCATAATACGAAAGTAATTAGAAGACCGAAAATATAGAACTTAAACATATGATTAACACAAATACTTGTTTAAATTAGTCTTATACCATAAGAAGCAATAGATTTGTATAATTCTCCACTACTCTTCAATGAAACACCATAGAAGAGAAGTAGACAACAAAGCAATCAATCAAGATGATAAATAAATTAAACGGAGAAGCAGAGTAATTTTATACGTGTTGAGAAGGGTTAGAGGACTGATAGGATTTTATAGTGGAAGGGTTGTAGTCGTCTTATAGATAGAATTTCAACAGCTCCAACAAACATCTGTATTATCAAAATAGAATTTGAAATTTTTTTTCTTTTTCTAATTTATCAATCTGTTATTATATTGATTGATTGATTTTATTTTATGTATATATATATTGATATTGATTGATATATATATATATATATATATATATATATATATATATATATATATATATATTGAGGCGGGATTTCGTGAGTTTGGTTCTTACGGTGAGTTGTGAGTTTGGAAAATCTCAACCATTAGATAAGTAGAAATACACGGCTGAGATAATAACAAAACACGCGTCTTACTTCCTGATTTCCTCTTCTACGCTTATATTTACTCCTCTCTTCTCCATAAACCTAACTCCCTGTCAAAAAAATCCTCAAAAAAATTTCAGATTTCAACAATGGCGATCTAATTTAATAAACCTTAACTCCTTGTCGGCATCGGCAATATTAAACTGAGAAAACCGAATATTGATTCTTGTACTCCCTTTTAGCTTATGCCTCAGTTTTAATATGAGGGTTAATTCTGATTTAAAGCAGGTTATGAGAATGTCTCATACGGGTTTTCCAACATTATTTCTATAGAAAAGGTTAAGGATGCTTTGTTTTAGCATATTCGTTATCAAATTTCTAGTAAAGCACCAACTCGATAACAATCTAGAATTGAGTTCAGTTGTTTATACTAGTACCAAAGAAATGGAGATACTTCATAAATCTCCATAGCTATCTCAACACTATGATCATACATACACAACTTTATATACTCCCTCCGTCTCAATCATTTGTTTACCTTTTTCTCTTTGTGAGGAGTATTTTTATCAAAAATAAACAAATGATTGGGACGGAGGGATTTCACTTTGGTGTCATCATGGTATCAAGTTCGGGTAATTAGATCGGCATCGGCAATATTACAGTGGCGAATATTGTAGGCATCGGCAATATTACAGTGGCGACGATGTGCATTCTGATTTTTGTACTCCCTTTTAGCTTATGCCTCAGTTTTAGATTTTAGAAACATTCTGTCATGATGTATTTTGATTATTGAATAATACAGAGTACGGAGTAAGATGTTTGTGACGTTTGGGTGACCCGATATATACCGGCGTCATCTATGGTGGCTCGGTTGCTTGTGCGTAGTCTAATTGCTGCCTGTTTTGTATTGAATTGAGGGATTGGTACTCAGCTGCTTGTGCATAGTCGGATTCAGAATTGACGAAGTCGGGTTCACAATTGAGCCGTGTTAGCTGCTCATTGCGGGTTCCCTGTTGGGTTATTCGCAGGTGATGGTGAATGAGATGATGGTGGAGTGTACGGTGGAAATTTGTGGTGATGTCGGGGATAGATGTGATATGAAATGGTGATGGTGGGCTGCTCGCTGGTGCTATTGTGGGCAATCATGGTTGAGTTGGTTCATTATTTTGATAGTATTTTTCACTGACGTCATTTTCACACTTCATACTTGAGGATATTAGCTGTAACTATTGTAAAACCACTGATTTTGTTGAATTGTTGGTCGAGTTTATACACATTGTTCATGTACTTCCTATTTTTTTGTAAACCTCTGTGACACCATACATTGTGTATAATTTGTGTTTGAATGTATTTTCTATTGGATCAGGAACTACCAAAAGATTCTGCTGCACAGGATCCGGCGCAAGTGAATGAGAATGTTAATGCAACTGTCAATGTGAATGGGAATGTTAATGTCATGTGTCGGTTATGCTTCTCTGGTGAAATGGAAGGCACCGAGACAGCAAAGAAAATGCTTCCTTGCTAAAAAAACTTCTATGTTGAGACCAAGTAGAGTAAAAATCATAGTAAAAAAATTGAAGTAACACCGGAATAACACGTGGTTAAAAAAGAGAAAAAAAATCAAAGTAACACCGGAATAACATCACAATAACACCAAAATAACAATACACCGGAATAATAGCACAATAACATGTGTTAAAAAAAAAGAGTAAAAAATCAAAGTAGTAAAAAAAATTAAAGTGACACCGGAATAACATCACAATAACACCAGAATAACAGCACAATAACATGCGGTAAAAAAAAGAGTAAAAAAATCAAAGTAGTAAAAAAATCAAAGTGACACCGGAATAACATCACAATAACAGCGGAATAACAGTAGAATAACAACACAATAACACGTGGTAAAAAAAAAATCAAAGTCGTAAAAAAAAAATCAAAGTGGCACCGGAATATCACAATAACACCAGAATAATAGCGCATGTAAACATGCGGTAAAAATAAGATTAAAAAATCAAAGTAGTAAAAAAATCAAAGTGACACCGGAATAACATCACAATAACAGTACAATAACAGCACAATAACACGTGGTAAAAAAAAAAAGAAAAAAAAATCAAAGTCGTAAAAAAAATCAAAGTGACAGCAGAATAACATCACAATAACAGCGGAATAACAATAAGAGCACAATAACATGTGGTAAAAAAAAGAGGAAAAAAAATCTCAGTCGTAAAAAAAATCAAAGTAAAAAAAACAAAATAGCACAATAACAGCATAATAACACGAGGTAAAAAAAATAAGAGAAGCTACCTTGTAGTTGGTGTCATAAAGGAACAGCTACCTTGTAGTTGATCCTTAAGTTTGTATGGTTGGAGATTTGATTTTAATGACAAGCTTACATTATCCCAAAAAAAAAAAAAAGAGTAAAAAAAAAAGTCAATTCAAAAAAAAATCTGGTGAAAAAAGAAAAAGAAAAAAAAAAGTAACATAATGAGAACATTAGAGAAAAAACATAAGAGAAAAAAATCAAAGTTGCATAAAAAAAAGCATAATAACACGAGATTAAAAAAAAAAAGATAAAAAAAATGAAAGTAAAAAAAAAAGAATAACACTAGAAAAAAGAGAAAATAAGTAAATGACAGTGATTTTATATGACATGTAAGATTAGATCTTGACCATTCATCTCTAATACTCCCTCCCATCCAGACCAAAGGTTACAGTTGTTTTTTGGCACTATTCATGGTCGTAGGGAATCTTTGTATTATTAATCTATAAGACAAAATATAGTCATATGAGATCTTGTTTGATTTATCCTCATGAATGCTATAAGAGTATCAAATTTTTATAATTTTTAATAATGTGTAACTAAAGATATGCACGTTACAAAACGTGTCTCGACAAGTGTGATAAAGCAACTGTAACATTTGGTTTGGATGGGAGGGAGTATAATCTAGTAGCTGAGATTTCCAAGCACACAAACTCACAACTCACCATAAGAACCAAAACTCACAAGATCCCCTCTCTCTCTCTCTCTCTCTCTCTCTCTCTCTCTCTCTCTCTCTCTCTCTATATATATATATATATATATATATATATATATATATATATATATATATATATATATATATATATATATATATATATATATATGTAATTAATATTTAGGGCTTGCCTGGAATGCATGGAATAATTAGGAGGTAAATTTTAATTGGGTGAAAATTACTGGGGAAGTTAATTACTTGGATAATGAGTTCCTTGAAGATAGGTTTGGTATACAGGAGTAATGATTACTGAGGAGATATTTTACCCCTTTAATCATTACCCAGGGGGAAGGGTGGGTAATGTATTACCCTTCATGAGGGTAATAGATTCGGGAGGTGAATAATTACTTTCATACCAAATACGGAAAACACACCTTACATATCACTTCCCTATTCATTCCCCCCCTTTTTACCCTCAAATCCAAGCAAACCCTTAATTTAAGCTTTTTTTTTTTTTTTTTTTTTTTTTTGTTATCTTAAATACAGCCCTACCATTCTCCTTTAACTAATTGGGTTTTTTTTTAAGTTGAACAGTTATAAGCCTATCTTGACTCGGCTAAGGTAAGATTATTGGTAATCTTGCGACAAGACTTTGGTAAGTCTTAAGATAAGGGTCACTCAAGACTACTAATAATCTACCCTAGTCTTGACAAAGTCTTAGGATAAGATTATCAGTCAGTGTAATACTCCGTATTTATAAGTCTTGGAGTACTCTATCGAGTAGCCCTTACTCTGTCGAGTAAGGGTAAGTTGCGAAATAAAATAGTTTCTGACCTGTTGGGTACTCGATCGAGTAGCTGGGGTACTCGATCGAGTAAGGGGGTACTCGATCGAGTACCTTGGGTACTCGATCGAGTGTCCGGTTTTACGGGGAATTTTCTCGGGTTTTGTTAATTATGCGATTAAGGTATTTAAGTATCGTCGTCATTGTTTTAAATCACTTTTACAAAACCTAAAACCCTGTTTAAGAGAGAAAGCAACCAGTTCATCTTCCTAATCGCATTCTTAGCAATTCCGGAGTTCGACGGTCGGTTCTTGTCGTAATTTGTATCGTTGAGTTCCTTGCGTCGAGGGTAAGATCTACGTACCCTTTTTATTGTTTTTCCCTTGTTTTGGTTAAACCCTAATTTAGAGATTGGGGGTTTTTATGTGTAGTGTGTGATGTGTAGCCTTTATGTGTTATATGATAGGAGGAGGGTTCGTAGAAGAGGCTTTTTGATACAGCTGTTGATACCGTCTCGATCATTTGTTGTGCTTTCAGGTAGGATTTCCTACTCGTATTAGTCCCATAATGGGATATTGGTGATGTGTTGTACTTGGTTGTTTGATATAATGATTGTCTTGTGTTTGTGGTTGTGATTCCGTTGATGGTTCTCGAGATGCGTTCTCGGCTGAGTGGGGTCACTTGCGGGAGTGACTTCACGCCCTAGTTTCGCCCTTCGTGGAACCCGCCACGGAAGGGGATGTGCACATTAATGGACAGGGTTATCGCTCATTATGTGGAGCGGGGATTTGGTGGGTACGGTGCGGTCCCCCATGGGCAAAATGGGTCCCGGTGGACGTCGGGATTGAGATGATGGGAATGGTGGTGTGTGTGTGTGTGTGTGTGATTCGATTTGTCTGTTTATCTTGTTATTGTTGTCTATATTGATTGTGTGATTAGTCGACCCGGTGTTGTTTTGTAAACTGCGGTGATCCATTCGGGGATGGTGAGCAGATATTGAGCGGTATTGAGATGAATCTTTGGGATATTTGGGATGCCACGACATGATGATAGGAGTCTTCATTTGTAGCCTTTAGTTTATTTACATTTGATTAGACGATCAGTTTGAATAATGTATCGTACTTTGGTTCGGTTTTGAGGATTGTATTTATTCACTAAACTATTTATAATAAACGTTGGTTCTTTATTGTTGTTTGATTATCATTGCCTCGGGTAACCGAGATGGTAATGTCTTCATACCTGAGTGGTCCTGGTAAGGCACTTGGAGTATGGGGGTGTTACAAATGGTATCGAGCGACGATCGAAACCTGTAACCAATGAACTTAATGAACATAGGGAGTCAATTAAAATGAACCCGGGGTAAAAGTTGTGGGAGCTAGTGCAAAGGCTTGGGAGACGTCCTAAAGTCGCAGGGGTCGCCCTACAACTTTGAACCGGTCACATGGTGTGTGTTTGGTTAACTTGTTTACGAATGTGATGGAATGTGTTAGTTGTTGGATGTTGAAGTAGAAAGTTGGGCATGTGAAAGAAAATGGTGGTATGAGGAAATTTGTTGATGAAATGATAACATGTTGGATGATTTACAATATGGCATTTAATAATATGATGAAATGTTTTCGTAGATAGTAGAAAAGATGCGTAGTATGCTTATTATGATATAATGTGATTTATAAAGTTTAGCATGTTAGCATATGACGTAACATGCGGGTAGCTCTTACGAATTAGTGTTACTCGATCGAGTGAGACTGACTCGATCGGGTGGGTTTTTGGCGATTTTGAGTCCAGAATCGAGTTTTGGGGCACTCGATCGAGTAACTAGGGGTACTCGATCGAGTAGCCTAGATACTCGATCGAGTAGGTAAGAGATCAGAAGGACTGTTTGGGTCTGAAGTTTGGGTACTCGATCGAGTACGTGGGGCACTCGATCGAGTAGCCCGTTACTCGATCGAGTGTGTTTGGGAACTCGATCGAGTGGGTTCTGGGCATCGTGTTTTCGTGTTTTGAGGTTTAGTACGTGTGTTTATGTTTACCCTTTCTTATATAGCTTCAAGATGCCGCCCAAGAGAACTGCTTTGTATGCGAGAGCTGAGCTTATGACCGTGGATGACATCGTTAAGATGTTAGAGCACCAGGATGCTCTTACTGAGACCCTGAAGAGAGTGAATGAGGACAAGGATAAGAATAAGGAGAAGGAGGTTGATCATTCTAAAATCAGCCTCTATATTGCGAGGTTTAACCCGAAAGAGTACAAGGGAGTTGGGGAGCCTAATCTGCTTGATAGTTGGCTGAGAGAGATGGAGAACATCTTAGATTTGGTTCACCGTCCCGATGAGATGAGGGTGGAACAGTGCGTTCTATCCGAGGGAGGCAAAGCAAGTGGTGGGATTCGGTGAAGGTGAGTGCTAAGGAGATATACACCAACCAAGGCTTACCAGCTATACCTTGGGAGGAGTTTCGTAGGGTCGTGAGGAAGGAGTTAAATGCGGAGCATGTAAGGAGTAAGTTGAGGGAAGAGTTTGATAAGTTTAAGATGACCGCCGAGATGTCGGTAGCCGAGTACTACAGACAGTTCAATGAGAAGTCCGGATATCTTTGAGGATATGGGTTTGAGTGAGGAGAACTGGCATTGAGGTTTGAAAGAGGGTTGACTACCACGATTATGGATAAGTTACCCGTGGGAATCCTTACCGAAGTTAAGGAAGCTTATGAGAGGGCTGGGAGAGCTGAGAGGTTGGTGGAAATGGCTCGGGGAGAGGTCTGGTGGTGAGAAGAGGAAGTCGAGAGCGAGGGTGGTGGCCAATCTAATTACAAGAAAGGCAACCACAATCAGTCAAAGGGGTTTTCTTCGGGTGGGGGTTGATCTTTGGGGCTTCCTTTGGGCGTGGCCGTGGGAGTGTGAGTAATAGTTGGGGAGTGACTGCTTTGGTTGTGGTGGCGTAGGCCACAAGAGACATGAGTGCACGAGTGCACCAGGATCTTTCAGAGACCGCACGAGCTTCGCGAGCAACAGACCGGCCTGGATCATGGCCAAACCGGGAAGTCGAGTTACCAGAGTGGAGGCAACCGCAACGGCGGTAATTCTTATCGAAAACACCGACGAACAACAACAACAATCAAGGGTCGGGTGCTAAGCCGACCGCATCGCCCGATCTTGTCCTGGGGAGGTGGGCGGAAGACCGATGGCAAGTTATTCATGATGGAGAAGAAAGCGGTGAGGAAGATGCGCATGTTATCAGGTACATTCCTTGTTAATGGTATTCCTACCTTTGTTTTGTTCGATTCGGGGCTTCTCGATCGTTTGTGTCTTCGAGTCATGTTAAACGAGTTGGGTTTGAGAGTATATGAGTCCGTTAGTGAGCAAGTTTTCATACCTTCGAGTGAGTCTGTATCGTGTGGGAGGTTGTTTAGAGATGTATCTTTGATAGTTGGGCAAGTTGATTTCCCTGTAGACTTGCTAGAGTTTCCTTTTAACGGTTTTGAGATGATAGTTGGGATGGATTGGTTAGGAAAGTATAAAGCTAAGATAGACTGTCATCAAAAGAAAGTGTCCTTAAGAGGTCCAAAGGGTGTTAGTGTGTCTTACCGTGGGTTTCTAGTCAAACCCAAAGTTAAGTTGATTACAAATTTGTTACCTTGAAGTCTTATACGAGGAAGGGATGTCCTTTGATCCTGTGCCATGTGAGAGATGACCGGATAGAGATTCCGACAGTTGATGAGATACCAGTGGTGGGAGAGTTTGCAGATGTTTTTCCAGAGGAAATTCCGGGGTTGCCACCGAAGAGGGAGATAGACTCCACCGTTGAGTTGAAGCCAGGGACGGGGCCAATCTCTAAGGCACCGTACCGTATGGGTCCGAAGGAGATGGAGGAGCTTAGGAAGCGGCGATTGGATGATTTGATAGAGAAGGGATACATTAGACCAAGTGTATCGCCTTGGGGAGCACCGGTTCTTTTCGTGAAGAAGAAAGATGGGAGCTTGAGGTCGTGTATAGATTACGGGGAGCCGAACAGGTGTGACGATAAAGAACAAGTATCCTTTGCCAAGGATAGATGACCTGTTTGATCGGTTGAGTGGTGCAACAGTCTTTTCTAAGATTGATTTGAGGTCGGGTACCATCAGGTGAAGATTAGAGAGGTGGACATACCAAAGACAACTTTCACGTCAAGGTATGGCCATTATGAGTATGTGGTGATGCCGTTTGGGTTGTCTAATGCGCGCCAGTGTTTATGGATTTGATGAATAGAATCTTTACGTTCTTGGACCGTTTGTAGTGGTATTTATCGATGATATCTTAGTCTACTCTAAGACTAAGGAGGAGCATGAGGAGCATTTGAGGATCGTGTTGCGAGACTTTGAGGGATCATGAGTTGTATGCTAATTTGTCCAAGTGTGAGTTACGGTTAGAGAAAGTTGCTTTTTCGGGGCATGTGATCTCTAAAGATGGGGTAGTGTGGATCCGGCGAAGATTGAGGCGGTGACAAAGTGGGAAGCACCAAAGAATGTTCTTTGAGGTTAGGAGTTTCTTGGGTGTAGCTGGATACTACAGACGGTTCGTGAAAGATTTCTCCAAGATAGCTAGACCGATGACATAATTGATGAGGAAAGAGAACAGGTTTCGTTGGGATGAGAGTTGTGAGACGGCGTTCCAAACATTAAAGGAGCGTTTGACCACAGCTCCTGTCCTAGCATTGCCTGAAGGGAGCGAGAATTTTGAGGTTTATACAGATGCCTCGAAGAATGGGTTGGGATGTGTGTTGATGCAGAATGGTAAAGTGATTGCCTATGCTTCTAGGCAATTGAAGCCTTATGAGGAGAACTACCCTACCCATGATCTGGAGTTGGGTGCAGTGGTGTTTGCTCTCAAGATTTGGAGACATTACCTTTATGGAGCAATCTTTAAGGTATTTTCTGATCACAAGAGTCTTAAGTACATCTTCACGCAGAAGGAGTTGAACATGAGACAGAGGAGGTGGATGGAGTTGATTGGCGACTACGACATGGAAATCATCTACCATGAAGGGAAGGCCAATGTTGTTGCTGATGCTTTGAGTAGGAAGAGTGTACATTCTTTGTGTACAGCTCTATCTTTGATGAGGCTGAGGGATGAGGTAGCGAGCTTTGGGATACATATGATGCAGAAAGGAGATGCCATGGGTGATATGACAGTACATCTGGAGTTTTATGATGATATTCGGAATAAGCAGGCTTTGGATCCTAAGATAGTGGAGTGGAGAGCTGGAGTAGAGAAAGGGACAGTGACCCGCTTTTCTATTCATACAGATGGTAGTTTGAGGTTTGATGGTAGGTGGTGTGTTCCTAATGACGAGGAGTTGAAAAAGACAATCATGACAGAGGCGCATTGCACACCATATTCAGTTCATCCAGGTGGAGACAAGCTATACAAGGATTTGAAGAAAACGTTTTGGTGGCCTGGGATGAAGAGAGAGACAGCTGAGTTTGTGTCCCGTTGTTTGACATGCCAGAGAGTTAAAGGGGAACAGAGACGACCACAAGGTAAGATTCAGTCTTTAGAGGTGCCTGAGTGGAAGTGGGAATCCATTTCCATGGATTTCATTGTGGGTTTGCCGAAGAGTCAACAAGGTAACAACATGATTTGGGTGATAGTGGATCGTCTGACCAAGTCAGCTCACTTTGTTCCAATGAAAGATACATGGACTAAGGCACAATTGGCTATGGCCTATCGAAAGAACGTGCTTAAGTTACATGGAGTCCCTAAGGACATAGTGTCTGACAGAGATGCGAGGTTTATATCGAGGTTTTGGAAAGAGTTGCAGGAATCGTTGGGAACAACTTTGAAGATGAGTACAACATTTCATCCTGCGACAGACGGGCAGACTGAGAGAACAATCAAGACTCTTGAGGATATGTTGCGAGCTTGTGTGATGGATTTTGGTGGTATTTGGGAGCAAGAGGTTGGACTTGATAGAATTTTCTTACAATAACAGTTATCACACCAGTATAGGTATGGCACCGTTTGAGGCTTTGTATGGGAGGAGATGTAGGAGTCCAATCTGTTGGGGACAAAGATCTTGAGGCGATGGTTTTAGGACCGGAGATGGTGCATGAGATGGTGGAACAGATTAAGATGATCAGGGAACGGATGAGAGCGGCCCAGGATCGACAAAAGAGTTATGCAGATCTACATCGTCGGGACATAGAGTTTCAAGTTGGGGACAAGGTTCTTCTGAAAGTGTCTCCTATGCGTGGGGTTATGAGATTTGGGAAGAAAGGCAAGTTAAGTCAGAAGTTTATAGGGCCTTATGAGATCTTAGAGCGAGTTGGGGAAGTTGCTTATCGTCCGGCTTTACCGGTGCGTTAGAGAGAGTGCATAATGTGTTTCATGTATCGCATTGTGAAATATGTGAGTGACCCGTCACATGTGTTGGAGCGAGAGAGCTTAGAGCTAGATGAGTCTTTATCATATCCTGGAGGTGCCTAAGCAGATTCTAGACCGAAAGGTTAGAAAGACTAGGAGTGGAGAGACAGTTTTGCTTAAGATCCTTTGGTCTAACCACGAGACTGAGGAAGCTACATGGGAGGCAGAGGATATCATGAAAGAGCGTTACCCTTTCCTTTTTTATCAGGTATGTATGGTTACGGGGACGTAACCTTGTTTCTTTTAGGGGGGTAGGAGATGATCGCGAGCAGTTTTAAGAGTTTTATACACCTTTTATATGTAGTGTCAGTATGTTTGTCGGGATGAGTTGGGTTAGTATCATGTCTTATGTTGTATTTTGTTTGGCTTTTGAGTCGGGAATGTTGTGGGAGTACCTTTGTTAGTAGTGGTTTGAACTTCGGGGACGAAGTTCCTTTTAAGGAGGGAAGACTGTAATACTCCGTATTTATAAGTCTTGGGGTACTCTATCAAGTAGCCCTTACTCTGTCGAGTAAGGGTAAGTTGCGAAATAAAATAGTTTCTGACCTGTTGGGTACTCGATCGAGTAGCTGGGGTACTCGATCGAGTAGGGTGACACTCGATCGAGTACCTTGGGTACTCGATCGAGTGTCCGGTTTTTACGGGGAGTTTTCTCGGGTTTTGTTAATTATGCGATTAAGGTATTTAAGTATCGTCGTCATTGTTTTAAATCACTTTTACAAAACCTAAAACCCTGTTTAAGAGAGAAAGCAACAAGTTCATCTTCCTAATCGCATTCTTAGCAATTCCGGAGTTCGAGACGGTCGGTTCTTGTCGTAATTTGTATCGTTGAGTTCCTTGCGTCGAGGGTAAGATCTACGTACCCTTTTTATTGTTTTTCCCTGGTTTTGGTTAAACCCTAATTTAGAGATTGGGGGTTTTTATGTGTAGTGTGTGATGTGTAGCCTTTATGTGTTATATGATAGGAGGAGGGTTCGTAGAAGAGGCTTTTTGATACGATTGTTGATACCGTGATTGTTGTGCTTTCAGGTAGGATTTCCTACTCAGTATTAGTCCCATAATGGGATATTGGTGATGTGTTGTACTTGGTTGTTTGATATAATGATTGTACTGTGTTTGTGGTTGTGATTGTTGTTGATGGTTCTCGAGATGCGTTCTCGGCTGAGTGGGGTCACTTGCGGGAGTGACTTCACGCCCTAGTTTCGCCCTTCGTGGAACCCGCCACGGAAGGGGATGTGCACATTAATGGACAAGGTTATCGCTCACTATGTGGAGCGGAGATTTGGTGGGTACGGCTGCGGTCCCCCACTGGCAGGGCTGGTCCAGTGGACAGTCAGGATTGAGATGATGGGAATTGGTGGTGTGTGTGTGTGTGTGTGACAGTTCAGCTGTCTGTTTATCTTGTTATTGTTGTCTATATTGATTGTGTGATTAGTACTGACCCCGGTGTTGTTTTGTAAACCTGCGGTGATCCATTCGGGGATGGTGAGCAGATATTGAGCAGGTATTGAGATGAGTACTGGGATAGCTGGGATGCCACGACATGATGATAAGAGTCTTCCGCTGTAGCCTTTAGTTTATTTACATTTCAGTTAGACAGTCAGTTTGAATAATGTATCGTACTTTGGTTCGGTTTTGAGGATTGTATTTATTCACTAAACTATTTATAATAAACGTTGGTTCTTTATTGTTGTTTGATTATCATTGCCTCGGGTAACCGAGATGGTAATGTCTTCATACCTGAGTGGTCCTGGTAAGGCACTTGGAGTATGGGGGTGTTACAGTCAGACTCTCCCAAGTCTTAAGACTCCGCTACATCAGCTTTCCACTAACTTTTACGAGTATTATTTTTTTTATTGTTCAGATCCACCTCAGATTCACATCAGACTTTATATATTATCCGTCAGACTCACTTCAGACTCTACTTTTCCACTTCGCTCCTTTTGTTTACAAAAAAGAAATGACACATGTAATCCACTCATTGAATAATTTTCCTTTTAAGGTGGGATCAAGACTCAACCAAAGTCTTAAGTTAAGTCTTGGATAATTCCGAAGACTCAACTTAAGACTTTGTCAAGATTAAGGTAGATTATAGGTAGTCTTGAGTGAGTCTTGTCTTAAGACTTACCAAAATATTGTCTCAATACATCTTACTTTTAAGTTGAGTCTTGGAAATCCAAGACTTAACTTAAGACTTTGAGTGAACCTTGACCCCACTTTGAAAAGAAATTATCCGATGACTGGACAACCCGTGTCATTTATTTTCAGTGGCGGAGCCAGGATTTGAAATTAGGGGGGGCGAAAAATTTTATGCGAGGCGAACGACTAATTTCATAAGGTAAACTCGAAAAATTTTCAAATTTAACTAAAAATTTCGAAAATTTCATCCGCCAGGGGGGTCGATCGCCCCTGCTAGCCCCCCTAGCTCCACCATTGTTTCTTTTTGTAGAAAAAAAAAACAAGTGAATTGGAAAAATAGAGTCTGACGGATAATATATAAAATCTGAGGTGAGTTTGAGATGGGTCTGAACAATAAAGAAATAATAAAAGTTAGTGATAAGATGATGTGACAGAGTGTTACTTAGGAGAGTCTGGCTGATAATCTTACCCTAATGCTAATGCCAAACAAAATTGCAAAATGATGTGAATTTCGCAAATTCTCATTGAAAACGGACACTATCCATCACAAGTTGAAGACGGATAGTGCCCCTCTCACAATATGCAAGTGACACTATTCATGAGGTGCTCCATTTCTCCCCACTTGCCCTCCCACTTGCCTAAATGTGAGAGGGACACTATCCGTCACAAGTGTGAATTTAATGTAGTTGCCCACAAATCCTTATTTTGTGACTTACAGTATCCATCACAAACTTGTGATGAGTCAAATAATACTCACATGGATAGATAAAGATAAATCATTTATGACTCCCTAGACAGTATATTTTTATCTTATCTATTTATGTGGATATATTTAACCCGTCATAAGGGAGACTTAATGTTAATCGCCGGCGTGATGCCCTGTCTAACTCAGAGCCAGCCCATCTTGAGTTTTCCTAGTGAAGAAAACTCGTAAAGGCCAAGACAATGGGAGGCCCTATGTTACATCAACGCTCTTAGGTGACCCACAGTAAACCTTCGTTTCTGTTTTGGTGAATCCGGGCGAAACATAGAGAAGTAGAGTAAAGTAAAGTAAATAGTCTTACGTTGTTACTTGTTAGACGGTCCTTTAGGTAAAATTCACTCGTTTGTTGATGGCAATAAATGAGTGCGTTTTCATACAAAAGTGTTGTTGATAGTCTTAGTTGTAAGAAATATAATAAAGAGGATCATTGTATAAGGTACATACCGTTAGCGGAAGCCATAGATGAATAGTAGAAAGATAGTAATTAGTATGCTAGGATCTTCTCCTCCCTCTTCTAGGTTTCTTTATGATGACAATCAATGGGGCATGTCATCCCAATAACCTATTTATATAGGTTAGAGGTATTCTAGACAGGAAGAGAGACCTAGCCATAATAAGACTGTATTTGGGCCCCCCCATCAGGCTGCCCACTATATAATAAACAGGCCCTACACTTATCAGTACCATCACACTATATATTTAATAATACTGACTGAAACAGACCTAGGCCCAATGGATCACATAACTGTAATGAGCTTTACCGGTCTTATTCAACCCGTTTTAATAAACAATAAACCGACTAATGGAAGTCCAAATCCAACATTCTCCCACTTGGGCGACATTTGTTGGTTTTATTAAAAAGTTTTATTTTAAGAAAATACTTTGAAAATCTTTATTGTAATACCCCGTATTTTATATCGCTAATTGAGTCGAGTTAATTGTTTAGTTGTATTTGATATCGTAGGATCGAGTTATTCGTAAACTTGCTAAGACGGGTTAACTGAACAAAGTCACGACAGCTAATTCTTTTTCTACACTTACCCATTTACCGTTGACCCAGGCCCGTTTACCCATGACCCAAGTAACCATTTAACCTAAGTTTAACCTAATTCTACCCTAACACAAAACGCCCTACTCCCTCAACCCGCCACCCTCATTTCAGCAACACCAATCCCCATCTTCACGCGATTCGAGAGAGAGAGAGAGAGAGTGTCTGTTGACGGTGCAGCAAGGACGAGCAAGGGACCATTGTCGACGACCTAGGGTGGCCCTGGTGGCTGTTGTGGTGGCGGCAAGGTGTTTGTTCAATTCCTTTCTCTGTTTTTCGATTTGGTGTCGGGCTTTTGGGGGGTTGTTTAGTGTCTTATAGAGGTGATAAGGGTGGTTGGTGTCGGGGTAATGGTAAAGTGTGGTTAGTGACGAGGGTAATGGTGGTGGTTATGGTGGGTTTAGGTGGTGTTAGTGGTGGTAAAAGGGAGCAGCGATAGGGGTGGTCAAAACGGGTTTGTGTATGGTTTTAGACGGGTTTTTGGATGGGTAGGTTTTGGGTGGCACCACCGTGGACTAGGGGAGGTCGAAACGGTGGTCTTTGTGGTGTCGGTGTTCGTGGGTTGGCAACGAGTTGTGGTGGTTGTTTGGGCGGTGGTTAATTAATGGTTGCGGTGGTGGCGGTGGAGAACGAGGGGTGTTGGTGATGCGTGGTGGTGAACCAGGCCAAATGGCGGCCTTGGTTTGAACGCGCCGGCGGCAATCGACCCAGTGGGGTGGCCGTTGGTGGTTGGGTTGAAGTGGGGACCACGGCTGGTGGTTGACACGGCCTCGTGGTGGCATGTGGTGGCGGGTGAGCGCGTGGGAAGGGGGTTGTGTGGATGACGGGCTGTTTTGGTTTTGAAGCGGGTTTTCGTAATTCAATCGTTATATTTCGTAATGGGTCATATTCTTAATGAATTAATTAATCCCCGAGTCTTCTAAATAATTTATTTGAGTTAATTCCCGAGTACATTAAAATATTTAGAGACGGGTTTGAGTCGGGATTGTTGAGTTGCTCAATGTTTGATTCAGATTCTTTTAATCTTATAATTCATTTAATTATCATATTAATTATCCAATTTAATTTCCGAGTCAGTTAAATAATTCAAGTCGGGTTTTGAATCGGGTTGTTGAAATAGAAAAATTACTATATCGGGAAAGTTTCCATTTTTAGGAAGTTCTATCATTAATAACCCTCTATCTTGGGAACGGGAATAGTGAAGTAATTGTTATCATTATTTATCTTTCAGAGAGCGATTTCGTGATGAAATATTATTGGGCATCGTCCATTGGATCGCTTTTAATCGCTTAATTGGAATTCTTTGGCACTTTGAGGTAGGGAAATACACTTGTCTTATTATCGTCATTGTTGAATTGTGTTGACTTGATTCCTGGTTGTTGATTTACGTTATCATTTATATTCGGAAAGGTGGTTGATCGATTTGATCGTATTGAGTATGATATCACAACATCGGGTAACTGGCATGACTTTATGATTTATCAGTTCAGTGATTTATATACATATTGCATTGCATTAATTACTGTTGAGCATTTCATATGCATTGGAGTTGGAGGATGAGGTGGTGGTGACGATGTTGAGATACGATGTGATGTTGTGATAAGGCCCAGGCGGGTTCTGCAGGACTTGCCCTGGTGTCCTCAGCTGTTGAGCTGGCAGATCGGCTTCGGTCGATATATAGTCTACCGGGGATCGGTATGGCTGGGTTGTCCGGGTTATGAGATGTGTGTGATGAGTTGAGATGGAGATGGAGGTGACGGAGTATCATGCATATCATATTTTATTGTTTTATTGTTTTCCCTACTCAACCTCGTGGTTGACCCTGTGTATTCGTGAACACCTGTGATGAACCGTTTTATGGGGAGCAGACTTGACAGGTTTAAGAGATAGGACGGGAGCTTGATGGGCGTGAGACACTGGATCAGACGACCTAGTAACTAGATCATCATCTAGAAGACTTCACTTTTATTTACGTCAGTTCTTGTAATTTAATTTGAAAAGAGAAATTGTAATAATTAAGTTAAATATTATATAAATTGCCTTGGAGTTTGATTTGTTATTCACTACCTCGGGAAACCGAGATGGTAACAGTCCGGTTTATGAGGGAATGTCTTGACGAGGACTTCTTTTATAAACCGGGGTGTTACATTTATTTTGTAAAATGACTCTCGGGTTGAATAACATGGCCATAACAAACATCTCAGTTCACAGAACTCGGTCCAATAAGCAATTCAATGTGAATCATAGCGGAAATAGTACAATTAAGTCATACAAGACCTTCCATGATCACAACACTAAAAGCTTACCGACATGAGTCCCAAGTGTGACAAAGTGTAGTGTGGTTTTAGCACAATTGATCCAAACTTTAAGATGAGCATGCTTAACCACATTCGGTCACAGTCTCAATCCGAGACCAACTTCCGAAGAAGTATTTCCCCTTGATTATTACCTTGAAAGGTAAATACTACTTAAGGTACATTTATACTCATTAGTGAGTTAACACCCACTTAAGGGCAAATACACCATAACAGGCAATGGTTTAACAACCAACATCCATTAAAGGACAAATCCACCCAATAAATTAAAGGGCAAAAGCTTTAATGCACAACATCTCACAACGAGATACAAACTTAGCTATAGCAATAATTATAAATGCATTAAGCTTTCAATTAACATGCATATATTTAGTGAGAATAAAAAACATCAACTTTATTACTGAAAGCATACAGTACACCGCGTACCAAAATACCTCAATTACAACTCCCACTAATTCAATGCATTAAAAGAAATCACAATACTCATGTTTTTAACATGTTTTTCAAATTCAATAGGCCTGAGTCCTTTAGTCAATGGGTCTGCAATCATCTCTTCAGTAGGAAGAAACACAAACTCGATATCTCCAAGTTCTACCCACTCTCTGACTTTATGAATCTTCAAATCAAATGATTTTGATTTGCGAGTTTTCACAATCTTCTTAGTGTATAACACCGCAGCCCTATTATCACAATGTATAGTGATAGGTCGTGTAATAGGAAGAATATCGCTAAAACTAGAGATGAAATTCCTCAACTCTTTAGCATGACGAGCAGCAGTATAACATGCTGTAATTTCCGCCTCCATAGTAGAGGTAGACACTGTATTCTGTTTAACACTCTTCCAAGAAATAGCACCACCAGCTAACATAAAAACAAATCCTGTAGTGGATTTCATATCATCTACACAACCCCCAAGGTCTGCATCTGAATAACCAGTGATTTCTAGAGTACTAACATTTCTGTACACAAGCATGTGATCTCTGGTTTTGCGAAGGTATCTCATAACCTTCTTAGCTGCAACCCAATGCGCATGACCAGGATTAGCCATATACCTCCCTAACACATTCACTGCATAAGCAATGTCAGGTCTAGTACACACTTCAGCATACATCAAACTACCAACAGCACTAGCATAAGGAATGTCTTTCATAGCCTTCTCATCAAGTTTATTTTGGGGACAATCATTCTTGCTTAACTTATCACCTTTAGATATGGGAGCTACACCAGGCTTACAGTCTAAGAGGCTAAAGTTTTCTAGAACTCGATCAACATATGCCCTTTGACATAATCCCAACATTCTCTTAGACCGGTCGCGCACAATCTTAATACCAAGTACAAAGGATGCTTCCCCCAAATCTTTCATGTCAAAGACATTTGAAAGATTTGCCTTTGTGTCATGTAACAAACCAAGATCGTTACTAGCAAGTAAAATATCATCAACATAAAGGACAAGAAATATGAATTTCCTCCCACTGATCTTGGAATATATGCAAAGATCAATTGCATTCTCAATAAATCCTATAGACTGCACAACCTCATGAAATTTTAAATACCACTGACGAGAAGCTTGTTTCAAACCATAAATAGATTTCTTTAATTTACACACCATATGTTCTTTACCTTTCTCAACAAAACCATCCGGTTGCTGCATATAAACTTCTTCACTAAGATGACCATTCAAAAAGGCAGTCCGAACATCCATTTGGTGCAATTCTAGATCATAATGAGCAGTTAAAGCCATAAGAATTCTAAATGAATCTTTAGAAGAAACAGGTGAAAAAGTTTCATTAAAATCAACACCTTCTCTTTGAGTATAACCCTTTGCCACCAATCTAGCCTTAAACATCTCAATAGCACCCTTAGAATCCTTCTTTATTTTAAATATCCATTTGCACCCAACCGGTTTAAAGTCACTAGGAGGATCAACTAATTCCCAAACTTCATTTTGTGCCATAGATTGCATCTCATCATACATAGCCTCTTTCCATTTTTCTGCTTGTGGGGAAGAAATAGCTTGCTTATAGCTTACGGGTTCAACTATCTCACTCAAATCATAATCAGCTTCCCCAGTATAGACAACATAATCATCGGGAATAGCAGAATGTCTCTCTCTATGAGAACGCCTTAAAGGTGCAACAACAGGTGACAACCTATTCGAGACTGGTAAAACAATATTATCAGTCACCATACTTCCCCCATTTGAAGAAGAAGGAATGCTAACAGACTCAGAAGGACAAATGGAGTTAGTATTACAACGACAAGATTCCAAGTCATTCTCCAAAAATTTAGCTGTCAAAGACTCCACAATTCTGGTGCTATTAGATGGACAATAGAATCTATAACCTTTAGAAGTTGCAGGATAACCTATGAAAAAACCAGGAGTGGTTTTGGGATCAAGCTTCTTTTCAGAAGGGTTATAAATTCTCACTTCAGTTGGACAACCCCATACTCTCAAATGATTCAAACTTGGTTTTCTACCAGTCCACAATTCAAAAGGTGTTTTAGGAACTGATTTGCTAGGTACTCTGTTTAAGATATATGAGGCAGTTTTAAGAGCTTCTCCCCAAAGAAAATCAGGTAATTTGGATCTCGACATCATACTCCTCACCATATCTTTCAAAGTACGGTTACGACGCTCAGCCACACCATTTTGTTCAGGAAGACCCGACATAGTATATTGTCCAACAATACCACATTCTTGCAAGTATTCAGCAAAAGGTCCCATGTACTGTCCCGAATCACCATGTTTACCATAATACTCACCACCTCGGTCCGATCTCACAATCTTAATAGTCTTATTTAACTGGTTCTCAACCTCAGCTTAAAAGATTTTGAACTTATCAAGGGCCTCAGACTTATTACTTATAAGGTAGACATACCCATATCTAGAATAGTCATCAATGAATGTGATATAAGATGTCTTTCCACAAATGGTAGAGGATAAAGGTCCACTAATGTCAGTGTGAATGACCTCTAGGAGTTCCTTACTATGGGTTGCACTCTTTTTCATAGATTTGGTCAATTTTCCTCGAATACAATCAACACAAGTGACATCAAAATCCTCAAAATTTAGCTCAGGAAGTATTTCACATTTGACAAGTCTATGGATTCGCTCTCTAGAGATGTGGCCAAGTCTCTTATGCCATAAAAGGGAAGAATTTTCTTTGGTTAAGGCTCTCTTGGTTCCAACACTCTCAACATTCAAGGAAACATCATTTTGAAATTAAATCCAAACGGTACAAATCATCACAAAGAAATGCATTTCCAATCATACGAGAGTTATCAAACAATTCAACTCTTTTATTAGAAAAAACTAAACGAAATCCACACTTGTCTAACTGGGAAATAGAAATCAAATTCCGTCTCATAGACGGTACATAAAGAGTATTTTCTAGAGTTAAAGAAAATCTTGAACTAAGCTTTAAGATAATTGTTCCTACGAACTCCACAGCAAGTTTCGCTCCATTTCCTACGGACACAGTGACTCTACCCTCACTTGGTGTTTGTTTGTTTTGGAACCCCTGCAAAGAATTGGAAATATGAACAGATGACCCACTATCTAACCACCAAGAATGAGGAGGTACATCAACTAAAGAGGATTCAAAACAAACTAAGGCCAATGAATTACCTGTCTTTTTCTTTGCTAACCAAGCTTTGTATTTAGAACACTCACTCTTCCTATGACCAGTTTGGTTGCAGAACCAACAAGTAACTCCAGTAGTATTGGTGCCATGTTCTTTATTACTCTCGGCCTCAGGACCCTTAGGATTGTGAGATGGACCATGCTTTTGATAAGGACCAGGTTTGTGGTATGGGTTAGATTTATTCTTTTGGAACTTATTCCCTTTAGAACTTTTGTAAAAAGGTTTACCCGACTTCCCCTTCGAAAATAGTGGGTTAGTTACTAAGTTCACAACTTCGTCCTTCGTCTCCTTCCCCTTTTTCTTTTCAACTCCAACACACAAAGAAATAAGGGCATTGACTGTCCAGGTATCATTTTGGGTGTGATAGGCAGTTTTAAGGTGATCCCACTCCTTTTGAGGAAGAGAATTAAGGATTTGATAAACAAGGAATGGCTCAGCAATGGGTACTTTGAGTTTAGTAAGACGGTTTGCAATATCCTCCACTTTAAGAATATGAGCTCTAACTCCACTAACCCCATCATATTTAGTGTTAGTGAGATAATCCATTAATTCCCCAGTTTCAGCCTTTTCAGATTCCTTATACCGATTTCCTATAGCCTCAAGCAACTCCTTAGCAGTCTTAATCTCAGCAGAAAAACCTTGAAATTCCCCAGACATCGATTTTTTCATAATCAACATACTTAACTTATTAGCCTTTTCCCACTTATGAAAATGGTCTTTTTGAGCTTGAGTGCTCTCATGTGTAAGAGCCGAAGGTTTGTCCTCAGTCAAAGCTATATCTAAGTCAGCTAAACCAAGGGCCAACTCAACATCACTTTTCCACTTAGCAAAATTATTCCCACTAAGAGTCTCAATTGAACAAAGTTGGTTGTTCACAGGAAATTGGTTAACTGAAATAACAAGTAAAGCAAATATTAGCATGATATGGGTAAACTTTCTTTATAACTTTACACAAGAATATGCTAGGGGAGTCGCAATATTCTCACAGGAATTCATATTATACCTTATGCATTCCCCTTTGGGCAGAATACACAAAGCACAATACCTACCTCCAAGTAAATAGACAAGGAAATTTCTCAAAAATAAATCCCCTTTGGGCAGATAAATTTCTAAGAAATCAAATTATTTACACTTGTATTTACTCAACCACTTACTCAAATTAACTTGTACAACTTCCCCCTTTGGGCAGGAAATTATAGAAACTAACTTAAGAAGCACAAACATTCCGGAATCCTTATGAATTATTTAAATATTGATAGATAGCCCTCTTTGGCCAAGCTACCCACCGCTATTAAAATAAATCACCGAAACAATACCCATATATTTACATTCATGCTATTTTCAATTTTAAACTTTGTCAATATTAAATGAGCGGCATGATATTTGTCATTAAACATTCGTTTTCATCATGAACTTATTTCGGGTCAAAGTATATACGTAAACCACTCATTAAAATCTAGGGTTATTTCACACCAATAATCCATCCTATTGGTGGTCTGCATTAAACGCTCTATCCTATCAGTAATTCGAATTAAATCTAACCTATACACTACCCATTCTAATAACAAACTCACTTAATATTCTCACCGGTTGCCTCAGGTATGCTTCTTCTTCTTTATTTAAGTGCGTTATTTTCTCTTTGCAAATTCCTTCCTTCATCATCTCCTTCCTCTTCAATTTTTTTTCTCACTTCTCCTTTCTCCCTCCTCTGCAATTTATTTTCTCCCTTCTCCTTTCTCCCTCCTTACTATTCCCAAATTGATGGGGAAAAGCTCTTATGCATCCTCATGTAATTCATGGGGTTCAAAGCTTGAAAACAAGGTTTTATGCAATCACAATATTGCGGCAGTGCTGAAGTTAGCGAAGAAAGGAGAAAATGCGGGTAAATGGTTCTACGGTTGTCCACTTTGGCCGGTATGTTAATTGATAACCCTAATTTTTTTTTAATTCAATTTTAATAAGTCTTAATTAATCCAATATCTTATTTTAATTGGATTGTAGAACAATCCTTGTGGGTTTTTCCAATTGGTGGATGCGAGTTCAGAAAATGAAGTATTTGAGAAGAAGATGTTGGTAGAGAAATTGAAGAAGATGAAGATGAAGAATGAAAAGTTAAAGACGGTGGTTGATGAATTACATTCTGAAATTAAGAAGCATAGGAGAAGCGAGAAATTAGGGTTGTATGCATTGTTAGTTTCCTGGGTTTTTTTTGCAATTTGGTGTATCAGTAAGAAAGTTTGATGTATGTGTAGAGTTGCTATCAAATCCAACAATGTAATATGTAATGAACTCGGGTTTTGCAATAGAAGGAGACTGTTTTCAAAACAAGGAGATTTTTGCCATTCCATTCATGTTCATTCGAAAACTATCAAATGAAGCTGCTTGTTTTTGATTACACAAAATAAACTAGGTTGTCCATAAACTTGAAAATAAACCAAGTACTTGATCCTAAAACTTGAAAATATTACAAAACATCACAAACAGCACCTTAGTTGTCCAAAAACTATCATATAATCCGACATAAACTACATAAACAGCAGCTAGTCATTCCATTCATTCCTTGCACTGATCCTAAAACTTGAAAATATTAGTGCTCTTCTCATGGGTGGTTGATTGATGCTTGTGTGGCCTGAGTACTTGGACCCTCAACTGAACTGATGCTAATTGGTCCTCTTCTACTTCCTGGTACATTGGTGTATGCATTTCCACTATCATCAAATAAAACACCAAGTCCACGAGGTACCTGGTTAAATGACAGAAAAAAAAAGATATGAGTGAGTTTACCACCCATCAGAAGAGGCATATGAACTTAGAAAATGGAAAATGCAGAAGGTAGAGAATAAGTAGAAGAGTTTACCCTTCCTCTTCCACCACCCCTTCCTCGGGTTGTTCCTCTTCCAGCACCCCTTCCTCTGGTGGTTGTTCCTCTGCCTGCCATTATCATCCTTCCACTTCTTCCAATTCTGGTAGGCTGTGCAGTTAGAGCATGGTGAGGTTGTGTAGATGTGGTAGCTACTTCTTCCCTCTGTGAATTGATGCTCCTTGGTCTTCCCCTACCTCTCTTTGCTGGTGGTTCAACAACTCTGTCCTTATCGGACATCTTCTCTTGTTATGTGCAGTGGACTTGCAAATAGAGCAGGTCATGAGTAGCCCATGTTTTGTCAGTTTGCCACTCTTGTTGGGATCCTCATGGGGATCCCTTCTTCTCTTCTTCCTTGGCTGCCAGTCCAACCTTTATGGGGGGGGATTTAGAGTCATTTCAACCTTTGGCCAATGTCTTTGGCCAGGACATGGAGCAATTGAACCATTATAGCTCCTCAAATATGCCTCCTTCTTGTACATATCATCTACATAATCTTGAGTTGGCCATGAATTTCAAAAATGGCGCAACAAAGATGACTACATGGGATACCGTCAAGTCCCATCTCTTGCAAGTACATGTCCTTGCAACCAAATCAACATTGACCTCATCAATGCCTTGTCTCACCTGAAATAAGGTGGTGGTTGATGGGAAAATAGAGTACTCAGCAGATTTTTCCTTGGCTTCTTCTAATCTTGCCTGAACTCTAGGACATACGATCCTTTGTCAACTTCTCCATTTCAGCTTTTTGGACACCAACCTAGTCATGATGGATGTCCTAATGTCCTCAAGCATGTATAACAAATGCTTAGATCTTGCTTCTATGATGTAGGCATTAAAAGTTTCTGCCATGTTATTAACAATGACATCAGTCTTGGATCTGGTACTTATGAATGCCCTACAGAAGAGTGTAGGATTGCAAGCTAAGAAAGCTTCAACCGCCTTGTGGTCCACCTCTCTCAAATCGATTAATGCCGCATCAAAGTCGGCTTGGTTGTATGCCTTGGCACAATTCCAAAAGCACATCTTCATCTCATCCCCCTTGTAAGACTTGTGCCAGTTGGCAAAGATATGCCCGGCACAATGTCCGTGTTCAAATTTTTTAGGAAGTTCTTGAGCCACCATTTGCAACAATGCTCGCATCAAATAACATCGGTGAGTGCATTAACAAATTATTAACAAATTATTGAGTCAATTACCACAAATTAACAAAGAGACTACATTAAGAAATACCGATGCCGATCCGAGATTATAGTCCACCCATCACCATCTTCCTCTTCTAGTGCCTTTTTCAATTCCTTAAAAAACCATTCATAGCTGTCATTGTTTTCACCTTCGACTACAGCCCAAGCTAGTGGATACATTTGCTCATTAGCATCCCTACCAGTTGCTACTATTAATTGCCCTCTCAGGAATGTTTTCAAAAAACAAGAGTCAACAGATAACACTCTCCTACACCCTTCAAGCCACCCTTGTCTCAGAGCATGAAAACAAACAAAAAACCTTTGAAAAACAGGAACCCTACCAGGGATTGTAGTAAGGATGAACACATTGTTTGGATCTCCCTCAGTCAAAGCTTGAATATAACTACCCATCTTGCTGTAGTGCTCCTTCATGGATCCATGGAGCATTCTATGAGCAAAGTACTTCACCTTGTATGCAAAATTCTTCTTTATAATTACCTTGTATGCCTTCCTAATCGTGTCAATGATTTCGAGGCCGCCAATGAGGCCTTGATTTAAAAACGTCCAACAGTTGTTTGGCTAGCCAGGTTGTCTTGATTGCCTATTCCTTTCCATGTTTCTATGGCAGTTGTGATGTGGGTCCACAGATTTCACCAACATACATGCTCCTTGATTATCCCAACTACAATACAACTTGAATGGACATCCTGGAACACATCTCACCCCAAGCCTCTGACCTCTAGCTTTGTCACTTTTATCAAAAGTGAGATTTCTTCCTTGAGCTATTGCATACCTAGTTACACAATCTCTGAAAACATCTCTATTTGGAAACCTAATCCCAACACGCCATTTTAACTTATCAAATCGGTCTTCTCATCTACTACGGCACTTCCCTCTTCTTTCTTTTACCTGGCATGATTCTTCTTCACTTTCACCAGGGGTGTGGATTTCATCACCACTATTGTCATAGTCACTTACTCTACCATCATCAGCATGTCTCTCTTCATTACTCTTCTGATCTACTAAAGTTCCCTTATCTTGTCCAGGTAACAAGATAGAAGCAGCTTCAAGTTGTAGTTGCCTTGCTATTTTCAAAGCATTAGCATTCCAGGTTTTAACCTTCTCCCTAGCTACCTGCAACTCCTCATCGTGAGTTGTCATCGACTCTATTTCTTTCTCAATGAAATTCTCTACTTCTTCATTCAACACCTCTATTTCAATTAACTCTTCATCAGTTAAATTCAGCTCACTGGAACTATCTTCATCATCACTGAAATCTTCCTCTTCAGGTTCATACCCAGGATACTCACTTTCACTCAAATCATCCCACTCTACCTCATCACAGATATTTGCAATGTCAGCTTCTGCTTCATAAGTATCAAACAGATCTGCTATTCTTGTGTCATTGCAGTCATACAATGATTCAGTGATTTGGTTATAAGATTTAGAACATATGGGAGTTGCTTCAATTGGTTTTTCAGGTACTTTTGATGTTGCTTCAATTGGTTTTTTAGGTACTTTTGATGTGGTATAAGTTTGAGAAGGGGCAGTTTGTTTAGAGGGAGCAGTTTGCTTAGATGGGGCTGTTTCTTTTGAAGAGTGAATGGTGTTAAATGCCTTTAGGGTTTCAGGAGCCTTTATCTTTGGTTGAGAAGAAGTGCTTTTCACTTGTGGTCCCTTCTTTACCTGAGCATTTACACTACTACCCTTATTTTCTTCTTTCCTCCTTGGGGTCAACTTTGATGGTAATTGGATGACAGTCCTAAACTCAATTAAACTATCATTTGCCAACTCCAAGACCTCAGGAATATCCCTCTCATCAATAAGATAACATTCAACAATTCTTTTTCCAATCGCCACCTTAGTCATAACCCCTACATCCTTGTCATTTTCAACCTTTACCAATCCGTGATCGGGTTCATATAGAAAATGGCATCAACATTTCTCCTAAAACCACCACACTTCTCAACCTCTTCAACTAAGGTAAAACCCAAATCTCGTCTGGGTCCACACCCACCGTCCTAAAACTCCTACTACCATAAACCATATGCAATTGACCTTTCCTAAAGGAACCACCATACCAAAGTTTCTTGTAACAATCTCCCAAGGATTTTCCTAAATAAACCAAAATTAACAAAAAAAAAAAAACAAATCAAAGCTATCGTATATTATAATAACATCAGAACTTCAATCAACAAATGAGATGATTAAACTTGTTCATTTTATTTGAAACCCATTTCACAAAGCATAAAAAAATTGAAGCTTTAAACCAAAATTTGATTATAAAAGAATGTAACATCAAAATTATATAACATTAACACAGTATAACACAATTAAACTTCAAATAAATTCGATTTTTAAAGTTTTTAACTCAAAAGACAAAGATTTTAAGTAGAGGAAACACTTACAGTAACCATTGCCGCTGACAATCCGTATGGTAAAATGCAGATGATGAATATCGAAAAAAATTGTTGAAGATTTTAAGTAGAAGATGATGAATATTGGAGAATTGAGGTTGAATCAGAATAAGGGGGAGTTGTGTTTTGGAAGATGAAAAGTCTTCTGATTATGGGAATGTGTGTTTAAAGTGTGTTCAACACACTTCTTAAGCCTAAACATAACAAGGGCAACCTGTTGTTCAGGTTGCCGGTCTACGTAGTTTGTTATTAGAATGGGTAGTGTATAGGTTAGATTTAATTCGAATTACTGATAGGATAGAGCGTTTAATGCAGACCACCAATAGGATGGATTATTGGTGTGAAATAACCCTAAAATCTAATAACAAAGTGCTATATTTTCTTTACTGGCAACAAATATTTATACGGTATGATGTTAGCATTGTGATATAATGATGATGGCGTGATGACCAGGGAGAAAGAAAACAAGGAACAGAAGTCCCCACCAGCATACATGCAAATAATCAAATACTCCGTAATCATGAAAAGAAAAAAAAGAAGCACTAAATCCAAATCCACGTGTGCCACACAAAACAAATAAGAATTGCAAAGCATGACAAACCTCAAAGACAATGTTTCTTAATCAGCCGATAAGTTTCATACATGCTCCGTAATTACGAAGTACGAAATACTTGATAAGAATGGGTTTCCTATTAAACTTATTATAACCAAGATGATCCGATACCCAATTAATTTAGTGATCCGCACAAAACAAAGAAACCAGCCGACATAATTGGTACAACGAAGTACGGACTCGTTAATATATAATTAATAGCAATGTCAAATTTAAACTATGCATATAATGATCGATAGTGTGAGACGGCAATTAATTTTTCTTGTACGGATCAGCCGAAAATAATAATAAACCCTAATACAATCCTGCTCTGATACCACATGTAAGAAATATAATAAAGAGGATCATCAGATAGAGACATACCAGCATTGCGGAGTTTAATAGATGAATAATAGAAAGATAGTAATTAGTATCTTTAGGATCTTCTCCTCCCTCTTCAGGTTTTTTTATAATGACAATCAATCAATGGGATGTCATCCCAATAACCTATTTATATAGGTTAGAGGTATTCTGCAGGAAGAAAAGCACTAGCCATAATAAGATCGTATTTGGGCCCCCCGTCAGCCGCCCATATATATAAAAGCAGCTCTACACTTATCGGTCTCATCACACTATGTATTTAATAATCTTGATTGCAGAACAGAAATGGCGATGGATCACATAATCAGAATGAGCTTTCTGGTCTTATTCAACCCGTTTTAATAAACAATAAACCGACTAATGGAAGTCCAAATCCAACATTAGTATATAATTTGTGTGAGATAAATACAGTGACAGTTTATTTTTCCAATTAATACCTTCAAGGGGTATTTTATTTGTTTAATTACTAAAAATAATAATCCAAGTGGAAGAAAGTAAGCAGACATGTCAGGCATGGTGCACATGAGTTGCAATGGGGACAGAGTATCTTAGCGTGGGAGCTTGCCGAACTCCACATCATTCGCCCCACTCCTAATTCTTCATTCATAATAATATATCAGTAAGTTTTCCGACGAGTACTACTGTACAAAATAGTTGTCTCTTTAGACAAAGCGTCTTGTTTGTGACGGGTTAATCCCGTCATAAGCTGAAGACCTCTCACAGAAAGGGAGAGGGGATAAGGTGGGGCACCCCCCATGTGCTTCCTACTCACCTCTCAATGGATATTTTGTGAGAGGAAACGGTATCCGTCACAAGTTTATGACGGATATCGCCGTCTTCAATGAGATTTTGTGCTCTTTAGAACTTAGTTAACTACCTACCATACACCCCCCAAATAAACCAAGGTCCTACTATGTTGTCCAACCGTCTATCCATAAAGCGAAACAGGTAACCAACTGCTGTGATCTTAACATACTTGAACCACACACCTGCTAGTCAACAATATCATACTGTACTCTATTTGCTTAATATTCCATTCAACTACACAATCTACTGTTTAAGACCGACATATATGAACATAAAAAGTTTCTCATTTATTCAGGTGGCACGTTATTTGACCGGAAGAGACTAAAACCTATTATGTATACAACAACTGGAAAATTTTTATATGCATACACTCCAAAGTGAGTATCGAATTCTAAGTTACAGCGATTCCAAAAGAGTTTCCACAAGTGAGGGAAGCAACAATAGCAAGTCCAACCTATTGTTTACCAAATCCCTCCTATAATTGCAAGATAATAACATCAGTCTGTCTTTGGTTGTTTATCAACTCAGAAATAGTTGTATCTTAAAGCATACATTTATGAAACTCAAAAATACAGCAGACCAAAAGATTCAATGAATTGAATTAATCATGACGAACTAAGCAATCCACAAAACAATTTAGCAAAGACGAGGACAAAAGAATATACAGACGGTATTAGTCCAAAACCACAACCAGCAACCCTTCAAAGTATTCTCAACTTAAATAAGTAGATGTCATTAGTCATGCCATACCAAGTTCCTCGCCGCAAAATTCAACAAGCAGCTCCTTCCGGGGGGGATTGGAGGAGAATATGTACCATTTCTCAAGCAAAATTGACCTCATGGGATTAGATATATACACGATTCTGTAAATGCATATTGACTTGATTTTTCCAAAAATTGCGGAGAAATGGCGCTCTGAACACCACTTTGACTTTGTGAGGAGGTCAACAAAGCTCAGTTGGGTATAACCGCTGCCTACCTGAAATGTCATTCACTTTCTCTCACACAGTTCCCGGGCAACAAAAATTTGTACTCGTCAGCGTTCTCCAAAAGGAAGGATGGCAGATGAATGGCAGAGTAGGAATGTGGGACGGGACCCATCTTCCCGATTATGTCCTTGAATGTGTATTCCTCGGGTAGCATATCAAATAAGTCATCCCCATTGCAGATTACTCGCTGAATTCTTTTAGGGTTCAAGAAGTGAGAGAATCTTACTCTATCATTGTGACTATAAGCTTTCATCTTGAATATAAACTCGCTGATGCGGTGGAAACAAAAGCTACAGTGCCACCCGGCGTCAGCTAGGAGATTATCAGTTTGCCTGTAATGGGCGTACCTCGTTTTCCCTGTCTGATATTTGTGGATTGAAGCTCTCCAACTATTATTGTCCACAAGAAATTCAAAGGAGTATATGTAGTTTTTAAGTTGAAGATGAAGAACATCAGGACTATCATCACACCACCTCAAGAGATTGATAGTGTGCCTGCTCGGAATCTCATCAACATCCGACATTATCAGCAGATCATCATCTGAAATACCCGCAATTCTTAGAAGCTGATCTAAAGCAACACGCTGATACGCTTCCTCAACAAATGGATTCTCACCCTTTCTGAACCGTCCCCCAATAGTCCCATAAGTCAAACGAGGCTCAATAAACTTGAACTTGTCACGATTGGCAGCAAAGACCAGAGGCTTAGGCAACCCGGAAAACGTGGAATTAGATTCAAGCACGACAAACTGTGTGATGTAAGTGTACAATTCCTGCCATCTTAAAGTAAGTATGTCGACCTCATTGCTGAAAAGAACAGCATCAAAAACACGCCTTGGATAGTCGCGAACTTTCCATCCATGGAGCTTACAGAGATTTTCCATTGTCACATTTTCACTATAATAATGTGGGATTGTATGGAAAGGTGTAGGTGGCTTTTCCCACAAAGGCCGGAGAAAATAAGTGATCTTCTGGCCATGTAAATAGACACCCAAAGTGCACAATGGGACAATCAAGAAGAAGAATAAGCAAGTCGTCAAATCCAACCCTCTCAAAACACAACATAATCTCGAAAACCTTGATTTGCTCGACTGCTAGACAAAAGGAAGCAATAACCCATTAGTTTAATTAAACAACATTGACACTATACCACATAGTTTCACAACTTGAATCCTAGATCAGCCGGAATTAACAGATGAGTTTCATATAAAAAGCCAAAATTAAGCAAATCCAAATAATTAGTTGCATTAGACTTTTCACAAATTCATATTTAAGACTGGCATATCCGTTTAAACTTAAGATGGGTCAATTGTAGACTTTTTAACCGAGAAGCCAACAGAAAATCATCAATCAACAATTGAGTTAAAAAAAACCAGATCAGAAAGAAAAAAAAAAAGAGGGAATTACCTGACAACAGCAATCCTTGCAGAGATTATCGGTTTTTTTAGAACAATAATGACCACCTTGTTCAGCCATAAACAACATTTTGTCACCCAAATCTTTTGGAGCCACTAATTTGGTGGACATATTTAATAAGAAGAAAACCCACAGATTAATTTCAAGAATCGAAACCAATGTGGGAGAGAATTGAAGCAGGCGATTAAAGTTCCCCCTAGGTAGGGTCTGGGTAGGGTCCGCCACGACCCGGACCCGGACCCGGACCCGAGATTTTCTCTTTGAACCCGTACCCGACCCAGATCCGCAAGGGTCTAAAATTTGAGGACCCATACCCGGACCCTATGGGTAAGGGTAGAGGTCTAAATCACCCATGGGTTCGAAGCCAAAGAACTTTAAGAATGATTAACGATTATGGCCTATAATATTAAAAAAAAATATACTACGTTAACATTATGAGTTTATTAATCTCTATTATACACTACCAAATCCAATATACATACCAAAGAGATTAAGAAAGACAAAGAATACCTAAATTAATTTTACATCCAAATACATGTGAAAGAATCAAACTCGGAACCCAAAAATCAATATCGTACTTGATAGCCGTCTCCATCGACCATCATCGATCGCAGTTAATGATGGTTGTCGGTCGCCGCCTATTAGAGAGGTGGTTTCCAGTCGCGTATCAGTGCTGTGGTGGTGGTTTTCTTGTGTCAGTGGTGGAATAGAGTGGTGGTATTGTCAGAAGAGTTTGGTTGGATTTTATCACTTTATGGGATGAGGGAAGAGAAAAAGACTTTTAGTTGGGTTTCTACGGTATGCCAGTATGAATTCAGAAAAATTGTGATTTTGATTTTTTTTTTTAATAAAGGGTATAAGGGTCGGGTATGAGTCTCATAACATAGATCCGAACCCGGACCCAAAATATTTTCTTAAAACCCATACCCGATCCATATCCTTTGGGTCTGAAAAAATGAGACCCATACCCGACCCATTAGGGTCCGACCCTAAGGGTCTGGGTCGGGTCCCCGACCCACTGCCATCCTTATTCCCCCAGATAAAAGATGGAATTATAATTATAATACTCGTAATAATTAACTAAAAGTTTGTACACAAAATCTCATTGAATACGGCACGTATCCGTCACTTTGTGTTGGGAAAAACTCGTATTTCCCTCTTTGTGTAATTACGGGAAAAATAAATTAAGTGAGTAAATTAAATAGAGACAAAGACACAATCGAATTTTTGGTTACGCGGAAAAACCCAAATAGGTAAACAACCGCGGGACGAGTAGTCCAATTCTTCCACTATAATATTTGTAGTAGGATTACAAGTCGTCACCTTTAATAAGGTGGATATCTCTCACTATTAATAGTGGCTTTCTTCTCTCACAAAAACTCTCACAATAATAATACTAATTATTGTGGATTAATAATATATGTTTTGTTGTTGTGATTGATGAAATATGCTCTTCAATCTCACGTATTTATATGTGATGATGAAGGTTTAACTTACTCCAATATTAAACGCTAAAATGAATGTTTTTCCCCACATTCATTTAGCAAATGAGTTTTATCAATTTCTTTAGTAAATGCATCTACGTTATTCATTTACTAGATGAGTTTCAATGACTTAAATCATGTGAAACATCTCGTTCACTTATTGTGTTCATCCCTCTCAATTAAAGAGAGAATAACCCAACAAATCTCCCCCTTCTCGACTTAATTGGAGGGCATCACCACACCGGAACCATCGCAACAATCATCGAACTTCTTTGTTGATATGGTCTTGGTCATCATGTCGGACCAATTGTCATCAGTGTGAATTTTATCAAGTAAAAGCTTCTTTTCTTCTAACACATCTCGAATCCAATGATATCGAACATCGATGTGTTTGGATCTTGAATGATAGGCTGGATTTTTAGCTAAGTGAATAGCGCTTTGACTATCACAAAGCAGAACATATTTTTCTTGCTTTTGACCAAGTTCTAGCAAGAAATTCTTCAACCATAACATTTCCTTACAAGCTTCGGCTGCTGCAATATACTCGGCCTCGGTAGTTGACAACGCAACACATTTTTGCAGTTTAGATCGCCAAGATACTGACTCCCCCGCAAAAGTAGTCAAATAACTCGATGTCGATTTTCCGGAGTCGACATCGCCGCCATGTTCGCATCACAATAACCTTTTAACAAAGGTTCGCCTTTTCCAAAACATAAGCATCTACCGCTCGTTCCCAGGAGATATCTAAATATCAATTTCACAAATGCGGACCAATGTTCCTTTCCGGGATTAGATAAATGGCGACTAACTACTCCGATCGCATAAGCAATGTCGGGTCTTGTACATATCATAGCATACATTAGATCGCCAACAAGCGGAAGAATAAGGGACATTTCGCATCTCTTGCCTTTCATTCTCACTAACTGGACTTTGCTTCTTACTGAGTTTGATGTGTCCAGGAAGTGGCATACTAATCGGCTTGGCATTGTTCATCTTGAATTTCTCAAGAACTTTCTCAATATATCTCTCTTGGGATAACCATAAAAGTTTCTTCTCTCGATCACGAATAACTTTTATCCCAAGGATTTGTCTTGCCGGTCCCAAATCTTTCATAGCAAATGATTTGCTTAGAGCTTTCTTGAGTGATGCAATTTTCAGCTTATCTTGCCCAACAATTAACATAACATCAACATATAACAATAGTATGATGAAATCACCACTTGCGTACCTCTTCATGAAAACACAATGATCAGTCTGTGTTTTGTTAAAACCGTGCTCGGTCATGAAGGAATCAAATTTCTTATACAATTGTCGTCGTGCTTGCTTCAAACCATAAAGACTTTTGTTAAGACGATAGACGAGATTTTCTTTACCTGGTTTTTCGAATCCTTCAGGTTGCTCCATATAAATCTCCTCGTCAAGATCTCCATGTAAGAATGCAGTTTTCACATCGAGTTGCTCAATCTCCAAATCTAGACTAGCAGCTAGACGACCCATTACAACTCGGATGGATGACATCTTCACAACGGGGGAAAATATCTCATCAAAATCAATCCCCTTTTTCTGATTGCATCCCTTAACAACAATTCGAGCTTTATATCGAGGTTTAGGATTGTTCTCTTCATTCTTGAGCTTGAACACCCATTTACATCTCAACGCTCGTTTTCCTTTAGGCAACTCCACTAGATCATAAGTGTAATTCTCATGCAAGGATTGCATTTCTTCTTGCATAGCTTTCTCCCATTCTTCTTTATGATCATTTGGTTAGTACCTCTCGATAATTCGAGGCTCCCCGCGTCAGCGATAAGTTCATACTCTTCTTCACTATATCTAGTGGATGGACGTCGTTCTCTCGCTAAGACGTGGTTCAGGTTGAACCTGAGTATTTATATCATCTGCTTCAAATTGTTCAGCATTCTGATCATGATTTTGTTCTCTTTCTTCTCTCCCTATATCATCGGGTACCACAGGGGATGGTGAAGAATTATCACGAACAATAATATGAGGCTGAGACTTCTCAGACTCCTTGAGGTCTTCTATTGTTTGATCCTCGAAAAATACAACATCTCGGCTTCTCAAGACCTTTCTTTTGACTGGATCCCATAATCTATAGCCAAATTCATCTTTGGGTGAGCCAAGGTAAATACATTGCCTGGTTTTTGAATCAAGTTTGGCTCGCTCGTCCTTTGGAATGTGGACGAATGCGCGACAACCAAATACCTTCAGGTGATCATAAGATATCTTCTTTCCCGACCATACTTCATCTGGAATGCCTCTATTTAAAGAGTTTGATGGCGAGAGATTGATAATATCCATAGCGATCTTCTGACTTCTCCCCAATATGAGTTTGGGAGTTTTGCGTGAGATAACATACATCGAACTCTTTCACAAATAGTCTGGTTCATTCTTTTAGCTATGCCATTTAGCTGAGGTGTCTTCGGAGGAGTCTTTTCTAGTTTGATGCCAAAAGACTTGCAATAATCTTCAAATGGACCACGGTATTCACCACCATTATCAGCACGAACGCACTTTAACTTCTTACCCGTCTGGCGTTCAACCATGGCATGAAATTCCTTAAAGGATTGGAGTACCTGGTCTTTGGTTTTCAACAAATATAACCAAACTTTTCTCGAATGATCATCAATAAATGTGACAAAATAAGATGCACCTCCTTGAGATTTTTCAGTCATAGAGCAAACGCCAGTATGAACCAAATCTAGGATATATTTTCTTCTAGATGGCGAACTGGATCTTTTAAATGAGACTCTATGCTGCTTGCCTGCTAAGCAGTGTGTGCAAGGATCAAGAGATTTACCTTTCACCTTTGGTAGTAGGTCTTTTTGTGAGAGAATTTGTAATCCTTTCTCACTCATATGCCCTAACATTTTATGCCATAACTCCAAGGAAGAATTATCATGAGCAATATTTGTCACCCCCTTGAATAAGCGCCCATGGGCGAAATATAAGGTACCTTCTTTCTTTCCTCGAGCGACAATCATATCACTTTCCGTCACCAAAGTAATTTATATACCCAGCATCATCAAGTTTACCAGCTGACATCAGATTAAGCCGCATATCGGGTACATGTCTCACATCCTTCAACATAAGCTTACAACCGGTACTAGTCACTAGTGGAATATTTCCTAAGCCAACAATTTTGCTTGTGACTTGATTTCCATTTTCACCGTACCGAAATCACCTTTATTGTAGGATGAAAATAACCATTCATGTGGGGTGATGTGAAATGATGCACCTGAATCGACAATCCATAGGCTTTCATCAGAAGCTAAATTGAGATAATTGTCTTCTCCGATTATAAATATATCGGTTTCTTCCTCAATTGCGGCATACATTTGGTGCTTGGTTCTTCTTACTTCTTTGGGTCAATTTGATCCGCTTAACCGTACCATTTTTTTGGTCTCTCTTGATTTCGACATTCGGGTTTTCTATGACCGGTTTACCCTGATAATAACAAGTGATGCCTGCTCTAGAACGAGATTTGGATCGTCCTCTTGACTTGTCACGCCCCTTGTTTCTAGAGTTATCACGATTTTCACTCTCGCCTCTGTTTTCAACAACATTAACATCGAATGTTGAAATACCACGCTCCTTTCTCCTTACTTCTTCATTTAGAAGATCACAAGAATAACGACATCCATGGTGAGATTTCCTTCAAGGTATGAGTTCGAGTGTAACAACTAAAGTGTCCCAACTCTCAGGAAGAGAGCTTAAAAGCAATAGTGCTTGTAGCTCATCATCAATCTTCATATCCACCTTGGTTAACTGGTTTACAAGACCCTTGAAATTGTTCAAGTGTTCAATCATGCCTTGACCATCTTTATAATCTAACTTCACCAATCGTCTTACTAGAAGAGCTTTATTTCTAGGAGTTTTCTTTTGAATCATTGATTCAAGTTTTGACCATAATTCATGGGCATTAGTGAAAGTAGCCACATGCTCAAATAAACTTCGGTCGATATATTTACGTATCATAGCGACCGCTTTCCGATTAAGGAGATCCCAATCTTTGTCTGATTTTCCTTCCGGCTTGTCTTCACTAATGATAGGCTCATACAAATCTTTACAATATAAATGATCTTCCATCATCGGTTTCCAATAGGAATAATTATCAGCCGTGAGTTTAAACATATCACCATCATAATGAGCGATGGTATTCTCCATAATATTACACAAGAAAATATAATGAGCCCACTAACGTGGCTCTGATACCACTGTTGGGAAAAACTCGTATTTCCCTCTTTGTGTAATTACGGGAAAAATAAATTAAGTGAGTAAATTAAATAGAGACAAAGACACAATCGAATTTTTGGTTACGCGGAAAAACCCAAATAGGTAAACAACCGCGAGACGAGTAGTCCAATTCTTCCACTATAATATATGTAGTAGGATTACAAGTCGTCACCTTTAATAAGGTGGATATCTCTCACTATTAATAGCGACTTTCTTCTCTCACAAAAACTCTCACAATAATAATACTAATTATTGTGGATTAATAATATATGTTTTGTTGTTGTGATTGATGAAATATGCTTTTCAATCTCACGTATTTATATGTGATGATGAAGGTTTAACTTACTCCAATATTAAATGCTAAAATGAATGTTTTTCCCCACATTCATTTAGCAAATGAGTTTTATCAATTTCTTTAGTAAATGCATCTACGTTATTCATTTACTAGATGAGTTTCAATGACTTAAATCATGTGAAACATCTCGTTCACTTATTGTGTTCATCCCTCTCAATTAAAGAGAGAATAACCCAACACTTTGGAGTGACGGATATCATTTCCTCTCACAAATGACCCAAATAGAGGAGAGAGGGAAGCACATGGGGGTGCCCCCACCTTGTCCCCCTTATTCGTTTTGTGAGTGGCATTACCCGCCACTTGCTCCGACCCGTCTTCAGTAAGACTAACTGGTTGGAGGGTTTAATTGGAGAAGTGTAAGGGTGTTTTGGTAATTTAAGTGGGTTTGTTTTGGCTGGTCCAAATTCTACACGTTTCAGAACGGAGTTACGAAAATAACCAAATTGTCATGACTTAGCACAAACACGATACCGCAAACTTTTTCATGTGGTGTTGCTCCTTTACGTCTTTTTTTTGAGGATGTCATTTCGTGTTATTGAATTTTGTTTTAAGGCCTTTTTTCGTAAAATATCCTTCGCACTAAAGTCTTCGTATCATCGACTTATTTGACGAAAGAATGGTTATCCACCTTTTCCTTCTCACCTTCTCCCATATCGTCTCACAATCGATGAAATTAATATATATTGTGTGAGATCGGACGACAAGTGGATGATGCTAATTATATTATATTTTAATCGGTTTTTAGAGTAGTATAAGTTAGCTTCATCATATATTAAAGGTCAAATTGACAAAAAAATATTTTTTATATACACAAAATTCAAAATTATTATCGTAATAATGGTATTTAGCACAGAGAATTTTTAGAGTTATGTTTGCAAATTGTGTTGAAAATTTTATTGAGAATGACAATTTTATTTATACAAGGTAATAGAACTGCTTAAAGAGATAATGTAACACCCCCATACTCCGAGTGCCTTACCAGGACCACTCAGGTATGAAGACATCACCATCTCGGTTGCCCGAGGTATGATAATCAAATAGACAAAACAGAAACAACATTTATTATAAGTAATTTAATGAATAAGTACAATCCTCGAAACCAAACTGAAAGTACAATACATTATTCCAAATCGTCTGCATTCACAATCGAAATATAAATAAATACTAAACTACAAGCGGAAGACTCTATCGTCATGTCATGGCCATCCCAGCTATCCCAAAGATCATCTCTATACATTCAATATCGCTCACCATCCCCGAATGGATCACCGCAGTTTTACAAAACAACACCGGTCAAGTACTAATCACACAATCAATATAGATAACAACAATAAGACAAACAGACAAATTTGAATGGCATCACACACACACATACACCACCAACTCCCATCATCTCAATCGATCGTCCACCGGACCCGGCCCCGCGATGGGGGACCGCAGCCTGTTCCCACCTAAGCCCCGCTCATCGTACGAGCGATAACCCTGTCCATTAATGTGCACATCCCCTTTCGTGGCGGGTTCCACGAAGGGCGAAACTAGGGCGTGAGATCACTCCCGCAAGTGACCCCACTCAGCCGAGAACGCATCTCGAGAACCATCAACAACACAACCACAAACACCATTACAAACACAATCATCATATCAAGCAACTAACTACAGCACATCACCAATATCCCATTATGGGACTAATACTGAGTAGGAAATCCTACCTGGAAAGCACAACACGCAGACGGTATCTACAGCTGTCTCAAAACGCCTCTTCTATGAACTCTCCTCCTACCATACAACACATAGATACTACTATTCAATTACTATTCGTAAAAACCCCCAATTCCTAAATTAGGGTTTCACTAATCTTAACAAAACATTATATAAATTACATTAAAAGCTTACCCTCGACGCAAGGAATCCAACGACACAAACTACGATGCAAACCGACCGTTTGAACTCCGGGAATTGTCAAGAACGCGATTAGGAAGAAGAACAAGTTGCTTTCTCTCTTAAACAGGTTTTAGGTTTTGTAACAAGTGATTTAGAACAATGCCGAATAAGTTTAAATACCTTAATCGCGTAATTAACAAAACCCGAGAAAAACCCCGTAAAACCAGGACACTCGATCGAGTACCCAAGGTACTCGATCGAGTACTCCTTTACTCGATCGAGTGCCCCCGCTACTCGATCAAGTGCCCAACAGTCGAAACTATTTTCTTCTCGCAACATACCCTTACTCGTCGAGTAAGGGCTACTCGATAGAGTACCCCAAGACCATAAATACGGAGTATTACAGTCTTCCCTCCTTAAAAGGAACTTCGTCCCCGAAGTTCAAACCACTACTAAACAAAGGTACTCCCATAAGCTTCCCGACTCGAAGGTCAAAATAAACACAACGTAAAACATGCTACTAACCCAACTTATCCCGACAAACATACCGACACAACATATAAAAGGGGTGTAAAAACTCTTAAAAACTCTCGCGATCATCTCCTACCCCCCTAAAAGAAACAAGGTTACGTCCCCGTAACCATACATACCTGATCAAAAAGGAAAGGGTAACGCTCTTTCATGATATCCTCCGCCTCCCATGTAGCTTCCTCAGTCTCATGGTTAAACCAAAGGATCTTAAGCAACACTGTCTCACCACTCCTGGTCTTTCTAACTTTTCGGTCTAGGATCCGCTTAGGCATCTCAAGGTATGATAAAGACTCATCCACTCTAAGCTCTCGCCTCCAACACATGTGACGGGTCACTCACATACTTCCGCAATTGCGATACATGAAACACATTATGCACTCTCTCCAAAGCAGCCGGTAAAGCCAAACGATAAGCCACTTCCCCAACTCGCTCTAAGATCTCATAAGGCCCTATAAACTTCTGACTTAGCTTGCCTTTCTTCCCAAACCTCATAACTCCTCGCATAGGAGACACTTTCAGAAGAACCTTGTCCCCAACTTGAAACTCTATGTCCCGACGATGTAGATCTGCATAACTCTTTCGTCGATCCCGGGCCGCTCTCATCCGTTCCCGATCATCTTAACTTCCACCATCTCATGTACCATCTCTCGGTCCTAAAACCACTTCGCCTCAAAGACTATCGTCCCCAACAGATCGGACTCCTACATCTCCTCCCATACAAAGCCTCAAACGGTGCCATACCAATACTGGTGTGATAGCTGTTGTTGTAAGAAAACTCTATCAAGTCCAACCTCTGCTCCCAGCTACCACCAAAATCCATCACACAAGCTCGCAACATATCCTCAAGAGTCTTGATTGTTCTCTCGTCGCCCATCATCGCAGGATGAAATCTTTGTACTCATCTTCAAAGCTGTTCCCAACGATTCCTGCAACTCCTTCCAAAACCTTGATATAAACCTCGCATCTCTGTCAGACACTATGTCCTTAGGGACTCCATGTAACTTAAGCACGTTCTTTCGATAGGCCATAGCCAGTTGTGCCTTAGTCCATGTATCTTTCATTGGAACAAAGTGAGCTGACTTGGTCAACCGATCCACTATCACCCAAATCATATTGTTACCTTGTTGACTCTTCGGCAAACCCACAATGAAATCCATGGAAATGGATTCCCACTTCCACTCAGGCACCTCCAAAGACTGAACCTTACCTTGTGGTCTTCTCTGTTCCCCTTTAACTCTCTGGCATGTCAAACAACGGGACACAAACTCGGCTGTCTCTTTCTTCATCCCAGGCCACCAAAACGTTTTCTTCAAATCCTTGTATAGCTTGTCTCCACCGGATGAATCGAATATGGTGTGCAATGCGCTCATGTCATGATTGTCTTTTTCAACTCCTCGTCATTAGGAACACACCACCTACCATCAAACCTCAAGCTACATCGTATGAATGGAAAACCGGACACTGTCCCTTTTCTACCCCAGACTCTCCACTCCACTATCTTAGGATCCAAAGCCTGTTTACCTCGAATATCATCATAAAACTCCATGTGTACTGTCATATCACCCATAGCATCCCCTTTCTGCATCATATGAATCCCAAAGCTCGCTACCTCATCCCTCAGCCTCATCAAAGATAGAGCTGTACACAAGGAATGTACACTCTTTCTACTCAAAGCATCAGCAACAACGTTGGCCTTTCCTTCATGGTAGATGATTTCCATGTCGTAATCACCAATCAGCTCCATCCACCTCCTCTGTCTCATGTTCAACTCCTTCTGCGTGAAGATGTACTTGAGACTCTTGTGATCAGAAAATACCTTAAAGATTGCTCCATAAAGGTAATGCCTCCAAATCTTGAGAGCAAACACCACTGCACCCAACTCCGGATCATGAGTAGGGTAATTCTCCTCATAAGGCTTCAATCGCCTAGAAGCATAGGCAATTACTTTACCATTCTCGCATCAACACACATCCCAACCCATTCTTCGAGGCATCGTATAGACCTCGAAATTCTCGCTCCCTTCAGGCAATGCCAAGACGGGAGAGCTGTGGTCAAACGCTCCTTTAAGGTTTGGAACGCCGTCTCACAACTCTCATCCCAACGAAACCTGTTCTCTTTCCTCATCAATGCTGTCATCGGTCTAGCTATCTTGGAGAAATCCTTCACGAACCGCCTGTAGTATCCAGCTAAACCCAAGAAACTCCTCACCTCAGCAACATTCTTTGGTGCTTCCCACTTTGTCATCCTTTGCTTCAATCTTCGCCAGGATCCCACAAACTACCCCATCTTTAGAGATTACATGCCCTTAAAAGCAACTTTCTCTAACCAGAACTCACACTTGGACAGCTTAGCATACAACTCATGATCTCTCAAAGTCTGCAACACGATCCTCAGATGCTCCTCATGCTCCTCCTTAGTCTTAGAGTAGACTAAGATGTCATCGATAAACACCACTACAAACCGATCCAAGAACGTCTCAAGATCCTATTCATCAAATCCATAAACACTGCCACAAGGCGCATTAGACAACCCAAATGGCATCACCACATACTCATAATGGCCATACCTCGACGTGAAAGTTGTCTTCAGTATATCCACATCTCTAATCTTCACCGATGGTACCCCGACCTCAAATCGATCTTAGAAAAGACCGTTGCACCACTCAACTGATCAAACAGGTCATCTATCCTTGACAAAGGATACTTGTTCTTTATCGTCACACGGTTCACTCCCGGTAGTCTATGCATAACCTCAAAGTTCCATCCTTCTTCTTCACGAAAAGAATTGGTGCTCCCCAAGGCGATACACTTGGTCTAATGTATCCCTTCTCTATCAAATCATCCAACTGCTTCCTAAGCTCCTCCATCTCCTTAGGACCCATACGGTACGGTGCCTTAGAGATTGGCCCCGTCCCCGGCTTCAACTCAACGGTGAAATCTATCTCCCTCTTCGGTGGCAACCCCGGAATCTCCTCTCGAAAAACATCTCGCATACTCTCCACTCTTCGGTATCTCGTCAATCGCTAGGGCTCTCTATCCGGTCATCTCTCACATGGCACAAAATCCGAGGACATCCCTTCCTCAGATACGACTTCAAAGTGACATTTTGCAATCAACTTAACTTTGGGTTTGACTAGAAACCCACGATAAGACACACTTACACCCTTAGGACCTCTTAGGGACACTTTCTTTTGATGACAGTCTATCTTAGCCTTACACTTTCCTAACCAATCCATCCCAACTATCATCTCAAAACCATTAAAAGGAAACTCTAGCAAGTCTACAGGGAAATCGACTTGCCCAACTATCAAAGATACATCTCTAAACAACCTCCCACACGATACAGACTCACCTGAAGGTATGAAAACTTGCTCCCTAACAGACTCATATACTCTCAAACCCAACTGTTTTACATGACTCGAAGACACAAACGATTGAGAAGCCCCCGAATCAAACAAAACGAACGTAGGAATACCATTAACAAGGAATGTACCGGTGATAACGTGCGCATCCTCCTCAGCTGCCTTCTTGTCCATCATGAACAACTTGCCATCGGTCTTCGCCCACCTCCTGGACAAGTACTAGCGATGCGGTCGGCTTAGCACCCGACCCTTGATTGTTGTTGTTGTTCATCGGTGTCTTCGCATAAGAATTACCGCCGTTGCGGTTGCCTCCACTCGATAGCTCGACCTCCCGGTTTGGCCATGATCCAGCAGTGCATTTGCTCGCAAAGCTCGTGCGAGTCTCGAAAAGATCCGGTGCGCTCGTGCACTTATGTCTCTTGTGGCCTACGCCACCACAACCAAAGCAGTCACTCCCCAGCTATTGCTCACACTCCCACGACCTCGCCCAAAGGAAGTTCCAAAGACTAAACCCGGTCCCGAGGAGAAGAAAATCCCTTAGATTGATTGTGGTTGCCTTTCTTGAAATTAGATTGGCCACCACCCTCGCTCTCAGACTTCCTCTTCTCTCCGCCAGACCTCTCCTGTGCCATCTCCACTAGCCTCTCAGCTCTCCCAGCCCTCTCATATGCTTCCTTCACATCAGTAAGGACTCCCACGGGTAACTTATCCATAATTTTCGTGGTTAGCCCTCTCTCAAACCTCAAAGCCAGATTCTCCTCACTCAAACCCATGTCCTCAAAGATATCTGGATTTCTCATTGAACCGCTCTGTGTAGTACTCGACCCACAGACATCTCAGCCGTCATCTTAAACTTATCGAACTCCTCCCTCAACTTACTCCTCACATGTTCTGGTACGAACTCCTTCCTCACAGCCCTACGAAACTCCTCCCAAGGTATAGCAGGTAACCCCTGGTTGGTATATATCTCCTTGGCACTCACTTTCACTGAATCCCACCATTTGCCAGCTGCCTCCCTCGGATAGAATGCGGCTGATCCACTCTCATCTCATCGGGACGGCGAACTAAATCCAAAGATGTTCTCCATCTCCCTCAGCCAACTATCAAGATGGTTAGGCTCCTCAACTCCCTTGTACTCCTTCGGGTTAAACCTCGCAATATAGAGGCTGACTTTAGCATGGTCAACCTCCTTCTCCTTACTCTTATCCTTGTCCTCATTCACTCTCTTCAGGGTCTCAGTAAGAGCGTCCTGGTGTTCTAACATCTTGACGATGTCATCCGTAGTCATAACCTCAGCTCTCGCGTACAAAGCATTTCTCTTGGGCGGCATCTTGAAGCTATAGAAGAAAGGGATAAACATAAACACGCGTACTAAACCTCAAAACACGAAAACGCTACCGCATAGGACCTACTCGATCGAGTATCCAAACCCACTCGATCGAGTAACGGGCTACTCGATCGAGTGCCCCCATGTACTCGATCGAGTACCCAAACTCCAGAACCAAACAGACCTTCTGATCTCTAACCCACTCGATCGAGTATCTAGGCTACTCGATCGAGTGTTTCTACTCGATCGAGTACCCCTAGTTACTCGATCGAGTGCCCCAAAACTCGATTCGGACTCAAAATCGCAAAAACCTACCCGATCGAGTCACCTTACTCGATCAAGTACCCCAATACGTAAGAGCTACCCGCATATTACGTCGTATACTAACATGCTACCTTTATAAAATCATATGGTATCATAATACATATGCTACGCATCTATTATACTATCAACAAGATCAATTCATCATGCTATTAAAGCCACATTGTAAACATCCAACATGTTATTCCATCATCACGTCTACATATATATATTACCTTTCTTTCACATTCTCAACTTCTCCTTCAACATCCAACAATCAAATCACACATTCCATCACATTGTCACGCAAGTTACTTAGCACACACATGACTCAACACACATTTCCCCCATGTGACCGGTTCAAAGTTGTAGGGCGACCCCCGCGACTTTAGGACGTCTCCCAAGCCTTTGCACTAGCTCCTACAACTTTTACCCCGGGTTCATTTTAATTGACTCCCTATGTTCATTAAGTTCATTGGTTACAGGTTTCAGGATCGTCGCTCTGATACCATTTGTAACACCCCCATACTCCGAGTGCCTTACCAGGACCACTCAGGTATGAAGACATCACCATCTCGGTTGCCCGAGGTATGATAATCAAATAGACAAAACAGAAACAACATTTATTATAAGTAATTTAATGAATAAGTACAATCCTCGAAACCAAACTGAAAGTACAATACATTATTCCAAACGTCTGCATTCACAATCGAAATATAAATAAATACTAAACTACAAAGCGGAAGACTCTATCGTCATGTCATGGCCATCCCAGCTATCCAAAGATCATCTCTATACATTGTTCAATATCCGCTCACCATCCCCGAATGGATCACCGCAGTTTTACAAAACAACACCGGGGTCAGTACTAATCACACAATCAATATAGATAACAACAATAAGACAAACAGACAATTTGAATGCCATCACACACACACATACACCACCAACTCCCATCATCTCAATCGACCGTCCACTTTGGACCAGCCTACGCGCGATGGGGGACCGCAGCCTGTTCCCACCTAAGCCCCGCTCATCGTACGAGCGATAACCCCGTCCATTAATGTGCACATCCCCTTTCGTGGCGGGTTCCACGAAGGGCGAAACTAGGGCGTGAGATCACTCCCGCAAGTGACCCCACTCAACCGAGAACGCATCTCGAGAACCATCAACAACACAACCACAAACACCATTACAAACACAATCATCATATCAAGCAACTAACTACAAAGACATCACCAATATCCCATTATGGGACTAATGCGAGTAGGAAATCCTACCGGAAAGCACAACACGCAGACGGTATCTACAAATTGTCTCAAAACGCCTCTTCTATGAACTCTCCTCCTACCATACAACACATAGATACTACTATTCAATTACTATTCGTAAAAACCCCCAATTCCTAAATTAGGGTTTCACTAATCTTAACAAAACATTATATAAATTACATTAAAAGCTTACCCTCGACGCAAGGAATCCAACGACACAAACTACGATGCAAACCGACCGTCTGAACTCCGGGAATTGTCAAGAACGCGATTAGGAAGAAGAACAAGTTGCTTTCTCTCTTAAACAGGTTTTAGGTTTTGTAACAAGTGATTTAGAACAATGCCGAATAAGTTTAAATACCTTAATCGCGTAATTAACAAAACCCGAGAAAAACCCCGTAAAAACCAGGACACTCGATCGAGTACCCAAGGTACTCGATCGAGTACCCCCTACTCGATCGAGTGCCCCCGCTACTCGATCGAGTGCCCAACAGGTCAGAAACTATTTTCTTCTGCAACATACCCTTACTCGTCAGAGTAAGGGCTACTCGATAGAGTACCCCCAAGACCATAAATACGGAGTATTACAGATAACTCCACATATCTCTAAGATCATATACAACCGCATATTGCAAGAATGCTACTGTTCATAGGGTATTGCTCATCACTATTTTACTATTTATGGTGATGAATCGCTATTGTGGGAAGAGTAGACCTGACAAAAGTATACCGAACCTAAAAAATTGATCGAAAATACCTGAATCGACACCTGACCGTATATTCGAAAGGTATAACTGAACTTCTCCCCGAAACCTGAATCGACCTGAATTGATTCGAAATCGAACTGAATTTGTAATATCTGAAATAGAGCCAAGATCGAATGAACTTGAACTGTTTCAACCTAAATTGTTTTAATCCGAACCGATATATATACCTGAACCGATTTAAACCCGTTCATTGATGACTGAAACCCAACATTAAAACCCAAAATGACCCGAATTGTAATTAGGCGTCACATTTAAGGTGTCTTTTTGTAGATGAGTGTCACTCATTTGACGTCAATGAATTAATATTATATCGTAGTTATAAAAAAAAAATTATATATTATTTTTTTTAAAAAAATTATTTTTATTTTATCCAATGTTTTGAATAAAGGCCTAATACCTTGACATCCGATCCGATTATGACCTGACTCGAATCTCATCTGCTCTGATATTGACCCGACTTGAACCTAAACCGACTCGAAATATCAAAATATCTACAACCGATTAATAGTGGAAACTGAATCCAACCTGAGCTGAACCGAACTGAAATCGAAAAAAAAAAAGATAAACCGAAATAACCCGATCCGAAAAAACTTTAGATACCCAATATCTGTAGAATCCCCAACAAACATCCGATAATTATCGGAATACAACATGTTTCGGAAATCGCTACGTTTGATCGACGATTTTTCAAATCGAGTTTTCCGACTCACAAGTTTTACACTTTGTCGATTTCGCGTCAAGCAACCGAGCATGTAAGTATGAGGGTGTAATTAATCCTCTTATTTCATATTCTCTTTACTGTTTTCATGACTTTAACATTATAAATCATGCATAACTCGATTCAAAACTTGGAAAGATCGAGCCAAAACCGAGTTTTGGCCTGAGACAGAGGCTTATTGCTTTGCCTAGGGGCTCGGGTCTCATATTGCTTTTCAGGTTGGAACTCAACGTGTTTGAGTTCATCATTTCTTATATTTTATTTCATTTTTCTTTCTTTTCTTAAAATGGTTTTTACCACTTCAAATCATTTTTATGATGAACATTTTTTACCATTATCGAAATCATCCTTGGTTATTTATACCATGACGGTTTTATCCCGTGTAACGATGATATCGTTGGTTAATAACAAATTTATGAAGATTTGAACATTTTCATCTCCTATTTCTTTCATTCATTTATTCATGTTTGCAAGCATTTTAGTCATATTCATAATCCTTGGTTCTACATACTCTGTCGGTTTAATCCCGAGTACGATGATAAATATCGGCTAATTACAAATCAATGAACTTAATCTAATTAGTTCATATCAAAAACCTTTCATTTTATTTCATCTTATTTTTCTCTTTGCCTAAACCATATCGCATGTCACCCTTGACTAACACAAGTACCATGTCGATTTATTTCGAGTACGGTGGTGAAATGGTTGAGCAAACACATTTTACATGTTTAATTACAAAACTATTCATGTCAAGCTTGCAAACGCAAACCCGACAGCGACTATCACCAACATAATGATGATATTCCGAGTCATATTCTACACTTTAACACAAAAGCGGTCTTGACGACCTTTTATACAAAAAACGGTTTTAACAACCCTTTTAAAACGGTTTAACAACCTTTTGTAAGAACAGAAGGCTCACTTGGGCTACCGTCTGACCCGCCCCCCAATGCCCTTCTGTTCTACATGTTTTACAAAACCAGGGGGAGCCCCCTTGCACCGCCAATAGGCTCGCGCCTCAAAGGCTGCCTGGCACTGTTATTGTTTCATTTCCAGCACTTTTCTAGGACGATCCTGATTTCGGTTAACCCAAACGCGTGACGGATCAGATTGACGAGTTTATATTTTACATTTCACATCTTAAACGCACTTTTTTAGACAAATGGATCGTGTTAAGCACCATAAACCCAACTTGGTAAATGGATGTTTAATTTCCGTCTTCGCATGCAAATCAACGTTTAAATCCAATTCGACATCAATTACATGATAATTAGGTAAACAACCGACATAACAAAATCTCACCTGTTAGGTTTAACCTTGTGGATGCGCATTCATGCATATTACCCGTTTTATCAACTTTTGCACTTAACCAACCAAGATCGATCAGTAGAGGCCGCTACCGCGGGCGGGATTGGGTGTTCGATTAAAGAGCTTCCCAATACGTACCCTCACCTGTTACATATAACTTTTGGATAGTGGATGACCTTATCCAGGGCGCACGAGAGTCATTCTAGCGGTAGGATGTTAAAAGAGGACGAGTCCTTATCTTTAGTACCAACGTCAAGCACTGCTTTGTGCTTCGTTTGACCGAGGTATAAAGTGGATTCGAACGGCTTTCAGGCATCCCATAATTGCTTGGTGGAGACTCTGAACATCTCTGCATCGTTTTCAGACCTTCATTGAAACGAAACCGACCGATCTAAAGCGATCCAGTCGAGAGCATTTCTATGTCCCTGAACGTGGCTCTGAGACTGCTATACAGCCGTATATTGGCGTGTAGGTGGCCCATGTCCACAGATTTGCGACTCCGCTGGAGATAACTGAGACGCTTGTGTCTTTGTGATCCCTAGATGGTGAAACTCGAACGAAGTCTTGGTTGAAATGCATCATTTGATATTACGGTCATAAGTCGGGTTCCTTGTCCGGGCCCACAACCTATCCTTTATCGACCAATTGGCTCGTCTCATCGGCGTGAGTTTTCTCATCCCCGCATTTCGAATCCCGATTGCGTCAAGCATACCATTGACGTCACACATTTCTGATTCGTCAAAGAACATTCACTTCTTACGTGAACGAGGCTAGGGCAGCAACCTTACACATTTTGTTTGGATTGGCATCCCTCTCGAAAATCGGGGATTGATCACTTGGTATGTAACCACCCTTGTTAAGCCAAAACTCGTGTCAGCATTATGCATAATATAATGAACCGTGAGTGCTTATGTACTATGTGATCATAAGTTGTTCCGTGTCATTTCCAAAATTTTCAAAACCCCCTTTTTCACGCCGCTATAATGGCCATTACAAACCTCGGTCATTTGCCGACCGTTGCAAATCACCACTTTTATGCCGTCGTAATGAAAATTTCGAAGCTCGATTTTTTACAACCATTTGGAAAAGAGCACCTTTCACGCCGTCATAATGGCGATTTCAAAACCTGGTTTTTCGTAACCATTTCAAAACACATTTGCGCCGACATAATAACCCTTTTCAAATCCCGAAAACAACACACTGTTTTGGAGACCACAACAATTTCAAACTTTTCAAACCTCGACTTTCAAAACATCCACCTTTTGAATTTCGAAAACCCATCTTTGGAAACGACACACCGTTTTCAAAGCCGTCACAACTCTACCTCAAACCGTCTTTTGAAAATAAACCTAAGACGACCTTTTCAATCCTAACTAGCCGATTTTCAAAGATTTCTATTTTCGGAAACATCTATAAAGCAACAAATGTATTTTTGAAAATGCCTATTTTCGAAAACCTCAGTCCACCATTCCGATTTAGCCTCGTGTCTACCAATTCAAAGCAAACGTATTTATGGGGCTTTACTTATGAGTCGTCTTACCACCGAGACTTGTTCAACGGCGTCATGCCATCATATTGAACCCGGGTCAAGGTCTAGTAAAAAATGTCGGACCGTCAATCGAGTCAGCATCGAGGCGCCACACATGGTCGCCCTCGTCTCTCTAAGTCCGAGATGTTTTTTCGCCCGTGTGATTTCTTCGTTTAGTCGTTAACCCGTGTCAGATTGAGTTGTAACATGATCCGTTTTCTGTCTTAGACAATGGCCCCGTCTTCAGCTTCGTCCAACAACAATGATGATAACAACAAAGATCTCACAATTGCTCAGCTAGCCAGTCTGCTCACCGCCCTCAATGTCACCCTAGACCGTGTCGAGATCCGTATCGACACTCTGGAAAGCAAGGAGTCCGGGGAACATAACCCTCCACTTTTGACCGAAACTGGGAAAAGGCTCAAGCTCTTAGAAGAGAAACTCCTAGCCCGTGGGAACAACATCCGCCTTGAAAACAACCAAAGGTTCGAGCTCGTCGGGGATCAACTGCCTGACAATTTCACCTTAACCGATGTACCCAAGTTCAAAGGAGTGGAGGACCCACTCAACCATATCCGTGCCTTCAAGGATTATATGTCAATCAAGGGAGTCAAGCAGGAACTCTTTACCCGGATCTTCACGTCATCGTTGGAACCGATTTCCCGTCAATGGTACTATTCCCTTGACCTAAAGAGCATCACCAGTTAGGATGAAGTTTCCGTTGAGTTCGCTAAGCAATACGCCGACAATGTCGAAATTCAAGCCAATACCCGCACCCATGAGGTCCTAACCCAAAATGACTAGGAGGGGTTCACCGAATTCCTAACCTGCTGGAGAAGGGTGTGTTAGGTTCATTAACCCCTAATTAGACTCTTCTAATTAGTCTCTAAATTACTCACTAATTTAGAATAATAGATCTAGTGCATGCAATATGAATTAAAAGGAAATAAGGAGAAAACAATTATTCCTTACACATGTGTGGGACGGAGTATTGGGCACAAGGTAGGACACCTTCCTAACCTTGTTCTTGAGTTTAATAACATTAGGATGATCCTCCAAGTTTCAAATTAGAAACTCTCCTTTTGATTGCACCCAAGAACATCACCACCAAAAATCTAATATCTATTTTTAACTATATATATATATATATATATATATATATATATATATATATATATATATATATATATATATATATATATATATATATATATATATAGAGAGAGAGAGAGAGAGAGAGAGAGAGAGAGAGAGAGAGAGAGAATGGATCAACTAAGGCCACCTTATATATTTGAGTCCATAAGTCCTTCTAAGGTCCATTGGATCAAGGCAATGGAAGGCTAGGATTTGATGTCAATATGTGGCTACAAATTAATCCCTCCACCTTTTCTCTAATTAACTCATCAATTCAATAAACCAACCTCACTAATCATTCATCATCACATTATCACAACTCCTTCTCCTCTCTCTACATCTCACTTTTCTCTCCTCTCTAAAAAAACCCAAAATCCCAAAAAACCAAAACCCAAATAAATCACCCACTCCTCTCATCTTCATTCACCACCACTCACCACCACCCCACCCGACACCAACTCACCACCCACCACCCCCCGCCGCCACCTCGGTATTTTTTTTTTCTCGTTTCGTTTTTTTTTTTTTTTTTTTTTTTTTTTTTTTTTTTCGTTTTGGTGTTAATTTTTATGTTTTGAGTTGTTTTTTCCATTCATTTTTTTTGATGTCTTTTATTTTCTTTTAATTGTCTTTTATTTTGTTAGTTCTCGTTTTTTTATTCATTTTCTCAAATCTCTTCTTGTTATACGTTTTTTTTTAAGATTTCGGGTTTTAAATCTCGTTTTTTTTGTGAGATACTTTTTTTTCATCTAAGATCCACTAAAATGTTTTTCATAAAATTTGTTGTTTTAATCTTAGCTATATAAAAATTCTTATAATTTGTTGATTTTAATCTTATATTTCACATTTTTAAATAAAAATGATATAAAATTACTACAGTTACAAAGTTATGGGCAAAAGTTATACTGTTATGGACTAAAGTTATACCAAAATGGACTAAAGTTATACAAACATTGCCTAAAGTTATATTGTTATGGACTAAAGTTATACAAAAATGGACAAAAGTTATACAAAAATTGCCTAAAGTTATAAAAATATGGACTGAAGTTATACAAATAAGGACTAAAGTTATACAAAAACTGACTAAAGTTATACAAATATGGACTAAAGTTATACAAATAAGAACTAAAGTTATACAAATATGGACTGAAGTTATACAAATAAGAACTAAAGTTATACAAAAACTGACTAAAGTTATACGAATATGGACTAAAGTTATACAAATAAGGACTAAAGTTACACAAAAATGGACTAAAGTTATACAAAAATGGACCAAAGTTATACAAAAATGGGCTAAAGTTATACAAAAATTGACTAAAGTTATACAAAAATGGACTATAACTTTAGTCAATTTTTGTGTAACTTTAGCCCATGTTTGTATAACTTTAGTCCTTATTTGTATAACTTTAGTCAGTTTTTGTATAATTTTAGTCAGTTTTTTTATAACTTTAGTCCATATTTGTACAACTTTAGTCCATATTTGTATAACTTTAGTCAGTTTTTGTATAACTTTAGTCCTTCTTTGTATAACTTTAGTCCTTATTTGTATAACTTCAATCATTTTTTATATAACTTTAGTCCAAATTTGTGTAATTTTAGTCCAAAATTGTATAACTTTATTCCACAAGAGTATAACTTCAGTCATTTTTTTGTATAATTTTAGTCCAAATTTATATAGCTTTAGTCCAAAATTGTATAACTTTAGTGCAAATTTGTGTAATTTTACTCCAAAATTGTATAACTTTATTCCATAAGAGTATAACTTTAGTCATTTTTTGTATAACTTTAGTCCAAATTTGTATAACTTTAGTTCAAAATTGTATAACTTTAGGACTATAAATTCAGATTTGAAACAATCTCATAAGAAGATGATATTAAAGTTACACATATTGCCAGTGAAGTTACACATTATAAATTGTGAACAAAAAAAAAAACCAATAAGTCAAAAAAGTACAATAAAAAAAACTTCAATAACAATAATACAAAATTAACCAATAAGTAAAAAAAAAAACAAAATAACAAAAAAAAATTCAAATAACAAAAAAAAAAAAACTAACAAAAAAAACAAAACCAAACCAAACAAAACAAACTTGAATGGTTGTATAACTTCAATTTATACAATGTATAACTTTTGATGTTAATAGTGTAACTTTAATGTAAAAAGGTATAACTTTAGTCGTAAATAGTATAACTTTAATGTTTTAAGGGTATAACTTTAGTCGTAAATAGTATAATTTTAATATTTTCAGGGTATAATTTAAGTCGTAAATAGTGTAACTTTTATAAAAACCAACAAAAAGAAACGAAAAAAGAATCGAAAATAATTGTAATCCATGATAACAAAAACCCGTTAATCTAACAAAAAACACGAATATCTAAGAAAAACAATAACAAAACCAAATAACCAAATAACAAAAACCAAAAAACCAAATAACAAAAACCAAAAAACCAAAAAACAAAAAAAAAACCAAATAACTTTAGTCGTAAATAGTATAACTTTAATATGGCAAGAGTATACCTTTAGTCATAAAAACAATTAAGGAAATACAATACAATAACAATACAATAATTAAAAACAACAAAGATAAAAATTTTAGGAAATACAATACAATAACAATAATTGAAATAAAAAACGTCTGATCTAAAAATTTAAATATCGTGTTTATAACTTTAATGCACGCAGTGTATAACTTTAATAGACAAGATGTATAACTTTAGTCCAAAAAATCAAATAACAATAACAACCAAATAAAAAAATAACAAAAACAAAAAATAAAAACAAAACAAAAAACAAAGAACAAAAACAAAAACAAAAACAAAAACAAAAACAAAAAACAAAGAACAAAAACAAAACAAAAACGCAGGTGTGGTCGGGTTGGCAGATCTGAGACGGAGGTGGATCTCATTACGTGAGGACGACGGTGGTGGGACTGGAAGTTGGCGGTGGTGGGTGGGGGGTGGGAGCAGTAGGCAACGTGAGGACGGCGGAGGAGGAGGGCGGCAGATCTACAGAAAACAAAACAAAAAAAAAGAGGAAAGGGGCGGCTGTGGTGGGTTGCGGGTGGAGTAAGGTGGTGGGGGTAGAAGGAGGAGAGGTGTGGCGGTGTTTGTTGGTGGTCGCGGGGTGGTGGCAGCCGAGGTAGAGGAGAGGAGGACGGAGGAGTTGGTGTCGTGAGTGGCGGTCGTCGGTAGTGGTGGGTCGTGGAGTGGTGGTCGCGGGGTGGTGGTCGTGGGATGGTGGTCGTGTCGGTTGGGGCTGGGCCGTGGGGTGGCGTGTCGGGATGAGGGAAGGAGGGTGGTTTTTTGGGTTTTTATTTGTTGGGAATTTTAGGGAAAATGGGTTTTTTTGTTTTGAGTTTTTTTTGTTGGGAATTTGAGAGAAAATGAGATATAGTGAGAGAGTGGAAGGGTGGGATAATGAGAGGAGAGATTAGGAGAGGGCGAATGTTTAAGGAGTTGGAATGATTAAGGGAGGTAATTAGAGGAGATTAGTTTGTGATCTTTCATTTAGATGCAATCTCATCCATCCATCCCATACATCTAATGGTCCATATGAGGACTTAGGGACTCATTATATATGAGAGACTTACGAGAACTGCTCTCTCTCTCTCTCTCTCTCTCTCTCTCTATATATATATATATATATATATATATATATATATATATATATATATATATATATATATATATATATATATAGATTTAGGATCGGGTGAGAACGAACATTCGGTGCAAACGGTGAGAACGACTTATAGCCATTGGATCAAAATGAATTGTACGGCTGATAATAAAACACATAACCCATATAGCTTTTTGCGTATATAACCTTGCTCTGATCAAATCTCTTTATCTCCCCTCTCATTTTTTACCCAAAATTAATTTCCATCAAACGTTCGTCACAAACCCAACAACTCACGCACCTCATTCTCTTTTTTTTTTGGTGTAATGTAAGATTTCATTAAGCACAAACTTAGGTAATACAACCTAACAGTTTTACAAACTAAGCCAATTTGATAGAGACATGCCTCTATTTACATACTTCAATACTTTCTAACCATTGCCTATCAAGAATATCCAATTGGTTCTGAAAAGTACAAATTCTCATCTTAGTAACATTCCTAGCCGACCTAACCACCTCTGCAGGCCTGACCAGGGAGTGCTCCACCCTTGCTCTATTCCTCTGCAACCAAATGAAATAGAAACAAGCCATGAACGCACAAAGTAGAACTCCTCTTCTATGATTAGACCATTTCGGCAGCCAAATCCATCTAAGAATATCAATAGATGGAAGGGCAACATGGCACAAACGAGCCATTTCTTACAAAATAGTACTGCTATACGGGCACTGCTGGAATAAGTGCAAATGTGTCTCTGCAGCACTCCCACATAGCAAGCAATTATCATCAGGAGCAATACCCAAGCCAAACAGTTTTGATTTAACCTGCAAAGCTTCTCTGGCAATAAGCCAACAGATGAATTTATGCTTAGGTATTGCCATCTTGTTCCACACAATACTATGCCAATCAACAGGATGATACTTCACTCTCAACATCTCATAACCACTCTTCACAGTATAACCCTTAGCATCAAGTAACCATTGTCTCGATGTAACTTAATCGAGCTTATCACGAACTCTGCAAACTGATCTCCATCCCCAGCTAATATCACCACTGGGTACATACTCAGTCCAGCTCCTGCCTTTTAAACAAATCTGGCTGATCCATTTCGCCCATAGCTTATCAGGATTAAAGAAGATCCACCACACTAATTTACCCATAGCAGCTACATTCCACACAAAACTATCCCTTAAACCCAGACCACCCTCCTTTTTAGGTGAACAAATCTTGGCCCAACTGACAGGGGGTACTCTAAGGTGATCAACACTGCCATCCCACAAATAGTTTCGACAGATGGAGTTCAACCTATGCAATACACCCTTAGGAATAACAAAGATGTTCATCCAGTAAGTGTATAGAGAAGTCAATACTGAATTAACAAGTACCAACCTCCCTGAATAAGACAAGTGTCTGGATCCAAAAATTCTTGCAGTAATCTTCTCAACCAAAATTTGACCTTGAGCTTTTGTTAACCTACCAGCTGTAATAGGCACTCCAAGATACTTAAATGAGAGTTGCCCTTCCTGAATTCCAGTGGCAAGCAAGATGTCCTCCTTAACTCCCCCAGGAACCCCATTAAAATAAGCATTGGTCTTAGGAGGGCTCATATGTAGACCAGAAGCCCTAGAAAAAGTAGCAAAAGCTCTAAGTATTACCATGATAGAACCCACATCACCTTTACTGAATACGAGCAAGTCATCTGCAAACATCAATTGTGACAATTTGACTTTGCCACACATAGGGTGATATTTGAATCCCATATTTTCTGTAACATAACCCAATATCCTGCTCAAGTACTCCATAGAGATAGTAAACAAGAGAGGAGACAATGGATCCCCTTGCCTTAACCCTTTCTTTCCATTAAAAAAACCAAAAATATCTCCATTCAGAACCAAAGAGTAACTTGCAGTCCTAACACATTCCATTATCAAGGATATAAAATGGGTAGGGAACTCCAAAGAAACCAGCATCTCCTCTAAAAAATCCCAACTGACTGAATCATATGCTTTCATCAGATCAACTTTCATCAGGAATCTAGGGGAGACTGATTTCCTATTATATAACCTGACTATGTCCTGGCATATAAGAATGTTTTCAATAATGCTGCTTCCCTTGATAAAACCACCTTGACCATCACTGATCAACTCAGGCAGCACCCCAGAAAGTCTAGCACACAAAAGCTTAGAAATACATTTGTAAACCACATTGCAACAAGAAATTGGACGAAACTGAGTAACATTATGAGGCATTGCACACTTAGGTATTAGTGAGATGAGGGTATGGTTTAATTGTTTAAGTAATTTACCAGTTTGGAAGAAATCCTTAACAGCAAGACACACATCCTCCCCCACAACATCCCACGCATCTTTGAAAAAGGCACTAGAATAACCATCTGGCCCTGCAGCCTTATGGTTAGGTATAGAAAACATAGCCTTCTTAATTTCATCATTAGTGACAGGTCTCAATAGCAACTGTTTATGATCTTCAGTACACACCTTCCCCATCTTAACCACTCTGTGACTAATATTCAAGACCAGAAACAGAGGTACCCAGCAAGTTAGTATAAAAACTCAAAAAGGCTTTCTGAATTTGCTGAGGATCATCACACTTTACCTCCTGAGTATCCTCAATTTTGATAACCTTATTTCTGATCTGCCTCCCCTTAATAACACTATGAAAGTATTCTGTATTGTCATCACCTTTATCAACCCATATAGCCTTTGATTTTTGCACCAGGAAATCAGAACAGGCAGACTCCAGGAACCGTACACTACTGTTAGCCTCCATGTCTTGAACAATAAGTGCAGCATTAGAAGGATCATTCCTGAGCTTTAATTGAATAAACTCAAGATTCATTTTAGCCCTAGTAGTATTGTTAACAACATCATCAAAATTTTCCTTATTAAGCTTCTTCAGAGGCCATTTTAAGGATTTCAATTTCTTAACCAGCTGAAACATCAAGGTACCATTCCAACTAGTATCCCACACTTGCTTCACACACTCCTTAAAATCCTCAGCTTTACTCCACATGTTATAATACTTAAGGCTTCTCCTTGGTTTAAAAGTGTTACTATGTTCTTGGATCACACAGGGAGTGTGATCAAAAACACCTTCAGTATAGAAATGAGCATAGATAGTATCATTACTCCTAAGCCAAGCATCATTCACCAAAACTCTATCCAATCTACTAAAAACTCTAGAGGAAGGCTCTTGTTTATTAGACCATGTATACAGAGAACCTATGGCAGAACAATCAGTAACCCCACACTCAGCAACACACTGATGAAAATCATCCATTTCCTCATAAGTTGAATTACCTCCTAACCTTTCAGAAGGAACCAAGACAGTATTGAAATCACCACATATAACCCAAGGTCCCTTAGCTTCTTTATGATAAGCACACAGGCTAGACCACAAAGCTTTCCTTTCATTCAAATCATTAAAGGCATACACCATAGTACACTTAAACTGAAAACCAGTGCCTAAATCCTTAACCTCCATGTGAATAGATTGTGCAGTATAGTTTAAGAAATTAACAGAAAACATAGAAGGCTGCCACAGAACCCAAACACGACCCCCTTTGTGATAAGAAGTATTAGTAGAGACACACCAATTAGCACAAAGATTATTACGCACACTATTTAGAGACAAAGGCTTCACCTTTGTCTCAAGGAGACCAAATAACTCAATTTGATGATGGTGTAAGAACCATTTAATAGTATTCTGCTTGGTTGGGCTATTTAGTTCCCTAATGTTCCAAAATTCAAAATTATACATTACCCCAAGAGGGAGGTAATGTACTACCATTTACAGAAACCACACCAATTCCAACAGAAGGAGCAGGAGTGTTAAGGGACTCAAGGAATGTGTCCTTACCAAACTTGATAGAACTATACCCTTTATCCATCAACTCCTGTCTACTGAATCTGATAATTCTCTTTGCAGGGGTTTGAGCAACATGATACTTCCCATTCTTTCCCCAAGTCACCTGGAACTGGTTAGGCTTCTCAATAGGAGTAACTAGTCCTGACTCCTCAGTGGCAGGCATCGGAACAACAGGCTCAACTGGTGGTCGAGCTTTAGGTCTCCACTGCTTAACTACCTCCTTTGGAGCCTTAGGTTTGAGAGCCTGTGGCTGTTTCGTTTTCCTGCAGTTTGCAGAAGCATGACCAACTCCTTTACACGCTATACAAAGGATTGGTTTCCATTCAGAAACAATCTTAATAACAACCACATGACCATCTTCATCTAAGAACTTAATCTTATCAGGGATTGCCTTGCCAAAAGGAACTTCCACCATGACTCGGGCAAATCCAAGTCTAGTCTTATCTTTAGTAGCCGCATCACATTGAATATATTTCCCCAATAAACTTGCAATTCTGGGAAGACACTTCCCCCAAAATTTTAGAGGAAGCTGTTCTAATCTCACCCAAACTGGCACCTCCTTGACATCCTCCTTCACTAAATCAACATCAGGACTCCAAGGACGCACAATAAAAGGTTTATTGTCGAACAAGAAGTGCCCTTGTTACAAGACACAATCTTTGGCAGCACTAGTGGTAAATCTCACCAAAAATACTCCATTCGGAAGAAAAGATACCTTATCAATTGGAAGATGAGCCCAGATTCTCCTGATAAAACCATCTACTACTTCTACTGGCGGATTAGCACCCAATATGAAGCAATATACCGAATTTGTCCAGTACTCAATTTCCTCCTTGACATCCTCTGAGGAGAACCGTAACAGAGCATCAGGTTCCTCCTCAATCACTTCGAGCTGGTTCTTCCCTTTCCTCCTACGCTGAACCACCCACTCCTGTTCATCAGGTTGGAGTGAATCCAGGTCATAAGGTTGAACCCCAACAATCGAATTCACGCTTTTTGTTTTCTGAATATCCTCATCTGACGGACCCCCCAACCACCACCACAGGAGCAGAGGATGCATCAGAGGACGGCACAACATTAGTAGTACCAGATTTAAGACTTTTGGATTTAGAATTAGCAGAGATCAGAGGGGGAAATTGTTCAACATTCGAACAATAAATAGACATGTTTATGAATTTTAGGGTTTAAGATATTTTTAGGGATTTTTTTTTTTTTTTAGGGTTTATGAATTTTAGAGCTTTTTCTCTCTCTATCTCTTCATTTTTTTAGGGTTTCTGAATTTTAGATATTTTAAGATATTTTTACGTCACGCACCTCATTCTCATTTCTTATATTTTCTCTCTCCTCTATAATTTCCCAATTTTCTTACTCAATATCCTCCACTTACTAAATTGTTCATCCAAATCAATTTGTTTGTTTTTGCTCGACGTCTGCTAATCAGGTGGCTTTTTTTAATCTAAATCTAGCCACTATTTTAATGTATCTAATATAGATACACATAATTAGTTATTAGGTACATCAAAAATATTTTCAGATACATCAATATATAAACTAGATACACTAATTTCGATTAGCGCTGACAGTGATGAGACGAGTGTGATAATGGTTGTGGCGATGAGACGATGAAAACAAATGTGTTGAATAATGTAGTAAACTTGAAAATTGAAGAGATGTATATCAAATCGTTGAATAATTTGTATCAATTAATTCAATTTCGTTAATAATTGCGTCGTTATCGTTAATATTCGAAGAAATTTTTGTAGAGTGTTGAGAGATAAGGGAAAGGTAGAGAGAGAAGGAAAAGGTCGTGTAACAAACTAACGGATGCAGTCGTTGTTTTTAATTTTGTTGTTTGTTATATCAAGCGTTGGATTTAGTTTAATCTAATGGTTGTAACTCGTTCTCACCGTTCTCACCGAGTGTTCGTTCTCACCGGATCCTAACTCTCTCTCTCTCTCTCTCTCTCCCTCTCTCTCTCTATATATATATATATATATATAACCCTTGAAAATATTTTAATATTACTATCCTCTTAGTAAAATTAATTGATTTAATTTCTAACTTTTAGTAATTTTAATTGAGTTTTAGAGAGATAAGTTTATTTTCCTTTTCACATCCAAAAGTAAATTGAAGTGGAAAAAGAACAAATGAAAAATAGGGGTGTGTAAGGGGAGGCCGGATAGAGGGAGTATATTGAGGGAGTTGTGGGTTGTGTTTTGTGCCCAATAGAATTAGGCATAGATTAGACAAATAGTGTAATGGGAAGAGCACCCAATGGAATGCATGCATTAGTAATAATTGTGTCTAACAACACACAATCACATTACCATTTACACGGTCCAAATGACCCATTTACGGGTCCATTTTGGTGTTATATTTGTCGCACAAATACGTGTAATTTCTATTTAAACATCGTTTTATGTTTAAATGCTTCCCGATTAATTTTGTCTAAAACACTCCGTAAATATACGTGTACAGCTACATATATATTTTACGTACCAATACTAATCACATTAGTCAATTAGTACTAATTTAACAATTAACCGTTTAATCATTAATTCCCGTCTCAATTAATTTATTATTCAATTATCGCATAATTAAATAATAACTGCCGCGCCTCGAGTTCACAACTCGTTATCTCTCTAAATTTAAATTAATCAACTAACTCCTAGTTAATTTATCAAGGAACTAATTAAACTGTATCTCATACAATTAATTAGCTTTCGTTTCGGGGTTCGTTCCTTTAGGTGTGACCTCAAGGGATCAACTGATTACTACCGTCAAACGACAGAAACGTCAAACTCTAGTCAGCCAATCGTTACCGATAAATGTTGATTAGTTGACTATATAATGTATCATCCCTTATGTATTCTTATTATGAGATTTAAATATGTGATCGCACTATTGTTGAGGAGACATACTCCAACAATCTCCCACTTGTCCGAGACAAGTGTGCGTCATCAATTCTCTTGTCCCATTACATCTCCCACTCAATGCAAGGTATCTTGCATGTGATCATATCTAGTGTGGTTTCCTCGATCTGGAGAGTAACTGTTTGACCGGAATTATCTACCGTAGATACCTTCCGAGCGTGGCCACGCATTTTCAGTTCACTACTCCTCGAGTGGCCCTGAGATTTAGATAACCCTGACAAGGGGGTGGACAATTCCTATCACACTGTTCCCTTTGTTCAGCCACAGTTCGTGATGACCCAAAAGATGCCCATTTGCACTCCATATTTGGAAGTCGTAGAGCAAAAATCAAAGCCAATCAGAAATTGTGCCGACTTGGGTGAACAGTCTCTAGTCAAAGAATCAACTAAAAAAGAATACTATAGTAGCTCTCGCCACGACCAGGCTATATAAAAATTACAAGAACTCTATAAGCGGTCACTGCCCGACAGAGTGTCCCATACAGTCTGCCTATGTGATTGACTAGTCATCCCTTATGACTCTGTGGCACTTGAACTTGCCATCAATCGACTCACATTCTAGTCACTAGGAGACGTCACCTCATATAAGTGACTAGGGGCCAATACTATGTTAATCCAGTTCACTTTAATAGGGTTCAACGTTGTCTTTACAACCTATTTGGATATAAAAAAGTAAAAGAGTTTAGAATGAAACTCAAACGATGAATGTATTATCACATATGTAAAATTAATACAATATCAATTACTACATAATCTATAATCCATAATTAATTTTGTATATAATGGTACATCTCAATTCAATTGAAATGGCATGACTTATCATGTTAAGCCTATGAGATGGCCTTGGTTAACAAGTTTTAGCAACATCTTGCACCTTACTTAACCTCATTATATACTATTTCCCTTCCAACGTCAAACTCTAGTGAGTTAATCGTTACCGATAAATGCTGATCAGTTGACAATATAATTTCCGTTGTATATTTCTTATTGTTCAACTGCCTAGAACGTTTTTCGCAGATTTACTCCTCAAATAATCATAGCCAAGATGGTTCTCCAACCATCCTTATGTGTTTAGAATATGGTTTTTGTGTAACTCATTGCACATAAATCCAACAATTATTTCCAAACATTTAGCTTCATATCTTTAGTCCTTCTTGAGTACTAACGGATGAACTATATGGTTATATAGTGACTTTCACAAAGATTCGATTTTAATTTCTCGTCATACTCTAAGTATACGAAGTATAAGAATAGTGATACATCTTACCATAATGAATTAATCCAGCAACGAAAGCAAATGGATTCAATTTCTACATGTTCAATACTTTTGAACTTGTTAAGATTCTTATTAAAATAAGCATATTAACTTTACGATAATATCCATCGAACTAGATATCTTAGAGATGTATTATTCTTCTCCTAAGTCTTGCATCACTCATAGTGATCAATATGTTATTAACATATAAGACTAATGAAACCACCCTACTCCCACTAAACTTCATGTATAAACAAAATTACTCGACAATTCGAGAAAGATTTATCACATGACTAAAACATATCATTCAACTCCTTGACGTCTAGTTAAGATTTCTTCTTAAGTTTGCATCCTACCTCAGGATGGTTGCGATTTACGAAACTCATGCAAGATGATTTTAAAATCCAACAGTCAAATAATATTATGAAATCCGAATAACCACCAATCAACCAAGTTATGGAAACATCTTAATGTTTATGTTCAGTTCGGACTTGTGTGGAGTTGAAACTAGATAAAGCATCTTAATAAGTTACAGGTTTGCCTTTTTCCAAAAAATAACATGACTCCTATCCACTTAGGATATTCTAAATATTTTACTGATTTTGACCAATAAGGAATATTTTCCTACGTCTTATGTTTAGTTTGTGGCTCTTTACCATTTTCTCCCACTCTGTCTTTAAGAAATAATCCTCTTTTCTTAATAGACAGCATCACGAGCCACAAACCCTTTGTTCTCTTGATCATGTAGGAAAAATGAGCACATTTTTACTATCTAAACAAGCTACAATTTAGGTACCATGCCTAACCATATCTCATATGAAATGTAGATGATTGCTTTAACTATATTTTTTTTAGTGGAAAATATAAATGTCAGACAAATTTTTTAACAGAAACTACCTCCAACTTTATTGTAAAGATTCAATCATATTATATAGGATTCTTTGTTACTTTCTAACACACTCTATCTAATATTATGTGCTTATGAAAGTGAACTTGTGATACCATATCACACTTGTTTTAGTGTAAATCAAAGTTATTACTTTATTGTTCCCTATCTTAACAAAGTACTAATACTTTGGTTTTATAATCTCTAGGTTTTAATACTTTTAAACTTCATTGAACTTATTCAAAGAATTTCTCTTCTGAGATGAAGAATTAATAACCTTTTATGATTGAAATTGTATTCGACCATACACTTCAAAGTGTAAATAGGGCGAATATCTTGCTCTATTCGTAATCTTTTTCAAGAAGAAGATCATGAATTATCTTGCTTTGAATACAAGATTCGCACACACCAAGAGTTTCCTAATGAAATGGTTTGGAACACTAGTTAACAATAGTTTCTAAATGCGATTTTCAATCGAGATTTGAGAAATGATAGGGGTCACCAATTCGAGTCTTTTATATATATATATATATATATATATTGATGGGGCATATTCTGCACCCGCTGACCAAGTCAACATATTGAACGAGGTCAAAGATATCCACAGCAATTCAATGACTTAGACATCCCAGCCGATGCATCCCTTCGGCCTGCCAGCCTGGGTATCGGCATGGCAACCTACCAGCCGGGGCACATACCCGCGTACTCATATCCAAGAACCCTCGGCATGGAGTCAACCAGGCTCGCCGGCCTGCCATAGGTCCCTCGGCCGAGGGTAGATCAATCTTTCCCCCGCTACGCCACTTGGCCCACTTGGCCACTACGTGACAAAAGGTGAAAGTCTATAAATACTCCTCAATCCTCATTGAGGAAGGGATCCAGAATCTAACCTAAGAACCACTTAAATTGGTATTATCTCTCTCATCTCTCTACAAATACACGTCATCAAGCTACATACTACTTAATCACAGTAAATTCACTGACTTGAGCGTCGGAGTGAGTACGCTTGGCACAAAGCCAAGCCCTCAGTTTGCTCATTGTTGCAGGAGAGGCCGAGGAGAGCAGTCAAGGCTAGAAGAGGCATTATTCGACAAAGCTAGCGTGGTAAGCAAACCTGCTTCGGAATTCATACCCGGAACAATTGGCGCCGTCTGTGGGGAGCAAGATACTAGAAGCTAGTCATTCCCAAAAAAAAAAAAGAGAAAACCCACCCAAAAAAGCTACGAAGATGTCAAAAGAACAAGAGGTGTTCAGAATCAAGAGCCCCTCCACCTGGGTGATACCGTCCACATTGAGGTTGTGCAGCCCTCCACCAGCCGGGTAATTCAACCGGAGTTCGGGATGCCAATAATGCCAGATACGCCGCTGCCCGCCGACCAGGTCACCGTCATGGGGCGTGTGGTCGATGCAGCAAAGCTGAAGCAGCTTCTGGACCTGATTGTCAGCGCGCCGGCTCACACTGTCACACCGATAAGAGCGGCGGAAACCGTCCAGGAAGCTAGGGCCCAAAAGGTGACTCCGAGAAACCTAAACGAAGCACTAAGAGAGGCTGAACCTGCCAAGACGCCGGGAGAGCCCAGAGTGTCAGTGGTAGAACTAAGCCCTTCCCGCACTCGCGGAAGGACGATGTCGCCGCGACACCCACGAGGCATGCCCCAGACGAGCGAAAGGAGTTCGACTCACCAGAGTCGAAGAAGGAGTCCGACTCACCAGAGTCGGAGAAGAAGCCCTTCCCGCCACGGGGAGAGGGGTCGGACTAGGGATGCGAGGAGCCGATCGCCGCGTGTCATTAGACACGTGGTCAGACAGCCCCTCAGTGCCTACGTCCTAGAGACCCCGGTGCCGCCAAAGCTAAAGCTACCGTCCATATCATACAAAGGAGAGGGCGACCCAACCGATCATGCCGAGGCTTTCGAGTCTCACATGTCGGTGTGGGAGCAACCTGACGAGGTCTGGTGCCGAGTTTTCCCAACGACCTTGGTTGGAATGGCACAAAGCTGGTACAAGGGACTGCCCGATGGGTCGGTATACTCCTATTCCGACCTAAGAGACGCGTTTTTGGCCCAGTACTCTACCAATAAAAGGAGAGCCGTTGAGACATCGGATCTCCTGACCATCAGGCAGGAGGGAGGCGAGTCACTCCGAAGCTATGTGAAGAGGTTCGATGCCAGGGTCCAGCAGATTAGGGAGCTGAACAGCGAACTAGCGGCCTTCGACCGATGAAAGGCCTCCCGGGGACTTGAAAACGAGCTCATCAAGTGCGGTGGCCCGAGCCTTGAGTCCGCCAGAAATTGGCCGACCAGGCCATTAAGGTCGAAGACTATCACAAAATATGGGTAGGCCACGGCGAGGCCGGCACTCGAAAAGAAAGAGCCACGGGAAGACAAGCCGGATGAAGGGCGCCGTGACAATAATAGGTCGCGGACCGACAGCCCGCCGGAAGCGAGAACCAGCGGACGGGGAGTTCAGTCCGTACTACCATAAGAAGTACAAAGATCACACCCCCCCTGGTCGTATCGGCCGCCGAGGTCTTCTCCCCGAGCGTAAACGAGGGCGAAGTGGGAAAGGCCCCCAAACCTAGGGGGGACGGTGACACGAGCCCGTCTTGTGAGTACCACGGCCACACCGCCACTTAACCAACGATCGCTAGGCATTTGAAGAATGCCATTGAAGAGCCGATCGAGAAAAGGGAGCCTCGGCAAGTATATTGCCGGAGGCCAAAAGACTAACACCGGTGGCTCAGATAAAAAATCCGTCTTTCAACGGATAGGAACAATTCATGTTGTCATCGGGGGAAACGAGAACGGCGGATCCGCTCACGGGCACAAAAGGCACCGAACGAATCGTATCGGGCCGTCAACTTCGTGCCCACTACAGCGCCCGCGCTTCCAACATCCCGAACATAACTATTGGGAAGAAGGACTACGAAGGAGTCATCGCCCCACATAGCGACCCACTCGTAGTCCACTTAGACATAGCTAACCACCTGGTCATGAGATGCCTGATTGACACGGGTGCTTACACGAACATCATGTTCGGGAGTGCTTTACGGGGCTCGGCACGAAAATTGCGGACCTTAGCCCATGCACCAACCCATTATACACGACTTCTCCGGCAGGCTTGGTCCCCCGGGGTCTATCAAGTTACCGGTGATGTTCGGCCGGTCCGACACGGCCAAGAATGTGATGTCCGAGTTCGTGGTCATCGACGGCTCATCCGCATACAACGTTCTCATTGGTCGTGTCACCCCCGAGTGAGGTCGATGCCGTAATGTCCATCCGGCCCCGACACTGATGTATGTCTCGGACCGCGGGGAGGTTCATAAACTCGTCTCAAAGAACGAAAAAGACGAGGTGGTCAACGTCCAAATATCGGCCAGAGGATGCAACATGCAATCCTTCAAAGTGGCAAAGAAAGAGGAAAAAGGGAAGAACCCATCCTTAAGACAGGAGGACGAACCGATGAGCACCAACCACGTCGCCATGGTCGAAGGGGCTGAGACCGAGCAAATTCAGGGCCGATCTCCTAGACCTGCTGAGAAGGAACAAAGATGTCTTTGCGTACTCGGCCGCCGAGATGCCAGGTGTAAGCCGGGAGGTCATCGTCCACAAGCTGAACGTACTCCCGCCGCTCGCCTGTGAAGCGAGCGTAGGGTGAGAAACTCCTCGGCCGAGAAGGAAGATGCCATCAAGGCCGAGGTCGATAAGTTGTTAGATGCGGGCTTTATCATCCCTTGTACATACCCTGAATGGCTAGCTAATGTTGTAATGGTTAAAAAGTCATCAGGGGGTGGAGGATGTGTGTTGATTTTACGCAACTTAATAAAGCATGCCCGAAAGATTGCTACCCCTTGCCTCGGATAGATAGCTTAATAGACGCAACGGCAGGCTACACAATCTGAGCTCGCTCGACGCCTTTTCAGGATACCATCGGTATTCATGGCGAGAGGAAGACATGCCTAAATGCGCATTCATCACCATACACGGCACCTACATGTACAAGATGATGCCGTTTGGTTTGAAAAACGCCGGCGCGACTTACACAAGACTGGTGGACAAAGTGTTCCAAAATAAAAAAGGGCGAAACATTGAGGCTTACGTCGACGATGCTATTGTCAAGAGCAAGTCCGACGGCGAGCACCTAGCCGATTTACACGAGACATTTTGTTCACTAAGGAAATACAAGATGAAGCTTAACCCTACAAAGTGCAACTTCGGTGTCGGCCAAGCAAATTCCTCGGCGTGCTTGTCAGCGCCAGGGGAATTGATGCCAATCCAGAGAAAGTGCGAGCAATTCTAGACCTGCCGGAGCCGAGGAATCGCAAAGAGGTCATGATACTGACCGGGAGGATGGCGGCCCTTGCCCGATTTATCTCTCGGTCAGCCGACAAGAGCACCCCATTCTTCAAAGTGCTAAAGGGGAATAAGGACTTCTGCTGGGGGGAGGAACAGAGCACGGCTTTCAAACAACTGAAGGCCCATCTGCAAACTCTCCCGACCCTGTCCAGACCGACGCTGGGGGAAACACTATATCTATATCTAGCAGTAACCTCGGCCACGGTCAGTGCCGTAATCGTCAGAGAAGAAAACAAGCAGCAGCACCCAATCTACTTTATCAGCCATACACTGTTGCCTGCCGAGAGAAACTACCCGCTGATTGAAAAAGCAGCCTTTGCCGTGGTTGTTGCCGCAAGGAAGTTGAAACCCTACTTTGACGCGCATCCCATGACGGTCTTAACCGACCAGCCGTTGGAAAAAGCATTGGAAAAATTCGAACGATCGGCAGACTTATCAAATGGGCGAGAGAGCTATCCGGCTTCGGCATTCAATACAAACCGAGGCCTTCGATAAAGGGGCAAAGCGCCGCGGACTTCTTGGCCGAATGCACGTATCGGGAAGAATCGTGTCCCGCACGTGGGAGGTATATACCGATGGATCCTCCACAACGAACGGCTCGGGAGCCGGCATCCTTATCATCGGCCCAAACGGGACGAATTTGAGTACGCTTTGAAGTTTACCTTCTCGACCTCAAACAACGAATCCGAATATGAGGCAGTGATAACCGGAGTTGAGTTAGCCGAGCCGCCGGGCGTAACACATCATTTTGAAAATGACTCTCTCTTGGTGACTAACCAATACGAAGGAGAGTACTGGCTCGGGACGATGGGATGGTAAGATACCCGGAAAAGGTAAAAGCCGAGACCTCAAAATTGAAGTCATTCAAAATGCGACACATCCCAGTGTCCGAGAACAACCGGGCCGACGCTCTCTCAAAGCTGGCCAGTTCAACCATAAAGAATATCAGCCGAACCGTGCTGGTGGACATCAGGAACGCTAAAAGCATTGACGAAACCATCGGCATGGTGTGCAACGTGGAAACCGAGACGACATGGATGACTCCGATAAAGGGGTATAAACTGTCAAATGAATTACCAGGGGACCGCAACCTCTCACAAAAGATAAAGAGGATCGCAGCAAGGTACTTGGTGTTTGAAGGAGAGTTATATAGGAGGTCCGCGACAAGGCCACTCCTAAAATGTGTCGGTCCAGCCGATGCAGAGCTAATCTTGTGAGAAATACACGAAGGCATCGTGGACATCACATGGGGGCAAGAACACTAGCCCACAAAGCTCTCCGAGCCGGCTACTACTGGCCCACCATGCTTGAAGATTCCGAAACAAAACCGAGAAAATGCAACAATCGTCGGATGCACGCTCCGGTGATACACGCACCTTCCCGAGACCGCAACAGTGCTTAATCCCCTTCCCTTTGCACAGTGGGGAATGGATCTACTAGGGCCATTTCCAACGGCATCCGGAGGAAGAAAGTTCCTAATCGTCGCCGTCGACTACTTCACCAAATGGGTTGAGGCCGTGTGCGCGCGTGCTGCAAAACTGCGGCGGCCGTAAGAAAGGTGATCTGGGAAAATGTCATAACTCGTTTTGGGTTACCCCAAGTCATGGTGTTCGACCATGGCCGAGAATTTTGGAGTGACACAATAATGAGCTGGTTGGAAGAACTCGGCATCAAATTTGCATACTCCTCCGTCTCCGCCACCCCCAGAGCAACGGACAGGCGGAGGCAGCCAATAAAACGATCCTCAACGGCTTGAAGAAGACAGTTGAAGACCTCAAGGGAAGATGGGCCGATGAGCTACCCGGCGTTCTATGGTCCCTCCGGACCACGGAGAAAGAAGCAACGGGGTACAGTCCTTTTCACCTAGTCTACGGGTCCGGCGATCCCGCGATTGAAGCAACGGTGCCAACATTCGTAACGGCCACTTTTAACCGGATGAAAACGAGGAAGGCCTAAGAACCTCCCTGGACCTGGTCGAAGAAAGCCGAGATACGGCACGCCTCAACTTAGCAAAGATATCGAGCCGAATGAAAAGGGCCTACAACCGAAGAGTCCACAAAAGGGACTTAAAAGTAGGAGATCTGGTCCTAAGGAAGTCATTTTGCCACCAACAAAGGAAACATCCATGGCAAGTTGACGGCCAATCGGGAGGGTCCCTACAAGGTAGTTGAAGAAATGAGGCCGGGTACATACCGGCTGACGGACATGGGAGATGTACCTTTGATGAGCCATTGGAACACCGACAATCTCAGAAAATACTTTGTATAACAGCGGAGTTGCCCAAAACAATTGTTGGCACCCCAATGCATATTCATATCTAATGAGGAGTCATCCAAGTGTTTCATCAAAGTGTTAATCCACCCCAATCAGAAGGCATACTAACATATGTACACAGCAGACAGAGCCAAAACCTCGTCTCATCCCGGCCTTTAACGGGAGTGACGGGGGGACGAGCCGATATGCTAACATATGTTCAACGGCGGTCAAAACGTAAACTCCGTTGCCCGTGAATGGCCTGGGGAAGAGACGAGTGAAACGCGATCGCCTCGGCAAATTAAGACCGAGCTTAAAGACGTTAAACACCGTTGAGATACGCATTCTAACCGCCGCCTCGGCCATAGCCGAAGGTAAAAACGAAAAGCGCTCAATTAATTAACGCAATCGCGCCTCGGCAAATTAAGACCGAGCTTAAAGACGTTAAACACAGTTGAGATACGCATCCTAAACTGCCTCGGCTAAAGCCGAAGGTAGAAATGAAAAAGCGCTCAATTAATTAACGCAAGAAGACAAGTGAAGGAATAAATCAAAGGCCTCGGCCAAGCCAGAGGCAAGACAAGCGAGTTCTCATTAAAGAAAAAGATAACAAAATTACAAGAAGGAGAAATACAGACGACGGCCGTCCCCTTTGGGATAAGCCAAGACTCTACCTACCAAGGTTTCACAAAATACAAGGAAAAGTAAAGCAAAAGGTTACGGACTGGTTCTTTGAAGCGCCAAAAGGATGGCAGGGAGAAAAGGCTTAATAATTGGCCCCCGAATAGCTGAAGCTATCCGAGACGCCGGTGAGCTCGGTGACGACCGCCCGTCTCCCTATGCTCGTTCTTCGCTTGCCCTTACCGCCATCGCCAGCGTTACCCTCGGTGAGCGACTTAGATGCGCTACGGGCAGCCTTAGCATCCTCAGCTTTCTTAGCAGCCTTAGCATCCTCAGCTGCCTTCAGTCTAGCAGACTCCCCCCGGGCGGCCCCGTTTTCTCCTGCAAGGGCCGCCTTTGCAGCGGTCGCCTCCTCCTCCTTCTTGGCCCTCGCATCCTCGGCAGCCTTATCCGCCGCAGCCTTCTCCTTAGCCTCGAGCCTATCGTCGAACAGCTCGTCAAATTTTGTCCATAGAAAGGAGCCATCCGGATAGACCTCATCTACCCACCTCCCGAAAGCTTCTTCTTGGTCGGGTCCCTATACCGAGCACACATGCGTGGAAGAAGCGTGTTTTGAAGTGTCTCAATATCCTTCTCCCTTTGGGCAAGGATAGCACTAGTCTCTCCTATGCGACTCGCTTGGAGCCGATACGCCCTTTTCGACTCCTCCCTTTGGGCGACAACAACGTCGTAGCCGCCCTTGTACCTGTCCCGTTCCTCCTTCAGCTTGGCGGCGGCAGAATCAGCAGCCTCTACCTTGGCCTTCTCGGCCGACAGCAGCTTCTCAATTTCCTCGACTCGCGCTTGTGCGGCAAGGAGGTCATGCTTAGCCTTTCCGGCCACCCCCTTTGCGGCAACAACATCGAGCCTCAGCTGCTCTATCAACGGTCCCGTATCGGCCAAGGCCTTTTCTTGCTCCCTAATACGAGAGCCGACCAGATCGGACCAAATCCCAACCTTCTTGCTCGCCTTTGTACCCTCCGCTATGAGCGGTCGTTGGATATCGACGCGAGTACGGAGTCGGCATTTTTTCCCGCCGTCTGCATAGGCCTCTTCTCAACTCGCCGCTCGAATCGGGACAGATCGCGCGGTTGATCTACAAAAATTCAACCAAAGAGTCCACGTCAACGTTCATGGACATACCAGAGAGCCGGTCATCGGGTATATCTAATGAGCCGGCTAAACCGAGCCGCAAGTTAGACCCGTACATCGGAGGGCTTGCTCTTCTTGGCCGATTGATCCGTTTCCTACCGGCATTAACATGAGCGACGGAAGCGAAGCATCGGTGTCATGGGTAGATCTTTTCCTCTTACGCCTAAGCGGAGATCCTCAAAGATCGGAATCCTCGCCATCGACAATGTCAACGACCTCCACCTCTGGTGGAGGCGGAATAGAGGTTGACACCGTCGCCGCCGTAGACTTGGCTTTTTCGGACCGGCGAGGAATGGCAAGACTACCTTGGCCTGGGCCGCCGTATCGTCCAAGCCCTTCAGAGGTCAAGAGGCGACGGACGGCGGTCATGCACATCGACCTTCGGATTCTTCTCCTTAACGTTTCCGTCTTTGTCCAGCCCCATCTTCTCGAGGAGTAACTCAGACAGTTCGGGACCAAAGTGCTCTGTAAAAGAAACAAAGCAAAACTTAGACAAAGGGACATGTCAAGAAACAAACAACGAAAAACATTAAAGCAGAAATGGGCCTCACACCGACCCCACTCACCCTGTGCTAGGGCCGGTATGAGGCCGACGTGGCAAAGCGGCTCATCCATCTGGATGACTTGCGTCGGGGGCAACCAAACCTTCGGCGCCCCATCATCATCGACCTCGAAAAGCTTCAGTGCCTGCTTCTCGTCCTCATTAAGATAGACATTCCCGGCGTCCATCTTATTCTTGCCCTTGGGGATCATCTTCTCACGCTCCCCTTTGCTCTCGCACCGCAAGTTAACATGGTGCTCAAAAGACCGAGGCAACGGATAATCATCTGGGACCTCGACATACACCCACCGTTCCTTCCAGCCCTTGCAAGAGGTGAGCTTAGGCACGGTGAGATAGCCCGCTCGATCCGGACGCTATACCACCCCCGCCACCTTGAACATTCATTCGAAGAAAATGAATTCGGCGGAATAAGTTTACCGTTGGGATCACCCCCCAAGCGACACACCACACAAGCCGACTATAGTCCTAACGGCCAAAGGGGGTGAAGCGCGCCGCCGCAACGTTCATCGCCTGAATTATGGAAGAGACGTACATATTGAGAGGAAACCGGAGACCATACTCCAGGTGCCTCATATATACGCCGATGTGACCCGGGGGAGGGCAACAGACGGCCTGACCCTCCCCAGGGATGACAATGTTGTACCCCTTGCCAAAAAAAGTGCTCTTGAAAAATTCGGAGCCAGAGCAGCGGACCAACTTATCAATAAAACCACGATCGGCGCCGGTAGTACAGGCATCGTAATGATGCAAGACTGTCGCCCTCTCCGTCCCGGAAGGATTCCTTTCCTCATCATCATCACCGTCATCCACATCGTCATCATCCTCCCACTCCTCCAGAACTCTGCGGTCAACTTCCGGGGAAGGAGACCTAGGGCCCCTCGACCTTAACGGAATTGCGGCTACCACCTCCTCCTCATCAAGACGCGACGGGGAACCCCCCGGCGCACGAGTACTGGGACCGGCATCAGTAGAAGACATGGTTCACAACAATTACTTAAACAAAACAAAAAGTTGAAAAGGTTTTTCGGTTTACCTTGAAGAAAAGTGCTACGCCGACGTAAAAATTCAGAAGATCGGAAGAGAGGGAAAGACTTGGAATTTTGGAAAGAAGAAAATTTTTAGAATGAATGAAATTGCTAACCAATTTCACTTCAAAAGTCTGGTATTTATAGGCAAAAGCCCATAAAGGAGGACCAATCAAAACGCAGCCCATAAAGCGTCAGCCAATCAACGAAGAGACACATGTCAGGCATGCGTACACGGAATGTCAATCGACGCAACAGTTGAATGTCAATCAATGCAACAGTAACCAAGCGTCTTCAACACGCCCCTTTATATCCCTTTGACTATTCATCTTCCTCAGCAAAATCCTAAAGTATCTGTTCTCCGCCGGCAGTATGACTAACCAAGCTAGGTAGCACCGGCCGGGGGCAATCAAAAGTACACCGGCACTCTCAACCTTGAGTCCGCCGGCCAGTAACATCTTTTCTTCCACATTTGATGTCCATTACCCATCCATGTGGAGGGGGGATATGGTACGGCCCGCACAGAAGTAAGCCGAGGGAGAAGAAGCCGGGGCAGAAAATTTTCACTTGCGCAGAATATACGCTCAACATACATCGGAGCCCATACCACGGCATAGACTACGCTGGGGGCAAATTGATGGGGCATATTCTGCACCCGCTGACCAAGTCAACATATTGAACGAGGTCAAAGATATCCACAGCAATTCAATGACTTAGACATCCCAGCCGATGCATCCCTTCGGCCTGCCAGCCTGGGTATCGGCATGGCAACCTACCAGCCGGGGCACATACCCGCGTACTCATATCCAAGAACCCTCGGCATGGAGTCAACCAGGCTCGCCGGCCTGCCATAGGTCCCTCGGCCGAGGGTAGATCAGTCTTTCCACCTGCTACGCCACTTGGCCCACTTGGCCACTACGTGACAAAAGGTGAAAGTCTATAAATACTCCTCAATCCTCATTGAGGAAGGGATCCAGAATCTAACCTAAGAACCACTTAAATTGGTATTATCTCTCTCATCTCTCTACAAATACACGTCATCAAGCTACATACTACTTAATCACAGTAAATTCACTGACTTGAGCGTCGGAGTGAGTACGCTTGGCACAAAGCCAAGCCCTCAGTTTGCTCATTGTTGCAGGAGAGGCCGAGGAGAGCAGTCAAGGCTAGAAGAGGCATTATTCGACAAAGCTAGCGTGGTAAGCAAACCTGCTTCGGAATTCATACCGGAAATATATATATATATATATATATATATATATATATATATATATATATATATATATATATAACATTTATTTTTAGTTTGAATTAGAATATAATTACCTTGATTTGTATGGTCTAACCATAAACCTAATCGTGGTATATAAGGGCACAACGCCTGTTTTAATTTTTCAATAGTTAAACCCTTTGCGTTTTATACAAAACTTGAATTATATTCTTATTTAGAGTTAGTGTACATCATAACAATTTTTTGAGGTACATTTCTAAATACAAAACTAAAATGAGTACACTATAACATTTATATGTTCATGGATGAAATGACAACTTCCTTAGTTCCATTCATGTAAATTTCAGAATTTATTCTTGCTAGTCGTCACACGATAATGCCAAATATTATGATGAAATCCACAAATTTGTATCAAATACTCATGATGTGGTAATTAGCAAGAATGCAATGTCAATATCATAGATATTCTGCAGCATGAGCTGGATCAGGGGCTCCCAATCCTGACCAAGCCACAGACCAGGTCCAGACAACACCCATTGATCCACCCCCAACACAGCTTGCTAAGAGGTTCACCAGGTCAAGTTTTCAGCTGCCAATATGGCCAGCTGGAGAAGGCCTCAACTAAGTCCATCCAGAGTCTCAAAACATCCAAGATCAGCCAAGGAAATGCAAGGGAAAGATAGCACAAAAAACAAGCAAGGAAACAGTCTTGGAAAGACTGTTGCTGAGAAGAGTTGATAAAGCATAAAGCAAACTTTTCATTTTTGGTGAGGCAATTATGGGACTATCTTGGAAAGACCACTTCTCCTTTTCTCCTCAAAAGCCTGCCTTGGGAAGGATACAAAAACCTTGATTTTGCTAATAACCAATGCAACAGTAACCTGTGCACAAAGAGACAACTGACAGGGACAGCTTCCCATGCTTTATTTTCAGTCTGTTTTTACCCATTATTGTTTATTTTCACCTAGTAACTTTAGTTTCCAGCTTGTAATATTGTAACACCCCCATTTATTCAGGAGCCTTTAGCTAGACGTTCCCAAATAAATAGAACTGTTACCATCTCGATTTCCCGAGGTAGTGAATAACAAAGTCCAACTCACCAAAGTACTTTAAATAAAACTTTAATGATTACATGTTTATTACAAATTAACCAATTAAAACTTAAAATAAAATAATTACAACTCGCAGCGGAAATAAATAAAGTGATATAATTGTCCTATGTGATCTAGACTTCAACTATGGTCCAAGTCGAGCTCTCATCCCAATACTCCCGAGTCAGCTAATCTTTAGTACCTGTCAAATCTGCTCCCCATTAAGGTTCACCACAGGTCTTCACGAATACACTGTCAACCACGAGGTTGATTAGGAATAGCCAAACAACCACAATAAAAGGATACAAGAACAATATTAAATGCAAATACAAATGCAATGCATGCTCATGATCAATCCTCCGACGCTCCCGTTCATCCCGCCAATCCCTGGCCGGGGTAGTCTCATCATCCCAACCGAAGTTGAGGTAGTCTCATCATCCCAGAAACAAGTCTTGCAGAACCTATCCTGAGGTATCCAATGCAAGTGCTCATGATATGAAAATGCAAACAACTGAGCAACACAACTTCTTACCATCTCAGACACGAAGTTGAGGAATCCAATAATTAGTATAATCATCTCAGTTACGAGCTGAGGTAGTCAATAATCAAATCATCTCAGTCACGAGTTGAGGTAGTCATTAAACAATTTATCTCAACGCAACACAACCAATCAACAATCATATATCATCCATCACTATTCCAAATAATTCAACCAGTAAAATCAAATAATACCATTCAAGTAAACATTAAAGTGATTGAGTAGCTATCCTACCTGGCAAGCAACTCTAAATAAGCAGCTCAATGTTCCAAATAATTTAAAGCGATCCGAATAATAAAGCAGACGAATACCGATTATACTTCCTTCACAACTCCGTCACCTAACATATTAATAAGAATAGTAATTACTTAATTATTTATTATTGAACTCAGTATATTAATTTACTCAATTTAATTATTTATTATATTCAAAACCCGATTAACTTGTAAACCCGAGTCACCCAAATTTCCCAAATAAAACTTGTCATAACAGCACCTAACACCACCCATATACACGGTTTTAGAAACCGTGTCCAACACACCCCACAAACCCGTGTTTCAACCCGCCTAACCAACACCAACACCTCATCCTCCAGTCCCCACCACGAGTCACTAACACACGTTGCCAAACCACGGTCCAAACACTACTAACACCACCTCACACGACTGCCACAACCACGCCCTAATCACACGACACCAATAGCAACTTTCTTCCGAAAACCCGACATCAACAACACCCAACCCCGTGTAAAGAACCCCTCGCCAACACCTCTACCGCCACCACCGATGACACCACTATCCCACAGTGACCCCAGGGTTGGTCCCCTTTCCCAGGTACTGTTGCAAGCATCGCCAAGGAACTCGTCTTAAGATAGCCATGCACGCACGAACCAGTCCCCTGCTTTTCCCCTGTTTTTCGCGAATTCCGACCAACCACAGCAAGAAACACCACCCACGGCCTCCCTAGACCACCCAAATTGATCGACTAACCACCCAGGTCACAACCCCACCTTACTCAGGTCAAGTCGAGTCCAATTAAGGGTTCAATTCCCGACTACAAGCAACACGACACCACCTCGACACCACCTGTAAAACCGACGACCACAACCTACTGCCACCCTGACCTTCGTCAATAACACCACCAACATGGTCTCTAACGTCCACCCAAAACCTACTAAGAACCTGGTTGGGTTGAGACAGTCAAGGGTTCGGGTTTTGGGTCTCTTATTTCGGTCCGTGCATAAACAACAATAATGCGTTATGAAATCTTAATTTAATTTGGGTCAATTGTAAGTCAACGTGGTCAAGGTCAACGGTCAAGGTCAGTCTAGGTCGGGTCCATAGTCAAGGTCGGGTCTTGAGTCGAGTCAACATATTATTTTAATAATTTAATAATAAGAAAGAGTATATGAGACAGTTACCTTTAAGACGGTTGTAAGATAGATATAAAGCTCCCTTTTTCTTCTTATTTCTCTCGCTCACTTTTAATTGTGATTTATGTGAATATAAGTGATAAAAGAATAGCCATAGGGTCTTATTTATACTAATAGGTAGGTGGAGGAACTTTCCTTATCTTATTAGGTAATATTATTATTATTATTATTATCTCATATTAATACCGTATTCATACCATATAAAATACTTGTTACCTTATTTATCATATAATAATACCGTCACCATATATATTTATACTAGTATGCGTCATATGTATACATCTTCCATCATACGTTATTATGTACTATTCAATTATTATTTCCCGTCTCATAATTATACGTCTCAATAATTAATTAATAACTAAAATATAAAATATCCATTTACATAAATCACATTTTAATAAAATTATATTGACCAAACCTTTGACCATCTTCTAAAATACGGGGTATTACAGTCTTCCCTCCTTAAAAAGAACTTCATCCCGAAGTTCACTCAAAATACTACACAAGCCCCAACCATTATTAGGCATCACTCAGCGCATCCACCATTTCATTATTATCAACTATATCAACTTATATATCACAAAATAGCTCAAAATACGAAGTATCACATTCTACCCCTCTAAAAATAAACTTCGTCCCGAAGTTTCATATCAAATACCATCCCAAATGCCAATTGTCGCCATGGTGCACAATGAAAATCAACAACAACATCAATCTCCAAAGGTCACTTATACTTCAACCCATTATTCAATCTATCTATCATTCTCCTCACCCCCATTATAATTTCCCCAGTTTATTTCACATTGTCCAGCTTACACAATATCTTATTACTATAGACAATACTTCACCATAAAAATTTACAATTATCAATCACCAAAATTCTCCCATAACTCCTTCACCACACAGCATACTCAACCTCCATCATTACCGTAATAATATCACGACTTAATCAACCAAAAATACCTTAATACTTTGTTATGTAGGCCATCTTATCAACCATTCAAATAACAAACTCATTTATTATTAACTCACTTCCTTATAAAATGTATTAACTGAATTCCATCCAAGACTTCAAACAATTCACTATCTAACTCACTGCAGTAATATCACATTGCGTCACATTCCATGAGTGTATTACCATTTTTTTCCAACAAGTGTCACCTACATCACGATTTACATAACAAGTCCTAACTTCTCGCAACTCTCCATACTAACTCCGTAGCTTCCCTCATAATATCTTCTTAGCGATCAAAACTCATATCAAAGTACTACCCAAATCTCATCCACCTCCATCAAGCTTAGTCAATCAACAATACTAATCCTTGATTACTTGAAAAGCAATAAACTACCTCACACAGTTAACTTCCCAAGATTCTACAACTATAACCTGTAACCACCTCTAATTAATCCAAATTTCCAACATAATAACCATTCACAAAACCATATTTCGAGATACAAACTATCAGGCTCACACGGTACAAATATCCTTTCAAATATAATGAGTCCCTATCGCAAACATATAGCTCAGTTTCAATTCCTCATTCCTATACTAACCACATTTACACCATTAATCGGCCAAGTTCAACATTATAGCACTATTCAAACTCAAATCAATAACACTCACCATTCACCACATATAATTTATGTACATGCTTATTAAGTACAATTCCTCTCATCATATAACCCTTCCTCAACAAGATAGTCACTCATCAACTCACTTTTTCACAACTCACCAATTCCTCTTATGGTATCTCAATACTATCTTCGACCACATCACCATTATCACATCATTGCTTCTACCATTAATTAAAATAAATAAATAACATAGTTCAGGGAACATGCACCGCATATCTCTAGACATGATTTCTAATTCACATATCATAGCACTCAATCAACCATATCATAGTTCACAACCCTATATCCACACATCATAATAATCATCTCATATAACATGATATAAGTTCTTCATCAGGCAAAATATGATAATAATCACCATTCACTTCATTCATCTCTCAACACCCACATGATAATAACGGTCTCAATAATCATTAACATCATATATCTCATTCTTACTTACCTTTCAATTTTCATCCTGCAATGAGGTTAGTAAATAATAACCGAGCGACTCATAAGACAACTTAGTGACTACCCATTCTCATATCCTTTCCCGAGTTGACCGGTTCAAAACTGAGAGGGCCAAAGAGCACGAATTAAGGGTACCTGCTTAACTGCACTAGGGGCTCCAAACAGTTCCTACTCGGTGTTCAGTTTATTTAGACATATCCTAAGTTCATTGGATTCATTTGTTTTAGGCCTGAGGATCGTTCGCTCTGATACCACTTTGTAACACCCCCATTTATTCATGAGCCTTTAGCTAGACGTTCCCAAATAAATAGAACTGTTACCATCTCGGTTTCCCGAGGTAGTGAATAACAAAGTCCAACTCACCAAAGTACTTTAAATAAAACTTTAATGATTACATGTTTATTACAACTTAACCAACTAAAACTTAAAATAAAATAATTATAACTCGCAGCGGAAATAAATAAAGTGATATAATTGTCCTATGTGATCTAGACTTCAACTATGGTCCAAGTCGAGCTCTCATCCCATCGCTCCTAAGTCAGCTAATCTTTAGTACCTGTCAAATCTGCTCCCCATTAAGGTTCACCACAGGTCTTCACGAATACACTGTCAACCACGAGGTTGAGTAGGAATAGCCAAACAACCACAATAAAAGGATACAAGAACAATAGTAAATGCAAATGCATTGCATGCTCATGATCAATCCTCCGACGCTCCCGTTCATCCCGCCAATCCCTGGCCGGGTTAGTCTCATCATCCCAACCGAAGTTGAGGTAGTCTCATCATCCTAGAAATAAGTCCTGTAGAACCTGTCCTGAGGTATCCAATGCAAGTGCTCATGATATGAAAATGCAAACAATTGAGCAACACAACTTCTTACCATCTCAGACACGAAGCTGAGGAATCCAATAATCAATATAATCATCTCAGTCATGAGCTGAGGTAGTCAATAATCAAATCATCTCAGTCACAAGCCGAGGTAGTCATTAAACAATTTATCTCAACGCAACCAACCAACAATCATATATCTTCCATCACTATTCCAAATAATTCAACCAATAAAATCAGATAATACCATTCAAGTAAACATTAAAGTGATTGAGTAGCTATCCTACCTGGCAAGCAACTCCAAATAAGCAGCAAATGTTCCAAATAATTTAAAGCGATCTGAATAACAAAGCAGACGAATACCGATTATAGTTCCTTCACAACTCCGTCACCTAACATATTAATAATAATAGTAATTACTTAATTATTTAGTATTTAACTCATTATATTAATTTACTCAATTTAATTATTTATTATATTCAAAACCCGATTAACTTATAAACCCGAGTCACCCAAATTTCCCAAATAAAACCTGTCATAACAACACCCAACACCACCCATATACACGGTTTTAGAAACCGTGTCCAACACACCCCACAAACCCGTGTTTCAACCCGCCTAACCAACACCAACACCTCATCCTCCGGTCTCCACCACAAGTCACAAACACTTGCTGCCAAACCACGGTCTAAACACTACTAACATCACCTCACACGACTGCCACAACCACGCCCTAATCACACGACACGAATAACAACTCTCTTCCGAAAACCCGACATCAACAACACCCAACCCCGCGTAAAGAACCCCTCTCCAACACCTCTACCGCCACCATTACCACCTATGTCCACCACCAATGACACCACTGTCCCATGGTGACCCCATGGGTGGTCCTCTTTATCAGGTACCGTTGCAAGCATGGCCAAGGAACTCGTCTTAAGATAGCCACGCACGCACGAACCCGTCCCCTGCTTTTCCCCTGCTTTTCGCGAATTCCGGCCAACCACCGCAAGAAACACCACCCACGGCCTCCCGACACCACCCAATTTGATCTACTAACCACCCAGGTCACAATCCCACCTTACTCAGGTTAAGTCGAGTCCAATTAAGCGTTCAATTCCCGACTATAAGCAACATGACACCACCTCGACACCACCTGTAAAACCGACGACCACAACCTACTACAACCTGACCTCCATGATTAAACACCACTAACATAGTCCCTAACATCCACCCAAAACCTACCAAGAACCTGGTTGGGTTGAGACAATCAAGCGTTTGGGTTTTGGGTCTCTTATTTCGGTCCGTGAATAAACAACAATAATGCGTTATGAAATCTTAATTTAATTTAGGTCAATTGTAAGTCAACATGGTCAAGGTCAACGGTCAAGGTCAGTCTAGGTTGGGTCCATAGTCAAGGTCGGGTCTTGAGTCGAGTCAACATATTATTTTAATAATTTAATTATAAGAAAGAGTATATGAGACGATTACCTTTAAGACGGTTGTAAGATAGATATAAAGCTCCCTTTTTCTTCTTATTTCTCTCGCTCACTTTTAATTGTGATTTATGTGAATATAAGTGATAAAAGAATAGCCAGAGGGTCTTATTTATACTAATAGGTAGGTGGAGGAACTTTCCTTATCTTATTAGGTATTATTATTATTATTATTATTATTATTATTATTATTATTATTATTATTATTATTATTATTATTATTATTATTATTATTATTATTATTATTATTATTATTATTATTATTATTATTATTATTATTATTATTATTATTATTATTATTATTATTATTATTATTATTATTATTATTATTATTATTATTATTATTATTATTATTATTATTATTAATACCGTATTCATACCATATAAAATACTTGTTACCTTATTTATCATATAATAATACCGTCACCATATATATTTATACTAGTATGCGTCATATGTATACATCTTCCATCATACATTATTATGTACTATTCAATTATTATTTCCCGTCTCATAATTATACGTCTCAATAATTAATTAATAATTAAAATATAAAATATCCATTTCCATAAATCACATTTTAATAAAATGATATTGACCAAACCTTTGACCATCTTCTAAAATACGGGGTATTACAAATATAATTAAGATAGTTTGTACTCATCCTAGATTAAATCTTGGCCCTTGGATTGTTAGGTTTCGAGCTGGAAGTCAAGAACAAGGCCTATATAAGGACCTGTGTTCCAACTGAAGAAAGGAGATTATTTTGAATGAAAATTAGCCTTGAGACTTCTCTTATTTCTTTCAAACTTGTGTTTAAACTGTAGTTTGGAATCCTAGCCTGGTGATTAGCCCGTGATCCGTGGTTAATTGATCAAAGTCAGTTTGGCATCATTAATTTGAACCTGTGTCTATCTGTGGTTCAGTTGAATTGTGTTGAGCAAAGTTTAAGCTTTAATCCTGTGTTCAACTCTGGATTTGAGTCTGAAATTTGTTAAGTTATAATCTTAAATTTCCTATGAATCTTCTGTGGGAATTTAGGGTCTTAACTATATCTTTTCATTATACAAACAAGTCACAAAACCAGTTGAGTCAGTTGTCTGCAATCTCAGGATTTCAGGCTGCTCCAGTTGAGTTTAAAAATACTTAGAGTTCTTCTCAATTCATGAAATTTGGTACAGTTTTAGATCAATATTAAATCTTATTTGTCACAAAAATTCAGAATTTTCCAAGGTCATTTGGTATTTTTAAACTGTTATGCAAACTAGGCTGCATTATTGCCTATCTATAGGGTTTACACTGCATTTTGGTAATCAGAGCTCAGGTTTAACAAACTTCCACCTTTGTGTTAGTCTTAGGTTGAGAGAAGCTGTGAGATCATTATTGCTACCTACATTAAAATACAAAAACAACCATGAGTGAAGAGAGACTTGCTGGTATTGAGACCAGAACAGAAACACTTGCAGGAAATGTAGACACACTGCTCAATGCTGTTCATGTGGTGATGGAGAGGTTTCCAAACCATGATCCAAGGAGATAGCCACCTGCCAGAGGAAGAGGTAGAGGTAGAGGCTTCTTCATGGGAGCAGGGAGAGGACAACCACCTCATGGATATGAAATAGATTCAGAGGAGAGCGTCAGAACACAAGAGGAGGCTCTTGAACAAGCAGACAAGCATCTAAAGGTAGAAATTCCTGATTTTTCTGGTAGTCTTAACCCTGATGACTTACTAGAATGGATTAGGGATGTTGAAAAGATATTTGAGTTCAAAAATTACAATGATGCTAAGGCTTGTAAAATTGCTGTGTTGAAATTAAAAGGATATGCATCACTATGGTATGATAACCTTAAACATCAGAGGTTAAGGGAAGGGAAGGAGGCTATTAAATCTTGGTCCAAACTTAAAAAGAAATTGTTGGATAAGTTTGTTACCAAAGATTATACCCAGGACCTGTTCATTTAGTTGTCTAAGCTTAGGCAGGATGAGAGACCCCTTGAAACCTATTTGAGGGAATTTGAACAACTAACCTTACTGTTAGGACCAATTTAGCCTGGTCTGATTGTAACCTAGCCTGGCCTTATTAGGCTGATTGGGGCAACCAGAGTCCGGACAAGTATAGTTATTATTTGACAGGAGAAGAACACCAGAGGATAAATAAGCTGTTAAGGTCCAGGAAGAAAAGCCTGATAATGATATTAAGATAGCTTGATGGAACTCTCCAGCAAGACGGCTGATCAGCAAGCAAGCAAGACAGTTATACACATGCCCTATCATCACGGAAGACCAAGTCCAACTCTAAGAATAGTATATTTCCACGTACCAGATCGTGCAAAGGAATATAAGCCAAAGTTTGTTGAAGAAGACTGGGTCAAGCGGATAAATAGGAAATGTGCCCTATTTTCTAGCTAACAACTGAAAACGGTCAAGAAGAACGTTGGGTGGCATCCAACGATAATTTTTGAAGAGTATAAATAGCACTATTGAACATTTGTAAAGGAGATACGTTTTTTCTCATTATTCTCTACTGAATACTCATACTTACATACAAGATTTGTAATCGGCTTATCAAAGGAATACAATAACACTATCTATATTTAATGTCCATCTATAATTCTTCTATAATTTTATCCCTAATTTACAGAACTAGATACCCTTTTTTCACAATAATTAGGCCTGATCCCTTCAGGGAGAATCCTGCTAAAACAATTGGCGCCCACCGTGGGGCATCTAGTTCATTAATCAAAAAAAAAATTTGTTTTCATTCTTCATTTAATATTCACATACAAAAATGGTAGAACTCACCCTAGAACAACAATTGGCGGCTGCCTTGGCTAAGATTAAAGAGTTGGAGACAATTCAAGAAAAAGCGTGAAGTTGAAATCGAGATCAAGGAATCTGAGTCTAACCTAACAAAGAAATTGGAAAATCAGGCTTCAGGCTCTAAGACCAGATTCGAACCAGGAACCCCATTCTCATCCATTATCAAAAATATTGACTTTTCCAATTTTGGAACTCCGGAGAAGGATACCTCATCCGGCACCCATATCATCCCCAATGATGAAACAAACAAAATCAAGCGAATAATGATGGCTATGCTTCGGGAAATTCAAAAACTCCACAATAAAATAGAAAATATACGGAGGAGTACCTGCACCGTGGTCAAGTAGAAGTTGACGGCACGACTCATCCTTTGCAGATGAAATTGCAAAAATTGATCTCCCCAAGAAATTTACCGTCCCATCCATGAGAACCTATGATGGGACCTTTGATTCACAAAATCACGTTGCCATATTCAAACAAAAGATGTTACCCGCCTCAATACCCAGTGAACTCAGGCAGGTCTGCATGTGTAAAGGCTTTGGTACAACCCTGACCGGAGCAGCATTACAATGGTTCATCAATCTCCCAAATGGAAATATCAAGAATTTTGCAGAATTGGTCAATGCCTTCAATCAACAATTCGCAAGCAACAGAGACATGGCCAAGAGACCTAGTAACCTGTTCAGGGTAAAGCAACTTCCTGAAGAATCTCTCAAAGAATTCCTGGCAAGATTTGTCAAAGAGAAGGTAGCCATTCCCAGGTGTGACGAAGAGACAGCAGTAGAAGCCTTCAGGCAAGGAGTCCTGCTTGACAGTGACATCTATGCAGACTTAACCAAAAAAGCCTGCCCAACCTTTGACACTATTCCATCCATCACCTTAGAACATTTCAGATTGGAGGAAGATCTCAACTTCAGAACAAATTCGTCCGGAGGAAAGCAAGGCTATGGACACACTAATAGGAAAAGCTCCTACCAGAAAGGAGGCAACCCCTGGATCAAGACCCTATTCCAGGCCTGAACGATCTGAAGTCAATATGGCACAAGAACACAAAGGTAACCTTTCTAGCCTACCAACTATTCCTAAATATAACTTCTCTATAAATACTGCAGGATTAATCAAACGCCTAGAGAGCTTGGGGGACACGGTCAGATGGCCCAAAAAATCCGACAACCCCAGGAAAGATCCAACGAGATGGTGTGACTTCCACCAGGACATCGGGCACACCACAGAAGAATGCATCCAACTCAGGAAACAAGTAGCGTACCTCCTAAAGAAAGGTTATCTAAAGGACTTAATCCAGCAGCCAAAGAACAAAGATGAAGGACAAAACAAGAGAGATTCAGGGAACGACAGAGATCCTCCTCCTCCTCCTCCCCCCATCTATGAAGTCAAGTTCATAAATGGAAGATCGGAAATCTGTGGTCTAACCAACTCGGCTGCCAAAAGAATATCCAAGGAGTCTAGACTTCAGCCCCCTCTTAGATCTAAGTCATTGCCTGCTATTACTTTTGATGACTCAGACTTGCAGGGAATATCAGATCTACACCATGACAACTTGGTAATTACCATGCAAATTGGCACAGCTAAGGTATCAAGAATCACAGATGGAAACAGAAGAGGTCATTCTGGACCCAGAATTCCTTGACAGGAAGGTACTTGTAGGGTCAGATGCACCAGACTCGGTCAGACCCAATCTGGTCAGCTTTCTCGAAACTAAAATGTCCTATTTTGCTTGGTCACATTTTGATATGACTGGAATAGATGCTGATATTATAACCCATAAGTTAAATATTGACAAATCCTTTAAGCCTGTACAGCAAAAAAGAAGAAAATTTGCTGCAGAGAGGCATGAAATCATCAACCAAGAAGTTGACAAGCTATTGGACATGGGAATGATCAGGGAAGTAATGTACCCTGACTGGCTTGCAAATGTAGTAGTCGTCCAAAAGAAAAATGGCAAATGGAGAGTCTGTGTAGACTACATCGACCTAAACAAGGCCTGCCCCAAAGATCCATTTCCCCTGCCACACATCGATGCAATGGTGGAGGCCACTGCAGGCCACGATATGTTAACATTCATGGATGCCTCCAGTGGATTCAACCAAATAAAGATGCACCCTGCAGATCAGGAAAGTACAACTTTCATCACTGAAAGAGGAATATACTGTTATACTGCTATGCCCTTTGGATTAAAGAATGCAGGTGCAACCTATCAAAGGTTAGTCAACATGATGTTCAAAGATCAAATAGGAGATACCATGGAAGTCTACATAGACGACATGGTAGTCAAGTCAAAAATGGCAGAAGACCACGTCAAATACCTGGAAGTAGCCTTCCAAATACTGGAGAAATTCAATATGAAGCTCAATCCACAAAAGTGCCATTTTGGAGTCTCAGCAGGCAAATTCTTGGGCTATATGGTGACAAAAAGAGGGATAGAAGCCAGCCCTGAACAGATCAAAGCCATCCTGGAGCTAGAACCACCAAAGACAGTCAAAGACATACAAAAGCTGATAGGAAGGATAACAGCCCTGAACAGATTCATCTCAAGATCATCAGAAAGGTGCAAGTCATTCTATAATCTGCTAAGGAAAAACAAGGACTTTCAATGGACCCCTGATCATCAGGCTGCCTTTGAAGATCTGAAAACATATCTATCCTCTCCTCCCTTCGGCAAAACCAGTCAAAGATTTAACCCCCGACAAAGTATACCTGCGATCACGGAGCTGCACATCGGTGCGGTCCTGGTCAAAGAAGAGGACGGACAACAACACCCTGTCTACTACGTAAGTAAAAGTCTACTAGATGCAGATATCAGGTATGGCCTACTTGAAAAATACGTTTTAGCTTTAATTATGAGTTGCACAAAATTAAGACCATACTTTGAAAGCCACCCTATAATAGTCAAAACCAATCTTCCTATCAAGTCTGTACTTAGGAAACCAGAATTGTCCGGACGAATGTGCAAATGGTCAGTCCAGCTAAGCACATACAACATAACATTTGAACCAAGGACAACAATTAAGTCACAAGCACTAGCAGATTTTGTGGCTGATTTTAGTCTAGCCCTAGAACCCGACCTAATAAAAGAAGTAAATAGACTGACCAACGACCAAACAGACCTAGAATGGACCCTATTTGTCGATGGTGCAGCCAACATGAGGGGCACAGGCCTGGGGGTAGTACTAAAATCGCCACAGGGGGATAAGATAGTATAAGCTATAAGCTGTGCATTTGAAGCTACCAACAATGAGGGAGAATATGAAGCCCTAATAGCTGGATTAAAGGTATGTATTGACCTTGGTGTACAAAACCTAAAGATACGTACTGATTCCCTTCTTATTTCAAATCAAGTAAATGGAATATATACTGCAAAAGACTCAAAAATGATGCTTTACTTGGAAGTTGTCCAAAATTTAAAATCAAAATTCCGCAATTTTAATATTGACCAAATTCCCAGGGACTTGAATACCCAGGCCGATGCCTTAGCCGGCCTAGGATCCACCTTCAGTCCCCTTGACTTTGACAAAATACCCATCATACATTTATTAGAACCTGCAATAAATAAGCAAGATGAAAGTTTCCCAATATATGTTGCCAATTCTTGGACAAAACCTTACTACGATTGGCTACAACAGGGAATCCTTCCCCTAAATAAGCAAGATGCCAGGGCACTAAAAATAAAAGCTGCTTCATATACTATTATTAACAACGTGCTTTTTAAGAAATCGCAGGCAGGGCCATACCTCAGATGCCTGGAACCACAAGAAGCTGAACAGATATTATCAGAAATCCATGAAGGATACTATGGAAATCATAAAAGCGGAAGGAGCCTGGCAAGCAAGGTACTCAGAACAGGTTATTATTGGCCCACCTTGAGGGCCGATTGCCTGGAATTCAGTTCTAAATGCGAAGCTTGCCAGATTCATGGACCATATATCCATCAGCCATCTAAGGAACTACATTCCATATCCGCACCCTGGCCATTTATGAAGTGGGGCATGGATATAGTAGGGAAACTACCTCAAGCACCCGGACAAAAAGTTTTCATGCTAGCAATGACTGACTACTTCTCCAAGTGGATAGAAGCTGATTCATACAGGCAAGTCAAAGAAAAGGGTCATAGCATTCATCAAACACAACATCATATGTAGATATGGCATCCCCTCTGAAATAGTATGCGACAATGGCACGCAATTCGTGGGAAAAAGAACAGCAACCTTCTGTGCTCAATGGAACATCAACCTAGTAACCTCCACGCCAGGATATCCAAAAGCTAACGGCCAGGCAGAATCCAGTAACAAAGTAATAATAAGCTGCCTAAAGAAGAAGCTAGAAAGAAGGAAAGGTAGATGGGTTGAAGAGCTCCCCTTGGTCCTCTGGGCTGACAGAACCACGCCTAAAACATCCACAGGCCAAACCCCCTACTCCTTGGTCTATGGATGTGAAGCAGTAATCCCAGCTGAGGTCGACATTCCATCAGCCAGATGCAGCCTGAACATAATAACGAGCAATATACCTCTAATGGAGGACAACCTGGACTTAACGGAAGAGCTAAGAGATGCAATTGACATTAGATTGGCAAAGATATCGCAAAGAGTTGCAAAAAGCTACAACAAGACCATCAAAGCTAGAATATTCAGGGTAGGAGACCTTGTCCTCAGAAAAGTCTTTCAAAACACAAAAGAGAAGAATGCTGGCAAATTGGCCCCAACCTGGGAAGGTCCCTACCTGATTGACTCAATAGTCGGCCATGGAGCTTATAGATTACAAACCCTGGACGGCGAAATGATCCCAAGAGCTTGGAATATTGCACACTTAAAACTATTTCACAAATAAAATATACCTCCCAGTCCAGGTATAATTTTCATCTTAACATTTCTTGCTTAACCTGATATGAAACTAAATGTATGATACTTGCCATTATATGAATAAATGCCTTATATAATTTCTTCCATTATGTGCCCAAGTACTTGTCAATATTCTCATATTTCCTTTTACCAAGTAGAATCTTCAATATTTGTTTTACATACTGCACTTTACTTAAAACAAATCTTAAAGATTGGGGGCCACCCCACTGATATCCAACTGATACCCAACTTTCAGTTGCAAAAACAGGCCTTAAAATATTGAGCGCAATTTAATATACAAATCTGGAAAACCTTTTCCTGGCTTGTATAACATAGATGGGTCATAAGCCCTCTAGACAGGCAGGGGACATAAGCCCTCCGGATGTGCAATAACCCCACCCATAACACAATGAATCGGCGAGATCCAAAGATAAAAGCGGCCCGATCCAGTCGAATAACTGGCCAGATCCAGTACACATCCAACACTACAAATGTACCTTATCAAAACACAAAAAGAAACCAACAATGACCAAATATTTATTCATCCAAAATAGCCGGCCTTACCACATACCTAATAATTATCCATTCCAGGAACATCCCCCCTGGATGGGCCAAAATATACCTAATAAATATTCATTCCAGGAACATCCCCTCTGGATGGGCCAAAACGAAAAACATAAATCTAAGCAGGTTTCGAGCCAGTAACCGACTCACAACCATCCACCATTTCCTGATCACTAGATTTTTCCTTGGAAGGAGGAGAATCCACTTCTTCTTTTTGACCCATATTGGCCAAATCATGATACTGATTGTCCAGAGCTATCTCATCCCGATCCGGATCCCAATTAGCCCGGTCAGATTCCGGATCCCTCATAGCATCAACCCGTCCTTTCCCAAAGAAATACTGAGCAAAGATCGCAAGCCGCGCCTCCACTAGCTCCTTTTCAAGACCAAGCTCTTCATTTTTCCTCGGTGATCTGCATTGCCTGCTTCTCGGCAGCCAGCTCCTCCTTGACAGTCTTCAGCTCTTCCCTTACAGCCTCCAACTCTTGCCTGACAACCTTCTCAGCATTTTTTGCAGCCACCTCACAAACCAAAGCAGCCCTGGATGCCTCTCTAGCTGTCCCCAGCTGAGATTGAAGTACAACCTCATTACCTCTGGATGTGTGCAGCTCACGATTAACTTTATCTAATTTCTCTTCCAAGCTAGAAACCCTAGCCTGGGCATCCCTGAGCTGACAAGCAGTAGCCAACCCGGCATCCAATCCCTACAAGAAACAAAAGAAAGTCAATCAGCCAAATATAAAGCAACACAAAGAACACATAACAATTAAAATATCCCTTTACAACTAACTTCCTTAGCGTGAGAAGCAAGTTCAGCAGCCTTTGTCACAAGAGAAGACAAGATAGAAACCACCTTAGTAGAAGACTCAAGGGTACTAGCAGATAAAAAGGTGGCCGCTCATACTAGCAGAAAATTCATTTATCTGTGCCCGGGCGGCATCCATATCGTCCATCCTAGCAGACACTTGCCTGACACTCCTGATTGGTTGAGCTTGAATAGGCTCTTTCTCTCTCCCTTCCTCTTCAGGAATAACATCTTCCCTCCTCCTTTTGGAAGCCTGAACAACCTCCGGTGATACTAGCCTGGGTGGATCCTGGGGAGGCTGGACATGAGAAACCAAAATGTCAAGCGTCTTGTCACTCCCACTAGCCTCCTGGCTCTTGGACTGTTCAGCAATTCTAGCCACCCCAGCCTTTAAATCTTTTGCAGTAAAGCTGGCCAATCTAGCAGAAGACTTGAATACTGAATATATAAAGAATATACATAAATATCAGAAGAAAAGCGATAAGAACACAACAATTGACATAAAGACATATAGAAGACGTACATGAAAGAGCAGTGGAGCTAGGCTTACCTTTGGGTACTTTGACCACACTCAGCTTGGTCTTCATATACCGGGGCAATAAATCCCTGCCCAGACTAGCAGGCCAAGCCCTCTATTCCTTAGGAATATAAAGGAAAGCCTCTATCCTTGAAACAGCCTCCTCGTCAAGAGGGTCGAAGTTACAATCAGGAGCTACAAATATTACCAAAAAATGCACAGGTGAAACTTAAATATCCTAATTTCGTTTAATATAAATTGCAAATTAAGAGTACAGGAAACCTACCACTCTCCAAAGGAGGATATCTCAAATAATCAAAGTTCGACCCCGGACTTTCGGTCAGGATAAACAGGAAAGTCTTCGCCCAGCTTTTATCATCTCCAGAGTCCAGGTTCATAATTAATGGAGACATTTTTGACTTAATTCTCAAATTAAAACGACCAGTAGAAGGATTTTTCATATGATATACTGCCTTTATATCATTAATAGTAATTACAAGTTTATGCTTGGCACATAAATTTTCAATAGAGTGGATAAGTTTCCAAAGCATTGGCATGATTTAAAAAGGTGATACTTCCATAGCACGAACAGTATCGATCATTAAAGGAGTAAAAGGTAACTTACAACCTGCCTTGAACGCCCATTCATAAATACAGAACCAACCAGGTGACACCCAATTAGCTCTGACTGGACAAGACTCAGGAATCCAAACCTCAGTCGAATCAGGAATTAATTTTTTCTCCCTTAAAACCCTATCATAGTTCGTTTTCAATAAGTTTTCTTCAGGGAAATAAGGATCCAGAGATTGAAGAGAAGAAAAAATGGAATCCTGATATTTAAAAGCTATAGCATGAGCAGGAGGATCAATTTCAACCACCTCCTCCTCATGGACAACTTTGGGTTCAGGCTCAACAGCAGCTTTCTGGGAAGCAGGACGCTTTTTGGCTCCCATATCCTTTGTTGTTTTGGTTATCGTGATGAATTTTATTTAATGAGAAATTATAAATCAGCTAACTAGAGTTCCTGGGAAATAGGGGAGAATTTTAGAGAAGATTTAGCAAGGAAAGTGGAAGAAATTTGGTGAAAAACAAACTCATCACAAATACCGTATTTATAGAGGGGGAGCAACGGTGTAAAAACCCTAGAAAACGCAAAACTGACAGCATGACATCATACAGTTAGCCGTTGTAGTGTTTAACGGTCACTAGAAGTGTTTAACAGTCACTAGAATGGATTAGGGATGTTGAAAAGATATTTAGTTCAGAAATTACAATGATGCTAAGGCTTGTAAAATTGCTGTGTTGAAATTAAAAGGGTTTACACTGCATTTTGGTAATCAGAGCTCAGGTTTAACAAACTTCCACCTTTGTGTTAGTCTTAGGTTGAGAGAAGCTGTGAGATCATTATTGCTACCTACATTAAAATACAAAAACAACCATGAGTGAAGAGAGACTTGCTAGTATTAAGACCAGAATAGAAACACTTGCACGAAATGTAGACACACTGCTCAATGCTGTTCATGTGGTGATGGAGAGGTTTCCAAACCATGATCCAAGGAGATAGCCACCTGCCAGAGGAAGAGGTAGAGGTAGAGGCTTCTTCATGGGAGCAGGGAGAGGACAGCCACCTCATGGATATGAAATAGATTCAGAGGAGAGCATCAGAACACAAGAGGAGGCTCTTGAACAAGCAGACAAGCATCTAAAGGTATAAATTCCTGATTTTTTTGGTAGTCTTAACCCTGATGACTTACTAGAATGGATTAGGGATGTTGAAAAGATATTTGAGTTCAAAAATTACAATGATGCTAAGGCTTGTAAAATTGCTGTGTTGAAATTAAAAGGATATGCATCACTATGGTATGATAACCTTAAACATCAGAGGTTAAGGGAAGGGAAGGAGGCTATTAAATCTTGGTCCAAACTTAAAAAGAAATTGTTGGATAAGTTTGTTACCAAAGATTATACCCAGGACCTGTTCATTTAGTTGTCTAAGCTTAGGCAGGATAAGAGACCCCTTGAAACCTATTTGAGGGAATTTGAACAACTAACCTTACTGTTAGGACCAATTTAGCCTGGTCTGATTGTAATCTAGCCTGGCCTTATTAGGCTGATTGGGGCAACCAGAGTCCGGGCAAGTATAGTTATTATTTGACAGGAGAAGAACACCAGAGGATAAATAAGCTGTTAAGGTCCAGGAAGAAAAGCCTGATAATGATATTAAGATAGCTTGATGGAACTCTCCAGCAAGACGGCTGATCAGCAAGCAAGCAAGACAGCTATACACATGCCCTATCATCACGGAAGACCAAGTCCAACTCTAAGAATAGTATATTTCCACGTACCAGATCGTGCAAAGGAATATAAGCCAAAGTTTGTTGAAGAAGAATGGGTCAAGCGGATAAATAGGAAATGTGCCCTATTTTCTAGCTAACAACTGAAAACGGTCAAGAAGAACGTTGGGTGGCATCCAACGTTAATTTTTGAAGAGTATAAATAGAACTATTGAACGTTTGTAAAGGAGATACGTTTTTTCTCATTATTCTCTACTGAATACTCATACTTACATACAAGATTTGTAATCGGCTTATCAAAGGAATACAATAACACTATCTATATTTAATCTCCATCTATAATTCTTCTATAATTTTATCCCTAATTTACAGAACTAGATACCCTTTTTTCACAATAATTAGGCCTGATCCCTTCAGGAAGAATCCTTCTAAAACACTTACAATGTGAGATAAGTGAGAAGTCTGAGTAAATGATTGCTAGGTTCTTAGAAGGGCTTGATAAGAGCATTGCTACTAAGGTTAGGATGCAACCACTTTGGTCTTATGATGATGTTGTCAACTTAGCACTCAGAGTGGAGAAAATGGGAAAATCTAAACCTGCTACACCTAAACCCAAACCTATCTTTAGACCCTACACTAGTGTTAAAATTGTTGAAACACCTAAACCAGTGTCCTAAACAGGAGGAGACAAGGGGAAGGCATCTATGTTCCTTAAGTCCAACCCACCTCTGACCAAAGAAAAGATTAAATGCTTCCAATGCCAGGGGTATGGCCACTTCAGGAAGGACTATCCTTCCAAGAGAACATTGACAGCAATGGAAGTAGAGGAGTGGGATAGAGAGGGTTCAGTTGAGTATGAGGAGGAGCCAACGGATGAGGAGAGAACATTTGAGGAGGAACCCAACCAGGAAATGGTCATGGCTCACCCTGATACAGGCCATAGTCTGGTTCTATGGAGGGTAATGCACTCTCAACAGGCACCTTTGGAAGAGGACCAAAGATCCCTCATTTTCAGGAGTAGGTGTACTATTCAGGGAAGGGTATGTAACTTGATCATTGATGGTGGGAGCTTCACCAATATAGCATATGTCACCATGGTTAACAAGCTTAACCTCAGTACCCAGGAGCACCCCAATCCTTACAAGCTCAGATGGCTAAACAAAGGAGCAGAGGTCAAGGTGGATAAACAATGGCTGGTTCTATTTTCAATTGGCAATGTTTATAAAGATGAGATCTTGTGTGATGTGGTACCTATGGATGCCTGTCACCTAATATTGGGTAGACCATGGGAATTTGACAAGAATTATATCCACCAAGGGAGGAGCAATACCTATTCTTTCAAACAAGGCAGCAAAAAGATCACATTGACCCCTCTACCACCTAATCAGAAGAACTATGAGAGTCCAAGTGTGACTGATGGACTTAATAGGGTTCTATTTTTATCTAAAGCAGAAATGGTCAAAGAAATGCAACAAGAACAACTTGTTCTAATCTTATTGTCCAAAGAGATTCTTGAGGATGTGGAGCATCAACTGCCAGTAGAGGTTAGGCCATTACTGGAACAATACTAGGATGTCTTCTCTGTTGAACTACCTAGTGGACTGCCTCCACTGTGAGGTATTGAGGACCAGATTGATCTTGTGCCAGGATCTGTACTCTCTAACAGACCTGTATATAGGTGTGATCCTAATGCTATAAGAGAATTGCAAAAGCAAATTAATGAGCTGATGAACAAGGGATTTGTGAGGGAATCCTTGAGTCCCTGTGCTATTCCAGCACTGTTGGTACCTAAGAAGGATGACACTTGGAGGATGTGTATTGATAGCAGAGCCATCAACAACATCACAGTCAAGTATAGGTTCCCTATACCTAGGTTGGATGACATGCTGGATGAGTTAAGTGGTGCCATGATGTTTTCTAAAATTGATCTTAGGCAGGGTTATCACCAAGTGAGAATCAGAGAAGGAGATGAGTGAAATACTGCCTTCAAAACTAAGCAAGGGCTCTATGAGTGGTTGGTTATGCCATTTAGATTGTCAAATGCCCCCAACACTTTTATGAGATTAATAACAGAAGTGTTGAGGCCTTGTTTAGGGAGGTTTGCAGTGGTGTACTTTGATGATATCCTAATTTACAGCAAAACCACAAGAGAGCACTTGAACCACCTTGAGCAAGTATTCCAAATCCTGAGAGGCAGCAAACTATTTGGAAAGTTGGAAAAATGTACCTTCTTGGCTTCTGAGATCAAATTCCTAGGGTACATCATCTCTGGGAGGGAGATTTCTGTGGATCAGGATAAGATTGATGCCATTAAATCTTGGCCAATCCCTAAGAGCTTCACTGAAGTAAGAGCTTTCCATGGTCTTGCTTCCTTTTACAGAAGATTTATCAAAAACTTCAGTGTTGTTGCTGCCCCAATCACAGAGTGTATGAAGAAAGGAGAGTACAAATGGACTGAGAATGCTCAACAAGCATTCAACTTGATCAAAAGAATGCTGTGTGAGGCACCTGTTCTCAGGTTACCTGATTTCAACTGTTTGTTTGAAGTAGAATGTGATGCCAGTGGTTTTGGCTTAGGAGCTATATTGATTCAGGAAAGGAAGCATGTGGCCTACTTTAGTGAGAAGCTAAGTGGAGCCAAGTTGAGTTACTCCATTTATGACAAAGAGTTCTATGCAATTGTCAGGGCTCTTATGCATTGAAGCCATTACCTAAAACCAAAACCTTTCATGCTGCACTCAGGTCATGAAGCTTTGAAGTATATCAATGGCCAGCACAAGTTAAATCACAGGAATGCCAAATGGGTTGAGTTCTTGCAATCCTTTACATTTTCAAGCAAGTACAAAGAAGGGAAGCAAAACATTGTTGCTGATGCACTGTCTAGGAGATATTCATTGCTGACAGCTATGGAACAGAAATTTCTTGGGTTTGAGTTCATGAAAGAGCTATACAAAGATGATCCTGATTTTTATGAAGATTGGTTAGCTCAAACAGAAGGAACTAAGATTCAGGGAACCAAATTCTTGCTGCAAAAGGGTTTCCTGTTCCATGGAAATAAGCTATATGTTCCAAGAGGTTCATACAGGGAACTACTGATCAAAGAAGTTCACTCCAGTGGTTTAGGAGGTCATTTTAGGGTCCAAAAGACTCTGGATATATTGCAGGAGCAGTTTTATTGGCCCAAAATGATGGGATATGTTCAGATAGTGCTAAGGAGATGCTCTATCTGTCAAAAAGTCAAGAGCACATTTCAAGCAGGCCCATACACGCCATTGCCAGTGCCAAACAAACCATGGGAAGATGTGAGCATAGACTTCATAGTGGCATTGCCAAGAACTCAGAGAGGACATGATTCAGTCATGGTTGTTGTTGACAGGTTCAGTAAGATGGCTCATTTCATAACATGTAAGAAAATTGAGGATGCTGTGAGTGTTGCTGAACTTTATTTCAGTCATATTATCAAGCTACATGGAGTTCCAAAGACCATAGTGTTAGATAGAGATGTTAAATTCATGAGTTATTTTTGGAAGACACTATGGAAGTTCCTCAACACCAGATTGCTGTTCAGCACCTCCCACCACCCACAAACAGATAGCCAAACTGAGGTCACAAACAAAACATTGGGAAAAATACTAAGGTGCATTGTCAGCAAGTCATTAAAAGATTGGGATTTGAAACTGCCACAAGCTGAGTTTGCTTTCAACTGGGCTCCATCATCTGCATGTGGTCACAGTCCATTTGAAGTGGTTTATGGGATCAATCCTATGATGCCGTTAGATCTTTCAAGTGTACCTAAGGAAGGAATGAACTATGATGTTAAGAAGAGGGTGGAGCAGATGCTAAAGCTCCATGAAACTATCAAGAGACAAATTGAGAAAGCCAATAACAGGTATAAAAAACAGGCCAATACTCCTATACAACAAAAAGAGTTCATGCCAGGTGACCTTGTATAGATCCACTTAAGGAAGGAAAGGTTCCCAGCTAAGAGAAAGAACAAGTTGATGCCTAGAGGCAGAGGGTCCTTTTGAAGTTATTGAGAAAATTGGTCCAAATGCTTACAAGATAGACCTTCCTGGTGAGTATGGGGTGCATGGAACATTCAATGTAGGAGACCTGAGTCCTTACTATGGTGAGTCTGATGATGAAGAGGGACCAGGCTTGATTTCAATCCCTTTTAAAGAAGGGGAGGCTACAGCAAGAGCTGGATCAGGGGCTCCCAATCCTGACCAAAACACAGACCAGGTCCAGGCAACACCCATTGATCCACCCCAACACAGCTTGCTAAGAGGTTCACCAGGTCCAGTTTTCAGCTGCCAATATGGCCAGCTAGAGCAGGCCTCAACTAAGTCCATCCAGAGTCTCAAAACATCAAAGATCAGCCAAGGAAATAAAAGGGAAAGACAGCACAGAAAACAAGCAAAGAAACAGTCACATGTTGCTGAGAAGAGTTGATAAACCATAAAGCAAACTTTCAATTTTTGGTGAGGCAATTGTGGGACTGTTTTGGAAAGACTACCACTGCTCCTTTTCTCCCCAAAAGCCTGCCGTGGAAAGGATACAAAAAGCCTTGACTTTGCTAACAGCCAATGCAACAGTAACCTGTGCACAAAGAGACAACTGACAGGGACAGCTTCCCATGCTTTATTTTCAGTCTGTCTTTACCCATTGTTGATTATTTTCACCTAGTAACTTTATTTTCCAACTTGTAATATAATTAAGATAGTTTGTACTTATCCTAGATTAAATCTTGGCCCTTGGATTGTTACGTTTCGAGCTGTAACTCAAGAACAAGGTCTATATAAGGACTTGTGTTCCAACTGAAGAAAGCAGATTATTTTGAATGAAAATTAGCGTTGAGACTTCTCTCATTTCTTTCAAACTTATGTTTAAACTGTAATTTGGAACCCTGGACTGGTGATTAACCTGTGGTCTCTGTGGTTAATTGATCAAAGTCAGTTTGGCATCATTAAATTGAACCTGTGTCTATCTGTAGTTTAGTTCAATTGTGTTGAGCAAAGTTCAAGCTTTAATCCTGTGTTCAACTGTGGATTTGAGTCTGAAATTTGTTAAGTTATAATCTTGAATTTCCTGTGAATCTTCTGTGGGAATTTAGGGTCTTAACTATATCTTTTCATTACACAAACAAGTCACAAAACTAGTTGAGTCAGTTGTCTGCAATCTTAGGATTTCAGGCTGCTCCAGTTGAGTTTAAAAATACTTAGAGTCCTTCTAAATTCATGAAATTTGGTAAAGTTTTAGATCAATATTAAATCTTATTTGTCACAAAAATTCAGAATTTTCCAAAGTCATTTGCTATTTTTAAAGTGTTCTGCAAACCAGGCTGCATTGTTGCCTATCTATAGGGTTTACACTGCATATTCAAGAAGGAATATGTTGCAGTCATATGACCAACTTCCTTGATCTTTACATATTTGGGGTTTGTATCTATTTTAGTGTCTAACACTTTCTCTTTTGAGCCTAGTTCTATCCTTAAGAATTTAAGATAAATACTTTCTTCTTATCGCTCCCACTTACTTCTAAGAATTTCTACTTGATGAAGACTTTTCTTCATATAAATTCTTAGTTAATCCTTCATAAGGGTTAATTCTATTGTGGTATTTGGTCAATCAAAATTTCTAACAAATCAATTTACCAATTTAACATTGTCATGTTCTTCACTAATTAAGTGCTTGATGACAAGTGTTTAGGTTGAGCAATAAGACTTTTGGACCGTGAATGCATAGAAGATATTATCAAAACATATTTTGACTAATCATTACTTCTATTCATACATAGGTTTGTTAGGAATTTTAGATGCTAATCTTATATGACATAGGACAATTCCTATGGAGTTCTTATGGAATAGAGCGATTCCTATGGAGCTAGTCCATGCCCTATTTAAACGGTTCAATTGAGGCTTTTAGAAAGGAGATTCTATTTGTCTTTAGCTATAGTGGTTTAATGGAGACATAATATGTCAAGGAGCAAAGATATAGAACAAATTTAAACTACAAAATAGTGGGAAAACTAACATCCATCGTAATATTTAAAAGCCTTTAGCAAGTTTTAGCATTTATATAATAACCTCCACCCAATTACATAAACGATTCCAATACCCAAATTCATATTAACTCGATTGTGAGCCTACGGGCCTTCTACATCCTTACTAATATAATTTGGTAGGTTAACTCATTTAACCGATTCTATAATTAGAACTCTTAGTCGATGAAATTATACTAAATTCATCTTTTAGCCCGGACCTATTGAGACAACGGTCCCTCTAATACTTCCGTTGAGATCAACCAAATTTCGAAATGTAATAACATTTTATTACCCCACTTACCCAATGTTAAAAGAAAGCACCCCGGTATGGTAAAATACCGTATTGTACGCCTAATGAAATTGGGATTCATGGGTTCCTACTATTTGGTAAGGCTAAGTCTCAATTTTTATAAATGTGAAGGTCTTGTCAATTTATTATCTATCTCTTTTAAGTGAACTAAATTAGTGATCTATCGATAATTATAATTAACAAGGTCGATGATTCGATGTAAAAGGATATGCATATGATGATATGGCGATTTGGCATGCATGCAAACATATAAAGAAAGAAAAAAATGCAAAATAAAACAAATTCCTAGTAAACCAACTCCTTTAGTCCCTTGAACTTCATGTGACACGCCTCCCAAGGAAAACACCGTCTTGATCGGAACTCCTTTCCGAATGGCTCCGTCTTTAGGAAACTCCGGAATTACAAAATAATAATAAAATACATAGCTATTCCTATTATACATTTGTAATAAAAAAATAAATCAATTAAATTACAAAACGGTGATGCGAAATCATATTAAAATTACAACCAAATCAATATTCCCTTACATTACGGGTAATACCGATTAAAAACTAAGGCCATACTAAAACAAAATACATCATTCAAAAAATTACATAAATTTAAATGACATTCATCCCTAAAATATGAAACAAAAATATGTATTCAAACATGTAAAATGAATATGCCAAATCGCCTTACTAGATTATATCGTATATAGCTCGGTTTTTATGGAAATACGTGATATTTAACTTATTAAAAATCACTAATTAATACTTAAATCAAATTTAAGGTCAAGTTAATCATCCTAACTGTATTAGGACTCAAAAATTAGTCTTCACTAAAAATTTGACAATAATCCAACTTGGTTATACATAGTTGCTCATATTTAACCCTGTTTATCATAACATTTATGAAATAATTCTAAATTTAATTACAATAATCTAAAAATTTGAAATTTAAATTTTGAACATTCTGGAATATTACCATGACCTTCATAATGTCAAAAATATGGGTTAAAAAATTTTGAACTTATTTAGAGAAAATATAGTTGCGATTTATCGGTTTTATCAAATAAAATACCTAAAGCATGCGAAAATTAAACTAATCAATTTTACAACTTCACATATGATATATAGGATATAAATGCAACCTAAAATAATTTTATCATGCCATGAAATTCGTTTTAGCTATTTTTAGCTTATATAATCTCGATTTATTCCATTTTAACCATTAAAATCATAAATTATGCAAAATTAATCAAATTAATCTCAAATTTTACATACAATAAGTAAAATATGTATGTGAGATCATATTAAAATTTCATGGTCAAATTTGAAGTTTAACTATTTTTGGTTAAGAAACCACCATTTTACTCACTAAAATGTTATTATTATACTAAAAAAAAAATGAGCAATAAACTTCCATAAACCATCTAAAATGACCTAAAATATTTTAGGACCAGAATGTATACATGCATCAAAAATTTCGTGCATATCTTATATTTACACAATTTTTTTCGGTTTTTATTTAGTCATCAAATTACTCGTAAAAAACTCAAAAAAGATTTGCATGCATCAACAAAGTTCTGATACCACTTGTTCAGTTTATTAACCCCTAATTAGACTCTTCTAATTAGTCTCTAAATTATTCACTAATTTAGAATAATAAATCTAGTGCATGCAATATGAATTAAAAGGAAATAAGGAGAAAACAATTATTCTTTACACATGTGTGGGACGGAGTATTGGGCACAAGGTAGGACACCTTCCTAACCTTGTTCTTGAGCTTATTAACATTAGGATAATCCTCCAAGTTTCAAATTAGAAACTCTCCTTTTGATTGCACCCAAGAACATCACCACCTTCCGTGATCACGTGACTTGTGTCCATGTAGTTTCACTTAATGTCTCTTTCGGGAAGCAATTTGTTTTTCGACGATGGAAGATAATATTTAATATGTTTTCATTTTCTAGGGTTTTGAGAAAATGATATCTGGAATGTATCTGGGTGAGAATGTGAGATTCTGAGGAGAGTAATACTAAAGCTGTCGCAAGAATCTGATATATTTGGACCTATCTTGTCAAGCTTTGTGAAAAAACCGTATTAGTAATCTGATATACTTTTGTATCTAATAGAATTGATCATTTAGCCTCGACTTTTGGTATCTTCCTAGTATTAGCAATCGAACCCTTAATGTCTATTTGTCTTGTGTAGGACGGCTTTTCCTCTTGAGAGCCTCGGGAAATGGTGGAGAATCCACATAAGTAGGTGTGACAACCGGTGTTACTTCCTCCTTTTGAACCAATGGTGGGGCGATATTAGACTCAATGACCAACTCCTCCTCCTCTTGCTCAATGATCTCACTAATCTTTGCTTTTGACCCTTGCAACTCCTTCCCACTCCTCAAAGTCATGGCACTTGCATTAGGCTTGGGATTAGGAATGGTTTGGAAAGGCAATTTCCCGGAATCTCTAGCTTCAAGTCTCCCAAGAGCACTAGACATTTGCCCAAATTGATTTTCCAAGTTTTGAATGCCAGCCTTTGTCTCTTGTTGAAATTGCACTTGATTAGCTTGCATAGTAGCCACATTAGAAGTAAGAGCCCGAATCATGTCCTCCGTAGACATGGATGGAGTGGAAGTTTGACCTTGAGAAGAGAATGAATTTGGACCTTGTGGTCTTGGAATGAACCTTGGTTTAGATTGACCAAATTGTTGTCCAAAATTTTGAGATGGACCTTGTTGACCAAATGACGAGCCTTGATTTTGTTGGCTTGGCGGTTGCAAGCCGCCTTGTGGATTCCCTTATTGGAAACCGGGATGGTCTCTTCTCATAGGATTATAGTAAGGTTCAAACCTCTTTTGGGGTTGACCAAAAGCACCCGCGGCATTCACCTCCTCGGTCTCCTCTTGCATTTGTGGGCATTGATCCGTGACATGCCCATTAGATGAACAAATACCACAAGCGTGCACTTGTTACTTGTTCCCCATGATCATCTCCCTCAATAAGGAAGTTAAATCTTCAACCTTGCTTTCCAAGGAAGGATTAGAACTAGCCATGCTCACCCTTCTTGTTTTGGATCTCACACTAAATTGGCGTGTGCTTTTGGCAAGCTCACTTAACAATTCATTAGCTTCATCTGGATTTTTGTTGATGATGCCTCCACCACTAGCACCATGTACCATCCGTGCATCTTCCGGCGATAGTCCTCCAACAAAATAAAGGATGAGATCTTGGTCACTATAGCCATGGTATGGGCAACTTGCACATAACTTCTTGAAACGCTCCCAATAGTCATAGAGTGTTTCATCATCCTTTTGCTCCACATTTGATATCTCCTTCTTAAGATGGGAAGATTTGGAGGCGGGGAAATACTTTTCAAGGAATGCCTTCTTCATTAGAGCCCAAGTGGTGATACTACCCGGTGGAAGGTAGTACAACCAATCACGAGCGGTGTCCTTGAGTGAGAACGGGAATGCTCTCAACTTGATTTGCTCTTCGGTGACGCCATTTGGTTTCATGCTAGTCCCATGGAATGCGGGTAGTAAGTGGATCAAACCCGACTTCAATTCAAATGTGGTGCCTTCCGCCAAGGCCGGAAAAGTGATGCATAAAGGTTGTTGAGTGAGATCGGGAGCGGTGAGCTCTCTCAAGGTGCGGGTTTCTCTTGCCATTTTGATGTTTTCTTTCTCCTCCTTCTTGTCTTGATTGTCAAATTGAAGTTTTTGCCTTATCTCTCTTCTAACACGAAAAAGAGTTCTCTCCAATTCTGGATCAAAATCCAACAGTTTCTTGTTAGTAGAACGGGTGTTCGGCATAAACCAAACACTTAAAATAAAATTGAGAAATAAAAAAATTGCACAAAATAAACAAACAATAGCCTTTCCCCGGCAACGGCGCCAAAATTTGGCTAGACTTGTCGTGAGTCTCCAAATTAGTATTTTTATCCACTACAAACTCAAACTAGTAGCAAGTGTAAGTGGGGTCGATCCCACGAGGAAGGTGTTTATGTTGATTAAATGTGTGCAAAGTTAAGTAACCAATTGGGGGGGTTTTGAATGTTGATTGACTAAAGTCTACTAAAGTAATAATTTAAGGAAATGAAAATGTAAAAACAATATAAGTAATTGAAAATGTAAACAAATGATGAGAATAATTCTTGAACCAAGTAATTTCCACCAACTAGTTATGAATTGATAATTGACTCTTCTAATCTATTTCATTATTGAATACTTTGCTATGAAGTTGTCGACTTCTAATTCCACATAATATTAGTTATTAGCTACAAGCGTAAACAAATAACCCTTACAATGTTGTCAATTTAGTCAAGCGCTTAATCGTATCAAAATTGTAGAATATAGCGATGGAATTTAGCAAAGATGAATAAATGAAAAATACGAGCGATGCTCCACTTTGATTCATACAAGTTTAATCATTTATAACTCAACAATGATGAATTAGCATACTACTTGATGAATTATAATTGCTACAACGGAATAGGTAAACAAACAAAAGATTCATTCACCTAATCTAGCAATGGTTAATTAAATAATAACAACTTGTTGATCATTCTAGATGTATAATTAAAAAACCAACAATAATCCAAATTAAACTTGATATTCAAACAATGAAATAGAAATAGAATAAGAGTCTTACAATTCAATAACTAAATTGGCTTCAAGAACTTGTTCCAAGATGTAGAACTTAGCCCTCCATACAAACAATAAAAACAAACTTGAAATTGGAAATTGTTTATGTATTCTAATGATTAAAGAGGTAGAGAAAGTATATCAAAGTATATCCAAATTGATCAACAATATCTCCTTATATAGGTCTTCAAAAAGCATCTTCATAAAGTCTCATAAAGTATGAGCATAATTGCCAAAATAAAGGAGAATTAAGGACTTGTTGGAATCCAATGCGGAATCCAATGCTCAGCCACTCCAAGTGGCATTTTGCCACTCCAAGTGGCTAGAAGTTCAAGAGTCTTTGTTTTGCCACTCCAAGTGGCATTTTGCCACTCCGAGTGGCACTTCCTTGTGATGCTTCCTTGCTTTGACCTTAGTCTTTGGGCTTTGACTTGCTTTAAAATCCACACTCACATGACATCTTTAGCCCAATACCAACCTCTAAAGAAGCCCGCTCCATACATAACAATAAATCAATCCAATTATCCCATAAAAACACACAAATCATAACCAACCCAACATAAGAGACATATGCAACAAAATCCACTAAAATGCTTCTCAACCTATCAATTAACCATCAAAATAACCTTTATTGGCCCATACTAAACTAGACTAGTCATAAAACAATGAAATCTACTGGGATATAAAGCTTGCCTATTTTCACAGGCACATCCTCTAAGACACCTAGGGGCTTCCTAACAGATCTATCAGCCATCTGTAGGGTAATGTTAGTCACTTTAAAATGACTCATGTTCAGTTTCTTGCAGACAGGAAGGGGCATGACACTGACACTGGCACCTAAATCGCAAAGGGCCTTATCAATAACCATGTTGCCTATAACACAGGTAATAGAAAAGCTGCCCGGGTCTTTCATTTTGGGCGGACTCTTATTCAAAAGCAAATTACTAGACCCTTCCATAAATGAAATTGTCTCAAATTCACTCAAATTTCTCTTACGCGTCACAATATCTTTCATAAACTTGGCGTAAGTGGGTACCTGAGTAACAAGTTCAGCAAAAGGGACAGTTACCTGGAGGTTCTTCACAACGTCCACAAACTTACCGTACTGTCGCTCGATCATTGCGTCCTTCAGACGGCCTGGAAAGGGTACCCTAGTGGCAACAAGTGGACCCGCAACTTTTCCTTTACCTTTATCAATGCGTGACGTCTCTACAGCAGGGGAAGATGACACAATAGCGGCATTAGATAGTAAAATAGGATCTCCGCCATTCAAAGTACTCGATCGAGTACTTATATCACTCGATCGACCATTCCCTTCTTCTGTTTCACTCGATCGACGAGTCTTGTCACTCGATCGAGTGATTCCTGCAGCAAACTCATTCAATCGAGTGCTTTTATCGCTCGATCGACCAACGGCAGGTGGTGCACCACTCGATCGACCAGTAATTTCACTCGATCGAGTGATAGGATGAATTGATTCACTCGATCGAGTGGAGAAATCACTCGATCGAGTATCTTGATTACACGCTGCAAGTATTTCGATTAAGAATTCATCTAGATCGTCGTCCTGGGTATCTTCAGCTATCAAAACCTCGTCTTCTTCATGAGTAAGGTCATTTTGGAAATTCATTGCACTGACTGGATCGCATATTGGAAGAAGTTTGGTTTGGTCTTTCGCGAGTGTTAACTGCGCGACTTGTTCTTTCAATTCTGATATGACCGTTTCATACTGCCGTGATATACTCATCACAATGGACTTTAATTCGGCAATTTCTTCACTTGCAGAGGGAGAGACCGGCTGCGCTACTGGCGTAGAAGGGGTAGAGACATTCTTTATTTCTTCATACAACTGAGAAAAAGGAACTCCTTGCTTATAATTCCGATAAGCAAGGGCGCGTTCTACAGTCGCCATGCATTCAATGGGACTATGCCCTTCCTCGCCACATCTACCACATGGCTCTATATGCTCAGTAATCATAGGCATCCTGGCAAATAGACTTACAAAGTAACGAACAATCTGCAAAACTAATCAAAACTTTGCAGAAATGAGATCAGTCTCAAGGAATAAATTCCTTGAGACAAAGGACAAACTTAACTAAAGCAACAAAATTACGCCACCTCCCCGGCAACGGCGCCAAAATTTGACACGTCTGTCGCGTACCTGTCGAAAATACCAACTGGCTCTAACTAATATAACTAGGGAAGTCGGGTCGAATCCACAGAGAGGTAGGAAATTGTCAGCTTAATCTAAGTTCGTCAAGGTAACCAAATGGGAGGGTTTTTAAATATGATATTCTAAAATAATAAGAATAAGGAAGAGGAAATTAAAAGGAAGGAATCAAGCAGATAAAGAGAAACAGCTAAGACAGACGGTTCACCATAATCATTTAGTCAAGTAATCTAGGTCTCAGGTCAATGCAAATACGGTCTAAGAGGTAGCGAACGTCACCTTTCGGTCCTTAATTCACCCTAAAGCGTAAACAGCTTAACTTTCGCCCTCACTGCAATACCCTATTGTTCGCTACTAGTCTCGCCTTTTCCAACCTTTCGGTCCAGGTCAAGGATCACTAAGAATTAAAGGTCTAATTGCGTCGACTCAATTAGACAGATACAGTTAATTGTAGCATTTAACCAACAAAGACTATACCAGCAATAACCCAATAAATCGATTACTCTCCCTTCATAATTATGGATCCCCTATAGTCTTAGCATAACGGAAATTAGCTACTCATAACCAATGAATTAAGGATTCAATTTAAGCAATTATGATAACAATTAAAAGAGGGAAGAAAGCAATAAATAAGATTAAGAATAAAAGTAGAATGGTAATACCAATCGCAAAATCTAAATCCGAGTAGCAAAGTGTAAAGGAAGAACAAAAATCAAAGAATAGTGGCAAGGTATACAGTAAACGAACGTAGGAAGAGAGAGGAGTCACGTAGTTCACTCCTCCAGTCTTATACTAAAAATCCATCCTATAACCTAATCTATGGACTAATTACAAAAGCTCATAAATTAATTAGGCGGACAAAGGCTGTAGAAGGGTAAACCACTCGATCGAGTGGAAATAACTCACTCGATCGAGCAGCTGTGCATCAATCTCCTCGATCGAGTAGAAATAAACTACTCGATCGAGTATTCCTTGCTTTGCTCCTCTTGTGTGTACTCGAAAGTGGTCGATCGAGTAACTTAGGCAAATAAAAGCATTCGATCAAGCAATAAATCACTCGATCGAGCTGTTTAAGTTCGTTAGGCCTTGAACTATTTCCCGAACTCAGCTCACGCATCTTCCAAGTGTTAGATTTCCAAGCTCCGGCTCCTTATTCTCCATGAATGCATACAATTGGGACAAATTAGGCTCGATTTAGCTCCTCTTCGATTAATTCCTGCAAATCACATAAAACGAACCAAAGTAGAATAATCGGGGGTATTTGTAGCCAGATGCTACATAAAAAGTACAAAAAATGCGTGTAAAAATGAGGTAGAAACCTTATATAAAAGACACCTGATGCACCTGCCGCCAAGAAGCGGCGAGTTGAGACTGGAGAGGGGTCCACACCTTCAGGGAGTACCCAGCCTTCCACGACTACTCCCAATCCGACTCCTACTCCCACTATTACTACCACTCCTACTCCTGCTCCACCTCCCACTCCCACTGACCAGACGCAGACTGAGCCGGTCTTCCCGGCTACTTTTAGACCACCTCCTCCCTTTGTAGCGCCCGCGGTCCAGGACCGCGAGGGCGCAGTTTACGGTTTGTTGATCGAGCTTGCAGAGCGTCAGGCTCGTATGGAGAGGGACATGGCTCTTGCCTTGCACCCTCTGTACGAGTACCACTTGCGAAGACACAGACCGATCCCGGAGGGTTGGCCACACCGTTCCTTCTTCCATTACCCAGCTGAGGGGTACTCGTTTTCTGACGAGGAGGAGGACGAGGACCCAGAGGTGGCAGTGGAGAGAGCCCGTGAGGAGGAGCGGAAGAGGAGAGAGGAGGAGAAGGACCTGGAGTACAAGGTGGATGGCGACGACGACGACGACGACGAGTAGCTACTGGTCTACTCACTTCCCCAGTTTTCTGGCTGGTTTGGGGAAGTTCGTATTTTGTATGTATCTCTTACTCTTTTATTTTGTCTCCTTTATTTTATTTTTTTTATTTTGTTGGTTGTATATTCCCGTTCCCCCATATTTCTGCTGGTGTATGCTGGAGGACAACGAGGGCGTTGTCCGTTTTGGTTTGGGAGGGTATTGCATCCTTTTGAGTCTGCATTTGCATCTGTCTTTTTGCATTCACGTTTATTTTTCAGCCTTGCATTGTTTTATTTCATTGAAAATCCAAAAAAAATAATTTAGAAAATTTCAAAAATTCAAAAAAATTTTCACGTTTATTTTTGCATATAGGTTGAGTCGGAACGGTAGATTCCCATGATGACAATGCACTATAACTTGTCAACTTACTTGAGCCTTGCACTTTATTGATAGTTTTTAGCTTGTCATACGCATAGTCTACGAATTTCTGTTCAAATATAAGCTGACTGTTTAGACTTGACCTATAAATTGGCAAACTACTTAAAAATTCTGAGTTTTTAGAGCCATAACTGGTGACATTCATGACCAATTCATTAGAAATTTTTAGTAGTACTTCTTGCATAGTATGACATTTTTAGTATAGCTAAACAAAATTTTTTGATTTTATTAACAAAATATAAACTTAATGTAAAAAAATATGATTAGGTATACTAAAATGGCTATAGATGCACGAAAACGAATAGTAGGTGCATGAAAATTGTTACATGCATGAAAATGATTAGTAGGTGCATGAAAATATCAGGCTGTAGGTGCACGAAAATGAGTTTTAAATAGGTGCGTGTAAATTGTTAGATACATGAAAAATGAGTAGTAGGTGCATGAAAATTAATAAAATATTTCTCTTCTCGATTCCGGTCAATAATTTATACTTTTTCGACCAAGAAATATGTTACCTAGGCATAAAATTCTATGTCGAATCCAAATATATCGTTAGTTTTTAGAAAAAAAATCCGTAAGGTAGAGTTCTCAAGGTTCTCACTATGTAGATGGTTCTCACCGAATCCCAAATCTATCTATATATATATATATATATATATATATATATATATATATATATTAAGAGTTGAGATCAAAGAATCCGCTCTCGATAACTCAACCTACTGTAAAAATGTGCCTAAATGCTAATACAATTATACAAGGAGTGTGCACAACTTCTAGATTCTATTTACATAAAAACAGAAAAGATTAAATTGTATTTTAACTGGAAAATTGCATTATGCATACCATGCATACCTATGAAGTAGAACACATGTTATAGTTGGGTAGGACACAATTTTGTTTAATATATATAAAACTTTTTACGCCTTTTTTTTACATAGGGAATCCCACGGCCACTACTTCATATGTGAACTGAATTAATCTTCGGGTGTATGGCTCGAAGTCTAGGAGGCAAAACATCAAGCCATAAATACTTTACAAGATTAATCTTGAGGAAGCTTAAACCCGAGACCCTTGAGAATTTCACCCAAGTTTTAACCATAAGACTCCACTCTTACGAATTACGCTTTATTTATTGTGTAATGTTTAAAGTAGACTTTTTTTTTACGTTACTATGTAACCGTTATTATATGTATTGTTTTTACACATGTGGCCATTATTTGTTCACATACAATTCGACAAAGTATGAAGCTTGACCGATATTGATGAAAAGCACAAGATATAACATAAAATGATATGGATGAACCCAATAATATACGAGTTAAGCGTAAGTACATGAAATTTGTTGAGTATTTTTGTTTAGGAGTATTTGACATTGAGTACGAACTTCTAAGAAAGTGTCGAACAAAAGCCCTTTGACGTAAAATTAGTATAAAAAAACACAGGTTATTATTTAAAATCATCTTAAGTTATAACGGTACTCACATTTGATTAAATAGAGGTGAAAATAAAGGGAAGTATGAGAACTCTTAAATTAAAACGACCTTAAGCAACACCAATTGTATTAGAAATTATACGCATTATAATATTATTACGAGTGATTTTAAATCATGTCAATTTCATAACATGCATAAAACACCCTTTTAAACAACGTAAGGATAAATTATCGAAAGTCATTACTAAGATACTTACCCGGGCAACGCCCGGGCTTTAAATCTAGTATCTATCTATCTATATTATTAAAGGAAGTTTTTTTCGAGCGATTATAGAGACTCCACCTTTTTTAAACCGCTTAATTCATTAAAAACAAATAACTGATAAAAATTAGAATTAAAATTAAGCTTTTTTCGAGCGATTATAGATAATAGGAATATTTATGATAGATTTTGGTTGAGGCCCAACTATTATAAATATTCCTATTACGCTCCCTCACTCAAATGCCCGTTGGGCTTGAAGAGTGAGAGAGCGTAATAAGAATATTTATAATAGTTGGGCCTCAACCATCACCTTAAGGTTTTGGTTGAGATGGTTCATCTATCATGGTATCAGAGCCAGTGTGACCGAAGGTCACGGGTTCAAATCCTGTCAACCTCAAAACTCCTCAAAAACTCGAAGTGAAAACCAAAGACACGGTGACGGGGAGCGGTGCACAACTAACCACTCTTTAAGCCCAACGGGCATTTGAGTGAGGGAGCGTAATAGGAATATTTATAATAGTTGGGCCTCAACCATCACCTTAATTAAAATTAAAATTAGATTAAAAAATCATAACACACGAACACGAAATATATTGGAGTAAGAACACCCAATCTCTTACCCGAATTAGAGTTCTAGGGGGCGAGAGTTATGTATTACCAGAAAATTCTGCTATTAATTAAGTCATAAGATATTATTATATAACAATATGTTTTGTAGAGTTCTGTCATATGACAACTGCATACTTCGTATTACCTAGACTTGGCAAAACCCGACCCGACTCGACAAAACCGATCCGACTCGCCCGATATCGGACCCGGCCGACAACCGACAATATTAAAAATATCAAGTACCCGAAATCGACCCAGTCTGATCTGACATAACCCGATACTTAGTTGTATCCGATAACCGATATAACCTGAACCCGATAACATCCAAGCCGATTAAAACCGGAAAATGAAGCTATCCGACCCGAATCAGACTCCAATAACCGATCTAAACCGAACCTGGTTATAATGAAGCTGATTAATGCCTGAATTGAACTAGGCCTAAAGAACCAATAGTACATGAATATCCGATAACCGATAACCGATAACCGATATAACTCGAACCTAAGTATACCCATGTCTATTAGCGCCCAACCCGCTTAAAACTTAGATAACATATGGTTAGTGAATGACGCTCTAAATACTCAATGAGTCAATGTTGATTCACAATTGACATTATGATGGTTACAAAATAGTATCCACAATAATGCTGTTTCATATCAAGTGATTACAAGTTATTTTATTTAATCACGTATTTTTGTATAAGAGGTCTTGTACAAGAATATTGTAAAACGAATCTTTTTGAAGATTAATATTTATGGGTCATTTTCTTATTATCCATTTTAGAAATTATTAGTATAATACCGTCTTAAAACGAACTACTTATTATTTCTTATGAAAAGTATTTCTTTCTCTTTTTGAGTTCACCATTTAAGATATAGTGAATCAAAATTGTCATCCATAGATGAGAGTAAAAACTAAAATGCAAGATTTTGCTGAAATGGGAGAGTTAAAAGTAGTTGAATAATTTGACTTTTTCCTATTTTCTATTAACATGAACGAACATGTGGTATTGTGTGGAAAAGCCATGATCCCATGATGCACAAGCTACCCGCGTTTAGAGATGGCCTTTGGTCAGTCGGTTTCAAGTTTATTTCGGATTTGATTTGTTATCGAATTGGATTATTTTGGGTCAATTACTTATTCGACCAGCTTAGGTTTGACTCAGGTTTGAGCCAACTCTATCCACGTGGCCACTTCTAATGTTTTAGAGTAGTTTTTTTTTTATTTGGCTTGATATTTTGCTTTATTTATTACATTTTTATTGTCCAACTTTTTATTTTGGTAGAATTTAAGCCAACTACAAGTAGTTCGAGTAGGACCGCAAACCAAAAGTAATCATATTTGGCCCCGCTCTTTTCGAAAAGAACTGAACTTAATTGAATGGAGTTGAAATGAGGCTGAACTAAAGTTAACTTAACTCAACTGAATGAAGTTGAGGTGAATCTGAATCGAATGAAATCGAATTGAACTAAACTAAACTAAATGGGCGAATTTGAATCAATCGAGTTGCAATAATAGTTAATTTGAATGGAGTTTAGTTGTATTGAATCGAATGAAGTCGAGTGAATCGAATTGAGTGCAATAATAATTAATTTGAATAGAGTTGAGTTAAGCTAAACTGAACTGCATCGAAAGAACCGAATAAAGCTTATCTGATTTAAATGAACTGAAATTATGCTAGAAAGAACATGGTAGACAAGCAAATGGTAGAGAAGCAAATAAGTCAAGCAGATTAGAAGTCGTTTGAATCTCATCAATTTGAAACTATTTAAACACGTATTTTATAGGTAGTCCGTATTTTATTTTTCATGGGCTATGATTTTCACTAATCACATTTTTTCATTTTGAACTTAAAACTTATAAGTTTTTTTTTTCTTTTTTTTAAACGAAGCAGAGCATAATAGAACTTAATGACTGAAATTAACTTAATGAAGTTAAACAAAAATGGACTAGAGCTTAAGTGAACTAAACTCAGTTGAGCTCATATGAATTAAATTGGGCTGAAATTATCTTAACTAATTTTCAAATTAAGTTAAACAAATGTAATTTAATATAATAAATTTTGTTAGTTAAATTTAATTAAATATTCTTAATCAAATTTAGCTGAATTAAACAATGAAACTCAATTGAACTTAAATTAAGCTAAGTTAAAGTTATTAAAATTAATTTAATTAAACTTAAGTTAACATAAATCAAATGTACTTAACTAACTTAATGGAGTTGAATTGAACTCAAGTGAACATAGATTAAGCCTAGAAAAATAGGGCATAAATCATGTGTGTAATAATTTAGGATTGAAAAATGTAACCCTCAAATTAATTATTAACATGTGCTATTGGTTTAAAGTTAAGGGTTATCAAGTGAGTCTAACTCAATTCCAGTAGTACTGTTAAATAAATGAGTTACACGTATTATATTTGTGTTGAGGGATAACAACTTAACCCAATCATCATAATAAGTTTTGTTGGATAAGAAATTGTCAACATCCTAACCTCATATGAACCGGTAAGGATAGCCATATAATACACTAGCTAAAAAAAACATTTTGAACCAATATAAACAGTTACATAACATGTCGGTCGAACTAATACGACCCATCCTAAACCCAGTATCACCGGTAAATATTACTTTTGACCCGATATAAACCGACGAAAAAATAATTTTGACCCGATAAGAATTGTCACGTGACATGTTAGCCGAACTAACCTGGTTCTGTAACAACCGAAACCCGACCAAGAGTAACCGATTCTAACCCAATACCCGAACTAAGCCATGACTCGAAATGGCCCGACCGAACCCGGTTCGACCCACCAATGCATGTGAGCCGAAAAAATCCGAAAATATAATAACCCGAATCCAAAACAACCCGACTCGAAACCGACTCGACCCACCCGATTGCCACCTCTACCTATTTTTGATGAACTGCCTAATTTTACAATCAACCAATTAAATAGATACCCCACTATTCAAATTAACAAAGAGATAAGAAATCATATGATTAATATAATCCTATTAACGTTTTATGTGTTATTTTATGCCCCTAGCTAGCCTTATTATGCCACTCCTTTTTGTTTTAATTATAATTATGTTTTCATCAATATTAGCGTTGTACTTTTTGTATACTTAAGTTTGCATAATTTGAGTTTATAATTTTGTTTTTGTAGGAGGTTGATATCAGGGAAAAACTATTAGACGTGATGTTACGTTGGCGGTATATAGTCATCCGTAGAGGTCAGCTTTGATGCTATTATTGGTGATCGGCGTTTTTAAAGTACGTAAGACGGCCATTGTAGTTTCCTTAAGATTATAGTATATTCGGTTTTAACTAATGACTTATATATTCAGTGTCTATAATTCTCTTTTATTTCAAGTTGGACATATATGCATGTATATTCGCTATTAAATATTGACTTAGATTTTGTGAAATTTATGATATAGTTTTGTTGCTAGATATTAATTGCATGAAAAAGTTAGTTTTTTTTATACTCTTAGAAACTAACCGATAAGCCGAACATCGATCTATTTCGTAGACGTTATATGATTTTCATTATATTGTGTTTAACAAGTAATAATGGCGTAACACTGGTTTGCTAATCATTTTTCTAGATTATTTAGTAATCTAACGGTTTTCTAATAGTTAGGTCTTATTGATTACTTCGTACCTTCGTATATATGTGGGTATATTTGATGAAGTTATAAGGTAAATAAGGATATGGTTAGGGGCGGTCCATATATAGAGCATTTTAGCTCTTCGCACTAGGGCCCAAGTGTACAAGGGGCCTAAAATTTCTTGATCCACTTCCTAGCTAAAAAGAAAAACTACTACTAATCCTAACCCAATATAAAACGATTCAATAAAACAAATGATAAACTCCTAAGGCCCAAAATTTACTCTTCCCCTAAAACAATTGACAAAGGGTCCTGCTATACGTCGTCGACATTTTACTAATTATCGTCGACAATTAAAGTAAATTTCCATGTTTGCCCTCCATAACATAACTCCATATCCGTCTCACTGAAATGCAATTTCCTTCTCCGTCTCACAAAAATGCAATTTCCGTCTCACTAAAACACAAGTCACCGTCTTACTAAAATTTTTGAAACAAAAAAAAAGTCGGTTTTTCAGAAAAAAAAAAGAGCGGTATTTCTAATTAACAACATGAACGGGAACGATTTTTACAACGATTCCAACAATGAAGCTAGTAACGAGGTGAGTTTACGATTTTGTTTTGTCAAAAATTTATGTTTTATTATCGATTGAATCCCGAATTAGGATAGATGCCTTGATTGTAGACGGAATTATGGTAGAATTTGTGACGGATTTATTTGAAAATGCAATTGAAAAAAAAAAAAAAGACGAACTGGGCCTGGACGAAGAGAATTTTCGTCCAGACCAGGTATTGGACGAAAAATTCTTTCATCCAATATGGGCCTTGGACGAAAGAATTTTTCGTCCAATACCAGGCCGGGACGAAAAATTCTTTTGTCCAAGGCCCATATTGGACGAAAGAATTTTTCGTCCAGGCGTGGTTTTGGACGAAAAATCCTTTCGTCCAAGGCCCAATTCGTGTCTTTTTTTTAATTTTTTTTGTTTCCGTCTCGTTTTGTATAAAACAATTAAAATAATTAATTTCCGTCTTTGTATTATATTTTTTTATTTTTTATTTTTTCCGACAATTCAAATAATTAATTACCGTCTTTATATTATATTTTTATCTTTAATATTTCAGACTCGTTTTGTATAAAACAATTAAAATAATTAATTACCGTCTTTGTATTATTTTTATTTTATTTTTTTATTTATTCCGACTCGTTTCGTAGCAAATAATTAATTATTAACTAATTTATCGAAATGCGTGCGCAAGTGATTAACGATGGAGACGGTATTGATTACTCAGATCATTTTACGACTACCTTGTTCTTTGCATCAAGTATGGAAGCGTTTAATTGGGCATATGAAATCGGACTCCGACTCGGGTTTGGTATAAAAAGAGCAAGCAACAAGAGAGTTGGTCGTAACACGAATTTGAGACAAGATTATTTTGTTTGTCGGATGGGTGGAAAAGGTCCCGTAAATAAGGATTCCGATTCTTTAATGTGGGGTAACACGGCCACCGCGTTGTACAAATGCAAATTTTCAATGAAAGTTATTGAATTAGAAGAGAATAAGTGGAAACTTGTGATGAGATCCGGGTTTCATAATCATGCTTTAACGTTGTATTGTGACGGCGACAGATACTTTGCAAAGTTTGATGAAGAGGAGTTGGCTTATATCGATGCCCAAGTTAGAACTCATGTTAGACCGGCAATTATTAGTGCGGGTTTGCATCAGCGGAATCCGGAAAAGTCAAGACCTAATCGGCGACAATCTACAATCGTTCTCAGAAAGTAAGGGCCGAGGAAAGAGATTGGAGAAACCCGGCACAACAGATGTTAGCACATGCGGTTCAGCATAAGTACGTTCATTATTGGGTCATTATTGGGTCCAGGCGTGTTCATGGCTCATCCAGAAGCCGTTAAGATGTTTCGATCATACTATTATGTGGTATTGATCGATTCCACGTACAAGACAAATTTATACCGTCTTCCACTTGTTGAGATGGTTGGAGTCACACCCATCGGGAAGAGCTTTGTCATCGCGTATGCTCTTGTGAAGCATGAGTCTGAGGATGGATATTTGTGGGTCTTACGGAAACTGAAGGCCCTTCTCAATGATGTTGTTCAACCTAATGCTATTGTTACTGATTGCGAGGCAGGTTTGTTGAACGCGATTCCCATTGTTTTTCCGGATTCGTCTCACTTGCTATGTCTTTGGCATATATATTCTAACGTAGAGACGAAAGCACTTGATATCACGGATCAGGATAGTTGGGCTAAGCACATAACTTGTAACTTGTTTGAAGCGGTTGTCGAGGCGAAGACCGAAGATAAGTTTAATGTGGCGTGGGGCAATTTGGCAAGGCAATGGGCGGGAGTGGCGGCTTATATTGAGAGGCAATGGTTCCCGCACTTGGAAAAATGGGCCAAGTATAGAACGAACAAGATAACTCATTTTGAGAATACTTCTATGATGAGTCATAATTATATACATATTTATGCCTCCCCTTAATTGCTTTTGATACGGTTTTCGTGCTAGTTTATAGCATTTACATGCCTTTTAAGTTAGAATGTCGATACTTCCGCCTTTTGATGTTTAATGCAGGAATGATGCATTTGAGGAGCAAAGGAATGAAATGAGCATCGCGGGGTGGGCATGAAGGGATACACGAAGCATGGCACGAGAATCCATAAGAATGAAAGAAGTGAAGTTAAGAAGAAAACACGAAGAAAAGAGCTTCTTATTACAAGTGCCTACTTTGAAGAGCCATATCTCGAGTTCTACAATGGATTTTCAAGTGATTCCAATTGGAGGTGAAATCTTATCCTCTTAGCTTTCCAACGCCATGAAAATCGCTTGTTTCTGACAAGTAACGAAGAAATGACGGCCGTTTGAAGTTCAGTGCGCGAAGCAGGAAATTGGTGCCTCGATCGAGTCAACCTTGGCTCGATCGAGGAACTTCATGCTCGATCGAGTCACTCGCGACTCGATCGAGGAACCAACCTAATCAACTAAATTTCGCAATGTCGAGAGTTGGGTGTTCTTGAACTTTGGTGCCTCGATCGAGTCACTCTCGACTCGATCGAGGAACCTTCCAGTTTTATAATTCCCGCAACTTTCCTTAAGTCGGTTATGTATTGCTATAAATACCAAAACTCGTACCCTAAGTTATTTTATGCTTTATTTTACATAGGTTTAGTATAGCTACCTTAGAAAACTCTCTAAAATACTTAGTTTAGTTTATTTATTGTTCTTACTTCCGGATCTAGCTATTTACGGTATTGTTCTTAATCTTTCCTTTATTATTAGTCATTTATTTCATTGTTCATCTTTTATGCTTGCAATCATGTTTCTTATTAATGTTATTGTTGTTCTTCTTTCTATTATGCGTAGCTAAATCTCTTATCTAGGGTGAAAGGGGATCTAGGTTGTTAGAAAAGGGATTATTATGAATTGATTGTTAAATTGCTCTTAATTGTTGTTTGATTATCGTATTACTTCCAATTAGTTAATTACTGATCAGAATTGATTAATTAGTCTTGCATAAACTAGGATTATCACCGACCGGGTTAAGACTAGTATAGGCCACGATAATTGAATAGAGATAATTTAATGATAGCGACCGCATGTTAAATTAGATCTAAAAGAAATATTGAATCGACCGATCATATGACTTTCAACAATATACATTGCTCAATCAATGAATTAAATTCTACCCTTTGACGACGACCTAGTGAACCCAATCCCTAGACCTTTTAATATTATTGTTATTCATCTTTTATTTACTTGCAATTAGTTGATTAGCATACAAATAATCAAACCCCCAAAATTGGTTACCTTAAGACGAAATTAAATATAAACAAACTAGATAATCACCGCCTCCCTGTGGATTCGACCCTGACTTACCGCTAGCTATTTTGTTAGTAGTAGTTTAGGTTTACTTTGATTAAGGTGATACGACTTTAGCCTTATCAAATTTGGCGCCGTTGCCGGGGAGGCAACAATTTTTCTGTTTGTTTTTGTTTAGTTTGTCTTTTGTCTCAGGGAACATCAGTTCCTTGAGACCGTTCTAATGTTTTCCATCGAGTTTCTACAGGGTGAAGATGAGAACTTCCATGATTACATGCATAGATGGAATGATTGGATTCGTTCCCATAATTACGAAGCCAAAATTCCGCGGCTTACTATGTGCCTTACCATCATAAAAGGTATGAACAGACAAACCCAAGCCTACATTGACTCCATAGGTATGGGAGATTTTGGTGGTAAGAATATTGAAGATGTCCTTTCTTTCTTTGAATGGCTTGATATTGAATGCATTAAACCCACTTTTTTATTTCAGTCATACATGGATGAGGGTGTGGGTGAGACCATAGAAACCGTTTTAAAGAATGAAAAGGATATTGAGGGAAACATAGAGGATGAGACCATATGCTCAGTTGATAACCCCTTCTTTGATGATAATCTAGAATCCCTCTATGACGATTTTACAGACAGTGAGTCACATGAGGAAGACTTGACAGACCTCTTAGATTACCCCTTTTGTGATGAGTCTTGGGATCCAGAGAGTGAGGATGCGCGATTCGAAGATCTTGAGGTTAAATGGGACTCATGTGACGATATGTTGACTCTTTCTTTAGATACTTCCCCTTCAGTTGTTGAATTTGATTCTAATTTTGAGTCTAGTGAGGTTCATTTTATTACATCTGTGCAGAATGCATATTTTGATATTTCTGATGTTGAAGATGATATTGATGAATACTCTACACAAGGGCCCCCTACTATGGACCCTTTAGATGCTTTGATATCTTTTGAGACATGTGCAGGTGAATCTCCCATTTGGAAAGCCGAGTTGGATGCTTTAGAAGTTGAAGTATATGGGATAGAGCTTATCAACAAAGGGAATGAGAAGGCATATGAGTCAATGAATACTCCTAGCCTGGTAGAGGTAGTATATTCTTTTGCCACCGATTTCGATATTAAGAGTGGTAGACCTCGACCAAGAGGTAATTGTTGACGATGATTTCATGAGGATTACTGGTGTAGTGAGTGATAAATTACCTCGTATGACTTCTACTTTGTGCTTTCATACTCCATACTCTTTTGGTTGGACTAACAATTTGATGCGGTTTTGCTATAATTGTCATCAAATATTTGATATGCTGAGACGGTCTTTAACATTGATTTTATATGCTCCTGTTATATCTTGGTGCTACTTATGCTTTTGTGTAGCACATGCGCAGATTTATGATCGACTCTTAAGAGCTTTGAGCTGTTTTGATTGTTCCCAATTGCGGGTAATTGATATATAAAGAAAGGAAGAGGACGGCAACAGGTGCCTCGATCGAGTGGCATGGAGTTCGATCGAGTCACCACGTTTTGGGTTTATTCATAGCCAGACGATGATAGGAATTGCGCGGATGATTATTTTCCCCTGTTTTGCAAATTTGGTTTGGGGAATTTATTTGCTCTTACCCGGTATTCTCTTCCCTTGTACCTTCTTTTATTGTATTATCTAGTTATTTCCCATTCTTTTTGTTAGTTGTGTCCTTTAGGTTCTTTGGATTTGTGTGTGATTGCTATGTTGTAGGCGACACAATGAGGACACTGTGACATTTAGGTTTGGGGAGGGTCTTTTATTATGTTGTGTGCTTTTTATTTATGTTGTGTGCATTTATATACAAAATCCATAAAAATTAAAAATTTTATAAAATACAAAAACATGTTTTTCCTTTGTTTTAGGTCGAGTCTTGGTGAATTGAATAACAATGATGTTAAATTGCATTGTTTTTGCATTTGAATCCCATATAGTTGTCCATGTACATTGTTTTGACTCGTTAGCCATGAAAACAAAGCTCATAATTCAAGTCTTTACCGTATTGACATGCCTTATATTGATTAGATTTGACATAATTACGTTGGTAAACTACTTAAATTCTGAGGTCTATAGAGCTTCCAAGGCCAGAAACATCAATAAACTGGTCTCATTGTCAATTAGGCTTGAGTGTGGTTTCTCCTTGTGGAATATGTAATATCAAACTGCATAAGTGTGACATTGATTTCTTGATGCTTTTATTGCTTTCATTTGATTAAGTACATGTGGATAGGCGATTCTTATCGTTCAAATAAGCCTTACATTGCCTTTTTATTAGCCCGTTTGAACCCTTGTAGCCAATCTTAAATTACATCCTATTAGCTACAATCCAAGAATTTGCCTATCTTTTCGGGACAGTCGCAGTTGCTTGTTTATCATAATTATTTTGCTATTATGGTTGGGTTGGGACTTATTGTTGTCATGTGGGTAAAGCAAAATACTTTTAGCGATTGTGTTGTATCCTTGTGTTGGAAAAGAAAAATATGAAGCAAAAAAAAAAAGAAAAAAAAAAGAAAAAAAGAAGAAAGAAAAAATCGAAAAATAGAAAAAGAGAAAAGAAAAGAAAAGAGATTGCTTCATTTGGTTTTGTCAAGGATCAAAAGGATGGTTGTTAGAGTCTAATGCATAATTGGAGAGTAATTTATTAGCTCTCATATGTTGTAAAGTTGAGATCATTTCTCTAAGTTGGGTTCATTTATTATCAAAGATTTGGTTTTTGTTTTGGTTAGCGCTGCGACTACCGTCTTAGCTCCACATATCCATAACGTGCTTTGCACAAACCATTTCTATCCCTTTAACCCATTTGCCGCCCTTATTGTCCTTGATACATGTACTTTTGTCTACATATGGTGATTGCATATTAGTTGGGGAAATCTCTATCACATTAGATTGCATGCATGTTTCATAAGTCGAGTGAGTGTTTCTACTTCTTTCTATCTTCACACATAACTCACCCTTACATACTTATGAGTGCATGAGTGAATCCGCGAAAATCCAACTAATTTGTCTTGCAAGATCGAAAGGTATTTGGCATTTGTCTATAGTATGGTGACTTGAGACTTGAGCTATGTTTTCTATTTCCCGTACCTTTGAATTTGTTTTATTGGTACACTTTAGTCATTGCTTTGTTACAAATATGGATAGCTTGGGATTTGTATGTGCATTAGACATTAGCTCTGAGTCGTTTATTCGCCATTTGTATGATTGTCTTTTGTATTGTGTGTTGCTTTGCTTGAGGACAAGCAAAAAGATGGTTTGGGGGAGTTTGATGAGTCATAATTATATACATATTTATGCCTCCCCTTAATTGCTTTTGATACGGTTTTCGTGCTAGTTTATAGCATTTACATGCCTTTTAAGTTAGAATGTCGATACTTCCGCCTTTTGATGTTTAATGCAGGAATGATGCATTTGAGGAGCAAAGGAATGAAATGAGCATCGCGGGGTGGGCATGAAGGGATACACGAAGCATGGCACGAGAATCCATAAGAATGAAAGAAGTGAAGTTAAGAAGAAAACACGAAGAAAAGAGCTTCTTATTACAAGTGCCTACTTTGAAGAGCCATATCTCGAGTTCTACAATGGATTTTCAAGTGATTCCAATTGGAGGTGAAATCTTATCCTCTTAGCTTTCCAACGCCGTGAAAATCGCTTGTTTCTGACAAGTAACGAAGAAATGACGGCCGTTTGAAGTTCAGTGCGCGAAGCAGGAAATTGGTGCCTCGATCGAGTCAACCTTGGCTCGATCGAGGAACTTCATGCTCGATCGAGTCACTCGCGACTCGATCGAGGAACCAACCTAATCAACTAAATTTCGCAATGTCGAGAGTTGGGTGTTCTTGAACTTTGGTGCCTCGATCGAGTCACTCTCGACTCGATCGAGGAACCTTCCAGTTTTATAATTCCCGCAACTTTCCTTAAGTCGGTTATGTATTGCTATAAATACCAAAACTCGTACCCTAAGTTATTTTATGCTTTATTTTACATAGGTTTAGTATAGCTACCTTAGAAAACTCTCTAAAATACTTAGTTTAGTTTATTTATTGTTCTTACTTCCGGATCTAGCTATTTACGGTATTGTTCTTAATCTTTCCTTTATTATTAGTCATTTATTTCATTGTTCATCTTTTATGCTTGCAATCATGTTTCTTATTAATGTTATTGTTGTTCTTCTTTCTATTATGCGTAGCTAAATCTCTTATCTAGGGTGAAAGGGGATCTAGGTTGTTAGAAAAGGGATTATTATGAATTGATTGTTAAATTGCTCTTAATTGTTGTTTGATTATCGTATTACTTCCAATTAGTTAATTCTTGATCGAATTGATTAATTAGTCTTGCATAAACTAGGATTATCACCGACCGGGTTAAGACTAGTATAGGCCACGATAATTGAATAGAGATAATTTAATGATAGCGACCGCATGTTAAATTAGATCTAAAAGAAATATTGAATCGACCGATCATATGACTTTCAACAATATACATTGCTCAATCAATGAATTAAATTCTACCCTTTGACGACGACCTAGTGAACCCAATCCCTAGACCTTTTAATATTATTGTTATTCATCTTTTATTTACTTGCAATTAGTTGATTAGCATACAAATAATCAAACCCCCAAAATTGGTTACCTTAAGACGAAATTAAATATAAACAAACTAGATAATCACCGCCTCCCTGTGGATTCGACCCTGACTTACCGCTAGCTATTTTGTTAGTAGTAGTTTAGGTTTACTTTGATTAAGGTGATACGACTTTAACCTTATCATTCTACATCCCGGGTTGAGTCGGTTCATGCGAATTCGAAGAGATGGTTGAATAGCGCGAAACTGGCCGTTGATAGCATCTGGATTCGGTTTCATTCTTTGATGGAAACGCAACATGTTGAGATCCGATACTCGTTGGAGTTATCTAGATCAAGGCGGTTGACGGGGATTCAGCGATTATTTTCCAGACTTTCTTTAAAAATATCAAAGAATGCCATCAGTGAATTGCGTGAAGAATTCGAAAGAGGTGCCAAGATGACAGAAGATGCCTTGATTATCGATTGCAGTTGTGTAAAGGCTACTACACTTGGTTTGTTATGTGCTTGTTCACTTCATCGCATTGCTAGAAACAGATCTCGGGTCCCTGTTGATGTGTTACATGCATTTTGGAGGAAGTTGGAGTACGATGGTTCGGAGGCAATGCCGACTTGTGACGATGATCGATTGGAGGAGTTATTCGATGAAATTCGGAATGCAGATCCGAGTATGAGATCATCCATTTTTGATGCCCTTTACTCTCAGATACATCCGGAAGAGGAGGATGTTAACGAGCCTCGGGTGAACGAGAACCCTAGAGGACGTCCGAGTAGGGGAACTCGTAAAGAGCCGTCCGCCGTTGAGCATGCTCGGGTTCGGGTTCGAGTAGGCAGTGCTACGCCCCAAAGAAACGCGTCTTCCCAACGAACTCCGTCTAGTACCCCCCGTTCCACTCCGACGGTTCCTGTTACTCCGTCTACTACTCCCCGTTCCACTCCGACGGTTCGTTTTACTCCGTCTAGTACCCCCCGATCCACTCAAACGGGCCCCGGTACACCGTCTACCACTGCTACCACGAGTACGGGGAGTTTCAGCACATCGTATTGCGCACCTCTTGAGGTAGATTACACCATTGGTCATTCGAGGTACTTTCCTTATCTTGACTTTTTGCCTTCCTGGTTTCACGAGCATCTAGAAGCGTGGTTTAATCCTTCCGGAGACGGTCATTGTGGTTTTCGAGTTCTCTCACATGCTGTTCGGGGTGACCAATCTCATTTCACGATGGCTAGAATAGATTTACTTAGGGAAATCCGTAGTCCCCTTTACCGTGATCATATTTATGGCCCAGTGAGATTTGATGCGGAGGTAGCTAGAATTACATTTATGGATCAGATACCGTGTACGCCCCTTGTCACCTATGCCTCCAATAGCACCTTGTTGGGTACATGATGAAAGCGTAGCTCATTATAGTGGCATGTATCGTCATCAGCTATCTTTATGGCGCTGTTTCGCGAGTTGATCTTAGCTTTTATTTGTCCGATTATTGTAACTTATATTTTATATATCCGAATATTTTACCTGATATTTTATTTAACCGATTATTGTAGTTTATTATCCTCTTAATCCGATTAAATGACTTAAAACGTAATTTAATTAAAACATTCCTTAAAACACAATTTGACATATTTTAATTAAAACATTCCTTAATTTGAAATACAACGACATTACATAAACCACTTAAAACATAATTAAAACATAAACCACTTAAAACATAATTAAAATATACCCTAAACCCCAAACCCCAAACCCCAAACCCAAACATTTGAATTGTAACGGTTATTTTTCCCTATATAAACATCTACATATTCTTGTATTTTTGCACTCATCTTCAACTACTTCTATTTTCCAATCATCTTCATCTTCTTCTATTTTCTTCTTCAACTCTCTACTCATGTCAACATCATCCTCAAAGTGGGGAAACCACCCAATTGAAGGCCTTGATTTTAAGAATCAAATTTGCAATCGTTGTCACAAAAACGCTATCATCAAGATTTCCGGGTCAGTTACTAATCCGAAAAAAGCGTATTTTAAGTGTGTACCTTGCGATCATTTTGTGTCGTGGTTGACTGAAAATCATTTGATAATAACAAAAAAGTTGAATATAGCATGTGAAGATGATGATGCATCAAGTGAAAATGTCATGAAAGAGCAAGTGATAGGTATAAAAAAGGAGATTTCGGAAATGTCAAGGATGATGAAGTTTTATTTCAAGTGTATCTTGTATTTGCTTGTTTTCATTATGTTGGCCATTGTCATGAAGTAGTGAGTATTTCCAGAAATGTATTAATTTGCATCAGTTGCTATGTATTCAAGAAATTTCAGAAATTTCAGAATTAAACAAGGTTCAATTAGTCAACTAACATAATTATCCAACATAAAAAATATCTTCAAAAACGTACAACATAAATGACAACAAACACAAATAGTCTCCCGACTACTGATCATCCTCTTCCTCGCTATCAGTGTACACACCATCTGCTCTACGCTGAACACGAGCACCGGGTGTTTGACGAAGTCCTCTATGACGTATAATCTCCTTAGCCCTCTCAACCAATGGGTCGATGTTCTTCATCATCTTGCGGAAGAAGGAAAGCTGTTTCTTGTCATCGGTAATCCTTCCGACCTCGGCAAACTGAAACACTAAAGCACGTGCAGTCTGCAAGTTGACAAAAATAACTAAAACATTATAAACATTATCGAAGAACAGTAAAAAAGTTAAATAATTATTACAACAACTGTAAGTAAAATTATTACCTCAGCAGGAACATCAAAATCATCCTGTGTAGCAGGGGCATCATGGTGGTCGGGATCAATGATCAACGGTTGAGAATTCCCATTATACCAAGCCTCATAATCTAGCGCCGTCTCACCCGGGAAACTAACTGGTCTCGATCTACGAGAAAGGTGAACCACGTGATCCTGCCAGCAATCCCAAAGATGATCAGTCTCCGCAACCCCGACCCTAACCTTGTACCCTAACCCCGAAGCAGGACGATGCGCTACCAATCTCATAATGGGATTGGGTATTATCTGCACATATCCAAACTGTCGTAAACACCGATCAGGCTGATACGGCTCGGCAATGTCCATGAAACGAACACAACCGGCAAATAGGGTACGAGGATGATACTCCTCCTGACGCGGCCCGTACGGATCCCACTTAATGCAAGCACAAGTAAGCCCATCTAACAACCTCCGATACTCCAACAATTTCTCCGCATTTTGAGCGAAGGGACCAACGGATCTCCAAGAACACGACCGAGGCTGAGTAGGGTTAATTACCGAAGGTGGACCGGGTCTGAACATAGGAAAATACTCATAGATCCACGATTGCAACAAAGTCAAGCAACCACCAATAGTCTTCACACCAAAGACGTGAAGCCACACCTGTTGTTGGTACATGAAGGCTAGTACACCGGCTCCCCAAGCGTAGTGGTGTACACAATCAGTATCATACACTAAAGGAAACAACTGAGGACGTAACCTATCACCTGATTTGTCGACAAATAGTGTCGACCCCAACACCGTAGCCAAAAACCCCTGAGCAAAAACAACATCACAACTAGCTGCCGCCATTTCACAAACTGAATCTACCAATATACCCTCACTCTTGTAAATAGGGGCCTTCTTACTAGGGTTTAACGGCAACCTCAACTCATCTAACATAAGGGGATCCGCCAACTTCCCGTCATTAGTCTCCACCTTACAACAATTACCATCAACCCGAACACCTAAGATCTGCGCAACATCGTGAAGGAGTATGGATATCTCCCCAAAAGGCATGTGAAAACTGTTGGTGTCGGGTTGCCATCTCTCAACGAAAGCAGAAATAAGGGGCATGTTATAATGCTTGGCCATGGAATCTAATAGGTGAGAAAGACCACTACCATCATAAATAGTCTGAACGGCCGAAGGTAGTTCCCAACAACTCAACAAACTCATATTACCAAACCGGTGGTAACCCGTCAAAACTGGTCGACCGATCTCATTAGGAGTCGGCCATAAGGTGTTGGCAATGTGACCCCCAAAGCTAGGAATCACGTGGGGAAACATCGGACCACCCGGAACACGATCGGAAATCAACCAAGAGACATCCTTACCCGACTTCTTCTTCTTCGGAGCCACGACACTACTAGAACTACCATCCGACATCCGCTGAAAACGCCCCTCCTCATTCCGTCTACGGGGCACCCTACGCACTCGCTCATCACCCCCCTCCTCCTCACCTATCACATCACCAGACCGAACCACCTTCTCCAAATGCTCCGCAGTCCACGACTGGGTACTACCATCTCCAACCTCAGACTCAAACTGGAGCCCCTTTCGAGCTCGAACGTGACGGTCTTTTCCTCCACCGGCCATCTATTAAAAAAAAAAAAAACGCATTGATTACTTAGATTAATAAAACAAATAATTTATAAACATATGTTTAAGTAAATTTAAAAATAAAAATAAAACAAAATATCCCCGAACGGGGTTTATTAGTAATAATTAGTTAATATTTTACGAAACCAAAACGAGACGGAAAAAAAATAAATTTACAACGAGTTTATAAAACAAGACGAGAATTATTATTAATAAATTATTTGTTTTTAACGTTAACAAAACAAGACGGAAAAACAAGTTTTTAAAAATTTAAAAAATAAAATAAATAATTTTACAACGAGTTCGCCACGGACGATGTTTATTATTAATAATTTATTAGTTTATAACGATAACAAAACAAGACGGAAAAATAAGTTTTAAAAAAAAAAAAAACGAGAAATTCAAAAACAAAAAGAAAAAAAAAAAACCAGAAATTGGGCTTGGACGAAGAACATTTTCATCCAGGTCCAGGCCCAGACGAAAATGTTTTTCGTCCAAGACCCCTAATGGACGAAGAACATTTTCGTCTGGGCCTGGACCTGGACGAAAATGTTCTTCGTCCCAGCCCAAATTTCGTTTTTTTTTTTTCGTTTTTTTTTTTTAATTTTTCGATTGATTTTAGGCATAACACGACTTAATCCGATTCAAATCAAAGCATCTATCCTAATTCTGTCTACAATAAAGGCATCTATCCTAATTCCGTCACAAATTTACAATCTAAGAAAGTACTACAAAAAATTTTTAATAACAATCACATACCTTGTTGAATGTTTGAATCCGTGACGGAAATGATGCGGTCGATACGTTTTTTTGTTGTTATTTGAGTCGGGTTTTTTTTTTCAAAATTTCGAATGTGAAACGGAGTTTTTGAATAAAAAGGAAAATATTAGGGGGAGTGTGAGGGAGGGGCAATTTTGGAAGTTCATTAAAATTGTCGACGATATTTAGTAATTTGTCGACGACCTTTAGCAGGCAGGTGGACAAACCCTCATTTGTTCTGGGCTTCACCAGTAAAGCATTTGTTCAGTAAACCTCGGCATTTTTTTTCAATTTCGAAGATCTTGTACAAACCCCCAAGGCGCAAACTCTACTTCTTCATCATCTCCCCATTTTCATAAGGCTTTAATCCTAATTTCTTCTATTAAGCCGTCTTATACTATAGGACGGTCCGATAAGAGAGTTGTTGTTTGTTTAGCTTTTTTTTCCCCTTTTTTCATTGGTTCTTTAATTTCAATTTTTGTTGTTAATACTAAGTTTTTCTTTAGTTAATTGTATACATTTACTGGAATTCAGTCAATAATGAATTGTGTGGTTGTGCCTCAATAACCTGGGTGACTTCTCAGTCTTTTTTTCTTTCTCAATTGCTCATTTGCTTATATGTTTCGGTCTTCTGCTAGTTGTTAAATTTTCCGTCATGTGTGCTAGAGTTTGCTTCTCAAAATGCAAGGAAGTAGAAAATATTCTAACAAAATCAATAATGTCATCAGAGATTGTTTTATTGTCTACTTTTTTATGAACAATATATTGCTTTCTATGATGTATTTTTCCTAAAACGGCAAATTTAGATTGGTTTTATTTGAAAATAAAACTTATTTATGTATCGAGGCCTCACTTTTAAATGTTGAACATAGCCACCAAAACTCATTGGCCACCCCTGGATATGGTAAAATTATGATGGCCTTACTGTAAAGCAACGTAACTACTCGGTACTAATTCACAAGTAGTTGTTATTATACATGTATAACTCTACATGTTTTGTTGCAGTAAGTGAATTATACATCTGATGTAATACATCAGATTGGTATAGTTTTTGAGCATTAAGATAAAGTTTTTGAGTTTTAATTAAAATATTTTGAGTTTTATTATAAAGTTTTTGAGTTTATTTACTTAAATATTAATCTAAAAAAGTTACATTATAACTAAAAAAAAATTATATATAAACTCAGAAAAAATTAATTTTTAACATCATAAAACTAAAATGTAATTTATAAACTCTAGAACTCAAAAAAAATACACAAAAACTCAAAAAGTCATTAAGTGTGAGGCAGTACATCTGATGTACGATCCTTTTTCTCGTTTTGTTGCCACCCACTCCTATAAAAATTGAATTGTTTCGTAGATTGTTTATATTTTTTTTATTTTACGAAATCTGATAAAGCTTAAAATTTATCAGGTTTTACTTCAAATAGTGAATGAATTGTTTCGAGTAGATGAGAATGAGTATAATTTATAAAAGAATTAACCAATGAATAAATTTAGGTGCAACTATATACTAATATTATTACTTACGGAGTATTAGTGCATGGCATGCATGGTACTGGTACTCCATTATTCTCAGCATACACATTTGACTCTCTAAGAGTTTCGATGGTTTTTAGTTTTTAGTTACACAAAACGAAAAACTACATAAGATGTTACATGCTCTGAAACAGAAAGTGAAAAGACTATAACCGCTTTTGGGGATTGCATTGCACAAAATGAATGATGAAGGGAGTATATCCTCGGTTCCCCTTTTTCAAAAATTCATGCTCTTAAAGAATTTCAGAATAGCCTCTTTCGAGAAAAACAGTTTACTTTGGCTTGTGATTGCTATGATCAGGCCTGCCGACAGTTGGGTGTGGCCCTTAAGGATAATTTTGATCTTGATTTAAATTCAATCACCTCCTTAGCTGTTTCTTTGTGTCTGAATTTAGCCGCTTGTTGCAACAAAATTCAAGCTTTTGACGGCTCACTAATCTTCTGTACTGCGATTTTAACCTTAAACGCTAAGGCCCTTTTCCGTAAAGATGTGGCACTTAGACATTTGAATAGGCTTTTGGAGGCAAGGGTTACTTTGCAGGAAGCACAAGTAGTAGAACCTCATAATAAAGATATTATTCGAGAACTTGAAGCTGTTGTGCAGGCTCTTGAAATTAATCACAATGGCAAACGAGTTATAGTGGATACGTTTGATAACACTGAGATTCAAGTAGGGAAAAAGTGTGTTTCTTCTTTCCAAGTTCGTGATACTGGATTGGAGATGAATATGGATTCTGCTCCTGTTTGTTCTCCTGTTCTGCCTCTGGATTTCATGGATTCCGACAGTAGCAGTGTGCCCGGCAAGACATTGAATGGCAAAGCTGAATGCCTTTCGTCCTCCTCAACTACCTCAAAGTCTTCTCATTTTACTTTCGCCAATAAAAAACGACCCCATCCTACCCTAAAAATTTCATCTCAAGATTATGAGAATTTACTACATGGCAAAAATTTGGGTTTCTATCACCCAAGGTCCATGTCTTTCATGAGGGTCCGTACCCTCACCTCAAAAACTATCCAGATGGGAACTCCCCATGAAGAAAGTTCTAGGATAGCAGAATTTCCCACTTCCTCTCCTACACCGGAGAGTGTGGTTCAGGAGGAGACTAAGTTGGTGGCAGAGGAGGTTGTTTTCCAGGTTGAAAAGAAGACTCGTCTTACTACAGCTTCTTTCTATGTTAGTAAGGTTTCTTTAGTCCAGTTTGACTTCACTGCAGTTAGGGAACATAAGGAGCATTTGCATAGTTCGAGAGGACGTCGTCCTTCCCATGGTAGAGCTAGAATGGGTCGACCTACTGCTTGTTCGAAGAAACGCTCATCCGTTACTGTTCGTGTTTCTATTTCTCGTTCGAGGTACACTCGTTCTATCGATACGATCACAGGGACAAAGAGAAAGGAGGTTCAGTCTTTTGTGTTTGATGCTCATTACCACCGCCCTTTTAAGAAATATCGTATTGTATCATCAACTTCGTTTATCGCTTCTTCGGTATTTCAAGTATCTAGTAGTTTTGGGGGTTCTCGTCCCCCTTTATTTGTACCTTAATGTACTTTGTAGTTTGTTTTAATTTATGTCAGTTTACTATTGTCGAAAAAAAACAAATCAAAGAAAAACAAATGTTACACGTAGTGACCTGTTATTATAAATGTACCTTACTACTTATAACTACACTTAAGAAAAATCGTCAGCCTATAAGCCAATTTCATTGTCATTTGTTTACTTTTACTTTTAGCACAAAAATTAAAGAAAAGGGAGATCTTTGTAGAATTAGTTGTTGGATGACAAGTGGATCAAGATGATTTAAATTATTAAATAACTTATGAAAAGTATTCTCAAATTAAAAAGGTAAACAAATGACCAGGACAGAAGAAATATACTTTAATAATAATGTTTCTATAAAACGTTTTTACACAGCTTATTTTAACCATTAGTTACTTTACCTAATTATCCCCAGTCCAGTAACCCCAACTAACTATCACAATTGTATAATAAGGACATCAAGGTAACTTTATTAATGGCTTTACAATATTTTTATCATAAGTCTATTTTACAAGAGACTTACTCATAATTGAAATGTTTCACGACTTTCTTTATTCATGATTTTATGAGATCTTATGAAATTGAATAATTAGATATAATAATTTATTAGATACTTCCCAGATTTAATAGTTTTTTAAATTGAATTTTAAAATGTTTGCTATAAAAAGGCTCGTGCATCGCACGGGTATTAAATCTAGTATATATATACTTAAAATAGGAACTTTTGAAATGATTTCATTGACTACCACTTTTCTTCAATAAATTATGGGTTAAAAATATAAAGTTTACAATAAAATATTAGTTACTAACTCAAATTTAAATAAAGTTTGTCTTAGTGCTACGTGATTATAATAATGTCAAATCCTCTATTTATAAAAGTCAAAGCAATTGGCTGCTTAATTTTAGGACAAATAGACCCGACTATAATTTCTCTCAATTAATTACTATTTCTCCTTCCATTTCATTTGTTTTCCATTTTATAAATTTGAGAATATTGATATTCATATTTTAAATTTATGATAAAAGTTTTTACATAAAATTTTATGCTAAAAAATAAAATACAAAAAATAAAAAATAAAAAATAAAAATCTGTATAGAAATTCATATGTTCAATGACTACAAATTAATAAATTTCAAACTAAATTAGAAAATAACAAACCGAATGAATACTAACAAATAAAATATAGACAAGCAAATTCATATCATTATACACCAAATTTAACACAGAGACCCATATTATAATATCTTGATGAATAAAAACAAAACAAAAACTACAGAGTTTATATTATATGGTCGGAGTTTTTTTTTGGGTAGTTATTGGATCGGTCCAATAATAATTTAGGTTAATTAAGATGGTAAGGAACTTAGAATTAAACCATAAGTATAATTTTCATATCTATATTATATTTTTATTGGCTTCTATCCGTCTTAAGTTTAAAATAGGTAAGTATCACTATCCAAGGGTATATAGGACAAATATTTTACTTTCCCCATGCATAATGCTTTTTTTGTCTTATTCATCCTATATATATATATATATATATATATATATATATATATATATATATATATATATATATATATATATATATATATATATATATATATTTGCCCGTTTTAAACTTAAACGGATAGTGTCGTCCTAAATAAGAATTTGTGTATTTTTATAATGTCGAGCTAATGCGTTGTTTTTACTTACGTCTAAGTTAAGCTGATAAATTCTCCTTACTTTTTACATCGATGTAACTGTAATACTAAAATTATGTTTTTATTAAATATATTCACCTCTTATTGATCTTTTCAGTTTAATAAAATTAAACCCGTGCATTTTTTGCACGGGCGTAAAACTAGTTGGGTAGTGTACCTCAGTATGCATCTATGATTGTTATCTAATACGGAGTAAATGTATAATCCTAATAAAATTCAAATTAAGATGCTCACTATAAGTTAAGAGTTACACATCTTGAAAAACAAAAAAAAAGCTAAGAAAGAAAAATAAGTATCCTATAGTGATGTTTTGTACGTGAATAAGTAAAATTATATAATTAGGCCTTAGTTTATTTGTTTGGTTTGAGTTGTTTGTGATTTAAAAATAATTGTGCTTGATTAGCTAAATTACGTGTATGTTTCGAATATATGTAAACTAACAATTTCGATGATGTTTTGTAGGAAAACACGATCGATATCGGCACATGATGATTGAGGCATGAAAAAAAAGTTGATCTTAATAACATGACGGTGGTATGTCAATGGTGAAATACCTATTAATTTGATCTTACTAAATCATGCCCTTCTTAGTAACATAAAAGTTAAGTTATTTCAGGAATGATTTTTTCTTTACATGTTTGATGTTTCGTAATTATCCTCGAAATAATAGGCTAAAGACAAAGCATTTCAATTGTCTATAGAAACCTCAGTAAGTTAAACTCCTCCTAAGCTTGCTTTAGAAGCTATTAAGGAGTCGTTTGGTTACATACGAAAATAATAGTGACCAAAACGTTGGTATTCTTATCTCAGTTCTCACATGCAATAATATCTATGCGCTGCAGATATATAATGACCAAAACGTGCGGGTTAATAGTTAAACCTAATAAAAATCATTTTTTTGAGTACCGCGTCATAATAATTACTTAGAAATCTACTCAATATTATAACTCGATCAAGTGGGCAATGCCAGGGTTTGAATCCTAGAATAAAAAAAAAATGAAAAATATATATGGAAAAATGAAATACTTCAACAAAGATTAGAATTCTATTAATTTATTTAAAAATAAATGCAAAAAGATATATTCAATCAAATTTATCTAACAACTTAGCAAATATTAGAACTCTATCAATAGTTCATACGCAGAGTCCAATTCAAATAAGAAGGAATTTAATTTATACGTAAATTTCTATCAATATAAATAACTCCATTCCCCTCTATTCATACAATTCATAGAATGAAATTGCCAAATTGGTTTTAGAACTAATATAGAGATTCAATAATTTTATTTAGATAAGACATGAAATGTGAGTGGTGAGTCTGGTGACAATCTAATTGGATGACAGGATTTTATAGACTTCGTTGCTTAATGAGAGCTTATATTACGAATTGGCGGGAAGAACTCGTCGTATATCTTTCAATTAAAGTATTTTACTGAAAGTCGCATAGCCTCATTCTCAGTCATTAGTGGCACTAAATTTAATTTGATGACATTATTTTGTTTTTATTGCCTTCATCTTGAAGGATTGATTTTTAATAACAAGAGTAAATTATATTTTACTCCATTTTAAAATACGTTTTGCTAAAATTACTACCTTAACTTTACCTCAGGCAAGAAATTGATCCCAAAACCCAACTCGGGTGAAAAAAAACAAGTTATTGGACAACATTGCCCTTCATTTAACATATACCCAAATCAAAGCCCTTTCATATTCTCGTCATTCCATTATGTTCTCTCAATCAAACAAACACACTAAACCTAAATTTCATTTTCCTAAATTAGAACCCTAAATCCCTAAAGTTCTCCCTCAATTCTCACCTAAATTTATCAAAAAAAATTGCAACAACTTCAATTCAATCGTACAAAACAAAACAATGAAGAGGTTTAAGATACGAAATCTGCAAATAAAGGGAGAGAGAAAGATATTCGCCTTCAAATAAATTTGCTTTCTATATTGTAGAAATAATCGAGTGAAATTTTTTTAGAGTTTAGATAAAATATGGAGTGATATGAGGAAAAGAAAGAAATATAACATAAGGGTGAAGGGATTTCAGGGGCAAATTGGTCATGAAAATAGAGAAAAGGCGGGAAAATAAAAAAAAAAAGACGGAATATTAGGCCTGAGTTGGGTTTTGGGAGCAATTTCTTGCCTCAGGTGAAGTTAAGGTAGTAATTTTAGCAAATTTTCAAAAGGGTGTAATTTTAGTAAACGTGTTTCAAAAGGAAGTAAAATAAAGAAAGAAGTATTTTATGCAACAATCCAAATTGACTGTCAGAGATAGGAATTGTAGAATTGAGCACGCGCTCACAAAGAATATAAATGATAAATAAATAATTAAGATGCATTGAGTATTTATTTAAATTTAACAGATACGTGAGTGAAGTCCTTAACTGAAAAAAATTTATAGTTCAAGTCCTTAACTGTAAAAAATTCTAATAGTTAAGATCCTTCTCTTACCCTTTTACTCAATAAGAAAGCTCTCGGAGAATAATTTGGCGAATTCATGTTATAGTTGTGTTGTGTTGTACTAGGTGCATGGGAAGTCATACGAGTATTGTACTGGACTATTATCCATCAAAATCGTGCAGTTTTAGCACGGGTCGATTAATAATCCCAATCAAAATCGTGTTAGCTACGTATCGATAAAACATTTTTTTAAGTCGGATCATCTTTTACATGTCCAAAGCCAAAACATTATGCAAAGTTGTCTACCTAACTAAAAGAACAATCAACACCATGTAGGTCATTGAAGAGTAATAATTATCACACAAATCGACCAAAATATAGGTATATATTTGATATAAAATGCCTTTGAAGAAACAATCTCAAGATAAATATTCAAATGTTATTTTTTGATATTACCCGGGCAACACCCGGGTATGGAATCTAGTATTTACTTAAAGTTACATCATATCTACTTGAATTTAATTATTTAATTTACTCAGATATTTGAAATTATTAATATAATTGGACTTATAAAGTACAAATTGAAGTTTATTTGAAGTTACACCATATCTGACTTGAAATTACACCATTTTTGAATTTAAGTTACATTATATCTAACTTGAAATTACATCATATCCACTTGAAATTAGATCATATTTAATTGAATTTAATTGATTAATTTACTCATATATCTGAAGTTACTCATATAATTGGACTTATAAAGTACAAATTGAAGTTTATTTGAAGTTACACCATATCTGACTTGAAGTTAACACTATATCTGACTTGAAGTTACACCATAGTTACTTGAAGTTATAAGGTACAAATTGAAATTTATATGAAATTACATCATATCTGACTTGAAATGACACCATGTCTGAATTGAAGTTACACCCGTTAAAAAAGAGATATCATATCCACTTAAAGTTACACCCTTTAAAATTTAAAGTTACACTATTAAAAACCTGAAGTTACACAAAATCAATTCTGAAGTTACCCCCTTTAAAACTGAAGTTACATAAAATATATTTACACTAAATAGGCTTGAAGTTACACTGATTGCTAACTAAAGTTACACAAATCAGACTTGAAGTTACACTGATTATTAAATAGAGTTACACAAAAATTATTTGAAGTTTATGGTCATCTTTTTCAATCATCATCATCATCATCATCTTCATAAAAAAACTGCAATTAACAATTAAAAAACGTAGATATAATAAAAATAAAAATAAAATAAAATCAATCATATAAATTAAAAATATATTTCAAACTATAATAATCTCACTCATCATTTAAAACCACTAACTTACACATTTCAAATACCTAACCAACGATTCCGAGAAAATCCAAAAAAAATTTCGTACACCATTGAATTTTCGAATTTTTCAGTACTACTCATTTTATTTGAATTACTATAAGAAAAAAACAATTGAAATTATACACTACATTTAAAGTTGTACACTCTAAACACTGAAGTTACAAATTGTACAATTGAAGTTACATACGCTAACATTTGAAATTACACACTGCATAGTTGAAGTTACACATTGTATATTTAAAGTTACACTCTCTAAACATTGAAGTTACACATAACACATAATACATTTAACTCACTATATTTTTGCCTTCCTCATGCTGCCTTTTTCATTTTCAAACATTCGAAAAATCCAAAATTCATTTTCAGGTAAAATAAAACCGGCTTCCTAAAAGGCTCCGTAAATCTTCATCCAGACTCCGATTAAGGTTAAACAAGCCTAAATTCGTTATTTTTTTCGATCCCGTCGTAATGGTAATATTTTCGTATACAATTGAGTTTTCAAAAATTTCATTACTGCAACAATTCTATTAAGTTCCAACAATTTTTTTGACAAAAAACAAAATATATCTAACCAATGGTTCCAACAAGATCCAATAAAATAATTTACAAGAAACAAACACACAAACTTCTATTTTTCAACATAAACAAATACACTACGCCAAATCTGGCCATCAATAACGAGCGTATCACAACGGTTTAATGCATATAATAACGACACTTAGATTACCGTTTTCCAAGATTTGGCGAAAACCTAGACCGCGCTAATAAGAATAACGGTTTCCCTAGAAAACCTTTGTTATTATAATGTGACAACGGTTGTTTAACAAACCGCTATAAAAAACGTTTCACGGTTTCCAAAAACTCGTTATAGAATCACTCTTACCAACGGTTGTTAGACAACCGTTATCAGTTTAAGAAAACTGCGTTTCGAAAACCGTTACTAAATTAACACCAGTAACGGTTTTTGGTACCCGTTGTTATGTTATAGCTACGGGTTTCTTGTAACCGTTATCATTTTCTATTATGAAAGAACGGTTCCTCTGTACCCGTTGTTATTTGTCATTTACGGGTTAAAAATAACCGTTGTAAATTTTTTTTTGAATGTTTATTATTTAACCAATGCATGTATGATAAATAATGAACCGTTGCATGAATTGTTTTGTTTGACCATTATTACTATCCGTCCATTATTATATTCACACATCCATACATATTTTTCTATAAATATCACTTATAATGTGATCAATTAACCATATCAACCAATTCAAAGTTTAATTTATTATAGCCTATAATTTAATTAAAAATATTACACTTCGATCACCATGTCGTTGTCGTCTTCTACACCCGCCGAATCACAATTAAATACCCGCTATGTCCATCCTATTATCTGTATTATACACAACCTTCTAATCAAATATGATGACAATGGTAAGACTTTTTCGAGAAGTTTTACTTGGATGAGAGATATGCTTCGTCAAGGTGGTTATACGAACGTTAAAAAGGTCCACCCAGGTTGGACTAAAGTTCGTGATTTTCTTGGTTACGCAATGATCGAGTTTGAAGGTTTTGGGAAGAAGCTGGACTCTTTTCGTCAAGTGAGAAAACTCCACGCAAGATAAGCGGATCATGATGCTGGGAAGAAAAATTATTATACAGATGATGTGTTACAAGCGCAATATTTATGGATTGCAACCGATTGTGACATTAATCTATTAAGAACATATCGGCACTATATTGACATTGTGCTTTGTTCATGGGAAGCGGAACAAGTGCCTCCTAATAATCTACATATTGAATTCCCAATATTTATCTCAATCGCATGAGAATTACAAGATGATTATGTTGATTAATTATTATTATTATTCTAATTAATGTTGTTAAAACCTCACGTCTTTTAATTTCTTGTTATGTATGTGTTTTTCTTGAATATATGCGTGGTAGTGTATTTTATTTTCTAATTATTTAATGCAAGTTACGTAGGTTTAAAATATTTGTTGATAAGTCAACTTTTACATTAAATTAATTAGGTAATTAATGTTTAGGAATTAATTACCAACAGTTTTGAAAAAAATTATAAATGTGACTATAAATGTTAAAGCATCCTTTACTAACATCCATTAATCAAATCACAATATTTCATCCCCATTACACAAATTTGAAACAACATGGCAATGAACCCTAATTTTATCAACAATGAAGAATGACTTACACAAACGATTGCAGATGATGGGAAGGTTCTCGTCGGGCTTCCCGCCGATCAACACCCATTAATCAAAGCATCCCTTGAACATCAACAGAATTATTGGATTAAGAGGCGTGAAGTAGCCCGGCTTGTCAACTAAGCCTCATCATCATCATCATCTTCATACCCTCGTCGGCTTATTACTCGCAACTTGGCTGCAGCGAGAGATATGTTAAGTTGTACTCTTCCAACCTTATCTCCACATGCAAGTCGTGTCCTTGCATATATTCAATCTGTTATTGCAAAATATGAAGACAATGAACCGGAATTTTTTTTTTGGGAAAGTTAATCTTCTAATTAATATTGATAAAGGCTCATTACAACATTACAATCATCCACCTGATTAAGCTAGAGTAAAACTCAATGTTGTTTAAGACAATCAATCCATTTTAAAACATTTGCATTTTTACTCCTAATATCACAGTGATGTAGTCTACTCTGAACTTCATGCTTCATCCTGTTGAAGAGGACCTCAGGCCTCCACACATACCCATCCACCCTGCTAATGTTTCTAATCTGCCATAAGTGATACATCAAACAAGCCAGAATCACTGCAGTCACCTTCTTCCTGCAAGCAGCAGACTGTCGCCAATCAATCAGCCATTGAATACAATCAGTAGTTGGCAGTCTGATTTTACATCAATCAACAACCATTTGGAGACATTGCTTACTGTATAGGAAATCAAAAAAGAGATGAGGGTGGTTCTTTTCCTGACTACCACACAGAAAGCAACAGTTAATGTGAACAATATTCATTCGAAAAAGCCTATCCTGTGTGAGCAATCTCTGGTGAGCTATGAGCCAGCACAGGAAAGAGTGCTTAGGCAAGATCCATCTGTTCAACATCCAAGGATACCAATTCACCTTCACCCCATCAGGTTTTAACCAATGATATCCCTCATTTATATTAAACTGCTCTAAACCATAACCTGCAAACAAATAATCTTTAAAAATGTCCTTAACTTGGCAAATTTTCCTCCAGGCCCAACTGCTTCCCATTCCTGGTGTATAGGCTATCCAATCAGTGCTTTTAATATATATTGCATGGACCTATCTTACCCAGAGGCGATCTTTCTTCTTAGCTATCCACCAAGCATACTTACCAATGGTAGCTAAGTTCCATAAATGTAAATCCTTTAAACCCAGTCCACCTTACATCTTAGGTTGGCAAATCTGCTCCCAAGACACCAAAGCAGGGCTTTCCTTTTGGTCAGAGCCACGCCAAAGGTAAGCTCTGCAGATAGCTTTAATTCTACCTATAACAGTCTTTGGCAAAATAAAAATTCGAGCCCAGTAACTATGCATGGTCTGAAGGACAACTTTAATCAACACTACTCTCCCTGCATATGATAGCTTCCTAGAGCCCAAGCTTCTTATTCTATCAACCACCCTTTCAACTAAACAGTTACAATCCAGCACAGACAATCTCTTAGGAGAAACATTGACCCCTAAATATTTAGAAGGGACTGCCCCCTCTTGATACCAGAAGCCAACTCAATCTCTTTAATCAGATTCTCATAAATTCCATTGCAATACAGATTGGACTTACCCTTATTCCTGACCAACCTAGCTGCTTTGGAGAAATAATCAAACGCCTTCAACAGCAGCTCAATAGAAGTTCTATCCCCTTTGCAGAACAAAATTAAATCATCAGCAAAGCATAAATGTGAAAGTTGAATCCTGTTGCAAAGAGGATGAAACTTAAACTTTTCATGCTTCTGAACAACCTTCATAATTTTGCTCAAGTAATCTAAACAAATAGTGAAAATGAGAGGGGAAAGGGGGTCCTCTTGTCTAAGTCTCCTCTTTCCTTTAAAGAACCCAAACATTTCACCATTTAGGGACATAGAGTAAGAAAGGGTAGAGATACATTGCATCATAATTTGAGTAAATTTAAGAGGGAAACCCATAGCCTTCATCATATCCTCCACAAACCTCCATTCTACAGAATCATATGCTTTCTGTAGACCAAGTTTCATCATAATCCTGGGTGAACAACTCTTCCTATTGTATAATTTGATCAAGTCCTGACAAATAAGAATGTTCCCAATTATGTCTCTACCTTTAATGAAAGCACTCTTAGAAACACTAATCACATCAGGCAAAAGTTGTCCCAATCTAGCACACAACACCTTTGATAGACATTTGTAAATGGTATTGCAGCAGGCAATGGGCCTGAATTACAATACATTCTCTGGCAATTCAATTTTAGGAATCAAGGAAATAATAGTGTTATTGCACTGCTTCAGGAGTTGCCTAGACTGGATGGCCCCTTGCACAGCAGCTATTACATTATCCCCAACAATTCCCCAATTATCCTTGAAAAACTGACTGCTATACCCATTTGGTCCAGGTGCTTTAGTCCCTAGAATAGCAAACATAGCATCCTTTACTTCCTTACCAGTTATAGGTGCAGTCAACAAGTCACAATGCTCCTTTGTCAAAATTTGCCTAGCCTGCACAACACTCAGATTAATACTAATGACCTCCTTAGACGTGCCTAACAGAATTTTATAGTAACTCTCAAAAGCAGCCTGTATATCCTCAGGTTTAGTACAAAGTTTATTTTCCATATCTTTAATTTGGAAAACTCTGTCCCTAGCCCTTCTTCTTTTAATTCGAGCATGGAAGTAGGCAGTATTATCATCACCATGTTCCATCCAGTCACATTTAGCCTTTTGCCTCAGATATTGATCCCTTGCTTTCCTCAATTCTGTAAGCTCAATAGCACATTCTTTTTCAGACAAACATAAATCTTCATTGAGAGGATCCTGTATCAGCATAGTTTGAAACTGACTCAGAGCTAGCTCAGCTATATGAGTGAGATTTTCAATATCCCCAAAATGTTCCTTATTCAACTTCTTTAAATCAGTTTTCAAACTTTTAAATTTTTGCACAATTTTATACATAAGAGTCCCTTGCCACTCCCTATGCCAACCAGTTATGACAATATTGTCATACTCAGGTGCCATGGACCACATGTTGAAATATTTAAAAGGAGTGCCTCTCCTGTGTATCTCCCCCTCAAAATGTATAAGACCAGGGCAGTAGTCAAATAAACCTTCAGGGAGGAAGTGCACATAGCTATCAGGGAACATGTCCACCTAGTCCACATTTTCCAGCATCCTATCCAAGCTACTATACACCTTAGTCCCATGTTCATGCTTGTTTGTCCAAGTATAGAAAGCACCTTTTGAACTAAGATCTTATAACTGACAATCATGAACCACCTGAACCAAGGGTCTCATCTCAGCATTGGTAATAGGAGCCCCCCCCCCCCCCCCCAATTCTCCCATTCCTAGCCATGATTGCATTAAAGTCACCTCCCACAAAACATGACACTACTACAAAATGAAGCTATGGCAACACTAGGAATTTGTTGCTTATTCCCTTAAAAATGTTGCATTAAGGTTTAAGCAACATTTTAGCGAGTGTTGCTTAAAGTCATGTTGCCTTAGCCAATTGCAACATTTTGAGCAACACTTTTCAGTCAAATGCAACATTAAACAAAAGTGTTGCAACTATTAAATGTATGCAACGTTTTTTTTAAGAAGCAAATGCAACACTAAAATGTAAAAGATGCAACACTAAAATGTAAAAGATGCAACACTACAACGCCAAAAATGCAACACTATTTTCACCTTATTTCAATTTTGGCAACACAATTACCTACATATATGCAACACTCTTTATTCCCTCCATAGACTTGAATGCATCACTTTTTTCTATCAAATGCAACACTTTATGTGCTACAACAAATAATCCGTATTCAAATTGGTGTCATTTTTAACGTGTACAACAAAAACTAATGTTTTCCAACATTGAAATGGTTTGCTTCAAAGAGCATATCATTGAAGAGTTCAAAATTGACAATATCCGTTATTACATCGCCAAACTAGTAATTAATCATAGTACATACAATCCAAAAATGTTTCTAGGTAATAGTTCATTCTTATATGACCAAGTACAAAATATAAATAAGTGAGTTCATGGCGCAACTTTTGTTATCAATGAGATCTTCCTCCAAAATCCATATTCTCCCATACATGAAACCCAACCTGTGACAATAAACAATTTCTAAATCAGTTCAAAGAGAAAATATCCTAAAATATTTAAACACTTACTGACAAAAACCATTAACATTGCATCTGATATCAACAAAAATTCCTCAGTTCACAAGTACTATTACTATTAATTACTATCTGAATTTCTTGCAGAGTTCCTGATTCTTATGGGTCAAGCTCAATCAAAGAAGAAATATAAGAAGAAGAACATGGGATGGCAGAAGTTTGAGGCTTAGTGGAACAATTTCACCAAAAAAAATTATGGGTGTCTTTGCCGGAAGCTTACATGTGAACAAAAACCTTCATCAATACTTTCTTATATGCACGATGCTTACCTAAAGCGAATGTTTTACAGCGATGTCTAGTCACCTGGTATACCTACTTGATGCGTCAGTTTGTGCCAAATTAGTGAACGTGGGTTAATGATATGACTGTCACTAATCCAACTGTAATGCAAATAAGTACAACAGAGGACAACACTGCATCAGGTGCAATTCTGCAGCAACTGCATCAGGTGCCCACCAAAAGGAAGGTTCCACTCTCATCAAAGACCTTTGAAATAGTACATTCTGAAAGATATGGAATTTAGTATAAAGGAAAGATTATGCTGAAGGTTCCTTGCAACATCATACAATGCTTGTTAGCTGATCAATGATGTTTGTCATATGTGGCTGGAAGTTTTAAGTTTCACTTGCTTTTTCCCCAAAATTCAGGGCTAAAGAATTAGAGGACCTAAAATCTGTTGCCTTTGAGGTCATAGAGTGAAAGATTATGCTTGAATGGTTCATATCAAGATCTCAACACAATGTGGATGATATCTTAGAACCGGACTATTATTCTGAGTGGTTTTCCACATTAGACCCCGTAGCTAAGGCGAATGTGATCTTATATCCGTCCTACTATTCTACATGGTTCAACTATAGGGTGAAACGCAGAGGTGAACCACGATCGTGTATGAGATGGAGACTAACAAACATAAGAACAAGATATATGGTGAGCTTGCTTTGGCACATTTCAACAAGACTCGTGACAGTAGTGAGGTTTTCTTAGTAACCCTATCATTTCTCTATCTGCTACTCAATAATCTTTTCATATTCTCATGAATTCCATTTTTTACTTGTCAAGTACTCTATCTGCTCGTGCTACATTTTAACCTCTTATCAGAAATGATACAATGATCAAGAAATCACACAAACACCAAATGAGAATAAAATAAAGGAAAGGAGCAGTAAACCATACCTTTTAAGAGAAGTATTTTGCAGCAACATCAAAAGGTAGCTTGTCGAGTAACTTTAGCAAAACTTGTTGATCATACTCTCCCTTTCTTTGAAGTTCTCTTTGCATATTTTCCCTTTCCTTCTCGATTTCTCTTTGCATATTTTCTAACACCATCTTCTTCTTTATATGATCTTCATCCAACTCTTTTCGCATGTCATCAACTATATTTGCTTTCACCGACTCTAATATTTCTCCAGGAACAATATAAGGCATTGTCGCACCATCCACCTTGTTTAACTTTTTATTACAAACACCCCTGCCATATAATCGACGGCGTCCATACTTTTCCTTACCCATGACACCCGGAAGGCATCGAAGGACCACTTCCGTCGTCCAGGAACTACATAATTTTTCATGTTTTCTGCAATTAGAATTTAACAAGTCAATAGTAACTTCAAATACAAATGGGTATGAATGTAGCATAAATAGTATTGGCTTACAATCTTTTTTCAGTATCCTCAAAAGAATCCGCATATTTCTTTCCGTCATTTCTTTTCCGAGTACGCTCAAACAATTTTGCAAGACAAGGGGGTTCCTTATTTGGATCCTCATTTTTTCGCACATATGTAATATCAATCAAAACCTTGAACAATTTTATCAGTTTAATGGATTAAAGATTATTGACAAAGAATTTCACCATTTCCTCTCGTATTACAGCAAAGCTTTTTGGACCAGCTGTGTGCATATTTTTTACGACCATACGACGATCCCTATTGCGAGAGCAACGAATCTGCACATTACAAAAATATAACTATGTTAACTAGGAAAAAAAAAGAGAATATATATTTGTCATAAAAAGGACTTTTTTTTTTTTTAAACAAGACCTTCTCGATTTCTTTTTCCACTTGGCAAGTAGTTTTATGAAGTCCCCATCAGGAACTGTTTTGGATCTGTGAAGCCACCTACTCTTGTCGTCCTTAAAAGCGTAGTAATGTTTTCTCTTGAAACGACATTTATGGATTCTCCATGCATCTCTAATAGTTTTCATCACCCAATCCTTACCTTCTTGGTCTTTGCGTACTTGACTAGATAATTGAGCAAAACATTAGTCTTTATATATACCATCCCCATGTTCGAACAAAATATATGACATAACTAAAAATAATTGCAACAAGAATAATTTCATAGATGTACATACCAACACATATTGCCACATTTTTTCTTTATTAGGAACCTTTCTCCAAGAGTCAAAGACTAACGGTACAAAGCTATAGTCACGTCCTATTGTCCCCAAGAAACGAGAAAACTCGCCTACGAGATTCGAGTTCTCGGTGATTGGACCAATAGGTGCCCAAACTCGTTTAAGATTATTGCTTTGCGTTTCTCGATGGCCGCGTGTGTATATGGTGTAACTTTGTTGGACCTCTTGTTTTTTCTTGCAAAATAGCTAATTACAAGTGAAAATAAGTATAATAATGCAATATATTAGAAAGAAAAATTTAATTCAAAAGCAAATGAGTTACCATCTAACTCAAGATCTCTACTAGTTAAGTTTATTTGTTCACTTTCCTCGTCGGTATATTCTTCATCAGAGTGTGTTTCAGGCATAGAAAAACTATCCAAATCTTCATCCTCACTATCACGTGACTTTTCTCCATCAAAATCAGTAGGGATATCTCCAATGAAACCAATTTCTCCCTCGTATTGAGTGGCATGACGAGTCTGGAAGTGATCCTTATGTGGAACTTGAACAATATTATGTAAAACTTATTATACCGCTGCTAAGACAATTGAAAATAAAATCTAAAATACAATGTGTGTATAGTAAAATCAGGTACATACCTTCTGATCTGAGTAAGATATCATCTTCATTGACATGACTATCAACATCAATATTCAGCTGTTTTGAGGTAGTACTCATGTTCGGGGTGCTATATGTTACATTCTTTGATTTACTAAGATGGTCAGTGATTAGCTCATTTTCTCCTTGTGACTGTTTCTTCTGCAAGATCAAGTCCACCATAGTCATCTTCCCATCTTTTTTTGATCTTGATTCACTTTCAGGAATTGACACTTTGTCTAAGTGTGTCTCCAGTTCAGGCTCATGTCGTATATGTTTGGATACATCTTGATGGTTCATTCCTAGTCCCAAATCTAATCCTTGTCTGGATAAGTTATTGTATTGCTTCAGTGTTCTCGGTGCAATAAATCGCACATGTCGTCGACCACCACGATCTGTGGAACTGTATGTGTATATGCAAAACCAAGTTAAAATTTGATATTATCTGTGAACCATAACAAGATAGCAAATACATTCAAAAACTGAAATTGTAAGAGAAAAAAAAGAACATAACCTTTCTGGGAAGTTTATAACTAATAGAGTCATTTTCTTCGTCACTTCCAGTAGCATTATCAGGAATATAATCTGCATCTCTCTCATTTGTACTTCTTGCATTACCCCTTTCTTTCCTTTTCTTGCCCTGACTACTCCCCACTAAACTTGAGAACGAATTGGCAATATTAAGTAACCCACACTCTTTCAGTTTAGCATTATTACGGTCGATCCTAGCCTTTCGGATTCTCTCATAATCGTTCAATCCATCAGCTTTTTCCATTTCAATCATGTAAATAAAAGAAACTAGGGAACAATATATATCACAAATATATAAGAAGGAATGAAATTTAGCAAGATAAAATTTTATAACTAACCAAATATATAAATTAGTCTTAAAAATGAATCCTACAACATGAACACATCAAAGTTTTAGAATAACACAACTAAAATAAGAGTAAAATACTTCAAACAAAGAAAAATCAAATATAAGTTAACACGGAATCAAAATAATACTACGCATCATTCATCTCTATTGTGTTCTTCATCTTCATCTGCTTCCATCCAATCCCATAATGTATCATCACGATCAGAGATATCATCATCAAAGTTATTAGTGTGTGTCAACACCGTATTTGCATCAGCAAAGGCAGGGTCAATGTCTTTCCTAGACAATACGATATCATCATCGACAGTTACAGGCACTGAATGCATAAATTCATTCTGTTCACTCAAATGTGATACAGGTCCAGCATTTTCACTGTCAAAATCATAGACATCTCTTGGAACTCTAGTCATTACATAATGAAGCCCATCTATAACAGGATCTGCCACGTAAAATACCTGATTCACTTGGGATGGCATGACAAAAGGATCATCGACCGAACAAAATTTGTTCACATTTACACAGATCATGCCATATTCATCTTTCTCGACATGATACCACTCACAAATAAACAAAACCACACTAAAGCGTGACCAATAATTGAGCTCAATTATTTCTATAATCGCACCGTAATAGGTTACCTCGCCATCAATAGGATTTTGGTCTTTAGAACTAGAAAAACTAGAAGTTAAAGCTGATAGAGTTACACCACTATTTTGTGTCTTGCAACGAGCATCCCGAGTTTTAGTGTAAAACTCATAACCATTGGCGTAATATCCTTTATACCTCTTGGCTGTAGGACTAGGCCCTTTTGCGAGCCAAAATATTTTTCAGCACGATTTCATTAACTACTTTTTCTTTCAACCAGTTGGCAAAGTCATGGCTATGGTTTTGAGCACGTTTCCATTTGCTTTTATTTCGCTCAGAGTTCACAAAGGCTTCGTGTTCTCTGGGGAACAATTATAAACACAACATTAACGGTTAAAAAAACATGTTTTTTCAATTTTTAATTTAATTCACTAACAAGATTGATAAAAGTTACTTACTTTATATATTGATCCACCTCATTACTATCTGTATTAAAAAGGGCATAACGATGTGCTTGTTCACAGACCTTTGGACTTAATGTAAACAACTTTCCAACTCTCTGCCTTTTCCCTCCCAAAGGATGACCAACATTAGAAAAGAAAGCATTGTCTAAATCTTTAACATCATTAGCGACAATTCATTCGCCTTTTGTCCCCACTCCTTCATTCATGTATCGAGAGCAGAAGTTCATACATTCCTCAATTAAATACCCTTCTGCAATAGATCCTTCAGGACGACCTTTATTTCGTACATAAGATTTCAACTTGCATAAATATCTTTCAATGAAAAACATCCCTCTTCCATGCACAGGACCCCCAAGCCTAATTTCCTCCACTAAATGAATCGGCAGATGCACCATTATGTCAAAGAAGCTTGGCAGAAAAATTTTTTCAAGCTCACACAATATTTCAACAATTTCAGTTTGCAAGTAGTCAAGTTCTTTAGGTGTAAAAACCTTACTATACAATTTTCGAAAGAAATTGCCCAGTCTAATCAAAGGAATGGACACATGTTTTGGAAGGGTTCTCCGCACAAAGAACTTGTAATAAATAGTGCGAGGATGATATGAGCATCATGGCTCTTATATCCGGACACTTTCTTTTGCACGCAGTTTACACACCGTGAAATATTAGATGCAAAACCATAAGGCAATTTTCTTGATTTCAATACACAATATTTAGAAAATATCTTTTTCTTTTGGAGACATAGAGTAACAAGCTTTTTGGAAAATAACCTTCTTTTTATCATGTGAAAGTTGAGGATGCAAGTCTTCTTTAATTCCCATATCTAAAATGTCAAACCGAGCATTTGCATGATCTTTACTCTTTCCAACAATATCAAGTAAAGTTCCTAGCACATTGTCAAATACATTTTTTTCAATATGCATTACATCAAGATTATGTCGACACACATTATGTCTCCAGTATGGCAAATCAAAAAATATGGACTTTTTCTTCCAAGGGGAATCATTGTTTTTTGGTTTCTTTTGTTTTTTTCCGAAAGAGTTCACAAAACCAGATACCTCGTCTAACACATCACACCCAGTTAAGGGTTTAGGTGGAAGTCTTAACTCAACCTTACCATTGAATAACCTCTTGTTTCGCCGCCATGAATGTTCAAGATCTAGAAATCTGCGGCCACCCATGTAACACATTTTTCTGCTATGTTTTAAATAACATGAATCAGTTTCATGATTACAACTAGGGCACGCAAACTTACCCTTTGTTTTCCATCCCGACAACATTGAATATCCGGGAAAATCACTTATTGTCCAAGCCAATGCAACATGCAATGTAAATGTTTCGTCCTTAGATTTATCATACGTTTGAACCCCTACGGTCAAAGATCCTTTAGCTCCTCAACCAGGGGTTGCGGTATACGTCGATGTTATTACGGGACCCTCGGGTCCTGGAATGAGTAATGATAACATAAAATACTCTGGTTTCATAAACATCCATGGTGGCAAATTATAATTGATTAACACAACAGGCCATGTACTGTGAGCAACACTCATTGTCCTAAATGGATTAAATCCGTCGGAAGCTAAACCTAACCTCACATTTCTAGGTTCACTAGCAAATGAGGGGTATAGAGAATCAAACTTTTGCCAAGCTAGCCCATCCGCGGGGTGTCGTAAATACCCATCTTTTGGACGTTCATCGGCATGCCAAGTCATAAATTCTGCAGTTTTTGAACACATATATACTCGTTGTAATCTAGGTTTTAGTGGAAAATACCACAAAACCTTTGCTGGAATTTTTCGAGTCTTTTTTTGAGATTGATTTTCTTCACATGGTTTCCACTTAGAGGTATGACATTCAAGACACTCATCAGCTTGCTCATTCTCTTTCCAAAATAGCATACAATCATTAGGACATGCATATATTTTAATATAGTGAAGTCCTAAGTCCTTAACAATGTTTCTAGATTCAGTATAGTTAAGAGGAATCTTTGCCTCTGGAACCATTTCCTTCAAAAGTTCTAGAAGATCATTAAATGCGACATTGCTAATTCCATGAAGGGTCTTAAACAAAAGCAATCGTATCAAGAAAGAGAGTTTAGAAAATCTTTTACAGCCAGGGTATAACTCTTGTTTGCCATCCTCGACCAACTTATAAAACTTTATAGCTTCATCATTTAGACCATCTTCTACCCCAGTAGATCCCTCAAACCCATTTCTAAATGTGTCATTTAACAATTCATCAGTATTGTCCATAAAACTCACCCCTTCATCTAGTTTTTCAATGAAAGGTTGAGTTTGCAATGGTTCCTCACCATGGAAGATCCACTCATCATAATTTTCAACAAAACCAAATGCTTTTAGATGATCAAAGACCTCATCTCTCCGTAACCAGTAGCGATTTTTGCATCGCTTACATGGACATCTAATCTGACCTCCTACAACAACCTTAGAAAATGATGCGTTTAGAAACTCAATGACCCCATTTTCATACTCGGGCAATCGCCTAGGTAAATGCATCCAACTTCTATCTGTCCTCATCACTTTATGTCTGGAATAATATTTGAAACGGGAATAAATTATTTATAAATAATGATAAACTCAAGTAAAAACTACTCCTTTATGTGTATCTCAATTAAAAAATACTCCTTTACGATCAATTAGCCGAATTCAATTATTTGTTTCAATCAAGCTCATACTACAGGCACTTCATTCATTTCTGTTTACAGTGAACAGAGATAATTTTGACAGGATTAAAATTCATTTGCATCAACCATTATACAAGTCATAATCACAACCTTTATGATCAATTAGTCGAATTCAATTATTTGTTTCAATCAAGCTCATACTACAAGCACTTCATTCATTCTGTTTACAGTGAACATAGATAATTTTGACAGGATTAAAACTCATTTGCATCAACTATTATACAAGTCATAATCAAAAAATTATTCATCCAAGGAATTTTGAAATCAAATATCAATTTGCATCAACCATTATACCGTCTTATACAATCAATTTCACCAAACAAGACAATCGCACACAATTAAAATTCATCCAGGATTAAAATTCATTTGCATCAACCATTATACCGTCTTATACAATCAATTTCACAAAACAAGACAATCGCACACAATTATTCATCCAAGGAATTTTGAAATCAAATATCAACTCATATAATTCAACAATTTATAAGAAACAATTAGGCTTCCAATTAAATATCGTAATTCAATGTGAATATCATATATCATACCAATCAACACAACTGAAAACCCAATTCGATCAAAGACAAATTATAAAGAACAGTTCGATAAAAAAATTGAATATTATGAAATTACGAGATAAAGCCGATTAGAGACTATGAAGGAATCTCCACGAATTGAATTGAATCAGCGTGCTGTGTATAGAGGGTATATGTCTTTGATCGAATTAAACCTAGAATTTGAATCAGCGTGATGTGTTTTGATGAGGGTTTATGTGACGATTGGTTTAGAAGATGACAGTGTTATTTTTTTATTTTTTTCATTTGACCGCCAAAAATTTCCGCCAACATTTGAGGTAAATGCAACGCTTTTTTGTTTTTTCTTTTTTTCTTTTTTTTTTTTATTGAAGAAAATACTACAATTATGTAAAAGTGTTGCGGTAGACTATATTATGCAACGTTTCTTAAAAAAGTGTTGCAATCCTACCTATTTTGTCTAAGATGCAACAATTTACAAAAATGTTGCAAGTCAAGTGTTGCTATCGCTTCATTTTGTAGTAGTGTGACCCTCTCACATAATTATGATACTGCCTCAAACTATCCCATAAAGGATCCCTTTCAACCAGTTTATTTAACCCATAAACTACAGTGAACCAGAAAGCTTTCTTCCTAGTTTGGTCAACCACTTTTATGAATACACTAAATAGTAATATCATACACCTCAACATCAAAAGAAATAGGATACCAAATGAGCCAAATCCCCCCCCCCCCCCTTATGTAGGCTAGAATTCGTACAAATGGACCAATCATCACACAAGTTAACCCTAACTTTATTCCAATTGTTACTCTTAATCTTATTTTCTAACAATCCAAATAAACCCACTTTATTCAGGTGTGAGAACCTCTTTATTTCTTGCTGATTATTTGGGTTATTCAGACCTCTAATATTCCAAATGCCACAACTACCCATATTCAGAATTTGAATGACTTAATTCACCCTTCTCCAGAGTCGTATGCTCCAGCAAACCAATTCTAGCTTTATGCATCGAGTTAGACAATGCCTCCATGAAGGACACACCACCAGGAGTAAATCTTCTCCCACCATTCTCATTTCTCATGATCCTAGATATAAAACGTCTAGGTAAGGAGCTCTCCACCATAGGAGTGTTAGGAACCATTACTGGAGTCATAACTGCCACAGGTGGTATAAGAGTTTTTTGCACAGGTTTTTGAGTATGAGTCTTCTGAATATTCCTCTGAGCAGGAGCATTTTGAGGAGGTTCCTGCACAGAAGCCTGCTTCACCACTCCTACACCCCTAGGTCTCCACACTTTCTTACCCACTGGTTTACTCACTCCACCCTTCCTGCAATTCTCAGCTAAATGTCCCAAACCTTTACATTTAGTACACGACAGAGGCAACCAGGCATATACAACCTTAATGGTCTGGGTTTTTCCATTTTCATCCAAGAATTTAAGCACAGTAGGGAAAGACTGATCTATGTCGACTTCTATCATAATACGAGCAAAACCTAAAAGTTTTTGTGGAATGTGGCTTCATCACATCTAATGAACTTTCCCACACCACTGCAATTTTTTTTAACGCAATCAATTCCCTAGAATTTCACATCTAAATCAAACAATTTCATCCATAATGGTATCCGTTTAATATCATGTTTCACCAGTTGAATCTCAGGATGCCATTCCTTGATAATTACCGGTTTATTATCAAAGATTAGATGACCATTATTCAGAACGAATTATTGTTGGTCCTTAGTTTTGAATCGTACCAGAAATATACCGTTAGGCATGAAGGAAATTTTGTCAATCCCCTGAGCTTGCCGCACCCTATTGGCAAACCCCGTGAGAACAGAGCTCAATGGATTCACGCCCAAAATATAGCAAACTACAGAGGTAGACCAGAACTTGATTTCACCCGCAACATCATCCTTGGTGATTTAATCATCGGCGTCTCTGCTGATTGTTCTGATCGTTCCTCCTCAGGTTCCTCCTGAACAAGTTCTTCATCCTCCAGTATAACTTCTAGGTCCAATTCTAGCTCCCGAGATGAAAACTGCAATTGACGATGATGAGATTTCCCTTTATTATTAGATAGAACATTAAAATCAACCTGTTTTTGAGAATTTTTGGATTAGAGATTAGTGTTTTTGCTGATTTTTAGTCGATTTTTTTGACCTAGCCATTGCTTGAACAAAAAGCTAACTAATTCTATACGTTTCTCTCTCTTCATTTTTTCATCTTGAGTTTTAATGAACCGGAAGTTAGCGGTATACAGAGTGGCGTAGTTGGTGGCAGGTTGAGAAGCTCTTTTTACTCTTAACTGTGGTTGTTCAAGCTTATTATACATCTTTTGATTTCTGATAAATGCTGTAATGTATTTGGTTTAAAATTAAATGAAATGATCATTTTAAAGTGTTGAGTTATGCTTGTTTGATTTGCTTCCATTTTTTGAACTCCATAGATCAGTCAGTAATCAAGATTGCTGATACATAATACTCATTATTAACGGTTCTCCTACAACAGTTGTAAATTTGTTCATTAACAACGGTTCACCTACAACCATTGTCAATCGTGACGTTCTAACTTCAATGTGAACTGTTTATTAATTGTTTGACAATACGACTCATTATATTAAAAAAATAAATACATGTAAGATATGACCAAACGACTCAATATGTTAAAAAAAATAAGTACATCATATGACAATGGGATTTTTTAAGCCGTGGTGAATATTTCTCATTATTCTTGATTTGACCTGATACGTGCTTTTTATATAGTCTTTTTAGCCTATTTTAGCGTGTATTTCTATGCATTTTTATACTATTTTTGTAGTACTTTGCCCCGAATTGGCTACTTTGGTTCGTTTTGTCCATTTTGTAGAAATGCATGCGAAAGTAGTGGAATCGTACTCTTTTTCGTCCTTTTTGCATGCATTTAGAGGAGACGGGATTTTCCAGAGTGACATACTGCATTGGGAAGCGTCATGGCACGGTTTACAAGGCATTCGGGCGCGGACTTGAGCTGATTTGAAGTCAAAGGACTCGATCGAGCAGTTTTACCACTCGATCGAGTGGTTTCTACGTTCTCTGATGGTCGATCGAGTGGTTTTCCACTCGATCCTTAAGCTGCAGAAAGACGAGTTACTCGATCGAGTAACTTTCTACTCGATCGAGTAGATTATGCTGAAGGTTTGCTCGATCGAGTGGTTTTAATCCACTCGATCGAGTGGTTTCGCTATTATGGGCTTTAAAACAGCCCGTTTGTTTTTTTATTTCGCAAACTTATTTACTTTTCCTATTTAAACCTACGTTAACTAGGTTATTAGGAGGATATTTTATCTATATTTTCATTATCTAAGTTTCCTTCTATCAAAACTTTGTTACGTTGCTTTTCCCTTCACTGTAACTTTACCTTTGGGGTTATTATTGCTCGGATTCGATTGTTCTTTACGCCGGATTCGCTTGATTGTAATTCCTTTCTCTTCTCTTAATAATAATTAATTTTTTGTTGCTTTAATCCTTCGTTTCATTACATTTATTCTTTTGCCCTAATTTCTCTTTTATACATTTTATCTGTTATTTCATAATGTTTACTGTTGGAAAATTATCTGCTGTTAGTTTAATTAGCGAGATGAGTAGCTAAACCCCTTTCATGTTGGGATTAGGGGATCTGCGGTAGGAATGTGACGATGTAGTAAATGAAACAGATGAATTAATTACAAGACTTTGTCACCATAGCAATTTAATTGTATTTATCGACTTAGTTGAGTGCACGCTTCTGAGTTATCCTTTAATCTGGCTAAAATTAACCCTAGATCGAAAGATTGGACTAAATAGGCCTGCTATGAACAAGAGACTACCCGACGAGAATGAAAGTTAAGTTAGTGGTATTTTAGGATAGAAAGTGGACCGAAAGGACCTTTCAACATCCGTCTTACATTAATTAAATCGAGTCATTTACGAATTTGAGTCACTGGACTACCGTAGTGAACAGAAATCCTGACATGTCCCTCTCTATCTGATAGTTTTATCCTTATTTCTTGCCTTTACTGCTCTTGCCCTTTATTTCTCCTTCCTTTAAACTCGTAGTTTAGAAAACAATTCAAACAACCCCCCCCCATTTGTGACCAAATAGACGGACTTCTACAGATATCTTGCCTCCCTGTGGAGATCGACATTTAGTTTATTTTTGACAGGTACACGACAGACGTGTCAAATTTTGGCGCCGTTGCCTGGGAGGCAATTGCCCTATCTGTTTTTTGTTTCGTTTATTTTATCCGTCTCAGGGAATTTCTATTCCTTGAGGCCATTCTTATTGTTTTCTTCAGTGTTGTTTATGCCCAGGTCAGACAGGTTTGAATTAGTTTCAGCTGATTCAGAGCCAGAGAGATTATTCAGGCATAGACTCCGTCTGCAGAGAAGATCACGAAAGGAAGACTTGAGTACTTTCGAGCCTGAGCTACATCACTCTCTTTTCGAAGACAGTCCGATTTCTACAGTAAAGATGCCAAAACTTTCTAGTCATTTAGTGCCTAAAGCATCCTCTATTCCGAAAGGTTTCAATCTCCAGACTGAGGATGGGAATACATTCGACATCCGTCCTTCTTATATCAATCTGGTGGAGAGAAATATTTATAGAGGTGTGGCAGGTGAAGATCCGAAGAAGCATATGGAGACCTTTACCGATTACTGTTCTACTATCCCCGCCACTAAGGGGGTAACTCAAGACAAGATTAAGGAAGTTTTATTTCCTTTCTCTTTAGCTGATTCAGCCAGGGAGTGGCTGACTGACTTGGACCGCACGGCTGCTGGGTTACAGATTGGGAGTCTCTTGCTCTTGCCTTTTACAAGAGATATTTCCCTCCACAACGCACCAACCTGCTGAGGGCCAAGATCACCAGTTTCAGACAGGCTCCCGATGAAAGTTTCTATGAGGCGTGGTCGCGATTCAAGAAGTTGGTGAGGTCTATTCCTCACCATGGTTTTGACCCATGGTTTCTAGCTAATCAGTTCTACAATGGGCTGTATGACGAACACAGAGCCATACTTGATGCGGCATCTAGTGGAAGATTCCAGGAGAATACTGATGATGATAAGGGATGGTCCCTTATTGAAGAGATGGCGAATCACAGTGCTGAGTATGGAAACCCGAGGGATGGGATTAGGACAGTTCATGCAGTCGATAAGCAGGTTGTGGCTCAGCTGAAAGCCATGAATGCTAGATTCGACAAGTTGGAGTTACAAGCTGCTGGGGAGCCTCAGACGGTCCATGTTCTTACTAGAGGAGAGACCGTTTCATCTGAGAGATGTGGGGGTAATGATGGCCACACTGCTGTTGGCTGTCTTGTAGAGAAGGAACAAGTCCTTGCCTTTCAGCAATATAGCCAAGGAGGAGGTTCCTATTACAATAATCAAGGGGCAGTCCATCCCAATTTGAGGTGGACTAGTCAAAATGTGCTCAATCCTACACCTCCTCCGCACCAGCAGCAACCTTATGTTCCTCCACATAAGAATCAACAAGGCTTTCAAAAGCCTCCTTCCTTTACTCCTCCTAACCACGGTGCATCATCTTCCGGTGGAAATTGGTTAGCTAAAATCCATGTTGCAAGCCTTTACCAAGCAGTTTCAGCTGAGTGATCAACAGAAAGATGCGTCCATAAAGGCACTTGAAACGCAAGTTGCCCAACTAGCCATGAATCAATCCTCAAAAAAGCAGGGTCAATTACCGACTCAAAATGAGAAGAATCCACATGAGACGGTAAATTTCATCAATCTGAGAAGCGGTCGTTCATATGAGGGACCAGAAATGCAAAAATCAGACCCGAGGAAGGCTATAACTGATGATGAACAATGTTTTGTCGAAGAAAGTGAGCGCACGGCAAAGCAAGTGCTCGATCGACTGGTTTCAGGTGGTCGATCGAGCAGATTTGGTGAAGAAAATGGTCGATCGAGTGAAAATTCCACTCGATCGAGTGAACAAGAAAAGCAGACTGGTCGATCGAGTAGTTTTTCTACTCGATCGAGTGAACAACAAAATGGAGTTGTTCGATCGAGTGAAAATTTCACTCGATCGAGTGATATTGATGAAGATTCTACTCGATCGAATGGGTATATTGGTCGATCGAGTAGTTTTGATGACGGGAAGCTTATTCGAGAGCCTGCTAGTGCTCGATTAAGCGATAAATCACCGGAAAGACCTCGTTCGAGAGGTAAGAAGCGTCCAAAGGATACAGAACTTGCTCCGGAAGATACATTGGAAGAGAGAAACAAGGGACTCGAGATACCTATCACGGTTCCCTTTCCGAGGCGTCTGCAGAATTCTAAGGCCAATCAACAATTCTACAAATTTGTTGAACTTCTGAAAAGCTTGGAAGTCACTGTGCCGTTTATCGAGTTGCTGACAAAGGTACCCTCTTATCTTAAGTATATGAAAGTAATTTTATCGCGTAAGAGGAATATTAGTGATAGTGAGACCGTAGCTTTAGCTGAGGTGGGGTCAGCCCTATTTCAAAATAAGTTACCTCCTAAGCAGTCAGACCCGGGTAGTTTTTCAATTCCTTGTCATATCGGTACCTATTTGATTGATAATGCGCTATGCGATTTAGACGCTAGCGTGAGTGTCTTACCGTTGTCTTTGGCTAAGAGACTTGGTTTGACAAAGCTGAGTTGCACCAACATGACAGTCCAGATGGCCGACCTTAGTATATCACGACCACTAGGTATAGTAGAAGACGTACCTGTGAGGATCAGGAGGTTCTTTATTCCCGTTGATTTCGTTGTCTTAGACATCCCCGAAGATGCACACACCCCTATTATTTTAGGGAGATCATTTTTGTCTACTGTCCGTGCAGTAATAGACGTCGAGGGGAAGACTTTGACCTTTCAGGTAGGGGATGAGGAGCTGATTTTTCATCAGTCTAAGTCCCGGAGGGCTCCCATGCAAGCTCAGCCTTGCAATGCTCTCTCTTCTATTGACCCTATTATTGACACTCCAGTTGAAATTTTGGAGTATTGTGCTGCAATTGTTACCCCTCCGCCTCAGACTGACAGCAAAAAGGAGGAAAGTTCGTCTGTTTTTCTTACCGCAGGTACAGATGAAAGCAATGAAGGATCTGTCAAAGGGTGTGATGCAATTACTGTCAATCAAACTGGAAGTAAGGATGCTAAAGACGGTGATAGAGGAGCAAGGATGAGGAAAGTTCGTGCTTATGTGGATGTGAACTACTCCCCTCCTACTGTTTCAAATGATTATTCAAGCTCATGGAAGCTGAAGACGACTTTCAACGTTGCTGAGATGACGTCCTCCAGTCAGGAGCCCTTCAAGGAGCTACTGAATTGCATTGGGAATTAAGCGGGGAAATGCCCCGTGTAACACTTTGTAATAGATATTTTTTGAATTTTCCGTTGAATTTGCTTTTTTGCTTTTAATTAGGACAATTAGCTTTTAGATAGTTTTTAGCGTAGAATTAAGACTATAGACTGTTCTTATGCGTATTTGGTATTTTGGGAAATTTTTGCACGTGTTTTTATGCAGGTTTGGGGAAGTTTTACGCATTTCAAAGGAAGAAAGACGAAATTCAAGAGCTTACGCGAGAAAAGAGCTCGATCGAGTACTTTTTGTACTCGATCGAGTGAAAAATTGGTCAACCGAATGCTTTTTCCAGTCCATCGAGTAAATCAATAAAGGGGACTTCTTAATCGAGTAGAATTATACTCGATCGAGTAACTGGATCATCAAAAGTCCTCGATCGAGTAGTTTAAAACCACTCGATCGAGTGGATTTGCAAAGGGACGCAGGGAGTTGTTTCTTAAACTCTATTCCTTTGATTTCTAATTCATTTTTCCCCTAATTTTTTCGTCTAACCCCTATTTGCGATCAATTCATCCCCAAATCCCGATTTTTTCTTGCCCAATCTCCAAATCCGCTACCTACAATCTGTTTCTTGCTTATTAATCTTTCAAAGCCCCATAATTTCCCCTTTATTTGTGCTCATCTTCACGGTTTTTAACGCGGGTTAGGGTTTGTGGTTTTGAGATCGAAAAATTGCTTGTTTTGCTTGTTTCTTTGAAGATTAATTGCATATTGTAGGTCCATTCCCATCAAGTAAGTGATTTCTACACCCTCTTTGCATTTTAATTTCGATTATTTTGAATTTTATGAGGTAAAATTGAAATTAGGGTTCGAAAATCCATTGTTGGTCGAATTTTCGACTTTAATTGTCTTTATTTGCCCTTAATTGTCTTACTTGATGATATATCCGCATTCCTCGTTGTTGTTGCATGATCAATTCGAATTTTACTCAATATTTCACGATTAGGGCTGCTTCAGTCGAGTTTTTCGACTGTCAGACGGGTTTATATGCTGCCATGATTTAATTAATCTCAGTTGTTGTTACTTGCTACTGTTGTTAACTGCTATTCCCGTTCCCTATCGCTGTTTGCCTACTGTGACTCGAAATTTTGGAGGATTGTTGGGAATTATGTGCTGTAGGTCGAAAATTTTCGACTGGTAGGGGAATTTTTCAGGTTTAACATGCTGGTTCTTGTTGTTTAGCCGCTGTTAGCCACTATTTTTCTTATCATACTCCCTGCCCTATGTTTACAGGATGGAGTCTAGCTCTTTGCCTTCTACCAGCTCCACTTCTAGCCCGTCCTTGAGTGAGACGGTGGCCCATGCTGTTGCCACTGCCTCCGCTTTAGTCACTACTGCAGCCCCAGTGTTCCAAGTTTCAGCTACAGGTACAGTTTTTGCTCCAGCTAGCTCTGCTGCTAGCTCAGTTCAGGGCTGCCACTTCCTCTACGGTCACCACCACTGCTAGCACTGCTGCTAGTCTCTCTTCAGTGGTGGCCATAGCAGCCACTACTCCTACACCAGCCTCTACTTTTACACCTGTGGTGGACTCGCCAGCAGCAGCAGCTACCTTTAGAGCAGCCCTGGTCCCTCACACCGTCACTGCACGGGCTTCTGCTTTGAGTTCCAGAGGCCGAGGTCGTAGACAGTCTCAAGCTACGCTAGATCCTGTTACCTCTACTTCCGCTCCTAGCACTTCTACAGCTGCTGCTCCTTCTACTTCTGGCACCGTCACGGTCTGAGGGGACACCTCCCTCGACCCTCACTCAGACTATCCGCAGGTACATTTCGTTAATGCTTTACATCGCAAGAAATTTTATAACCTGCTGCGCTGTGTGTTTGTACCTTCCCGATTTCTAGAGAAATCGACACTTATGAGACTCGACATTTACGAGTCGGTTTGTGACTTACTACGGGGCACGAGGATGGCCGGGCTAATCACTATGAGCGGCCGCACTTTTCTGGAGCTTAGCCTCGAGTTTCTCAGCTCCTTTACCTTCTCCTCCGGGGCACAGGAGGCTGACCCCACTAGTTCTTCAGTGTCCTTCCGGTTGTTTAACCGGACCTTTCCGATGACCTTAAAGGAGTTTGGTAGGTTACTTGGCCTTACCTCTACGGGCGCGGCTGCCGCCCTAGGAGGGTCTTCCGTCAGCTTTGGAGGACCCTGGCCCAGACCACTTTTCAGGAGCGAAAGCTCCAACAGGTCCACCTCCCCACCGTCCGTTGTTTTCTTAGACTGATGAGGAGCACTATTTTCGGCCGAAAGGAGCCGAACAACATCACAAACACCGAGCTCTCCATCCTGGGCGGTTACCTGAACATCGACTGTGAGGGTCCTTTTACCCTCAACATAGCTTACTTGACCGCCCAGTACCTTCAGAGCCAGGGGCTGAAGGAAACGGGGACCATTGCCTGCGGTGGCATAGCCACCATTCTTGCCCGTTCCCTTATCCCCGTTTGGCCTCGTGACTTGCAGTACCTCGAGGGAGAGAGGCTACTGAGTCTGGATGCCATGCTTTCTCAGCATTGGCTTACCCAGACTACCAGACATAGAAGATAGACGGCTTCCTGTCTGTAGACTTACCTTGTGAGACTCTCCCCCGTCTGGAGCCCTTGCCCACTGTTGCGAGGGGCGCCCGCTTGCCACCACTTCCTGACCTTCACCTTCCACGCCGACCACCTCCCACTGCACCCGCCGCCAAGAAGCGGCGCCTTGAGACTGGAGGGGGGTCCACACCTTCAGGGAGTACCCAGCCTTCCACGGCTACTCCTATCCCGACCCCTAATCCCACTACTACTCCCACTCCTACTCCCACACCCACTGACCAGACACAGACTCAGCCGGTCTTACCGGCTACTTTCGTACCACCTCCACCCTTTGTGGCGCCCGCGGTCCTGGACCAAGGGGGCGCCGTTTATGGTTTGTTGCTTGAGGTTGCAGAGCATCAGGCTCGTATGGAGAGGGACTTGGCTCTAGTCTTGCACCCTCTGTACGAGTACCACTTGCGGCGACACCGTCCGATCCCAGAGGGTTGGCCACACCCTTCCTTCTTCCGGTACCCAGCTGAGGGGTACCCGGAGTCTGCTGACGAGGAGGAGGACGAGGACCCAGAGGTGGCTGTGGAGAGAGCTCGAGCTGAGGAGCAGAGGAGGAGAGAGATCCGGATTTCAGGGTGGAGGACATCCGTGACAGCGACTGTGACGACGACGACGAGTAGCTACTGGTCTACTCACTTCCCCAGTTTTCTGGCTGGTTTGGGGAAGTTCGTCTTTTGTATGCATCTCGTACTCTTTTATTTTGTCTCCTTTTATTTATTGCTTTTATATTTCTTTTTGGTTGTATATTCCCATTTCCCCGTATATATATCTGCTGGTGTATGCTGGAGGACAATGAGGGCATTGTCCGTTTTGGTTTGGGGAGGGTATTGCATCCTTTTGAGTCTGCATTTGCATTTGTTTTTGCATTCACGTTTATTTTTCAGCTTACATTGTTGTTTATTTCATTAAAAAAAATCAAAAATCCAAAAAAAATTAGGAAATTTCAAAAAAATAAAAAAAATTCACGTTTACTTTTGCATATAGGTTGAGTCGGAACGGTAGATTTCCGTGATGATAATGCACTATAACTTGTCATTTTACTTGAGCCTTACACTTCTTTTGATAGTTATTAGCTTTGTCATACGCATAGTCTACGAGTTTCTGTTCAAATATAGCTGACTGTTTAGACTTGACCTGATAAATCGGCAAACTACTTGATAAATTTTGAGTTTTAGAGCCATAACTGGTGACATTCATGACCAATTCACTAGGATTTGAGAGTAGTACTCCTTGCATAGCATGTTCATCTTTTTTGCACTTTTATGACATTCAATTTCTCGTCAAATGCACATATTCGGGTTTGTGGTTGGTGTCACATGCAGAGAGGTGCTTGTAAATTTCCCTTTCCTTATATTTTTTTCACCCATTTAGCTCCACATAAGCCAAAACTTACCTTTTTGACCCATTAACTACATCCCAAACTAAGCCTGCCTAGTCAAGCTAGTTAGTATGTTCTTTTGTGGTATGATTTTCCGGTTGCATTTTGGCCCGTATTTATTTGTTGGGAGTTGTTGGAAAATATTGGAAGGAGGAAAAGAAAAGAAAAAAAGAAAAAAAAAAAGAGACGAAAAAAAAGAAAAAAGAGAAAGAAAGAAAAAAAATGAAAAAGCTGGAACGAGAATCAGAAAGAAAAAAAGAAAGGAATTTTGAAAAAAAAGTTGATTTGTCTCAGTTAGTTATTTCAGACGGTGTTTAAAAAAGGAAAGTTTGTGACCGTCTGACTCATCCATTCTTATTCTATATTTTTGAGGAGATTGTGTTTGAGTTTAGTGAGCTTTGTGCCAAATGAAGGGCACTTGTACTTAGTTTTTCAGTCAGTTGAGATTCGGATAGTTTATTATGGTCCTGTTAGGAACTAGCTTGACGCTTTTACCTCCACATTTCCATAACATGTTTTGCCCTTTCTCACCTGAGCCTCACTATTCCCATATTATTTGTAAGCCCTCGGCTGTGACAGACATTATTGGTTAAAGTGTGTGAATTAGTACTTGAATTGTCTTTCATTTTTGTTGCATGCATGCTATGTAGGTCGCAGTTAGGTGAGTGACTGTCTTTTCTTCTCTCTTTTACCTGTAACATTCACCTTTTGCTTCATGAGAGAAGAGTGACCACGAGAGAGTCCGATTTTGTTGGTCTTCCAAGGTCGATAGGTTGGCTATATTTCTGAACAGCTTATAACTCGTTTGCGTATTGACTGCTTAGCTTTAACTGTTAGTTTTTGTTGCATTAAATTGGTTCAAGTAGACAAGTTAAGCTAGCTCTGAGTTATCATTTCCGTTCCATTAGTTGCATTTTAGTTTACTCGAGGACGAATAAAGGTTCGGTTTGGGGAGATTTGATACGTGGTTTTTATATAGTCTTTTTAGCCTATTTTAGCACGTATTTCTATGCATTTTTATACTATTTTTGTAGTATTTTGCCTCGAATTGGCTACTTTGGTTCGTTTTGTCCATTTTGTAGAAATGCATGCGAAAGTAGTGGAATCGTACTCTTTTTCGTCCTTTTTGCATGCATTTAGAGGAGACGGGATTTTCCCGAGTGAGATACTGCATTGGGAAGCGTCATGGCATGGTTTACGAGGCATTCGGGCGCGGACTTGAGCTGATTTGAAGTCAAAGGACTCGATCGAGCAGTTTAACCACTCGATCGAGTGGTTTCTACGTTCTCTGATGGTCGATCGAGTGGTTTTCCACTCGATCCTTAAGCTGCAGAAAGACGAGTTACTAGATCGAGTAACTTTCTACTCGATCGAGTAGATTATGCTGAAGGTTTGCTCGATCGAGTGGTTTTAATCCACTCGATCGAGTGGTTTCGCTATTATGGGCTTTAAAACAGCCCGTGTGTTGTTTTATTTCGCAAACTTATTTACTTTTCCTATTTAAACCTACGTTAACTAGGTTATTAGGAGGATCTTTTATCTATCTTTTCATTATCTAAGTTTCCTACTATCAAAACTTTGTTACGTTGCTTTTCCCTTCACTGTAACTTTACCTTCGGGGTTATTATTGCTCGGATTCGATTGTTATTTACGCCGGATTCGCTTGATTGTAATTCCTTTCTCTTCTCTTAATAATAATTAATCTTTTGTTGCTTTAATCCTTCATTTTGTTACATTTATTCTTTTGCCCTAATATCTCTTTTATGCATTTTATCTGTTATTTCATAATGTTTACTGCTGGAAAATTATCTGCTGTTAGTTTAATTAGCGACATGAGTAGCTAAACCCCTTTCATGTTGGGATTAGGGGATCTGCGGTAGGAATGTGACGATGTAGTAAATGAAACAGATGAATTAATTACAAGACTTTGTCACCATAGCAATTTAATTGTATTTATCGACTTAGTTGAGTGCACGCTTCTGAGTTATCCTTTAATCTGGCTAAAATTAACCCTAGATCGAAAGATTGGACTAAATAGGCCTGCTATGAACAGTAGACTACCCTGACGAGAATGAAAGTTAAGTTAGTGGTATTTTAGGATAGAAAGTGGACCGAAAGGACCTTTCAACATCCGTCTTACATTAATTAAATCGAGTCATTTTACGGTGAGTCACTGGACTACCGTAGTGAACCGAAATCCTGACATGTCCCTCTCTATCTGATAGTTTTATCCCTATTTCTTGCCTTTACTGCTCTTGCCCTTTATTTCTCCTTCCTTTAAACTCGTAGTTTAGAAAACAATTCAAACAACCCCCCCCCATTTGTGACCAAATAGACGGACTTCTACAGATATCTTGCCTTCCTGTGGAGATCGACTTGACTTCCCTAGCTATATAGTTAGTTTATTTTGACTTGTACACGACAGACGTGTCATGACCAATGCACGGACTGTTCATTTATTTTTTTATTGAATCAACGTTGCATTATTGGTGGGTTTGAATCAACGTTGCATTATTGGTGGGTGATTCTATAATTTTAATTTTGTTCCAAAATTATGGCCATTAACCAAGGTACAAATATTGCGAGTCCATGGGTGCAGAAAGATCGTAAGTTGTCAGAAGAAGCAGAAAATAAAAGATTAAGGTAATTGCGTCGTCAACCGAGCTATATTGAAAGCGAGAAGAAAATGGATGCGTTACGAGAAAGGTTAAAGGAACAATGTCCTTTCCATTTCATTAAGTTCCCCCCTAAACATATAATTGTTGAAGATATAGATAAGAATTCATCGGCTTTTGAAGTTGGTTCTTCTGAGGATTTGATGGTGGGGTATATATTACCCAAATGCGATTGGTATGTATCTACCGTGAGTGAAGCAACAAAAGCTTGGCGTCAATGGTGGTTTAGGTCATCAAAGGTGATGTCGGATTTGGAGGAAAAGACTACAGTTGATATGACTCATACACCATCATTAATGGGAAGAGATATTGTCTATGACGTAGTGTATTTTGGGTCATTTGAGTAATGTATGTTTATTAATTGCTCATTGGGTTGTATTTAGAAAACTAATTAAGGAAAGAATTTTTTAATATATACATTGGGTTGAGTATATTTTAGTCTTGAATTACTAACTTAATACTGTACCAAATATGGAAGATGCTTTTATTTTTTGGTGGGAAAAAATGGACATAATGAAAGATAAAAGACAACGGTTACACACCAACCGTTGTATTATAATGAAAAAAATTACGGGTTTTTATTCAACCGTTGTCATATTGCAAAATAAAGAAGGTGGTTTGGCTTCACCCGTGTTTATTAGTTTCAATTAAATCATTTTTTAACCAACACACATGCAAACCTTCTCCTCGCTCACTTAAAACCCTCGAACACTAAGTTTCCCTAGAACCACTAGCATTCTCCGTCATTGTCGCCGTCGTCGTCGCCATCCCCATTGCGTCTGCCGTCCCCTCCATCATCGCCAGACTGTGCCCAACTTCTCCTCTTTGAAGAAGTAATAATAAACCTTACTCCTTCATCTCATTAACTTAATTTTTTTATTTTCTTTTTTAGTTGTGATATTATCCCCTAATTATCTTAGGTTTATTATGTGTTAAACAACGCCTATTATTTTAAGAATATTGTGTGTTAAACAACACCTATATTTTTAGGTATACTGTGTGATCATTTATTTGAGATGGTGCTCCTGCTATGTCGACTTAATGCTTAAAGTTAGTAGTTTATTAATTTCTGGTTTAGATGATGAAGTTCCCTACATGCATCCTAAGGGATTGGGAAATTTGGAGCTAAGTTACGATAAAAAAGAAATTGAGAAAAGTGAAACACGGGATTTGAAGAAAAGCGAGAAAAGCAAAAAAGAGAGGACTTATGTGGTGACTCGATCGAGTAGGACGAGGCTCGATCGAGGAACCAAGCCACTCGATCGAGTACACCTTGGGCTCGATCGAGGAACCCCCCCTATTGATGATTTTTCGCGTGTCTCAGCTACGACATTGGATAAAAATAGGTTCCTTGATCGAGTGACTACTGGGCTCGATCGAGTCACCTCTGGAACTGACGATAATATTTCCAAACCGTCTCCTAATGCAAAAGAAGCCGAGCCAATAAAAATTCAACTACCTTTTCCTCAAAGATTACAGAAAACCAAACTTGAACAATAGTTTGGAAGGTTCATGGAGGTAGTCAAGAATCTTCAAGTGACAGTGCCATTTACTGAATTGGGGTAACTCAAGTGCCGGCGTATGCTAAGTTTTTGAGAGAAGTACTATCAAAGAAGCGGTCTTTTGATGAAGTCGAGACGGTAGCATTCACTCATGAATGTCATGCCGCATTACAAGCTAAGTCACCACAAAAGCTTAAGGATCCAGGGAGTTTTTCTATTCCTTGTCATATTGGTAGTGTAGCTATTGACAAAGCCCTTTGTAATTTAGGGGCTAGTGTTCATGTCATGCCATATTCAATATGTAAAAAGTTAAATATGGGTCAAATCCGTATCAGTAATATGACCTTACAAATGGCCGACAGATCTTTAAAGAAGCCTATGAGTGTCTTAGAGGATGTGCCCATTTGAGTAGGGAAGTATTTCTTTCCAGTTGACTTTATTGTTATGGATATGGCTGAGGACTCTCAAGTACCCATCATTCTTGGTAGACCATTCCTTCACACTGCAGGAGCACTCATAGATGTTAGGGAAGGTAGCTGACACTAAGAGTTGGGGATGACACTATTAATTTTGTTCTTGATAAAGCTTTAAAACGTCCTCTTCCCATAGCTCCTTGTTATATGCTTCATGTTATTGATCGTACTTTTGATGATTCTATTAATTTATGTTTTGACAGGAATCCCTATGACGCCCCTGCTGCGGCGTCATATACATGGAGCAAGGAAGTGGATGAAATTGAGAAGCCGATATGGAGACGATGCTCCTCCTGAGATGGTTTACAGCTGTGATGAGAGTATTGACATAGAAGCCGAGTTGGATGCTTTGGAAGCTGAGATCTTCAAAGAGGAGCCAATCAAGGTTCTTGATGAAGCTCTTCAGACGGATTTAGTGCCCTATTTCCTACCAAGTGAAGATGACATGAAAAACGATGACCATCGCTCTTCTTTTATTTTAGACTTTGAGTTTGATGAGCAAGAACTTTATTTGTCATTTATTTTCTGTAGGACTTTTTATTGGTGCTACTTATGCTTGTGTGTAGCACATGCGCTACTTTTTGATTTACTATTACGAGCTTTAGCTTGTTTATGATTTGTGTGCGCATTTGTTCTAAATGCAGAATTCTTGCTCGACAGTCGGTTCCTCGATCGAGTGTCATGGGGCTCGATCGAGTAACCAAGTTTTTGGGTATTAAACATGGCCAGATGGATAGAAATTGCGCGGTTGATTATTTTCCCCTATTTTTGCAGCTGGTTTGTGGGAATCATATGCTCTTACCCGGTATTCTCTTCCCATGTACCTTCTTTTATTGTATTATTTATTGTTCTTTCCCTATTGCCTTTGTTAGTTGTGTCCTCTAGGTTGCTGGATTTGTGTGTGATTTCTATGATGTAGGCGTCACAATGAGGACACTGTGACATTTAGGTTTGGGAGAGCAGTCTTTATTTATGTTGTGTGCCTTTACTTATTATTATGTGTTTAAAATAAAAAAAAAAATCCATAAAAATGAAAAAATTTCAAAACACAAAAACATGTTTTTCTTTTATTTTAAAGGTCGGGTCATAGTGAATTAAATAACAATGATGTTAAATTGCATTGTTTTTGCATTTGAATCCCATATAGTTGTCCATGTACATTGTTTTGACCCGTTAGCCATGAAAACAAAGCTCATAATTCAAGTTTTAACCGTATTGACATGCCTTATATTGATTAGATTTGACACAATTATGTTGGTAAACTACTTAAATTCTGAGCTGTATAGAGCTTCGTATGCCAGGAACATCAATAAACTGGTCTCATTTTTCAATTAGGCTTGAGTGTGGTTTCTCCTAGTGGAATATGTAATATCAAATTGCATAAGTGTAACATTGATTTCTTGATACTTTTATTGCTTTCATTTGACTAAGTACATGTGGATGGGCGATTCTTACCATTCAAATAAGCCATACATTACCTTTTGCTAGCCCGTTTGAACCCTTGTAGCCAATCCTAAATTACATCATATGAGCTACAATCCAAGAATTTGCCTACCTTATCGGGACAGTCGCAGTTGCTTGTTTATCATGTTTATTTTGCTATTATGGTTGGGTTGGGACTTATTGTTGTTATGTGGGTATAGCAAGATCATTATTTAGCAATTGTGTCATATCCTTGTATTGGAAAAGAAAAATATGAAGCAAAAAAAAAAGAAAAAGAAGAAGAAAAATAAAGAAAGCAAAAATCGAGAAAAAAGAGAATTAAAAAAAAAGGAAAAGAAAAGAAAAGAGATTGCTTCATTTAGTTTTGTCAAGGATCAAAAGGATGGTCGTTAGAGTCTAATGCATTTTTGGAGAGTAGTTTGTTAACTCTCATGCGTTGTAAAGTTGAGAACATTTCTCTAAGTTGGTTTCATTTGTTATTTTAAGATTTGGTTTTGTTTTGGTTAGCGCTGCGACTACCGTCTTAGCTTCACATATCCATAACATGCTCTTGCACAAACCATTTTTATCCCTTTAACCCATTTGCCACCCTTATTGTCCTTGATACATGTACTTTTTTCTACATACGGTGATTGCATATTAGTTGGGGAAATCTCTATCACATTAGATTGCATACATTTTTCATAAGTCGAGTGAGTGTTTCTACTTTTTTCTATCTTCACATATAACTCACCCTTACATACTTATGAGTGCATGAGTGAAATCCGCGAGAATCTGACTAATTTGTCTTGCAAGATTGAAAGGTATTTGGCATTTGTCTATAGTATGGTGACTTGTGACTTGAGCTGCGTTTTCTATTTCTTGTACCTTTGAATTAGTTTTATTGGTACACCTTTGGTCATTACTTTGTTACAGATATGGATAGCTTGGGATTTGTATGTGCATTAAACATTAGCTCTGAGTTGTTTATTCGGCATTTATATGATTGCCTTCTGTATTGCGTGTTGCTTTGCTTGAGGACAAACAAAGAGATGGTTTGGGGGAGTTATGAGTGCATGTGGGAGATTATCACCCGAAAATATACCAACATAGAGTCACCGGTTAGTGTGTTTTATTAACTATTTCAAACATAACTTGGGTTTAATTCTATGTAATATTCCACTTATTCTGTCTATTTTGATTAAGTATATTTTGATTTGTAGTTCCCACTTTGAATCAACAACAAAGACCCAACCTATTCGAAGGAAGACATCGCCGACATGAGAAATAAGTGGGCCACTTATTTTCTTTCATTAACGGATGGTCAATAGTACGCTTATTATGTATGTGTGTATATAGAGCCATGTGTATTTAGTTTTGGTCACCCTGTTTCTAATATTTTGATGCTGGGTTGAATAGATCAATCTGTGTAATATTCTGATGATACAAGATTGAATTTTTGCAATGCACAGCTGCTGAAGTGCTATTTTGCTGTAGCATTTCAGCGGAACCTACTACTGCAAAAATTAGCATTTTAGCAGCAGCTGGAACCTGCTAAAATAATTTTTTTTTTAAAAAATATTTATAAATTTGATTACGGCTAAAAATAAAACCGTGGTCAATAAATATATTGACAACGATCGCATTTAAATAGAAACCCGTTGACATATTCATCCATAATGCTACGACTAAAAATAAAATATAACGAAATAAAACCGTTGTCGAATTCATGACATTTAAAATGATTTAATAAGCATAAACCGTTGTCATATTTAATATTTTACAACGGTTTTGTTTCAGTAAAACCGTTGTCAGAGCTTTCCGTAGAGCATTCCAACTAATACTGCCACGGTTTCAATATTATAGACAACGGTTTTTGAACTGTTCTTAATATTGTATTACGGTTATTTGAACCCGTTATTTACATTTCATCACAGATCCGCCTTTTTAACAACCGTTGTCACAAAATAACAACGGTCGATAAACGATTCCATGTTTTGTATTACAACGGTATATCACCTTATCTAATCGTTGTTGATCCTATTATTTGGCGTAGTGATAATTTAGACAAAATTCAATCGAATTTTCGAGCATAACCGAGCAGTAATGATTATTTATAGAATTCAATGGTATAAAAAAAATCTCACCATTACGCCTGGCTCGAAAAAATAATGAAGTTAGGATTTTGTTTCGCCTTAATCGGAGTCCGGGTGAAGATTTAGGAATTTCTTTTTTTAAAACCGCTTCTATTTTATACGGGAATTGAATTGTAGAACACACAAAAAAGCAGGAATTACATATTAAAAATAACATATAAGAGAGATTATTGTTTTGGTAGAAAAATTACCTAAAAGTCACTTTATCTTTAGGTGGGTTAAAGCGGTCTATTGTTAGTCGATTTTAAGATGGTGTGATTGTACTTGCAGACTGATGGAACAAAATAAAGAATGCAAACAAGTAAAGGACACAAGAAATTGGTCGCGGAAAACCCCAAATGTGGGAAAAACCGCGGAGGGAGTCAGTATCCCGCCAAATGTATGAACTATAACTTCTGGGGTACTGAGGAGGAACAATGTATGGATACACTTATGACCGAAAATAAAGACTAATATTCTCAGATGGTGATGATGATGGTTTTCTGGAGTTAAGACTTGGAGTATGAATGTGAGAATGAGTGAATGATCCCCGCTACTTTGCCTTTTCTCTATATTTATAGTAGTTCCCTTTGACCCGCTCCTCCTCAGCGCCTACTCCCAGTTTTCTCTCAACTTCCCTATTTTCGTGGGATCTGTTGTTGGACCGAGTCTCATGGGTTTTGTTTTAATTTGTACTTGACTGGAGCTTTGTATGAGGTTTGATTAAGATATTTCTTTGCCACGTCATTAATCCGCTGCTCTTGCTCTGCTCCAATGATTGGCCGCCATGTCACTGTGTGTAATTTAGGCTGAAAATTACCCAAAAAATTACCCCCAAAGCAATTGTCATCCACTTGCTCTTGTAACGATGGGAATTGCTTTCCCAAAGTCGGACTGTCAGAGAGTCCCATTAATACCACGCCGCCTATCTCCTCAATTGCCCCTATACACTTCTCCACAATCTCCCTCTCAACTTCCAACACTTTCTCCGCTCAACTTTCAACACTTTCTTCTCTCAACTTCCCCCTTTATAAATACCCCCAACCCCCTTTGTCTTTCTATTCCTCTTTTCCCAAAAACGCTTTTTCTCAGGTATCATTCCCTATTTATCTCTCTTCTTTTACTCCTTCTATACCATGGCTAAAAAATCTACTCGCCGCCCCTCATCCGGTGTTTCTCTTTCACCGTACTCTTCCTCTAGCCCTTTTAAGTCCACAGGGATTCTACCTGAGCCGTACCTGTGCGATTCTTGCTATGCTTACTCTGATGTTTCGAAATTGAGGTAGAGGTTCAGGCTGAATGAGCGTATGGAGATTCATCTTCCCCAACCTGGTGAACTCCGGACTTCTATCGTCTTGGGTGGACTTGCATGTATGAGTACCCCTCTCATCTGGGTTTCTCGTTTCCCCTGCCTTCTCTGGTTCAGCGAGTGCTTTCTTTTAACAAGTTGGCGATCTGTCAGCTCAAGCCACATGCATGGCATGTGCTGGTCTCGCTGTGCGTCCTGGACGAGGATTATAAGTTGGGCCTTAGTTTTGGGGATCTGGCGGCGATGTATACCTACAAACCCATTCAGCATGGCCAGGTGACCCTCGGGTCATGTAAAAAATTGAACTCTGGGGTGATCCTTCATTCGAAAGTAAGGAATGAGGGCTGGTAAAAGCGTTTTATCTATGTGAAGATCGATACCATCACCGCTACTCCTGACTACCTGTTTGATAAATGGGCTCCTGTTGGAGGTAATTTCTGCTGTAGGCGTTTTGTCTTCCCCTTTTGATCTCACTGTTCTTACTGGTTTTTTCTTGCAGGCTTGGTGCAACCAAATCCTACCAAATATCTCACTGTGGTGTCCAGGCTCCTCACTCTCCCCCCAAGCTAGAACCTTCCCTACCCTCCTTGCTTCGCAGACCACGAGTTCTTCCTCTCATCCGCTTAAGGTAGACGAAGAGGAAGAATAGGATCAAGAATCTCATGAAGAAGAAGGCGAAGAAGAAGAAGAAGAAGAAGAAGAAGAAGAAGAAGAAGAAGAAGAAGAAGAAGAAGAAGAAGAAGAAGAAGAAGAAGAAGAAGAAGAAGAAGAAGAAGAAGAAGAAGAAGAAGAAACTCCTTCCAACCCAGAAAAGGAATCTGAGTCGGAACCCTCGATGTCGCCTGATAAGATATTTTTCTATTTGTTCTTTCTGTCTGTTGTGTCTGTTTACTTTGTGTGACTGGTGCTGATAACCACTTTTCCTAGGAAAAGCCCCTTTCAATGATGACTTTGCAATGGAACTGAAGAAAAGAAAGCTTGCTTCCTTCTCCTCCCAACCTGCTCCAAAGAAGAAAGTTGTTCCGGCTCCTGAGCCAGAAGCGAAGTCTGTTCCTCCTCTGGCGTCGGTGCATTCCAAGGCGCCTCTGCCCAGTTCTACGACTCTCCTCCGTTTCCCTTTGTGGATATGGTAGTGAGGCTGGTATTCCTCTCTGGCCTCAACTGGAACAGTTCCTACTCCCTTCCACGATGCAGAAATTGAGTACCAAGCCTATGCCTGAGATGCTGGACATCTCAGTGGAAACTGCCTTCCCTGTAAGTACATCTATCTCTGTATTTGTTTTTGTTCTTACTGAGGTGGTTGCTCATAGCTGTTTTCCTGTTCTGGCGGAGTCTTCAGCTGAACCTGTTTATCTGCAAAGAAGTTCCTCATCTGATGGGCGAGGTGAATAACCTTAACCAGCAGGTTGATGATCTGGAGGCTAAGCTCTCTGCTGCTGCCGATGAGAAGAACAATGCCCATTCACAGCTGGCACAAACTCAAACCTAGTTGGTGAAGGCACAGAGTTCCAATTCCTTTCTTGCCTAGAGTCTTGCTGCTGCTGAGGGTCAGGTGCAGACCCTGAAGAAGCTGCTTCTGGACGCCCTACTGTATGTCGCATGGGAGTCCAAGATCAAGCGCATGCGGGAGTTCCAAGCCGGTACGCACACCACTTGGAATCTGGCAGAGGAGGAGAGGTAGTTTGCTGAGACCTTCCCCGTTCAGCCTGATTTTAGCATTATTGATGATCTGATGGCGGAGGAGAAAGCGGCTCTGGCTAGGGGGGCGGACGTTCCTATAGAGGAGGTGGTACAGATGGAGGAGGACGTCCCAGACTCGGTTGCTACTGCTGTTCCTGATAAGGTGCTGTGCATGTTGCGATTTGTTTATCATGCATGCATTGTATGTTGGTCGACTCTCTGTTCTGTTGGGGTGACTTTGGTGGTCTTGGGGTCTTCTGTCCTTACGGGATGCTCGTGTCCCTGTCCAACCACGTGTACGTCCTGCAGGAGGAACTTTTGCTAGTCCTTTTTTCTGTTAGACTGCTGGGGATTAATTTTCAACTTATAGAGTTCTCAAAAATCCTAAAAAGAAAATAAGTATCGCAAATAGGAGTAGATTAAAAAGAAAATTGTTCCAAGAGGAAAAAACCGTACTCCTTCAAATAGTACAACCAAAAATTTAAAAGAAAACAATACTTAATCTGGGCCCTTTTTTGCAAGAAATTATAAAGATATGACTCCCATGTTTTATTCCCTTAGCGGTACCTGTGGACATATAACACCCAAAGGTGGAAAAGAAATAAGAATTTTGAGATATTTGGGAGGAATTTGAGATCGTGTTTTTAAGTTGTTACCCTTTTAGCAGTACCTGACAGATCCAAGGTGGCTAATGCATACGTTCTGAACGAGATGCCTTGTTCAAGCAGATAACATTCCTTCTGTAAAGCTGCAAAAGCAACAATGTGATACCTGTTCAGGCGAATAAGTAATCATAACTTAAAGTTTTGGGTTTCCACTTCTCCTGTCGTACCTACTGAGAAATAGGACTGGGGTTTCAGCGGGTGGATTCTGGGCATTGTACCCCTTCAGATGTACACTGTTTCATTGTGAGAGATTAGTTCAGGTGCTAACGGCACAAGTTCAAAATTTATTGTGCGTATAGTTGTGTACCTTCTGAGGGTAAGGCTTCTGTGGTTCAGCAGTTGGAACCTAAATGTAGTACTCCTTTAGGTGAGTAATGTTCCAGGGCTTATGTATAAATTTTTCCAACATAGTCATGAGTTTGTATGCTCCATTGTCCACCATGCTTTTTACCTGGTACGGTCCTTCCCAATTGTAGGCAAATTTTCCTGCCTGCTGGTTCTTGGTGTTCTGGAACACTTTCCTGAGCACCAGGTCTCCCACTTGTAAAGTTATAATCCTCACGTTTTGGTTGTAGCTCCTGGCAGCCATTTGTTTGTAGGTTACCATTCTGATCTGAGCGTTGGCTCTTAGTTCATCCATAGTGTCTAGGTTGTTGGCCATCTCCACCTGATTCTTATCTTCTGTTATGAAACCGTACCTATGTGTTGGTACTCGCACTTCATAAGGGATCACGGCTTTAGCTCCGTACACTAGACTGAACGGTGTTTGTCCTCTGGCTACTTTGGGGGTGATTCTATCAGACTAAAGCACAAGGGGAAGCTCATCTTCCCATTTACCCCATATTTCCTCCAGTCTCATTTTCAGGTTCTCCATAACAATTTTATTACTGGATTCTGCCTGTCCGTTTGACTGAGGATTCCTGGGGGTAGATTTGAACAGTGTGATGTTCCACCTGGCATAAAAGGCTTCTATTCTGTCAGACACGAACTGTGCGCAATTGTCACATATTATTTCTGAAGGGATGCGAAATTTGCATATGATGTTCCGCTTGATGAAAGAGATTACGTGTCGCTCAAGGACCTGGGAGAATGCCTCCGCCTCTATCAACTTGGAGAAATAGTCTGTCATAGAAAGCATGTAGACCCTGTTTCCTAAGGCACGAGGTAGTGGTCCCACAATATCCATCCCCCATTTTATGAAGGGGCATGGTGATATTATGAGGTACATGGGCTCAGCCGGCTGATTGCTAACTGGTGCGTGTATTTGGCATGCGTCGCATTTCTTTATGTATTCCATTGCATCCTTACGCATGGTTGGCCAGAAGTGCCCTTGTCTAAGTTCTTTATTGGACAGGCTCCTACCTCCTGCATGATTTCCACATTCCCCGTTGTGGATGTCATGCATAACAACCTGTGCCTCCTGGTTGTTCAGGCAGTGCAGGTATGGTCCTGCTAGTGACTTTCTGAACAGATGTTGTCAATCAGTACAAACTGGACGCTTTCATCTTGAAACACCGGACTTATTTTTTATCTGTAGGGAGTACATTGTTTTGTAACCAGTCATGGTAAGGCTGCCGCTAATCTGGAGTTTCATCCTGGGCTGATGAGGTATATATTATCCCTGCTTCGTGCATCCACTGGGAGTACGTGGGTTTATCTGGTGTATCATGTTCCTGCTGGTAGACAGCTGGTTCTAACAGATGTATAATAGGGACTGTAGAGATTACCTCGGGCTTAAATGTTGCCCCTAATGTTGCCAAGGCGTCTGCCTCAACATTCTGATCTCTAGGGACCTGCTTGATGAAAAAGGTAGCGAAACGAAGTTTGAGATCCTTCGCCACTTTCAGGTAGGCAACCATTTTGGAATCCCTGGCTACATACAAGTCATTCACATGGTTTACAATAAGTTGGGAGTCGTTGTATACTTCTATGTGACTGACTCGTAGGTCCAAGGCTAGCTGTAGTCCCAAGATGAGGGCTTCATATTCGGCTTCATTGTTAGTTGCCTTGAATTCACACCGTACCGCCTGACTTGAGGTGATCGGAGGACCAGGCCTACCCCCGTTACCCTCATATTTGATGCCCTGTCAACGTACAATACCCACTTTTGGTCACCCTTGTCCTCACTCAGGGTTAACACGTCTTTTTCAGCCTGAGGCTGGAGGGTTGGGCTAAAATCAGACACAAAGTCAGCTAGGGCCTGGGATTTGATAGCTGTCCGGGGTTCAAATTTAAGGTTGTACCCGCTCAGGTGGATAGACCACTTAGCCATTCTACCCGACAGTTCAGGTTTTCTCATTACGGCTTTCAGGGAGTAGTTTGTGACCACGGAGATGATGTGAGACTTAAAGTAGGGACGCAACTTATATGAAGCAATAACAAGTGCTAAGACGAGTTTTTCTAGGGAGCTGTACCTGGTCTCTGCAAGTAGCAGAGACTTGCTAATGTAGTATACAGGTTTCTGTGTCCCCTCATGTTCCCGTTCCAGTACAGCACTAACTACTACCTCCTTAACCGATAAGTACAGGTACATGGGTTCTCCTGGTTCCAGCTTAGAGAGTAACAAAGGTGTGTTCAAGTAGCTTTTGAGTTCGGCAAACGCCTTTTCATGTTCCCCCATCCACTCAAACCGCTTGCTCTTCCTGAGGATGTTATAGAAGAGTCGACATCTATCCGAGGATCTGGAAATGAACCGGTTCAGGACCGCCACTCTTCCTGTGAGCCTTTTCACGTCTTTTGGTTTCAGGGGTGACTCCAGCTGTAACACTGCTCGGATCTGTTCTGTAATTGCCTCGATCCCCCTCTGGGTGACTAGATACCCTAAGAACTTTTCGGAGGACACCCCAAAGGTACACTTCAAGGGGTTCAGCTTTTTGTGGTACTTCCTGAGTATCCAAAGGTATTCTCTAAGTGGGTCATGTGTTTTTCTGCCTGCTTTGACTTAACCACCATATCGTCAATGTAAACTTCCATTATTCTTCCAATCTCATTTTTGAACATTTGGTTTACTAGACGTTGGTAGGTCGAACCGTTATTCTTGAGGCCGAACGGCAGTATAGGCCCCACTCAGATCTGAAGGCTGTTTTCTCATGATCATCCGGGTGCATTTTTATCTGATTGTACCCACTCCATGCATCATGGAAGGTGAGCATTTCATGGCCTGTTGTTGCGTCAACCATTGCGTCTATGTATGGTAATGGAAAGGGATCTTTTGGGCATGCTTAGTTCAAGTCCGTGAAGTCTAAGCATATCCTTCACTTGTTGTTATTCTTGGGTACCACCACAACGTTAGAAAGCCATTATGGGTAATTGACCTCCCTGATCTTTCCTGCTGTCAGTAGATTGTCTACTTCCTGATTGATTACTTCTTTTCTCTCTGGAGGAAACTTCCTCCTCTTCTGTTGTACTGGCTGATAACTGGTGTCCACGTTCAGCCAATGTGTTATATCACTTGGGTCAATACCTACCATATCATCGTGCGACTAGGCAAAGCAATCCATGTTATTACACAAGAAATCAAGTAGCTGCTAACGGATACTACCTGTACAGTGTGCTCCAATCAGCTCAGTTCGCTCAGAGTGCTGCGCGTCCAGATGTACTTCGTCAAGTTTTGCCTGCGAGGGCTCAATGTACTCCCTCTGGACGCACAGTCTCTGTAATTGCTATGCTGGTGGGCTTGCTGTAGGTTTGTGAGCATCCTTATAGCAATCCCTAGCCTCTTCTTGGTCTCCTCGTATTTCCTGTACTCCCCAGGGTGTTGAGAATTTCAAGCTCTTGTGGTACATGGATGGTACGGCTTTCATTTTATGGATCCATGGCCTGCCAAGGATAACATTGTAAGTGGACGAGCCGTCGATGACCAAATATCTCACCTGTTTGTTGATTCCTCCAGCAAATGTAGGGATTACGATCTCTCCCAGGGAGTGTTTTGTTTCTCCACTGAACCCAACCAGGGGTGCCGCCTTTCTAAGAAGGTCTTTCTTGATGAACCCCATGTTTTTTAGGGTTCCCAGCATTATGAGGTTGACAGAATTTCCTGTGTCGACTAGGATCTTCCTTACCGGGCAGTTTCCAATTAAGAGGGTGATAATCAATGCGTCGTGATGTTGTTCCCCCTCATCCTGGATATTAGTTTCATCAAATGTGACTGTTGGCAAGTCGTTCCTGCTGACGCGACAAGAGGATTCTAGTTTGTCTCCCTTAGTTTCTGTCGCATGGCGCTTTGCTACTGAATAAGTCAGCCCACATATCTCTGATCCTCTTGTGATAACATTCACAAACTTGGAGTATAACGGAGGTGGTGGGGGGAGTACCTGCTCGGTTGTGTTTACCTTCCCGGACTTGGCTCATTTTGGTAGTAAATGATCAAGGCAGCCTGCTCCGTGGAGGTGTTTTATCTCCTTGCGTAGGACTACGCAATCCTCTGTGTTGTGTCCGATGTCGTGTTGGTATTCACATTTCTTGCTTGCGTCCCTTCTGTCGTTCTCCCTGGGTACTGGCTTCTTTGGCCACCTGACTCTCTCTCCCAACTCTTTCAGTGCTTTCAATACTCCGGCGATTCCTGTGGCGAATCCGTACTTACTCAATTTTGGGGGCAAGCTTGCACTTTCCGTCCAATCAGCGTCCCCAGAAACTTTGTTCACAGTGTTCTTGTTTTACGGTTTAGATCTTTCACTTTTCTTTTCCGTGGTGATTTTTCTGCTGGTACGTTTTGTGTCGTAGACATCCCTCATGGATTCGTCCTCCTCTAAGCGCATGACAGCCACTGCCTTCTGCTGTACCTCCTCGAAGGTGGTACACGGGTACTTGGTAAGATCCCTGTATAGATCTGAATCGTGGTGAAGTCCACGCCTAAATGCCTCTATCGCTGTGGGTGCGTCGCATTTTAGGATGGAGACCTTTTTTATATTGAACCTGTTCAGGTAGTCCCGAGTGGATTTCTCAAACCTCTGGACTACCCTGTATAGGTCACTTGTTTATTTTTCTGGCTTGCGACTGCTGGCGAATTGTTGGTTAAAGGCATTAACTAGATCTGCGAAAGTGGATATAGACTTGTTGGGCAGGTTTACGAACCACTGCAGCGCTGCCCCAGACAGGGTGAACCCAAAGCTCTTGTACATGCACGCTTCTTTGAGGGAACAAGTTGTTGTTACCACCATCATTTTTTGCTTGTACTGGTTGACGTGGTCCAATGGATCAGCTGTCCTATCATATAGGGTCATGGTTGGCGGAGTGAATCCTTTCGGTACACTAACGAGTGCTATGTTGTCCACAAAGGGTGAGTCTGCGTAGCTTTCTGGTGCTGCCATCTCCATGGGACGCGGCATTCTGGGTACTTTACCGATAATAGCCCTAAGCTCTTGCAACTGCTGCTCTACTGAGGTACTTGTTCCTACAGGTATGTTGTGGACTGGTAAATAGAAGCCAAATGGGCTGCCGGTTACTGGCGTTCCTCATGTGGCGTATGGTGGAACGACGTAGCCACCAGGCAGTGGAGTCGCGTTCATAATAGGTCTGGATTGTGCACTAATGTGACCATAATTAGAGCATATTTAGTCCCCGAATTAGCCTTGTTCCCATGCTTTTTAGTGCATATTTGGGTCATTTATTGTCTTTAGTTCTTTGTTTTGCATATTCTTTGAGGTTTTGATCCCTTGGTAGGAAAGGAGTACAAACCTTGCATTTTCATGGCAAAATGAGGCTAAATTGATTTAATTCAATGACCAAGCATCAAGGAGAGACAAGATTAGAAGGCCTTTGTACATACTATAGTAGATGGGCAATGATGAGAAAAGATCCTTGCATCCCTGAGAAAATCCCCAAGGATTTTCTGAAGAAAAAGGAAGAAAAGAAGAAGAAACAAGACTGCCCAGCAATCCGTGCGTCTTACCCTAAAGACGCCCGTCTCCACCACCACAATCCGTGCGTATTCACTCCAAGACGCTCGGGCAAAGACTCCAGAAGACGCACGTCTTCACCCCAAGACGCCCGGGCAGAAACCACCAAATCCGCCCGTCCCGTGCTAAAGACGCCCGGATTCCCAGGCAGACCTATTTCGTCTTCTTCAAGCTTCAAGGAAGGTTGCACATCTTTTTCTAGAGACCGGAGTCTCCCTAGAGACCGGAGTCTTTCCAAAAGGACCGGCATTTCCTCAACAAGGGACTTAATCATCATTTAAGCCCTTAGTTAACCCTAATTCATCCACCTAATCCCCACTATAAATACCCCATTAGTCTAATTAGAAGAGCATGTTCTTCTTAGCAATCGTTAGAGTAGTTAATATCAATCAAATCTCTCTTTAATCTTGTAATCAACAATTAATCAAGTTTTAATACAAGTTTTATTTCCTTAATCTCTCTCTTGTTCATCCTTTGTTTTGGGTAATTGAAGATTATTTGGGTTATTATTGGGAGATTGACAACCTCTCAATCAAGCATCAAGTACTTCTTTTATTCTTTGCTTTATTATTGGAATCATTAGTAGGTATAATTCTCTTAATCCCTCTTTAGTTATTGTTAATCACCTTCATTTATTCATCATGTTTCACTTTGTTGGTATGATTGACAATCTTGCTAGCATGTTCAACATGATAATGAGTGAGTAGTTACCTTAGCTAGGGTTAATGGGTAATTAGGGGAAACCAACATGGGGAATGATTCATGCTTAAATTAATATGCTTTCATAGTTTATTTGTTTGCTTGTTGTGATCTCAACTCATGCACATGTTATGTTTGATGAAATGTGAGCCTATGAATCCTTGCATTTTTTACCCATCACCTATCTTTTCAGTGAGACTTGTAAGACATAAACCAACTCGAGTCTCATTAGACCATGCATATAGTTGAGTAGGGAGGATTAATTCGACTTGTTGGTGTTGTACAATCTAATCGATTCGGCTCCGGGACCCAAACTTTCCTAGGATTGTAAGATATAAACCAACTCGATCCATCACAACAATAATTGCTTGCTTATAACTTGAGAATATGTTTGTATGATCAATTCCCATGAATTCTCTATGACCCCATGACACCCTAGTGCTTTTTATCAATTGTTTACATCCCTTTTAATTCATCTTGCTTGTTCACTTTCATTGCTATTTAGTTTAGTGATCTTCTACATCAAACCCCAATTGTGATACCCCTAAGACACTACTAGTTGCAATAGAAATCTCATCTCAATTCCCGTCCCTTGGGATCCGACCTTTACTTGCCTCTTTACTAATTGTAGAGTTGTTTGTGAAGTTATAAATTGTGTTTTGGTCTAGGTGCTCCTAACGACAAGTAACCGAAAGATTTAGTCCCGACCAAAAATGGCGCCGTTGCCGGGGACGGTGTTAACTTGATTTAGATTTTCTTATATTGTTATTAGTTGTGTCTTTCTTTGCCTTGGGGAAGTAAAACTTCTCAAGGTTTGTTCTAATTGTTTTCGAGTTGTTTGATATTTTGCATGTCTAGAAGGTCACAACGTGACTTGTTACCCTTTGATCGCGAAATTGAGAGGACTTTGACAACCAATAGAAGACTTGCTAGGAGAACTTTGAGAGGTATTGGTGAGGTTGTAGATATTCAACCAAATACTATTGAGTTCATCAACCCTTTTGCAAGAGAAGGTGAGGAGAACCCAACACAAAATCCAACACAAAATCAACCCACAATGCCTAAGTTTTCATCACATTCCGTACCCACCGAGTAGAACCTACCCAATGGTACTCCCACACCACAACATCTAACCGGAAATTTTATTGCCAAATCCGCATTTATCCAATTAGTCGAAAGAAGCCAATTTGGGGGGATGCCTAGTGAAGACCCTCATTCTCATATGGAGACTTTTTGTGACTATTGTGATGCGATTTCTCAAACCGGTGTAACTCAAGACCAAATTCGATGGGTCTTATTTCCATTTTCTCTAATTGGCACCGTGAAACAATGGTTGAAAGGCCTTGATAAGGCTACTCTCGGAATTGATTCTTGGAAAAAGTTGGCTCTAGCTTTCTACAAAAAGTTCTATCCACCGGAAAAGACTAACATGCTAAGAGCTCAAATCACGGGCTTTAAGCAAAGGGATGAAGAATCTTTGTATGAAGCTTGGAAGCGATTTAAGGGAATTTGTCGCTCATGTCCTCACCATGGACTTAGCGAGTGATTCTTGGTACAACAATTTTGGAACAGTCTTTATGAAGATTCAAGGAACATTCTCAACATGGGATCAAATGAAATGTTCACCGAAGTTGATGACAATCAAACTTGGAACAAAATTGAAGAAATGGCGGTCCATAACTCACAATATAGTAGACCTCGCAAGGCTACTAGAGGAGGAAAGCATGAAGTGGACTCTATTACTCAATTGGGTGCTCAACTTAGTGCTCACATTGATACCATCAATTTGAAGTTTGAAAAAGCTATGACTAGACTTGAAGAAGCCTCAAAATCACCAAGGCATCATGTTAATGCCATGACGGCATCTTCATCAATCCCAAGTGGGATATGTGAGAATTGTGGAACTTTGGGACATGACCAAAGTGAATGTAGGGGAACAAATGAACAAGTGAATGCTTTTCAAGCATACAAGAGTGGTACCCCTTATTTAAACTATTACAATGAAAACACCAAATTCCATCCAAATCTCTCATACAAAAGCCAAAATGTTCAAAACCCTCAACCAACATACACCCCACCTCCCATGAGAAACCAAAATCACAGACCCTTTTACAACCAAAACCAAGGTTACCAAAATCAATCTCCATACAATCAATTCAAAGACCCTTTTACAACCAAAACCAAGGTTACCAAAATCAATCTCCTTGGTTGTGGCGTTACCCCTGGTGGTGATAGTACCCCCGGAGGAGGCATCATCATTGGCTACAGCGGTACCCCCGGTGGTGATACCACTCCCAGATCCAGCCTGGTTACCAAGATTTTTCCATGGCTCCCCTTGAGCGTTTCCCGATCCGATGTATGCTCTGACGTCTGCGGGGGTACTTCTTTCTGAGATACTGCATCCATTCTAGCCTTCAAGGCCCGGTTGTACCTCTGTAGGATCTCGTTGTCCTTCTGTAGGCTCTCAACGGCACGGTGCAGAGTGCTCATGCCCTACAGTAGTTGTTGCCACTCATCTGGAGGTGATGATCCGGCGTGCTGAGAGACCACCGGCGTTCCTGCTGATATGACTGGGTTGCTTTCCCTGCTGGACTTCATTTGGGCAGGCATCCCTGACATCTTCCTCACGCGCTCCGCCCCCACATCTATGGTTATGGGTGAATGCGGGGGTTTGGCTTGTACTGGAGTCACCTTAGTCGGCTGGCTGGTGGTAACCGCCCTGCTGACGATAGCCACTGGCTCTACCATTCCCGTTACGGCTGGCATGGTCCGTGCCATAGGTTGTGTGGTAGAGTCTGAGATGCTGGAGGTGGAACTCGGAGCGCTGGAGGTACTCTAATTGGATCTTGACATTCTGAACATACTGCTGGGAAAGTTGACTTTATAATATGACCATTATGCCCCACGGTGAGCGCCAAACTGTTTTCGTAAAAAATTATCTAATAGTCACTTTGTCTTTAGGTGGGTTAAAGCGGTCTATTGTTACTCGATTTTAAGATGGTGTGATTGTACTTGCAGACTGATGGAACAAAATAAAGAATGCAAACAAGTAAAGGACACAAGAAATTGGTGACGCGGAAAACCCCAAATGTGGGAAAAACCGCGGGGTAAGTCGGTATCCCGCCAAATTTAAGAACTATAACTTCTAGGGTACTGAGGAGGAACAATGTATGGATACACTTATGACGGAAAACTAAGACTAATATTCTCAGATGGTGATGATGATGGTTTTCTGGAGTTGAGACTTGAAGTATGAGTGTGAGAATGAGTGAATGATCCCTGCTAATTTGCCTTTGCTATGTATTTATAATCGTTCCCTTTGACCCGCTCCTCCTCAGCGCCTACTCCGAGTTCTCTCAACTTCCCTATTTTTGTGGGATCTGTTGCTGGACCAGGTCTCATGGGCTTTGTTTTAATTTGTACTTGACTGCAGCTTTGTGTGAGGTTTGATTAAGATATTTCTTTGCCAAGTCATTAATCCGCTGCTCTTGCTCTGCTCCAATGGTTGGCCGCCACGTCACTGGGTGTAATTTAGGCGGAAAATTACCTAAACAATTATGTTAGGATAAAGAGGAATACTTACAAAATCTAAGTTGACAATGAGTAAATTTGCACAAGAATGTACAGAAATGAACAAAATGAATGATGAAATGAGAGAGAAGAAGATGAGAGAGAGTGAGTTTTGTTGTGTAACAAATCTGATTTTTTTGGAAGTGATTTGATGAGAGAGGGAAGAGGAGTATAAAGGGAGTAGGCTATGGTAGGTTATTTTTTTTAATGTTATTATTTGCTTTTTGCTCTTAATCTCAACCCTCCATCTTCATGATCCAATGGCCCTTTAATAAGATTTATGAACTCAAAAATACTTAGATGACTTACATGATATATATATATATATATATATATATATATATATATATATATATATATATATATATATATAAAGAGAGAGAGAGAGAGAGAGAGAGAGAGAGAGATTTAGGATCCTATGAGAACCCCCTTCGTATGAGAAGCATGAGAACCTCATGTTCAGGAGTTTTATACCGAAGGTTCAAAATCTTTATATGAAAAGTTTAACTTACACTATACTTATTGTATAACTTAAACTATAAATTTAATGCTGAATAACCATCTGCGTAACTACTAATTTGGCTAATGAATTGCTCCTCTTATTTCTTTGAAGACGCAATCGAATGAAATTTTACAAAGTTCCTTACTGACAAAGATGGGTATGTCGTTGATTGTTATGCGCCAGCTACTTCTCCATCCAACATAGAGGTAATGTTGCATTAATTACTTTAGCCAACATGTTTAAATGACCATTTGAACCAATGATGCTTTTAAATGAAGTAATAACTATATTTATTTTCTCAAGGTGCAGGACATAAAGAAACTTCTCGCACACTACCTAACCACACATTCAAGTATCCAACCATCAAATCATCAATAAATCAGCGGGCATGACAAAAGAACGTATAATAAATTATAAAAACAACATAAAATGGAATAAAAAGGAAAGAAAAATGGAATAGGATTTCCTTGCGGTAAAAACTAACCTCAGCAAATATTATCGTGAATGATAAGGCCGTGATTACCATACTCTTAGAAATGGCTGAACCTTTAGTACAAAAGTTCTGAACCTGAGGTATAAAGGTTCTGAACCTTTGGTACAACAGTTATGAACTCGAGATTCTCACGAGAGGTATATATATATATATATATATATATATATATATATATATATATATATATATATATATATATATATATATATATATATATATATATATATAGAGAGAGAGAGAGAGAGAGAGAGAGAGAGAGATAGGTTCAGGTAAGTCCTTGATTTTGGTTGAGTCCCTAAGTCCTATTCTCAGCCACACATTTTTGGAATGTAACTCTACTGCATTATGAGTGTAATTTTATTCATTTAATGACTTTTGAGTGTATTTTTAACTTTTAGAGTGTAACTTCAACCTTTTCAAGCCATTTTATTCACAAAAATTTGAATTTATGTAATTTTATGAGCGTAATTTTACTGCCCTACAAATGTAACTTTAGTCGTTTTAGTTGTAACTTTAGTCGTTTTAGGTGTAACTTTTGTCGTATGATGGTTTCTATGCATAAATTTGAATTTATATACTTTTACGAGTATAACTTTACTACTATCAACTGTAACTTTAGTCGTTGGAATTGAAACTTTAGTTTTTATAGTGGTTTGTATGTAAAAATTTGAATTAATATAATTACTATTGTAACTTTAGTCCTTTCAAGTGTAACTTTTGTCTTTCAAAAGTGTAACTTTAGTCTGGTGGAGTATGTTTTGTCATTAGAGGTGTAATTTTATTGCCTTACGATTGTAACTCCAGTCATTGAAATTGTAACTTTAGTCCTCGGAAGTGTAACTTTATAGTAATTATTCTTTCTTAACCACCACCACCATCCTACGACCTCCTACTTCAACCACCACATCACCACCACCCCAGTCCCACCAACACCTCCAAACCGCAACAATCAACACCACCACTAAGCACTTATTATCTCAAATCTGAAAAAAAAAAGAGGGGTGGGAGGCGGCTGACCCACCACGCACCACAACACCATGACCACCACCACCAACAACATCCCCAACACCAACCCCCATCCCCAGCGGCACAAAAAAAAAAGAAAGAAAAAAAAGAAAAAAAAAACTGAAAAAATTACCACAACAAACCCACCATGGCACCACCATCCAAAAAGAATCAAAAATTGAAAAACAACAACCAAAAAGACGACACTAACTCACCCTTCAACAACCGCCACTTCATTTTTTCAGATCTGAAAAAAAAAAAAGAGAAAGGAGAACGGGAGGAAGGCGGCTATCGGCGTGGTTGCCGGCGTGGTTGTCGGTGGGGATGGTGTTTGTGCGGCAGCAGGTGTTGCGTGGTGGTGTGTGGTTGGTGAGGTGGCAGCGGCGGGTGGGCGGCAGCGGCGAGAGGAGAGATTTAGGGTTGGGGGAGAGGAGAGATTTTAGAGAGAGAGATGATGAGTGAGAAGGAAGGAGTCAGAAAATGAGAAACAAAGTAGGGTTTTTTTCTTTTTATAGGTTTAATCTAGTCCACATATTTTGTTATAATCTTAGCCATTCATTCACTTTCTAAAATCTAATCTTGACCCTTTATTTCACTCATCCAAGGGTCTAGAGAAGGACTTAGGGACTCAACCAAAAAAGGTGGACTTACATGATCTCTTATATATATATATATATATATATATATAGGCAAGTTCAAACGAGTCCATCTAAATAGGTGAGTCCCTAAGTCCTTATCTAAACCATTGGATCTTCTAAAATTGATGGCTGAGATTTGAAACTTTTAAACATTTTTTGAATGAAACTTTAATGTTTTAAAAATGAAACTTTAATATGTGAATAAAACTTTAATTCTTTAGAGTTGTAACTTTAATTTTTTAAAGTCATTTAGTTAATAAAAATTTAAATTTATGTATTATTGAGTGTAACTTTAATGTTTTACGAGTGAAACTTTAATGCTTAAAAGTGTAACTTTAATTTTTTTAGGCCATTTTTAGTATAAAAATTTGAATTTATGAAATAATGTAATTGTGATTAATATTTTTTTAATTCGATTTTTGAGTATAACTTTAATGGTGTACAAGTGTAACTTTAATGCTTAAAAGTGAAACTTTATTTTTTTTAGGCCATTTCTAATAAAAAAATTGAATTTATATAATAATGTAATTGTGACTAAAATTTATTTAATTTCACTTATTTACAAATGTAACTTTAACGTTTTACGAGTGTAACTTTAATGCTTAAAATTATAACTTTAGTTTTTTCAGGCTATTTCTAATATAAGAATTTGAACTTATGCAATAATGTAATTATGACTAATATTTATTTATTTTCACTGATTTATGAATGAAACTTTAATGTTACACGAGTGAAACATTAATGGTAACGAGTGAAACTTTAATTTTTTTAGGCCATTTTTAATATAAAAATTTGTATTTATATAATATTGTAATTGTGACTAAAATTTATGTAATTTCTCAAATTTACGAATGTAACTTTAATGGTTTACGAGTGAAACTTTAATGGTCTACGAGTGAAACTTTAATGATCGTCGAGTCATTTCATATATATAAAATTTATGAAATTTTAACAGTAAAATGTGCCACTTTAATAGAAGATATGTGTGACTTTAATCGATCCACCGTCATCGACACCGAAAACGATCACCGCCGCCAACTAATAACAACAACAACAACAACCCCCTTTGTCGTCACCACCACCAACCATAAAAAAACATATCCACCACCGCCCCCATGACACCACCACCAAGAACACCGCCACACCAAAACTGCCCCCACCTCCATCAACCACCACCCTAAACCCTAAAATCTCACGGAAAAAAAACCTCTAACCCTCGACCTCCCTTGACCACCGCCGTTCTCCTCCCTTCACCACCAGCCGTTCTCTTCCCTTCACCATGACCAGCTTCATCTCTCACCACCTCCACGACATCTACCCCAACAAAACACCAACAACCGCCTTAGCATCACCACCACCACCGCCAAAAAAAAAAATAACACACCACCACTCAGATCTGAAAAAAAAAAAAAAAAAGAGAAAGGAGAAGGGAGAGAGGGCGCCAGAACCACCAATACCCACCGCATCAGCTGCACACATGACCCACCACCACTACCAACAACTTCTTTCTCAGATCTGAAAAAGAAAGAAAAAAAAGGAGAAGAGAGAGGCGGCACGATGGAGGCAGAGAAGAGGTGTCGGGTGGTGCCGAGGGAGGAAGAAGAGGAGAGGAGGGAGGCGGCGTGGCATGGTAGGGGGCAGCGGAAGAGAGGAGATGTGGGAGTTAAAGAGAGAAGAGAGAGTTAGAGCGGGAGACTGAATGAATGAGTGAGGGAGAGTGAATTAGGGTTTTATGTTTTTCGATCCAATCTTAGCCCTTGATTTTGTTATAATCTTCAAAATTCATTCTTCTCATCTAATGGCTAGGATTAGGACTTATGCACTCATCTAAGGAGGGTAGGCTTAAAACCCGTGCAAAGTTGCACGGGTATATTTGTAAACATTTTTTAAACATCATTCAATGTTATTTGAAAATAATTTGTGTATATACGTAAAATATCTAAATATGAGTAAAATATTCATAAGCATCTGTGAAAAGTTTAACTTGAAATTATTGATCATAAAGTGGAAACATGAATAAATATATATATATATGATAATAACTTCATCTTTATTACTAAAACTGAACTATACATGTTAGATGATAAGAATCCAACATAGCTCAACAAAAAAAAAAGTCTCAAAATATCTCGTCCCCGATTTAGCCTAATATGTATATTCATAATCACCCTGAATACCTTGTTTAGCATCTGTTAAGGAAAGTTCCAAATTTTATGAATTGAAGATATGAGAATACGAGATAACGAACCAACTTAATCTTTACATAATTCACAATTCATACGTTTTTCAAAGAGCAACCAAACATCCACATATATTGAAAATTCCTTAGTTAATCATACTACTAATAGAAATAAATAACGTGCAATTCGATTCAAAGCAATTTTTTCACACGTCTATGTGCGAACCGTGAGTTACTAATTATTAAAATAATGGTTTACTATTTATTAAATTAAATCATAAAAAAGTACATAAAGTGTTACTTGCGGTTCCAATTTAGATTGCGTATTTATTGTGTGTAACCGTCGAATGATGAGACTGATAAAAGTGACCAATTTATTAGGAATAGTGAACATTTTATGTAAAAATTGGTTGTTTTTAAAAAGTGGTCATTTTACTCGCAATTTAGCTGTAACTTTTTAATATAAAACGCTAAATTTTTACGATAAAATAGTCATTGTTATGTCGTCGCACCATATAACGGTCTCATAATATAATTTGTGATTGGGAAATGGCCCTTGACACTCTAAGTGTAAACCCCTTATTCATGTTCGCTAATGCTAAATCACAGCCCAATAATCAAAACTATCTAGTGTAGACCCCTTATTCAAGTTTAAACAATGTCAACTTAATCATAATCAAATGTCATCCATATAAAGCCATTAACTAACAAAAAAATTTGAGAGATCTGTGATGGTCTCTAAATAAGCTATTTATATAACACTAATATAATCCGTACCCTTTTATACGTTTTCATGCCCTTTATCATGACACAAAATAACTCCTTAACTTTGTTATATAATCTTATAATAAGTATAATTATTTTATTTTTAACCATGTTTTCACCTGTTTTGTTACCCGTTGTATTATTTTGTATTATAAATTATAAAATAATCTCATAATAAATTATTTAAAAAAAAACGCAAAATTTTTAAAAGGAAACTATGATATTTGGGAGACCTTAGAATATAAAGAAGTGAGTAAAAGCAACAATAAAATCATGGTGGTATAAATCTCATGCTAGCTGTTGGAGTATTTGTCCTCCACAATAGTGCGTGATAATATTATTAAATCTTATTAAGGAATATGCACAGGATATTCATAGGCAATACTTGTCAGCTGATCAACGTATATCGGTAACGGTTGTCCAACTAGGGTTTGACGTTACTGTCGTGAGACGGCGGTGTTCATCTGATCCCTTTAAGTCACACCTAAAGGAACGAGCTCCATCACGAAAACTAATTAATTGTATGAGATACAATTTAATTAGTCCCGTGATAAATTGACTAAGAGTTAGTCGATTAATTAATTTAGAGAGATATCGAGTTGTGAACTCGAGGTGCGGAAATTATTATTTAATTATGCGATAATTAAATAATAAATTATTTGAGATGGGAATTAATGATTAAGTAGTTAATTAATTGCTAAATTAGTACTAATTGACTAATGTGATTAGTATTGGTACGTAAAATATATGTGTAGCGGTACACGTATATTTACGGAGTGTTTTAGACGATATTAATCGGGAAGCATTTAAACATAAAATGATGTTTAAATAAAATATACATGTATTTGTGGGACAAATATAAGAACCAAAATGGACCCTTAAATAGGTCACTTTGGACCGTGTAAGTGCATGTGGTAGTGTGTGTGTGTGTGTGTGTGTGTGTGTTGCTTTACACACCATCATTTCTCTTACACATTTGGCTTCCCATATTTACTTTTGTTCTAACCAATTCACATGAGCATTGGGTGGAATAAAATAAGAAACAAAAAACACTCTACCAACTCCCTCTCCAACCGTCCCTACTCCCCCTTACACACACATGCATTTGTTCATTGTTTATTATCCTTTTGTATGTGAAAAACTTCAAGTGTGTTCCTCTCTCTAAATCCTCAAAAATTAGAAATCACATACTAAGAGTTAGTATTATAAATCTAATATTTTTGCTAAGTGTTAGTATGATTTTTCAAGGACAATCTTATATAATATCTAATTAATATTAGTAAGATTTTGGGGTAAGTTCTTGGGTGCTTAAGAGAGGAGGTGTTCTACCTTGGAGACATGAAGATGGGGGATCTTGCCATTTATTTTAAGCTCAAGAACAACCAAGATGGTGATCTTGGTTGTGCCTAAATACTACCATTTCTCAATGTAAGGAAAATTATTTTCCTCCTCTTTTATATTAATATGCTTTAATATTGTATGCATGTTACATAAATCACATAAACATAAATTATGACATAATTTGATATTTAATTAGAGTGTCTAATTAGGATCTATGATCTTTCAAGTGGTATAAGAGCTAAGGCTTGTAATTTGTATGTTGATTTTTAGCATATTTAACAAATTATGAGATAATTTGGAAAAATAAAAAATGGTGCTAAAAGAGGATTTAGCACGAAAACTTTTGGGCATGCATACCTACTGATCTCAAATGGTTTGTGGTAAAATTTGGTGACTTGTGAAGTTATTTTGCTATTTTTAATGATTTTTAGTAAAAAAACCGAGTCAAAAATGTCGTATTTTGGTTAAGAGTTAACTAAAAATAGTTAAAGATTTATTCGGGCCATGAAAATTTTATAGTGTTTTATGCATATTTTCTAAAGATTGTATGTAAAATTTCGAAGGTTGGTTTGAAATTTTGCATGTTTGTTGATTTTATGAGATTAAAGTCGATAAAAGTGAATTAAATTAATCATAAGCTTTAAACGGATGATTCTACCCATGATAAATTTATATACATTCAAAATATTATATAAAAGTCAAAAGTGAAATTTAAAATGTATTTTCACCTTGTTTTGATGTTTATTGGTTTTAGTGGTTAGAAACCGATAAATGTCGATCTTTTTTCTTCATTAATTTTATCCGAATTTTTTGGGCATTTTTCCTAACATTTTGGTGTTCTTGGGAGTGTTCCAGAATACTCAAAATTTTTAGTTTCAATTTTTGGTGATATTTTTAATTATTTTGGATTTATTACTTAAAAGTTATGATTTACCGATTAAATTAGCAAATAACACCAAATCAAACTAATTATTCATCATCAAATTAGTGGGGACTAATTTTTCAGGTCCAAAACAGTTTAGACAATTAGTTTGGACTTAAATGAGATTTAAGTGTTAATTATTGATTTTTAACAAGTTAAAAATCGATTAAATCCACAAACCGAGCAAGGTACCAATGATTGTAAGATAGGGCGATTTTGGCATCATTTTACAGCATTTTAAGCATATTTATTTATGTTGAATGAATGATTGTCATTTATTTAAAGTTTGTATTTTGTTGTACGTAGTATGGCCTAGTTTATTTTAATCGTTATTACCCGAAATGAATGGGAATAGCGATTTGTTTGTAATTTAAATACGATCTCGTATCGTCGGTTTGTAATTAATTAATAGTTTTATTTATTTTATTAATTAATATATAATAGGAATAGCCATGTAATTTAATTGTAATAGTTATTTTTACCACCGTTTCCAAAAGACGGATTTACATCGAGATGGAGTCTATTTTTTGAAAGGTGTTTCAAATCCCACAAGAAGGAGCCACTTTTGGAAGATGTTCCTATGAAGAGGCAAGGGACCAAGGAGTTGGTTTCCGATATGTAATAGTCTTGTTATTTTTAACTAGGTGGCCATACTAGGATTATTCATATGCTTGCTTGCTTTTATTTTTCCGCGCATGCCAAAATCGCCATTCACATGCATTTTATTTTCGCGGTTGTCAATTCACGTTATTTACATTCACCGACTTACTTCACTTAAAGGGAATTTATGACTGAATTGACAAGATCTCTCACATAACTAAAATTGAGATTAGCCTTACCAATTAGTAACACCTATGAATCCCTTGTTCATTAGAGCCATGCTCGCCCAAGCGGGGTGTTCTCTTTTTACCTCGTGTAAGTAGGGTGATAAAAGGTTATCACGCGCCAAAATTGTTTGGACTCAATGGCGTATAAGATGGTCTTGTATTCCGGGGCTAGTAGATGGGTTTGTTGAAATCCGTCGACCAAGAGTTCTAAAGGTAGAATTAGACAAGCGTTGACTTACCGAATTTACACAATTATGGGATGTTTCGCCCAAGCGATGCCTATTTTTGTCTAAAGACAGATCTTGGAATCATTTATATAATTTAGTGAGAGGTCATTATATAAATGGACTTGTTAAAAAATATTTATCAAGTTTTTATAACATTGAGTGTTAATTTTTCCTATTTTTCGTTCATTTTCATTAATGTATTTACTATGACATCATGCATTTCATCCTCCTTTCATCCTCTATTTATTATTATACTTGTTTTGTTCTTTCATAGAAAGCGGTTTCTTTGAAGGAATTTGATAGCAATGAATGGAAATATTATTCACCAATTCACCTACATAAGCTTACAACAATTTTTGCGATTATTTTACAACTTAACGTCCATACATATTAAAAAAAAAGGGGGTTTAATGTAGCAAACTCTTATTATGAGTTTAAAAGGGAGTCACATTTTATCAAGAGAGTCTTGATTTCAGAAGTGACACCTCCGTCATGATGATGACATATTAGTTTTACTTACTCAAGAGTAATTCAAAGGTTTGTGAAAAGAGTTTTCAAAAACATATAGAATACTCCAATATGATACCGTCAAATGGCTCACTTCGAGAAAGGCCAAATCGATTGTTTATGCGCTAAAGAGTTTAGGCATATGATGACAATTGAACGGTTAGGTAATCCAATTTCGCAAGAAGTTGAGATTTTGCCACATGTTGCACTCACTTTTTTGTAATTCACTCTTACTAAGTGTATAAAATATCACGAATGACTTAAAGAGAGGTCTTCATAAGATTAATTTTTGCTTGTTGAAGCAAAGAGGAATGTGAAAGTGAGTGGGAGTTAAGAAGAAGCAACCCTAGATGTATGCGATAGAACAAAGTTGAAGGAGACATCTACTCAAAGGATAGGCTAGTTCCACTATCTTGGTATGAGATACCAAGTATGGGTCATTTGTTTGTAAAAAAGTTTACATAAATTGATAAAACGTAAGACGTCTAGCATAGAACATTTTTGTATCGAAATGATGCTAGAGTAGCAACGATTTCGATAGGGACAAATGTACTTAAATTTCGTTTTAAAAGAATGTAATCATATATGTTTACTCATAGAAGGCATCACTCAGGTTATTTAAAACAAAAGCTTGTACTTACTCCTATGATAACTTGGTGGTTGGTTTAGACCACACAAGTTAGAGGTATTTTACATTCTTCACGAAAAATAAATATTATACTATCTTGTAGATTTTAAAGTCCCTAATCCGGTGAATCCAATTGATCAAACCTCAACTAAATTCGTTTAAAACGAGTAAACGATAAGCACATAGAACAACCATTTGATTGAGAACCTTATGGTATGTGTGTATGTATTATGTTTTCTTTTCCAGAAAAGAAACATAATAGTGAGGTGATTGTCCATATACATACGGATGTGTAAGGCCGATAGTTGGTTATATATATACTTCGTTACTTTTACCATAATGTTAAGTAGATATGAAAACTTCATATCTATTTAATAAGACATAAAAGTGATTTTTGAAACACGGAATATTTTCAAAATGAAGTAGTAAACCAAAAGCACGACAAGATCAAAATGTTGATTGAAAATTTAAAAGTAATGACTTTGAATGTCAAATGGGTAATATCAAGTGATGACCTTGATGATCACTAAGAAGATTATGAACCAGTTCACATATACCTTCTCCAAGAGACACCATAGATTATGGTGTAGTCAAGAAGATAAACTGAACTTTATGAGATATGGTTTGAGGTTTTTCGCAATTTTGTAAGCTATTTTCTCACTAAAAGTTTAAAACTCGACTATAATAGCCTAAATGACTCCATATGAGATATGGATATGGAGGGTCCCTAACTTGTCATTTTTATACATTTGGGACCATAAATGTTTATGTTCAGAACCAATTTATGTATTTGTGAGGGTTATCCAAAATTGAACCACCTGGTTTTTTCATCCTCCAAAACGAGAACAAAGAGTTTGTGGCTCGTAATGCTGTCTTTCTAGAAAGATTTTTCATTTTCTGAAAGACAGAGTGGGAGAAATTTTGAACTTACGGAAGTCCAAGACCCACAAACAGAGTACAATGTAAGAAGACGTTCTTTATTGTGTCTCAGCGGTTATAAGGAGATAATTTTGCGATAATATTACGTTACTTTTCGAAAGTGACGAATCTTCAACCCTCATCAAAGGCTTTTCTATAGTATAAACTCTATGTGATGGCAGTCACCATGCAATTCGAATTGGTCTTCTTGCACAAGATGTGATAAGGAAGGAAACATGAGATGTTTTCGAGACTTGATTTGGGGTGAATACTTTGCACCAAATTAGGATACCTTGATCTTATCATAAAGGTTACATAAGATATTTCAATTTTAATTTGGTTACAGAGAGTTTGTGACAACCCAAATGCCTTTATCAATTCGTATGTTCTTAGAAATATAGCCTCTCATGAGGATGAGATTCGGCAAAAGAATAACGAAACTTTATCCTTGAATGTTACTCATGAAGGGAGAAGTTTTGTTGATCTTGTCAATGCTAAGAAGCCTATCAAGCTTGAAAGATCCCTTTTGTGATCTTATATACGCCAAAGAGTTGGAACCTTGGGTTCAGTTATGTCATTAGTCATAATGGTATTACTCGAGTTGTCGAGGTACCATGATGATACATGGAGTTTAGTGGGAGCTAAAGTGAGTTTCTTAGTCTAAATATGTGCTTGACATATTAGTGACTAGAAATGTAGCTAAGGTGAAGTTTCTTAGTCTAAATATGTGTTTGACATATTAGTGACCATAAATATTCTCGGATGAATACTTGAGAATAGCATGGAATATCTTAAATATCCGGATCTAATGAGATAGATCTTCATGGATATTAGTATTTTAGTCAAGAGACTTATGTGATAAGATTCTTGACTCGTTCAAGTTGTTGAACAATTAATATGATCTCTTGTGCTTCCGCTGCAGGATCTATTAAATATGCTAAAAGCTGTTCTCTTCGGGACTTCTCATATTGAGAATATGAGAAGTCATTACCAATAATTTCCTAGTGAGTGTCACTAGATGATTATTAATAGAATCCTTGAGTACTTGAGAGGCACTGAGAATTTACTCTTGTAGTTTGGAGGAATTAATGAATTTCGTGTAAAAGGGTTACACGATTACATTGCTATGCTTATAAGATGTTATGGGCATCGTTAAGGAATGGTTAGCATGTAAAAGTGTTATGTGCATAACGAATAATATGTATAAGAAGTTATACATATATGTATAAGAAGTTATACATGTATAAAGCAGATATGTATGAGAAGTCATACATAAAAGATGTCATATGAAGGATGTGTATGTATAAGTGTTATACGTACAAATCATGAACAAAAGCTAAGTACATTACAACATCCGATATTGTATAAGAGACAGTTGATATCCGGAGTTTAATGGAACTAGAGTAGTTATGTTAGCCGAATATCATCTCCCGAGAGACTGTGAAAATAGTGGGAGTGTTTGACTGGCTTTAGAACCAGAGTCTAAAAACTTGTTTAGACATGTACTCAGAAAGGCTCTATGTGATGAAAATATTGCATAGAACAAAAAGGAAAATAGCCATGGAAATTAGAGTGATGCAACTGTTGCTAATCCTCTAACCAAAGCCGTTGGCATAAGGTAGACGTGATGGTTATGTCATCTCAATGTGATTGAGGAGTATACCTTAATTGCTGAAGATTGCTATGTAAATATTGGATAGAGTATTAATATTTACGTAAGTCATGATCGCATTCATTGTTTGAGTCTCTTTAAGAACTCAATTATTCAGTTTGACTGAAAACATGAATAACTTATTTATCCAAATTGGTTGTGGAGACAATGTTGAACCCCAATTCAAGTAAATAGGATGAACATTGTATTAGCTCCTAGTCACTTAATGAGGTGACGTCTTGGAGTGACTAGATTGTAAGACGATTGATGGTAGGTTCTCCACCATAAGGTCATAAGGATGATTAGTCGTTTACATAGGCAGACTGTGGGACACTTTGCCGGGCAGTGACATTTATAGAGTCCCTTAGATCTATTACAGACGCTTGGTAGTGGCAGGGACTTCTATGATATTCCTATAAGTCGATTCTTTAAACTGGAGACTATTATCTGAGCCAGTGCAATTTCCAAGTGACTTTGGTTTTTGTCCTAGTTCGTGCCGAGAAAGGAGGCCAAAGGACATCTACTAGGTCATGGTGATCTGTATTGTGCAAAAGGATAGATAGGGCAGGCAGGAATTGTCCACCCACGTTGGGTTTAAACATCTCTAGGCCACTCGAGGAGTTGTGACTGAGAAATGCGTGGCCACGCTCGGAAGTAATCTATGGTAGATTTTTCCGGTTCCTTCAGTCACACTCTCGATCGAGAAAACCACTCACGATATGTTTTTGTGCAAGTGCGACCTGAAAGACACCTTGCATTGAGTGGGAGATTGTTATTAAAACGGACAAGAGAATTTGTAACAGACCCTTGTATAGTACAAGCAGGATATTGATGGGATAAGGAATTATCCACAATTGTGTGTTATAATTATCACACAACTTGTCTCGGACAAGTGGGAGATTGTTGGAGTATTTGTCCTCCACAATAGTGCATGATAATATTATTAAATCTCATGAAGGAATATGCACGGGATATTCATTGGCAATACTTGTCATCTGATCAACGCATATCGGTAACGGTTGGCCAACTAGGGTTTGACGTTACTGTCGTGAGACGGCGGTGTTCAGTCGATCCCTTTCAATCACACCTAAAGGAACGAGCCCCAACACGAAAACTAATTAATTGTATGAGATACAGTTTAATTAGTCCCTTGATAAATTGACTAAGAGTTAGTCGATTAATTAATTTAGAGAGATATCAAGTTGTGAACTCGAGGCGCGGAAATTATTATTTAATTATGCGATAATTAAATAATAAATTATTTTAGACGGGAATTAATGATTAAGTAGTTAATTGTTAAATTAGTACTAATTGACTAATGTGATTAGTATTGGTACGTAAAATATATGTATAGCTGTACACGTATATTTACGGAGTGTTTTAGACGATATTAATCGGGAAGCATTAAACATAAAATGATGTTTAAATAAAATCTACACGTATTTGTGGGACAAATATAAGAACCAAAATGGACCCGTAAATAGGTCACTTTGGACCGTGTAAGTGCATGTGGTAGTGTGTGTGTGTGTTGCTTTAAACACCATCATTTCTCTTACACATTTGGCTTCCCCATATTTACTTTTTTTCTAACCAATTCACATGAGCATTGGGTGGAATAAAATAAGAAACAAAATACACTCCACCAACTCCCTCTCCAACCGTCCCTACTCCTCCTTACACACACACATGCATTTGTTCATTGTTTATTATCCTTTTGCATGTGAAAAACTTCAAGTGTGTTCCTCTCTCTAAAATCCTCAAAAATTAGAAATCACATACTAAGAGTTAGTATTATAAATCTAATATTTTTACTAAGTGTTAGTATGATTTTTCAAGGGCAATTTTACATAATATCTAGTTAATATTAGTAAGATTTTAGGGTAAGTTCTTGGGTGCTTAAGAGAGGAGGTGTTCTACCTTGGACACTTGAAGATGGGGGATCTTGCCATTTATTTTAAGCTCAAGAACAACCAAGATGGTGATCTTGGTTGTGCCCAAATACTACCATTTCTCAATGTAAGGAAAATTATTGTCCTCATCTTTTATATTAATATGCTTTAATATTGCATGCATGTTACATAGATCACTTCAACACAAATTATTAGATAATTTGAAATTTAATTAGAGTGTCTAATTAGGATCTATGATCTTTCACTAGCAACATAAAAACATTTTCATGTGTTCGATTATTTAGTTGGTGGACCTATTTTAAAATGATTCTAAAAACTATGTTTAGTGTGGAAGTAAGGTGTTTGAGGGAAAAAACATGCTTTGATTGTTGTTTTATTATTATATATATATATATATATATATATATATATATATATATATATATATATATATATATATATATATATATATAATACTATGGTTTTCTATGTCTATGGGTACTCTATCGAGTGGGCTTACTTTGTCGTGTAAGTATGTTTGGTTTAGGAAACAGTGTTCTACTGAAGGGTACTCGATCGAGTAGGTTGGGGACTCGATCGAGTAAGGGTCACTCGATCAAGTAAGTTACTTACTCGATCGAGTAAGTGTGTTTTTACCGGTTATTTGCCGGGTTTTGATAGCAACGCGAGAAGGTTATAAAAACATATTTCGTCATTTCTTTTTCACTCATACTTCATTCTAAACTTTTCACGAGAGAACATAAGTTAAGTAACTTCCCTTCTCATAGTTCTATCAAATCCTAAGAGCTAGAGTCGTCGGACCGTTGAGTTCTTTACGTCATTGAGACCGTCGTATTGCGGGTAAGATTCTTGTATAGTTTTTATATTGTTTCGTTGATTTTGGTTGAAACCCTAATTGGGTAAATTGGGGGTTTTGGGAGTATTGTGTTTATTAGATGGTGATTATATGATTGAATGTTTGATAGGAGGCGATTTCGTTGAAGAACGATTTTGATTAGCTGCTTGTGACGATCTCGTGATTGCTTATTCCAGGTAGGGTTTCCCTACTCGGTTATTTATTACATAGTTGTTGTTGATGGTCGTTAATGTTGTTGTTTCATATCGTATTTGAATTGGTATTTGGTAATTGGTAATTGTTGTTGTATAATGTGATTGTTTGTTTGTGGTTCTCGAGGAGCGTCCTCGGCTGAGTGGAGTCACTTGCGGGAGTGGCTTCACTCCCTTGATTCGCCCTCTGTGGAACCCGCCACAGGAGGGGATGTGCCCATTAAGTAACATAGGTTATCGCTCATATGAGATGAGCGGGGCTTAGTTGGGAACGGCTGCGGTCCCCCATTGGCGGTGTGGAATACTTATTGCGATGGGTATTCTTGCAGTACTACACACTTTAGTGTGTATTCAGGTGTGTGGAGTTGTGATGGAGATTGGATGATTTGTGTATTGTATCTGTTGTATTGTTTTTAAGTAATCAGTAACTGACCCCGTTTAAATGTTTTGAAAACTGTGGTGATCCATTCGGGGATGGTGAGCAGTTATTGAGCAGGTATGAGATGGACGCGCATGGAATAGCTCTATTGAGTCACCACGAGATGTCTAGAAGTCTTCGGCTGTGTCTTGAAAATTTATTTACTTTAGTTGGTTTAGCTTTTTGGAACAGTTGTATTTTCATTTTAACAGTTTTGGTTTCGGACTTGTATCGCCTTAAATATATTTAATAAAGTACATTTCGTTATTGTCTATTTGATATACATTGCCTTGGGTAACCGAGATGGTACCACTTCCATGCCTTAAGTGGTCCTGGTAAGGCACTTGGAGTATGGGGGTGTTACAATATATATATATATATATATATATATATATATATATATATATATATATACATATATGTATATATATATATATATATATATATATATATATATATATATATATGTATATACATATATGTATATGTATATACATATATGTATATGTATATACATATATGTATATGTATATACATATATGTATATGTATATACATATATGTATATACATATATACATATATATATATATATATATATATATATATATATATATATATATATATATATATAGTGTGAAGTTCTCCTAAGTCCCTTACATCTATTGAGTCCTTAAGTCCTTATAAGGGCTCTTGGATGAAGGGAATGAAGGGATGAGATTACTCTCAATGGATGGCCACAAATCAATATAGTCTAATTAGCTCCTCATTGCAATTAAGTTACCCACTAATCCATTCATCCCTCATTATCACAAACTCCTTCCCTCTCTCTAAATCTCACAATCTCTCATTTTTCTCTCTTCCTCTCATCACCAAACAACAATAAAAAAACCCAAAAAAAAACCCAAAACCAAAAAAACCAAAACAAAAATTTCAGAAAAACAAATTCATCATCCCTCCTTCCCTCCCTCCCGTACCCTCAAACAACCACCCCGCACCCGACCACCGTCACCTTTCCCAGCACCGCACTAATACCATCACCCTACTCGCCTCCTCCACCACCGCACCATTCACGACCTCCCACCAGTCACCACCACCTCCGACATCTTTTCAGATCTGGCCAAAAGCAAGATATCGCCAATAAAGTGATATTTTCGTTTTGGTGCAGTACTCTTATGGTGCAATACTGTTACCCAGCAAAAGAAGAAAATGCCAAAAGAAGAAAATCTCATTTTGAATCTCGTTTTGATTGAGTTGACCGGAAAGAAGAAAATGCCAAAAGAAAATCTCATTTTGAAAATGCCAAAAGAAGAAAATACTCTTACCCAGAAAATGCCAATACTCTTACCCAGCAAAAGAAGAAAATGCCAAAATGCCATACATCCGTTTTGATTGAGTTGACCGAAATATGAATCTCGTTTCTTTTAATTTTGGATCTCGTTTTTTTTTTTTTTAATTTTGAATCTCGTTTCTTTTAATTTCATTTGTTCATTTGTTCATTTTTTGATTTTGTTTTTTTGATTTCATTTGTTTATTTCGTTTTTTGATTTCGTTTATTCCATTATTATTATTAAAATCTCATTGCATATTATTTCGGTTTTTTTAATTGTTATTATTAAAACCGTTTAGATCTTGTTTATTTCATTGTTTATTTCATTGTTATTATTAAAACCTCATCCACCATTGAAATCTTGTTTATTTCGGTTTTTTTCTTTTTGTTTTTTTTTTAATTTCGGTTTTTTATTATTTTAGATCTAGTATGGTTGGTATTTATTTTGGTTTTTTATTTTTGTAATTACATATTATTTTGTGCTAAAATTATAGATCTTGTTAAAAAAAAATGCACAACCTTCAAACATTAAAGGTACACTTTTTTTTGTTAAAATAGCACTTATTTCTGTTATAATTACACTTTTTTTTGTTAAAATTACACTTTTTTTATTTTTTTAAAATTACACTTTTTCTGTTAAAATTACACTTTCTTCTGTTAAAATTACACTTTTTGTTGTTAAAATTACACTTTTTTTTTTGTTAAAATTACACTTTTTTTTTTATTAAAATTACACTTTTTCCTGTTAAAATTACACTTTTTCTGTTAAAATTACACTTATTTCTGTTATAATTACACTTTATTTTGTTAAAATTACACTTTTTTTAAAAAAAAAAATTACACTTTTTCTGTTAAAATTACACTTTCTTCTGTTAAAATTACACTTTTTTTTTTTTTTTATAAATTACACTTTTTCTGTTAAAATTACACTTTTTCTGTTAAAATTACACTTTCTTCTGTTAAAATTACACTTTTTGTTGTTAAAATTACACTTTTTGTTGTTAAAATTACACTTTTTTGGTTGAAATTACACTTTTTTGATTGAAATTACACTTTTTCTGTTAAAATTACACTTTTTGTTGTTAAAATTACACTTTTTTTGGTTGAAATTACACTTTTTTTGATTGAAATTACACTTTTTTCTGTTAAAATTACACTTTTTCTGTTAAAATTATACTTACTTCTGTTAAAATTACCCTCTCAATGACTAAAGTTACACTCTTTGCCTAAAGTTAGACAGACTAATTTGGACTATTTGAACAATTTGGACTAACTAATTCGGACAAACTAATTTGGATAATTTGGACTAAGTAATTTGGACAATTTGGACTATTTGAACTATTTGGACTAACTAATGGAGTTATTTAGGACTAAATTTGGACTAAAATACAATATTTACAATTAAATTTGAGCTAAAATTATACAATTATGGACTGAAAATACAAAATTTGGACTAAAAATACACTATTGACGACTAAAATTGGACTGAAAATACACTATTTACGAATATTTTTGAATTTGTTTGAACTAATATAACACTATTTACGACTAAATTTAGAGTAAAAATACACAATTTGGACTAAAGTTACCCAATTCATTTGTTTTGAGTCATTGAGATTGTGCAATTTCAATCATTGTCCACTAAAGTGTAACTTTAGTACATTGATAGTGTATATCTTTTATCGTTTTATGAGTGTAATTTTAGTCCATAAAAGTGTAATTTTAGTCCAAAAAAGTGTAATTTTAGTTCAAAAATGTGTAACTTTAATCCACAAATGTATAACTTTAGTCTATCAAAGGGGTAATTTTGGTCCACGGAAGTGTAATTTTAGTCCATAAAAGTGTAATTTTAATCCAAATTGTATAACTATAGTCCAAATTTGTGTATCTTTAGTCCAAATTGTGTAAGTTACAATTTACAAATAACTCCATTAGTTAGTCCAAATTGTGTAATTTTAGTCCAAATTTGTGTAACTTCAAATTCAAATTGTTCTAGCTTTAGTCCAAAAGCGTACTTTAGTCATTGAGAGGGTAACCTTAGTAGAGATAAGTGTAACTTTAATAATAGAGATAAATGTAACTTTAATGAAGACAAGTGTAATTTTAACAGAAAAAAATGTAATTTTAACGGGAAAAAGTGTAATTTTAACCGGAAAAAAAGTGTAATTTTAACGGAAAAAAGTGTAATTTTAACCGGAAAAAAAGTGTAATTTTAACGAAAAAAATTTAATTTTAACGTTAAAAAGTGTAATTTTAACAGAAAAAAGTGTAATTTAAACGTTAAAAAATGTAATTTTAACAGGAAGACAACTGTGATTTAAACCGAAAAAAGTGTAATTTTAACGGAAAAAAGTGTAATTTTAACGGACAAAAGTGTAATTTTAACCGGAAAAAGTGTAATTTTAACGAAAAAAAGTGTAATTTTAACAGAAAAAAGTGTAATTTTAACGTTAGAAAAATGTAATTTTAACAGGAAAACAACTGTGATTTAAACCGAAAAAAGTGTAATTTTAACGGAAAAAAGTGTAATTTTAACGGACAAAAGTGTAATTTTAACCGAAAAAGTGTAATTTTAACCGAACAAGTAAGTTTAATAGATCCTAAATCACACAATACCAAGACAAAATTTTAAATACGAAATTTGGCAAATATATATAACAAGACGGATATTAACAAATTGATATCAACAATAAAAAAGTAAAAAATGAGATTTCATAAATAATAGATTTAGTACTAAAATCACACTATAATTTGTAAGAATGTCAATAACCGGAAAAAAAAAGGCCAAAACATCAAAATTGAAAAAAAAAAAAACGGAAATGGAAAAAAAAAACGGGTCAATGAAAATTTATCTATTTTAGTAGATCTAAGATTAAAATTAAAAAAAACTCACAAATTTAAAACAATATTATATAGCAAGACGATATAAGGAGAAAAAAAAAACAAAAAGAACACCCAAACATCAAGTTTTTTTATTAAAAAAAAAAAAAAAAATTAAAAAATGACGTCGGGCGGCGGTGGTGGTGGCGGCGGCGGTGGCGGTTGGCGACTGTGGTGGTTTCCGGTTGGTGGTGGTAGGTGGATGGTGAATGAGGAAAAGATGAGAAAATGATTTATTTGGATTTTTTGGGTTTTTTATTTGTTTGGGTTTTTGGGTTTTTTCTTTTCTTGGTTTTTTTGGAGAGAATATGAAGAAGTGAGATATAGAGAGAGAATGAGGAGATGTGATAATGAGTTGGTGAATGAAAGATGAGGAGGATTAATGTAGTTAATGAGAAAATTAGAGGAAGATGGCAAAATTAGAGCATTAACCTTAATTTTTTTGTTCTCATCTTAGCCCTCCATTTTCAAGATCCAATGGCCCATAATGGGACTTATGGACTCACATGTAAGAGGATGACTCATTTGATCTTATTACTATATATATATATATATATATATATATATATATATATATATATATATATAGAGAGAGAGAGAGAGAGAGGCCGGACCCGGTGAGGCCGTTAATTATGGCGAGACAGCCGACCTCACCAATTTACTTCATAGTTTGGTGAATCCTAGACCCGATTTTGTGAATCCTAAACCCTATTTTGTGAATCTAAGACACAAACAAGCCCACACCTTGGGCAATAGCACAATGCTCTACCTTTTAAACTAATAGATGATAAGTACAAACAGTAAATTGTGCATGAACAAATAACAAACACATGAAACATGATACATCAACCTCATATAATTATTTCACAAAATGAGACTTTGTACTCTGTACTAGTTAAAGCCATGTAGGAAAATCTGCAATCAAACTTTCCTGAGAAGTTTTTCCATTTGAGTGAATGATTGTAAATTATAACAAATTATTGACATGCTAGCTTACTTTCAGCACATGTTCCCTAGTTCACAACATCATATTGAAGCCTTAATAATGCCACTGTCAGGAAAAAGACTTTGGGCCATGTTGCCAACATAAACATTTTTACAGGGATCCTATGAAGCATACTGCATACCAGGGCCGGGTCAGTTTGTATCTGAGTTCACAAAATATAACAAACTCGTAAATTATACTCCTTGTTACCTCTATTGAACAGTTACCATGACTCTTTTGGTTTTGGATACCTCTATCCTCCATACAACAACGACAAACAACAATAGGAAAAACATTACTCAATATCTCCGAGACTCTCGGAAATACTCCTTTTCCACATCCTTTTTCTTAACACAGAGACGGTTCTCAACTTATTAGCTCCCCATCTTCATCAATTAGGCAACATGTCTAAACGAGTAAGATTAACCATAAACATATTTGCTTCTTTCCCTGTCAAAATCAACATGTCTAATACGAGTAAAATCAAGTCAAGATTTCACAAAATCAAGCCTAAGTTTGACAAAATCAAGTTTCACAAATTCAGGTCTAGGGTTCACATAATCTAGTCCAAGCTTCACAAAATCAAGTCCAGGTTTCACAAAATCAGGTCTATGTTTGCCAAAATCAGGTTTCACAAAATCAGGTCTAGGGTTCACATAATATACTCCAAGCTTCACAAAATCAAGTCCAGGTTTCACAAAATCAGGTATATGTTTGAACCTTATTTTGTGAATCTCGGGCTTGATCTTGTGAACTCTGAATCCAATTTTGTGAATCATAGACCTAATCTTGTGAATCTTGGAACTAGTCTTGTGAATCATGAATCTAATTTTGTGAACCCAAGCTGGACTTAATCTTGTGAATCTAGGACCCAATTTTGTGAAATTATGTCTTTATTTTGTGTATTTAGGACATGATTTCACATCGTAACTATGTTTATTCCCAGAAATAAGCTATCCACAATCATAAACCATAACAAAACATCAAGTCAATAAGGTCATTCAAGAACGGCATAGAAGCTTTACAACATATCATAGAGTAAATTATATTTTCTTTGTGGATTCTCTCATCAAATTTGTGATGGTGTGGAAGAATCAACTTATTGCCCATAAAGGGTGTAGCGTTTAAGTGATGTATTGGCAGTTGAATTATGGCAAACATGTGTTCTATAAAGAGATTTTAGTATTCCCATCTAAAAGACATAAGTAATCACGAATCATATTAGACCCCGAGGCTATGAGATAAAATCAGTAGATTCTTGTCCTTGCCTGATTTGTGTTAATGCTGCATGAGTTATCGCTTACAGCTTACCATACAATATACTTTTCGTAAAATCCTTTTCAGAATGGAACATAGACGGCAGACAAACAACATTATGCACAGATAAATACAACTGCCATGGAATGATATTTAATTTGAACATGATTTGTACTAATTAAGGGGTTTATTCTAGAAAATAGAACAGACATACCTCGTTATGGATTGCGTTGGCTCCCGCATGAGTACCATTGCCACCCAGTATGAAAATCATGTCAATCTCCTTAGCCTGGAAGATTGAAAAATTTTCATATACCATTAAAAATCTACACACAGTCCTCCCTTACACTGATAGAGGATGCGGTAATGGTGGAGTACCTCAATGCTATCAATAGTGTCACTCATACTAGCACCTCCACGTGATACTCCTAAAAGAGTCCCACCTTCAATATTAATGTCTTGAACATGGTCCCGCGTAAGCTGAAGATTTTCATTATTACTACTATTTAGAGAAAATTTTTGGCATAAGTAGCAGCCAATTAATTATGGATGCGGTCTAAGCTTCTTCATCGGTAGATCAGGGTCGAAGAATCCACGAAGGCCATATCTGACACCAAATATCTTTTCCACACCATATCTTTCCAAAGTGAAAAATATCTACAATGGCCAAAAACAAATTAGTTTCTAAATCCTGCAATCTTTAAGATTGTATTGCTTTGTTGTAGCATAGGCAAACAAAAGGATTAGTGGGACAAGGTTTACTGAGAAAGGGATGTACAACCAACAACCCAAGGAAAATAACGTACAACACAAAATTAGAAGCCAGAACAAAGTAAAATTATTCTATTCTCTTTCTGAAAAAAAACACACCAGGACAAAGCTAGATGACACACTACTCACCAAAAGATTTGGCAAATGGGTCATTCATGTCACGTTTAAGCCGAGGCATTTCTGGTAAAGTTCATTTCGGGAGTGTTGTTATCGGGTTGTTTCGTGTATAGGTAAGTGTTATGGGTTAAACCATTTTCGGGTTGTTTATGATTGTGGCTATTAAGATTGTTGTTCAAATTAGGCACTTCTACTCTTTCCTATCAAACAGTTCGAGTTGGGTTGTTTCAGTTTGGATGAAGCCCTACTTTAGATTTTTGTTTTGGGGTTCGGCCTGGCTTGGGTCTGGCCGGTCTACTCAACATATCAAGTAAACTTTTTAAAGTCTAGATCCACCGCACATCACTATGATTTTCAGAGTACTTCATTCTAATATTCTAGTTGCCATTACTTACTTACATTATGCCCCGTAGTGCCATACTAATGTAAAAATACTCTGAGATGCCATGAGGCTGAGGCAAACTGTTTCTGTAATTGGCTAACTACAACCCTATACTCCTACTATTCTTAGTATTAACCAGTTTGCTGGAATTCTTATCTCAAGAAGTTAACTAAGAAATGCAGCATCATGCGAAACTATCTAGTATCTACTAATGAATTAATGGTGTGTTTTCCGAAGGTACAAAATTATTCAGCGTAATAATCATAAAGTTATCAGATAGATACCATAAGATTAATCGGCCTTTATTCCAAAAATACCAATAGCATTTTATGATATTGCAGAAGCAGTATAAAGATTACCGAGGGCAGAACATGTTTCATGACAAAATTTCTATTTCTAATTGCAGCTGCAGTATCAACACTAAGAATTCATAGTCACTACAATCTAAAGCCAACGGCAACAATCAAAAACCTGGGTACAAGAATCTGAATTACACATAATCTAGGTTCCTTTTTTATTTAATAGTCCTAAACAAGGTATTAAATCTTGCAACGATATGACACAACACCACGTGTGACCAAGTTTCACAAAATCAGGTCTAGGGTTCACATAATCTAGTCCAAGCTTCACAAAATCAAGTCCATATTTCACAAAGTCAGGTCTATGTTTGTGAAAAGCAAGTTTCACAGAATGAGGTTTAGAGTTCACATAATATACTCCAAGCTTCACAAAATCAAGTCTAGGTTTCGTAAAATCAGGTCTATGTATGAATCTTATTTTGTGAACCTTGGACCTAATCTTGTGAATCTCGGGCCTGATCTTGTGAACTCAAACCCAAATTTGTGAATCATGGACCTAATCTTGTGAATCATGGAGCTAATCTTGTGAATCCTGAACCTCATATTGTGAACCCTGGACCTGATCTTGCAAATTTTGGACTTGATTTTGTGACTTGGCGATTATCTTGTGAATTCTGAACTTAATTTTGTGAATCTATGACCCAATTTTGTGAAACTGAGTCTTTAATTTGTGTATTTAGGACATACGCTCCTAGGAGATATACTCCCATAACTTGGTCAACTACAGTAATGGTTTACTGCACTTACAACAAAAAAAAATGAAAAAGTGAGACAAAAGGAAGATAATTACTAGAATTGGACCTATGAAGATCTTCTAGAATCTTCATCGACCGCGCTGACACCGAGTTCTTCAAATTAGAATGCGTTTGATCAAGTTCGTGAATCTCGTCTTCAAGAGATTGTTTCTCAAACAACAATGCCCTTAATTCGTTGCATTTGTCACTTTCAATGCACGTTTGGAATTGGGTACATGACAGTGCAAAAGTTTCCCTACATAGAAAACATCTCAAATAAGTCTCAGTTAAAACAGAATATGTTTCACATGCTCCTGGCTTCTAAACTCCACATTGATGTAATGGGCTTCAGAAATTGCATTTGATGAGTGGCACAATTTTCAGTGTTATTTCGACACTTATTTTGAGTGGAGCTTTCAGATTTTGAGTTTCGATGAGTTTTTAACTTACAACAACTCTTCATTAAATTTAGACAGGAAATGCAACTGTCAACTAGTTTAGCGAACAGAGTCATGGCGGTTGTAAACTTGTACTCATAGGTCATAACCTAGGTTCTAATCCGATCAAATTTAAGATTGTCATTGTGAGTCTCTTTACCCAAAATAGTTGAAACAGAAAATTGTCATAATGGGTAAAATCAAAGCATAAGATACTGATGTCCAACTTATAAGAGAACAGAAAAATGATGTTAATAGTTATGAATACCATTTCTTGTTCATTGTCTCGGTCAGCTCATCTTTCTTCTGCCTCAGATAATGTATATCATCCATCAACTTTGCTACCGATTTTCTAGAGTTAACTATCAATGAAAACAAAGAATCTAGAGTTGATGACAAGATTTCATCCAATAACATATGTAATATGCTGACAAGATCCACTGAGATGAAAAAGCAATCAAAGGAGACCAGGAGTTATGTCGGACAGGCGCCTGACGCTCCATATTAGCTTTTCAAGTTTATATACGAGTCAATAAATTTATCAGTTGAGCACTTGAGTTCCTCGGCTTGAAGGTAAGTAGTTAATGTTCATAAATAAGGTATAGGTTCAAAACTCTGGCCCTTACTTGTTGGTTCCATGAATGAAGCATTTAACTGGTTAATCCCCTTAAATTTATGCACCGGAGAATAAAAATCGACTTGAATTTTCTAGTATTCGCTAGGAAGCAAATCATTTACTAAAAGAGTTACTCTTATGAAAGCAAACTGAGATGACTTGTTCAGGACAAAGAGAGTAGGCTATATTATGAACAAATAGCCAAGAAAATATAGTACTTTCTCCGTTCAAGCGAATTTGATACGTTTGATAAAATACACATCCAACAGTCACATAGAACAAACGTATGGAATTGGCTTGAGCGGATGCAATATGATTTAAACAGAGCAAATAGATGCCAATTTAGACCTTTCTATCCTCAGAATTATGATAATCGTTTACTTCACAAATTGACATCATTTACTAGTGCTAAACAGAAGTGAAAATGTGTGTAACAAACAACAGAATTGCACATGAATGCAAACAGTTAGAGATCAACTCGTATCATATATATATAATCATAGAACTAAAAAAAAAACAAATAAAATTAAATATCATAAATTCAAAAGAAATTACCAGTGACAGCGATCAATTATCATAAAATCAAATATCACTAACATATTCTGCAACTGTAACCATTTGATTGAAGGGCCCGAATCTTCCTTTCTGACTGTTTCCACTGGTACTGGCTCTATTCACATCATCCCCTGGTTGCACAAGTACCCCATCCATCATTATTCGCCTCACTGATGTGCCTACCAACAAATTAAAATATTACCCAAACAACCATCTTTGCTCTCACATCTAAATATCAATTCTTCAGCATTATGTCAACACAAAGGAAAACAAAACTCTCAAATCTACGCATAAGTTTCTGAAAATAAAAAGTTCCGACTTAACTTTGGAAGGCTTAAATCTTGTACACAAGGGAATAAAAAAACTCTCTAAACAAAACCAAACCAATGATCACATGCTGCCAAATTCTATGACCCAACAATTTAATAAGACCCCCTATTTACCCAAGTATGCAGAGGTTCATCAGTTCTACTGATGCAGTCTTACCATGACCAATCTCTAAGGTCTCTAACTAATAGAGAACTCACAACCACTAATCAATCAAAATTAAAACTTATGGAACACAAAAACTAAAATTAACCAGCACTAGCTTCATTAGCTCCGACTCTCTTGTAGCAAGCGCGGCCTCAATTTCTTCACACTTAACAATTTCGGACTCAATTTGCCTTGTAATCTGAATATTCGCTTCAATTTCATCATTAACCTACAAAAAAGAGGGATTTTGATCATGTTTCGAAATGATAAACTTCGGCATTACCAGTAGGTCCATAGCAATCAAATAAGGTTAAAATTTCGAATAATCGCTTCGATTTCATCATCTAGCAATAATGAAATAGAAACTTCGATTATTCGTTTCGATTTCATCGTTAACCTAAAACGAATTAAATCTTCGATTATTTGCAATAATTTAAGACACTCAACAACATAGGAATCGAATGAGATCAAAATTAGAGTAAACCTTGTCAAGCATATCCTTGAGAGTCAAAATTTGGATAAGAATTGAGCTTGAGCCGTCCATGACGATGGTGCGCGCGCCAAAACCTGAACGCCTCCTGATTTCTCCTTTGCGTCAAACTTCGAATCACTAGAGCTGAGTTGAAGAGAGAGAGAAGGAAACACAATAAAATAAGTAATTAAACTAGTTGAGCTTTAATTTAGCAAATTAAATAAGTAGATCGAAAATTAGTGTGATGAATACGGATGAAAGCAGGATGAATCGAAATGAAGATTACTTGATCGAAGCTACCTAATTTCAGGATGACAATGGCGGTCGGAAAGCTCAGTGATAATGGCGGTGGAAAAGCTCGCTGATAATGGCGAACATGGAGCTGAAGATGGAGTAGCTCAGTTGAAGATGAATTGTAGAGAAAGAAAGTGGACGAAGTAAATGAATTGAGTAAATGAACGAAAAATGTGTGCGTTAGTTAATTAGAATTATATAGGGGACACGTGGCATTATTTAGTGGGTCTATCATTTTTAGATCTAATGGTTTAGGATGAGTACAGCTACCTCACCCTAAGAAGGGTGCCTCACATGATTCAATTTCTAATATATATATATATATATATATAGGGTTGAGATCCTATGAGAACCCTTTTCATATGAGAACCATGAGAATCTCGGGTTCAGAATTCTTATACCAAAGGTTTTGAACTTTTGTACCTCGGGTTCAGAACTTTTGTATCAAAGGTTCAACCATTTCAACACTGAACGAAATAAACATGCATTTTATTTGCCGTAAAGGAAAAAAAGGGGAGGATTTCCAATTCTCGTGTTCCGTTAGCAATACAACATGCTAAATGTTATGGAGTAATAATCAAACTCAAAGTAACAAAGGAAGGAAGAAGGGACTACGTATCCGAGCGATATTAGGATCTTGTTCTTGAACTTCATGAGCAGTACAGAGAATATCATCAATAATGTGAGAATTAGCTAACGAAGAGGGGACATTTCAAGTAATACCAGCGGTATGTCTGCCGAAAGCGTCGATAGAACTCCTCATTACACTTTGTAACACAACCTTAAAACCTTAACTAACCTCTCCGATAGTTCCTCTAATCTAGATATCAAAGTCAGAAATGAGTGGTACAGATTAAATTAAGGATGAATATTAAAGAGGAAGAAGATGAGTAAATGAGATCATATGTACTTCGCAAAATCTCATTGAAGACGGACACTATCCGTCACAAGCTGAAGACGGATAGTTCTCCTCTCACAATATGCAAGTGGCACTATTTATAGGGTGCTCCATTTGTCCCCCACTTGCCCTCCCATTTGCCTTATTATGAGAGGGGTACTATCCGTCTTCAACTTGTGACGGATAGTGCCCGTCACAAACAAGACCAATTATATGTACTATAAAGTGTGAGTTCCCTTTGTTGAAATGAAGATGAAAAAAAACGTGAGAGAGAGAGAGAGAGAGTAAGATTACAATATAATATGTATGTATGTTACATGTTTCAAGTTTGAAGCACCAGAGAATGTCTTTCCCAATGTTTAATATAGTATAGTAGTTTAATAATTATCTTATTATAAATTTTATGCAAAACCTCCAAAAAGGGTCATGGACACGACCGCATTATTCATTTCGTAGATAATTGGTACGTATGACAAATTAATTAATTTAAGTTATACAACAAATGCAGTGTAAATTATCTTTGTTTAAGTTGAAATGTAGATGATAAGCATTATATCCAGTGAACTTCTGTTACAAAAGTACTGAACCTTTGATATAAAGGTCTTGAACTTTTGTATAAAAGTCTTGAACCTAAGGTTCTCATGGTTCTCATATGATCCTAAATCTATATATATATATATATATATATATATATATATATATATATATATATATATATATATATATATATATATATATATATATAGGCAAGTTCAAATGAGTCCACCTAAATAGGTGAGTCCCTAAGTCCTTATCTAAACCATTAGATCTTCTAAGATTGATGGTTGAGATTTGAAACTTTTAAACATTTTTTGAAGAAACTTTAATGTTTTAAAAATGAAACTTTAATCTGTGAATGTAATTTTAATTCTTTACAATTGTAATTTTAATTTTTTAAGGTCATTTTGTTAATAAAAATTTAAATTTATGTATTTTTGAGTGTAACTTTAATGTTTTACAAGTGAAACTTTAATTCTTATAAGTGTAAGTTTAATTTTTTTAAGCCATTTTTAATATAAAAATTTGAATTTATGAAATAATGTAATTGTGATTAATATTTTTTTAATTTAACCGATTTTTGAGTGTATCTTTAATGGTGTACAAGTGTAACTTTAATGCTTAAAAGTGAAACTTTATTTTTTTAGGCCATTTCTAATAAAAAAAAATTAGAATTTATATAAAAATGTAAATGTGACTAAAATTTATTTAATTTCACTGATTTACTTTAACGTTTTATGAGTGTAACTTTAATGCTTAAAATTATAACTTTAGTTTTTTTAGGCTATTTCTAATATAAGAATTTGAACTTATGCAATAATGTAATTATGACTAATATTTATTTATTTTCACTGATTTATGAATGAAACTTTAATATTACACGAGTGAAACTTTAATAGTAACGAGTGAAACTTTAGTTTTTTTAGGCCATCTTTAATATAAAAATTTGTATTTATATAATAATGTAATTGTGACTAAAATTTATGTAATTTCTCGAATTTACGAATGTAACTATAATGGTCTACGAGTGAAACTTTAATGGTCTATGAGTGAAACTTTAATGTCTTCGAGTCATTTCATATATATAAAATTTATGAAATTTTAACAGTAAATTGTGCCACTTTAATAGAAGATATGTGTGACTTTAATCGATCCACCGTCATCAACACTGAAAACCACCACCGCCGCCAACTAATAACAACAACAACAACCCCCTTTGTCATCACCACCACCAACCATAAAAAAACAGATCCAGCACCGCCTATGACACCACCACCAAGAACACCGCCACACCAAAACCGCCCCCACCACCATCAACCACCACCCTAAACCCTAAAATGTCACGAAAAAAAAACCTCTAACCCTAGACCTCCCTTCACCACCCGCCGTTCTCCTCCCTTCATCATGACAACCTTCATCTCCCACCACCTCCACGGCATCAACCCCAAAAAATTACCCACAACCGCCTTAGCATCACCACCACCACCGCCGAAAAGAAAAAACTACTCACCACCACTAAGATCTGAAAAAATAAAAGAGAAGGGAGAAGGGAGAGAGGGTGGTAGAACCACCAATACCCACCGCATCAGCCGCACACATGAACCACCACCACCACCACCAACTTCTTTTTCAGATCTGAAAAAGAAAGAAAAAAAGGAGAAGAGAGAGAGGCGGCACGATGGAGGCAGAGAAGAGGTGTCGGGTGGTGCCGATGGAGGAAGAAGAGGAGATGAGGCAGACGGCGTGGCGGGGGTGGCGGCGTGGCAGGGGTGGCGTGGTAGGGTCGGCAGAAGAGAGGAGATGTGGGAGTTAGGAAGAGAAGAGATAGTTAGATAGGGAGACTGAATGAATGAGTGAGGGAGAGTGAATTAGGGTTTTATGTTTTTAGATTCAATCTTAGCCCTTGATTTTGTTATAATCTTCACCATTCATTCTCCTCATCTAATGGCTAGGATTAGGACTTATGGACTCATCTAAGGAAGGTAAACTTAAAACCCGTGCAAAGTAGCACGGGTATATTTGTAAACATTTTTTAAACATCATTCAAAGTTATTTGAAAATAATTTGTGTATATACGTAAAATATCTAAATATGAGTAAAATATTTATAAGCATATGTAAAAAGTTTAACTTGAAATTATTGATCATAACTTGGAAACTGAATAATACATGTTAGATGATAAGAATCCAACATAGCCCAAAAAAAAATCAAAATATCTCGTCCCCGATTTAGCCTAATATGTATATTCATAATCACTCTGAATGGCCTGTTTAACATCTGTTAAGGAAAGTTCCAAATTTTATAAATTGAAGATATGAGAATATGAGATAACGAACCAACTTAATTTTTACATAATTCACAATTCATACGTTTTGCAAAGAGCAACCAAACATCCGCGTATATTGAAAATTCCCTAATTAATCATACTACTAATAGAAATAAATAATGTGCAATTCGATTCAAAGCAATTTTTTCACACGTCTATGTGTGAACCGTGAGTTACTATTTATCAAAAGAATGGTTTACTATTTATTAAATTAAATCATGAAAAAATACATAAAGTGTTATTTGCGGTTCCAATTTAGATTACGTAGTTATTGTGTGAAACCGTCGTATGATGAGACTGGTAAAAGTGACCAATTTATAAGAAATAGTGAACATTTTATGTAAAAATTGGTTGTTTTAAAAAGTGGTCATTTTACTCACAATTTAGCTGTAACTTTTTAATATAAAACGCTAAATTTTTACGATAAAATAGTCATTGTTATGTCGTCGCACCATACAACGGTCTCATAATATAATTTGTGATTGTGAATTGGCCCTTGACACTCTAAGTGTAAACCCCTTATTCATGTTCGCTAATGCATAATACACATCCCAATGATCAAAACTCTCTAGTGTAGACCCCTTATTCAGGTTTAAACAATGTCAACTTACTCATAATCAAATTTCATCCATATAAATTGCCATTAACTAACAAACAAATTTGAGAACTCTGTGATGGTCTCTAAATAAGCTATTTATATAACACTAATATAATCTATACTCATTTATATGTTTTCATTATCGTGACACAAAATAACTCCTTAACTTTGTTATATATTCTTATAATAAGTATACTTATTTTATTTTAAACCATGTTTTCACCTGTTTTGTTGCCCGTTGTATTATTTTGTATTATAAATTATAAAATAATCTCATAATAGATTATTTTAAAAAAACGCAAAATTTTAAAAAGGAAACTATGATATTAGGTAGACCTTAGAATATAAAGAAGTTAGCAAAAGCAATAATAAAATCATGTTTATATAAATCTCATGCTAGCAACATAAAAACATTTTCATGTGTTGGATTATTTAGTTGGTGGACCTATTTTAAAATGATCCTAAAAACTATGTATAGTGTGGAAGTAAGGTGTTGGAGGGACAAAACATGCTTTGGTTGTTGTTTTATATATATATATATATATATATATATATATATATATATATAGTCGGGATCCGGTGAGAACTACTAAATATTTGAGGATTGAGTAACGAATGCAATATTTCGCGTTATGCTTAAAAATATCACTCCCAAATAAGGTAACAAAAACAAGACGCTTACTTGTTCAAAATTCATAAACGCGCGACAGTTTATTTGACTCTTCACTTTCTCTCTCTAAAAACTGAAAAAAAAACCAAGAAACTCTCTATTATTTTTGCGAATCACTAACAATTAACAAAGAAATACTAATCATTCTTCACTACAATTGCGTTTTGAGTAGAAATCAGGTACAAATTCTGCCTTAATTCTCTGGAATACTTGAATTTTAGTGAAATAATTGTTAAAATCGAGTATTTATGCAGTTGTTAATTTAAGTATGAAAATTATTGCTAAACTTTGTTAATTTCCAATAATTTTCATATAAGTACTGTACAAATTCGTAGTTGTTAATTGCATGTTTTTCTGTTGCAGTTGTTAATTACATGTTTTTCTGTTTAAATCTCCTAAATTAAGGTTCATAATTGTTCGATTATGAAATTTAGGGGTCGACATTGTTCGAACTTGAAAATTAGGATTTCGTATTGTTTTATTCCACTAAAATAGGTTTTAACCTATTCAATTGCGAAATTTAGGTTTCAACACCGTTCGATTGTGAAACAAAAAAGTTCAACATTGTTTATTTGTGAAAAATTAGGATTAAAAACTGTTTAATTGCTCCCTCTCAACTTGAAAAGGTTCAACATTGCTTATTTGTGAAAATTAGGGTTTCATATTGTTTGAATCGCAAAAATTAGGGTTAAACGTTGTTTAAATGTGCACAATTACAGTTTTATATTACAGAATTAAATTTGTTTGACAATGCGGTTCATGAATTGATGGTTTCTGTTCAGTAAAATGAGTAATGTTGATATATGTGTTTGCTATGATAAAGAAAAACATGTAATATTGTTATTTGTATGTTGTGATATTGAATGTGAAAATTAGTAGTACTCAATCTTCATGGATTTTGATAAGTTGTAATATATAGTGTTTAACATAAATACAAAATAGTATACTCCTTTAAAAATACTTATAACCAGTGATATAATATAGTGATGTTGTTTTGTATAAGGTGTGAATTATTTCCAATGAAGTGTGATATTATTTCAGCAAAATGGACTTGACAGCTTCCAAAAAACCTGAGAAAACATTCGGGAGAAAGAGGCCTCTAATGCAAATGATGAGGTTGAACAACCATCAACCAAGAGGTCAAAGGCTGCTAATAAAAATAAATGTAAAGACGACGAAATGTTGATACAAGATGAAGTTGTAGAGTAGCCTGTCATCAACAAAAAAAGGGACAACCTTCAACAAAGGAATCAAAGTTTGCTAATAAAAATAAAAGCAAAGAAGACGAAATGGCTATACAAAATGTAGTGGTAGAGTAGCCTGAGGTCAAAAGAAAGAAGGGACAACCATTTCAGATTAAGTGTAGGCCACTAAAGTTGGTTGAGTTGATTAGTAACTTAAATGAAGAACAAAAAAGGGTTATTTCTGATATTGAGTTTGGTGGATTGTTAGAATTAAAACTAACAAAAATTCCACATGGAATTCTAAAGTTGCTTCTGAAGGCATTTGACTACACATGCAACATGTTCAAAACAAAAAAGTTTTATTTTATGTTGACCAAAGACGATGTGCATGGCATATTTCAACTTCCTCGAGAAAGTGTTAAAGTGGACGTTGCTCACATGGGAAACACCACTGCTGTGACAGACACTAAGCTGAAAAATGCATGGAGGACGAAGTTTGATTTGAAGAGTACTTTCGCTCCAATTATGGTCAAGGATGTGCATGCCAAATTGATGGAATGTAATGATGTTGGAGATGAATTTAAAAGAATGTTCGTAATTTACAGCATGTCTATTTTCCTAGCACCGCCTTCAAATAAATCGCTGGACTTGAAACTGGTAAAGGCTATTGAGCATGTGACAAGGATAAGCCAATTTCATTGATGTGAATACGTATTTGACGAAATGGTTAAGAGTATTAAGGTGTTCAAAGAAGGTGCAAAGTCAGCTGTCAGCGGATGCATAATAGTTCTTATGCTAGCGTATATGCATAGGTTTGATTTTAAGGGCGATGTTTTGCCATACACTTTACCACTTATCCAACATTGGGATGATAAAAACTTGTCAAAAAGAGTGGATGATGACAAAAAAACTGGATCTTTGGGGAATGCTCCAATATCAAAGATTCAGTACCCCATCTGCCAGCAAAAACAAGACCCTAAAAAAACCCCATATTCTTCAGAGATAAGACTTACGCAGGCGTCTGATCATGAAGCTGACGCTGAATCTGAAGTGGAAACAAAAGAGGGGTACATGATGGTGAAGTTGCCTAGTGGTGTTGAAACTGATAAACAGATTAGAACAAGGGCAATGGATGTAAGTACTAATAAAAACATTTGATATTTGATAATTATTTTAGCTATGATATTGTTAAATAAATTGTGTGATATTGTTTATTGTTAGTTGTGATATAGTTTCTAAAAGAAAATGATATTGATTAAAAAATTGTTGTGATATTGATTAAAAGATTATTGTGATATTGTTTTTGCAATGGTGTGATATTGTTCTCAGTATGCTGTGATATTTTTATGATACTGATATTGAATAACCTAATTATTGTTTGACATGTCCTTATTATCACATATCAAAGAGTCTATCTTAGTGTTTAATATATTTATTTTGCAATTTGGCAGAGGACTCATGAAATTTATCTACGTATGAAGATGGACAATTAATTGTTCATTGGTAGGTACGTACATAACATGAGAAAGCTCATTACTATGAAAGCAAAAACTCCAATGGGTGAACAAACTACATCTACACAAGCTGGTGTCAAGGTAGATGGTGCTGAAGAAGTTGATCCCAATGAACATGCTGCTGCTGAAGAAGAGGATGATAATCCTGAAAAATGTACATCAGAGACTGAAACGCTGCCTTTCATGAAAAATCTTGGCTATCATAACTTAATGGACATGTTGATAGCGAGGTCATATGAAATGGAGAAACCAAAACAAGGGCTACCATCATTTGATGTATGGACTGAAATGGTAAAAGTGCAGTACAAAGAATTGCACAAGAAATATGGTGGATGTACGGATAGAGATCTTTAGAACAGTGATGATGAGTTGGGATACAATGACGAACAGCAAGATGATGATATTAATGATGTTACTAACTTGGACAGTGGTGATGATAAAGACCAAGATGATGGGCTGGATAATGACCTGAATTCAAATTTGAACGATGTAATATCAAATATTGGTGTCGGAGTAAGAAGTGCCGTTGCGGAGGAATTCAATGAAGAGTTGAATCGTGATACACTTAATCAAAAGGGCATTGAAAAAGAGTGAAATGAGAAGACAGATGTGTTGACTCAGCTTGATGAAGGTGTACTCAATGTTGGTTTAGGAGAAACAAAGGCTATTGAGGAGGTTAACACTGATATACTAAATGAGGTCATAGAAAAAGAGGTTTAGAAAATGAATGAGGAGGCTGGAAAAAGGCATGAGGATACAACAAATGTTGACAACGTACCAAATGTTAAGGAGCGAATTGAAAAAGATGTTGAGAAAATGAATGTGGATGGCATTGATGGAGAGGCTGAAAAAGGTTATGGGAATACAAATGTATCAGATATGGCTGAAATTGATAAGGACTTGGATACTAAGAAACCACACACAGAGGGCAGTGGAAAAGAGGCATAGAAAAGAAATGATAATAAAAGTGTGGAGACTCATTTGAAGGAGGTTGTAACAAATGTTCAGTTTGGAGCAACGGGAACGAGGAGCATCATTGAATATTTGTTGCACATAGACAAAGAAAACTTAAACAAAGTACCTGACTCAGCAGATATGGTATCTCATAACTTGGGGTGTACTTTGAACTGTGGTTTGCCAAACAAGGATGCTCAACTTGTCTCAGATTCAATGTTCAGACAAGACAGTTTATTTGACCCTGTCTTGAAGTTTCGGAAGGATGTCATGGATTATTGCTTTCTTACGGATCATATAATTAAGAAGTCGTAAGTTTATTTTTTCAATGTAAGACATGAATTAATCTGCTCCATAATAATACTTTAAAACTAATATGCTAATATTTTTGGAAAATGATACAGAGAGATTGTCTGCAACTTCGGTATTTACCATGCCATACCAAAAGAGAGATATTGAGTCTTTGTTGCCTAACACTAAGATAGAAGCAGTAGTTATTGAGTCATGGAAAATATTGTTCAATCAGTTCCAAATGGCACAAAAGGACATCAACAGACCGACAAGGATTTTGAAAACATAAACTTCATGTGATTATCATGTTTTAAATTAGGTAGTGTAAAAATGTGTGTCAATAAGACTAATCAGTTCCCTTATGAACAACAGGGTGCTATGGAGAAAATCTTACTTGTAGATGAAGAAGATGTTGATGAAATGGCGAGACTTAAGGAAGACGTATGTAGGACATGGGATATGTGGTCAACTCAGTATAAGCAGCCACTGAATTTGAATTCAGATATGGTAAGAATTTAAAAATACTTTTAGTTGTGATACTATTAAGTATACTATTTGATATTGTCAAAAATAAGTATTGATATTGTTCCTTAAATCAAATAAATATTTTAGTTGTGATATTGTATTATATATTCCGTGATATTGTTACTTGTTACTTGTGATATTGTATTATATATTCTGTAAATAACACTTGTTATTTTCTTTATAATATTTCTATAGGTGTTCATACCTTTGCTATATCAAAATCACTACATTTGCGTCTGTATTGACTTCTAGAGGGAGAAAATGTTCTACTTGGACAACCGAGACTGTGATAATTTCGAAGACGAGGAGCATGTACACCTGGCTCATTTAACTATAAGTACTATATTAGAAATAAGAACTAAGGATATAATGATTTTGTTAGCTAAAGATTGAAATTTGATAGTTATTTACTATAAACATATACAGGGGAGTATTTATGGGCACTACCTCAACACTAAAGGTAATGAAAGTGGGCTAAAAGTACAGGACTACGTGTTGTCAAATGTGGCCTTTGATTGGCAAACGAAAGAGTTGAACCTGGATTGTGGATTATTCATGATGTTTTTTGTGGGTGAGGATTTTAAAAGTAAACTGAACGATGAAAAGAAGAGATAATTATATAGGGGGGAGATTGCAGCGATGCTTGTCTTGAGTGATTTAAATAAAAGTAGGAGTGAGGTCTTAAGGAAGGTTATAAACCTTAATGCAATCAAAGGAACACTGTTACCTAAATTGCTGACGAAAGGGAAAACATCAAACAAAAACAAGAGAGGAAAACGTAGAAAAAGGAATGTTTAGACTCCCGTATCAAAAATAAATTATTTTTTTTTAACACTAACTTATTTTCATTATAAATACTCATTATGTATTCAATAACAAAAATATATATTTTTCTAGCTATAGTAGAAGATGGTTCTGCCAGTGTCGTGGGGAGCGGTAGGAGAGGGAAATCAGATGGCCTTGGAAGCACGTAGAACTGTGGTGTGGCAGATGCTAAGTTAGAGGTCGTCTCAAGGTTTATGAAGGCTAACAAATCACTATGTGCAAAGATGTTGACCATGAGGAAAGAAGTGCTTGACTACTGCCTATTGGACGACCACATTTTCTCATTAGAGTATTGTTGCTTAAAATCTTTAAATATATAAGTATTGCTATTTTTTGTGATACTATTTCCTTATTGGTGTGATACTATGTTTAGAGTAGTGTGATATTGTTTAGACTAGTTTTGATTTGTTTTGTGTTAATGTTTGGAGTAGTGAGGTGGTTGCCAGCTTGAGTAATGATCAATACCTTGTCATAGACGACATATTGTCGTTGCTTCCAAATGTGAACGTCAGCAGCAATGTGATTGAATGCTGGTCGCTAATTCTTAACCACATTGAGCACACAGAAAATGTGAAACAAGTTTAGTTTTTAGGATTCGACACATGGTAAGCTGTCGATTTAGTTTCATTTATACATATTCACACTTTGATTAAATGTAATAACTCCTTAAAACAAAAAAAGACTTTTAACATATATATACACAACAGGAAGGAAAAACCGAAGGAACTGCTGGTCGAGAATTGAATAAAGAAAAGATTTTCGGAGAATGGGATGAATTCATTAGAAGAAACACAGCTCCCTGTAACCTAGAAGCAGATCTGGTTTTTATTCCGATGGTATGGAAAGAACATTATTTCTGTGTTTGTATAAATTTTAAAACCGAGACAGTGTAAGTGCTGTAAAACACAGAGTACGCCGACTGGGAGCAAATAGAAATATATAAAATTGCAGATTTGGTGGTATGATTAATTGATTTTTCTTTAAATGTCTGGTGTATATTAATATTGAGATAATGGATTTTAGTGTTTGTGAAATTATCGCTAATGATTTTGCTTAATATTGTAGACTGAGCATATGAGTGACTACATAGCAAAGAAGAATGCTAAAAGAGCGGATGATATAATAACGTTTGATATTGTCAACATCAACTTCCCTTGGCAAAAGACAGAGATGAACAATATTAAATCTGGAAACTTCTTAATGATGCACATGATTCAGTATGAGGGAGAGATGTTTGAAGCCGACTTGAACCAAAAAGTGTATAGGCGCTACTACTGGCTAGAAATGGCAGCAACATTGCTTCACAATTTATGATATTTTTATACACTGGGTGTGATGTATTTTGACAACACACAGAAAAGGAGAGGCATATAAAGTACCTCTGAAATAGTGATACTGTTTAGTATAAGATGTGATATTATTAAACATAACGTGTGATATTGTTTCTTAGTATCACAAAAAAATAAAAAAATAATACAACTGAGACGAATAAAATGATCCAATATTATACCCGAGTATATTCTATATAAATAACATATAATCTATAATCTAATAACAAAGTTTATGGTGTATATAATATAATAGTAATGAAGTATGTCATCTATTTGTTGCTGCTATATTTAATGAGCGCCATCAACAGAAAAATCCTTCAACCGATCAACCATCATCAGCATCATGCTCATCTGAACTCTCCTGAAAAATACAAAAATAAGGTGAAACAGTGATATTGTTTTATATAAGGTGTGATATTATTTATAATAACGTGTGATATTGTTTCTGACTCGTGACCATAGACCATATATAAAGTTTCATAAAATAGAAATCATACACAAAACTTGATATACTGAAATAGTGATACTGTTTAGTATAAGGTGTGATATTATTTCTAATAACGTGTGATATTGTTTCTGACTCGTGACCATAAACCATATATAAAGTTTCATAAAATAGAAATAATACACAGACTTGTCATGGTGAGCAAACCTTATTGTCGGCATCGGGTACAAAAGCATTAGGATAGTTACGCTTATCATGGTGAGCCATTTGTTTCCAATTACGGCAAAGCCTTTTAGGCTTCTCCGCTTTGGCTATGCATTGTTGCTTTTTGCATATCATTCTCTTCCCACAACCCTTGTTCTTTGCCCGGCGAGATGGTAGAATCCTCACCTCAGTTGAGGAACTGCATCCAAGAAGCATCTCCAACTCCTGCTCTTTGGTCATTGACCCTGCTTGCGGATTGAGTTTGACCCTAAATTGCTTCAGTGTGTCAGCAACATCAGTGATCTGATTGTTAGGCACATTCTTGAGCACACTGATAGTTGCATAGAACTCTGACCATAACTTGAACATCTCCAGCTTCCTTAGATCAGTGGCATCAAAGTCGTCCATTAACTCACTATATAAACCATAAAGAGGGATCTTGTGTGCATTCTTGGTCCACCGCATAAGGATGTACTTATCAGGCAAAGTGTCTACTTGTTTCCCGTAGTAAACTCAGATAATGTGTCTGCAAATAATACCCTTTTTGTTGAACAATTTGCAAGAACATTCTGTATCATTGGTTGTACAATTGTAGACGACTTGATAGGTCTTCTGCATTCTAGCATCAGCTATACCAATTACCTCTATACCGTTGGCAGGTGGTGTGAAACCACCAACACTCAAGGAATAAATAGAAGCAGTAGCTTCTAGTTGAAAATCTGCGAAAGTAGAATGTGTATAAAGCTTGGAAGCATGAGCTTCCAACTTAAGAGATGTAGATAATTGTGGAAGAGTACAATCATCGTCTCTATCAAGTTGCTTTTGAGTATGGCGTTGTACATCAATGGCGGTTTGAAACCGCATCCAGAATTCAACAAGTTTACCATGTGCATTTTCAAAACGCTTGAAAAAATTATTTTGGCTCTCAGATCGTTGGGTTGTTCTTAATAGACAACCCATAGGAATATCACGAAAAATAAGCTGGGATCCATTTTCTCCTTTTTCTAAACATGGTCGACAACCAGGAATTACCTTCAAGATTATGCTCGTTAACCAACTGAGACCACTTTTCTTCAAATTTCAGAGGTTCTAACTCAGCATCCCAAACAATAGCATTCAAGCGGCTCACAAAATCAGTCTCTTTCGATATTGCAGGCCCAACCTGTGGGAAATAATCTGTATACTTCCCTTTATTTAGAAGGATTATAACGATTTAACAAAGATGATCTAAGGTCATAAAATAAAATACATAAACAAAAGTAAAAGATTCAGAAATAACCTTCGGTCCTAGCAAATATGGCCTAAGAACAATATCAAAATTGATATTCGCCTATCAGTTGCACCCAAGACGATCTGAGATATGCCCTTCGATTATGCTAAAATCGATCTAAAATTTTCTGTAAAATTTAGTTGTTTTTGTGTTCTTGTGATGAGAGAGAGGAGGCAAGGTCAAGAAAAAGCATTAGGGTAGAAATAATTCTCTACCTTTCTTTTTATACAGACCGAAACTTGGAGTCAATTAGGAAAGATAAATCTCTCCTAATATTCGCCAAGTCGATTCTAAATAAGGACTAAAATTATCCTTATTTTTGGTCTTTCCAAAAATATATAATATGTGTTGAATTGTCATCTAGTGAGGATCGAACCCATGACCTCTTGGTATGTGTATCCTCACTATTACCACTATGACACATTCAACTTGTTGATATTAAATACAACTGATTATATTTAATTACGAATTAACAGATTAATTCGTCCAAGCTAACATTATATATATTTAATCAAATATAACTTATTATATTTAATTTACGAATTGACAGTTAATTCGTCTCAACTTAATATTATTTAATTTTCATTAAATAATTATCTCATCAACACATTGACTAACTTTTTAGTCATTTTGGGCATCAATGTAATTATATTTCTATAACCACATTTCTCAAACACGTCCTATGGGTGTGACCTTTAGGGACCAGTTGATCACCGCCATCTGTATGATAATAACGTCAAACTTTCTAGCAAGCCAACCGTTATTAGGTAAACGTTAATCAACTAATTAAATATACGAAGTATACCCTTGTGAACCTGTAAGAGATTTACAAATATTATCACACTAATTTGTGGAGGACACAAGCTCCAACAAACTCCCACTTGTCCTCACAAGTGTATGTACGATAACCGATTCTCATATCCTTTAAAATTTCTCCCACTCAATGTAAAACAATTTGCAAATCCGAATTCACAAAGGTCGTATTTTACAAGCGATCAGTATCAAGAGTGGTTTTCCCGACTAGAGAGTAACTTAACTGATAAAGGAATCATCATTCGAGCATGGCCATGCATTTCAGTTACAACTCCTCGAGTGGCCCTGAGAAATAACTATACCTGATAAGGGTTGTATATTTTCCTCAACTCGAATTCTGCAGATGTAAGCACAGTATGAAATGACCCAGAAAAATCTACTTAGCCCCGATTCTGATGAGACCGTGAGAAAGAAACCAAAGTCACCCAAAAACTGCCTTAATCTCAAGAGACAGTTGATAGTCAAAAGAATCGACTCTAGGAACACAATGGATGTCCTATCCACGACCTGACACCGAATGTTATTTAAACATTTAGGACTCCATTACGTTGTCACAAAAAGTTGTCCTACGAGGTATCGTCATAATCTCGTATATGTGATCGATTAGTCAACCGTTTAACTTATGGCTCGTTGAACCCATCATCAATCGACTGCACAATATAATAGCCGGAGTTATCAGCTCACATTGGCGATTACGGACCAAAACAAATATAATGTAATTCAGTTCACTTTGTGGCGTTCAATGTTGTCAGTACAATCCACATGAAAGACAAAATATTATATATATAAAACGATGAAGTTATAAATAATATATGAAAAAGATAATGTATCAAATCCATAATCAAGTACTACAACTCTGGAACATGTTTAATTCCCATGGAATTAACATGCCCTACATGCTTATCATAATTCAATGGTTTGGTGAGAGGATCCGCGATGTTATCATCCGTCGCAATCTTGTCATTCACTATCTCTTCTTGCTCCACGTAATCACGGATCAGGTGAGCCTTCCGAAGTACATGTCTATATTTGTTGCTAGACTTTGGCTCCTTAGCCTGGAAGATGGCACCTCTATTGTCACAATAGATGGCGATCGGGTCATTCGAACTAGGAACTACCGAAAGCCCTTGTAAGAATTGACGCATCCATATCGCTTCCTTTGCTGCCTCCGAAGCGGCATAGTACTCGGATTCGATGTAGTAGAATCGCTACAACACTGTTTGGAACTCTTCGGTGACCGCAACACCATTAAGAGTGAAGAAGAACCCGGATCGAGATTTTGAATCGTCTCGATCCGTTTGGAAGCTAGCATCTGCGTAACCGGTTGCGCATAGCTTAGTATCGCCTCCATAAGTCAATACCCAATCCTTAGTCCTCCGTAGGTACTTGAGGATATTTTTTACTGCTATCCAGTGTGTTTCACCTGGAGTCTTTGGTACCGACTCGTCATACTCAATGCATATGCCACGTCTGGACGTGTGCATATCATGGCATACATGATCGATCCTATTACAGAAGCATAAGGAACACGACTCATGCGCTCAATACCTTCAGGCGTCGTGGGTGACTGAGACTTGCTGAACTGCATCCCAGTCGTCATAGGAAGGTTCCTCTTCTTAGAGTTGGTCATGCTGAACCTCTCAAGAACCTTATCTAGATAAGACTCCTGACTAAGTGATAACGTCCGTCGTAATCTATCTCGGTAGATACGGATTCTCAAAATACGCTGTGCCTCACCCAGATCTTTCATCTGGAAATGGTTCTTCAACCATTCTTTAACCGAAGAAAGGAGAGGAATGTCATTCCCAATCAAGAGTATGTCATCGACATACAATATCAAGAATACAATCTTGCTACCACTCGACTTGATATATAAGCATGGTTCTTCGACCGATCGAGTGAAACCATACTCTTTTATCACTTGGTCGAAATGATGATTCCAACTCCTAGAAGCTTGCTTAAGTCCATAAATGGAACGCTTAAGCTTGCATACTTTCTTAGGATGTTTAGGATCTATGAAACCTTCGGGTTGCACCATGTACAACTCTTCCTCCAAAAAACCGTTTAAGAAGGCGGTTTTTACATCCATTTGCCAAATCTCATAATCATGAAATGCGGCAATCGCTAAGATTATCCGAATGGAACGTAGCATGACTACAGGTGCAAAAATCTCGTCATAATGCAATCCTTGCACTTGAGTGAAACCTTTTGTCACAAGTCGTGCCTTATAGATATCTGGTTGCGCGTCTACAGAACGCTTTATTTTGTAAAGCCATTTGCATTATAGAGGTCTTACCTTATTCGGTTAATCAACTAGATCCTATACGTTATTCTCATACATGGAGTCCATCTCGGATTGCATGGCTTCGAGTCACAGCTTTGAGTCGGAACAGGCCATAGCACCTTTTTAGGTTGCGGGTTCATTACTTTCAAACATCATTCTCCTCGACCATACCAATGTATCTGTCCGGAGGATGAGATTCTCTACCCGACCTCCTAGGTTCCTCAGGAATATTAACCGTATCATCAGTTGGAGGTACAACTTCCTCCATCTGTTCCTTGGTTGTTGGTTCTGGAATCTCCGACAGCTCGAAGGTTCTATTACTCGACTTGTTCTCGAGAAATTATTTATCTAAGAACGTCGCACTAGCCGCAACAAAAACTCGATGTTCGGTTGGCGAATAGAAGTCATGACCAAATGTTCCTTTTGGATAACCTATAAAGTATGTCTTGACCGATCGCGGGCCAAGCTTATCCTCGTGTCTCCACTTGACATAAGCCTCGCAGCCCCAAACCCGAATAAAGGATAAGTTAGGTACCGTTCCCTTCCACATTTCATATGGAGTCTTGTCGCTTGACTTTAGACGGACTTCGGTTAAGTATAAGAGCGGTGACAAAAGAGCATAACCCCATAATGATTGTGCACTACTTTGTGTGACTCATCATGGATCGAACCATATCAAGTAAGGTTCGATTTCTCCGTTCAGACACACCATTTAATTCAGGTGTTCCAGGTGGAGTTAACTGTAGAGCGATTCCACAGTCTTTTAGGTGTTGATCAAACTCATTTGAAAGATATTCGCCACCCCGATCTGAACGAAGTGCTTTAATCTTTCTACCCAGTTGGTTCTGTACCCTATTCTGGTATTCCTTGATTTCTCAAAGGACTCACTTTTATGCTTCATTAAGTAGACATATCCGTATCTACTCAAATCGTCCGTGAAAGTGATAAAATATCTATAGCCATCTCTAGCGGTAATTGACATAGGTCCACATACGTCCGTATGTATGAGTCCTAATAGGTCACTAGCGCGCATTCCAACACCTTTGAAGGAAATTCGAGTCATTTTGCCAATGAGACATGATTCACACGTGCCATATGCAGAAAATCCGAATGAGGGAATAGTCCCATTATCGACGAGTTTCTTTATGCGTTTCTCATTTATGTGTCCCATTCGACAATGCCATAGATAGGTTTGATCTTTGTCACTAACCTTTAATTTCTTATTATTCATGTGTAATACTTCCGTGGTTTGATCTAAGATATAAATTCCATTCATGGAAACTGCTTTGCCATAAATCATTTCATTAAAAGAGAAAATACAACTATTATCCTTTATTGAAAATGTAAAACCGTCTTTAGCAAGTACGGAAACAGAAATAGTTCTTAGATAAACTGGGTACATAGTAACAGTTATTTAAAGATAACTCAAAACCACTAGGGAGTTGGATTACATATGTTCCTTCGAGGCGGCACTGCTCGTGCTCCATTCCCACTCGCAGTCCACATCACCTTTTTCGAGAGGTATGATGTTCTTTAGGCCCCGCAAATGATTACACAGATGAGAACCACAACCAGTATCTAGTACCCAAGTTCCGAAACTTGCATGGTTAATCTCAATCATATGAATATAAGATGACATACCAACAGAACGACGCTTGCCTTGATGTCCTCACGGTAGACGGGACAGTTCCTCCTCCAATGTCCAGTCTTGTGACAATGGTGGCACTCTATGTCACCGCCCTTGCTCTTTGTCTTGCCCTGTGAGCCACTAGTCTCACCAGGCGCACTCTTACCGTTTCCTGGCTTCTTAAACTACAGCTAGGTCGCCATGAGTCTTGCCCTTACCTTTACCTTTGTTGTAAATTGTGAGAACATCCTGCTTCATGCTCCCACTCAATTTCATATCCTTCTCGGTCTGTACAAGAAGGGAGTGTAGCTCATGAGGACTCCTTTTCAAGCTATTCATGTAGTAGTTTGCCCTGAAAAGGACAAAACCATCGTGAAGAGAATGAAGCATTCGGTCAATGACAATGCTCTCACTGATTTTACAATTCAGTGCCTCCAGCTTCTCGACATTCTCAATCATGTGAAGAATGTGTGGGCTAACCGGTTGGCCCTTCTGGAGTTTCGCATCAAAGAAGCGACATGTATGCTCATATGTAATGATTCTCGGTGCCTTTGAGAACTCGTTAGTGAGCGTGGTGAAAATCTTGTTTGCACCTTGGGCAATGAAGGGTCTCTGCAAATTGGTTTCCATTGCAAAGATGAGTACGTTCTTTATCGCACCCGCTTCCATAACGAAATCACTATAAGCGAGTGACTCGTTGGCTCCTGCATTGGGGCCTGGGTTGACCGGCAATGGCTCAGTTAAATACCTGAGCTTACCGTCATCAGTGGCAGCATTCCGTAGTGCCGCCTCCCGATCCAAAATTGGACCCATCATTCTTTCAGTGAGTGGACTGATTCATTTGGTCCATGAACATTTTAAGCCAGGACGAACGATCTAGTGTGGCACTAAGCATTGGGATTGCGTTATTTCCAGCCATTTGTTGTAACAGTATTATTGATAATAAACGTGTTCTACACTGCAAAAGAAGAATAAAATAATAAGCATGTGCATCGTTTTATTTTAAGTCTAATGAACTAATGTCATAACGCGAAAACTCAAAACATTTATACAATTGACCTCCCTCAAGAATTATATAAATGACCCCAAGACTCAATTCTCTATAAATTGATAAGCTAACCTTTTAGCTAATTCTACCGTTAGAATTCTTGGTCGATAAATTTCTGTAAATACTATCTTTAGTCCATCATAATCACGAGAAACTCTTCGGACTATGATGTTGAGGTAAACTAAGTCAACACAACTACTTACCCAACGTAGAAGGGGTCATATTAGGCCTACCGACGAAGAAGGGATTCATAGATGTTTGCCCTTATAAAGACTAATCTCAAATTCCGTTTTAGAGGAAGATCCCATCAACTTTTTAATTCATTTTAAGTGAACTATAATCTAGCATGCGAGAATGATTTAAACTAAGGTGATGGCTTAAAGACTGTGACATCTGCATGTCCATGAAAACTAACATACAACCTATATGAGTCAATTTTCATGCATTTTAGTAGTAGGTAGTTTGGTTTTAGGCGGAATATGATGCAATTACTAGCATGTGAATGAAAAGCAATAAAAATGAAAAACGTAAAAAAAATCAGTAAAAGTCCTAGTGTGGCCTATCCTATCAAAATGAACAATAAATACAAGTTTGGAATCCATCCTTGGACCCGAGAAGCTTGTCTTGATGTTCCATCTTGATCCATGTAGCGGGAGTGAGCTTGAATCTTCATCTTTAGTCTTCTTTGAAATTACAATAAATAAAATTACATAATTGACCTATTAATTACATTCTAATTTCAAAAACCCAAAACTAAAATAAAGGAGATTCGAGATCTCATAATTACATAAGAAATCATGTTTCCTTCATTACGAAAACATAATTTGACTAAGGCCACACTAAGTATTACAAATTACAACCGATTGCAAAAATTAAATACGTAAATAAAATTCATTCATTCGATTCATTCAACAAAATTAAAAGCATCAACTAAAATAAATTAAACATACATAATACTATACATTAATTATGTTGATTAATTTATCCAAACCACCTATTTAAATTAAATTAAGTGACAATTCCGCAATTTAATCACATTAATTTCATACTTAATCCATATTAAACTTGTAATATGAATTCTATCCGTCAAAATTTTAAACTGCTTTAAAATAACTCGGTATCATTAAATTGTGAACCGATTCACAATAACTAATTGGTCAAAAAAAAAAAAAAAAAAAATCCAATTTTTTTTAAATTGGTCTCGGTTGGGAAGAAAAAAACAATTTTTTTTTTTTATTTATCAGCTGTCACGGCTGAAAAAAAAACCCCCTTTCCTATTTTAATTCGGTAAATTGGAAAAACAAGGAAAAACTTTACAAACATTTTTTTCTCTTTCTTTTTCGGCAAAAACGCAAATAAAAAAAAACTTTCCTTTTTTTTTTTCTCTCGGTTAACCAAAAAACAAAATTAAAATAAAGTTTTTTTTTTTTTTCGGTAAACCCTAAAAAAAACGGCCTCCTATTTTTTTCTTTTTGCGGCAATATGCCCTAAAACAAGATTTGATGACTAAATTGTTTACCTTTGCTATTAGAACATGATTAGCATATGAAATAATAAACATGATCAATTTATATGCCAAAAACTATATAGCAAAAACAATCTTTTTATCATAAACATGACGATTCCATTTAATTTTAACTTAATCTACATTAAATCAAAAACTACCAATTCTTCATATGATAATTTTAACTGATTATAAACTATAATATGAACAATAGAATGGAAAAATATCATCAAACATAAAGAAAAAAACGGCACAAAAAAAAATTTCGAACCACAAAAAAAAATTCGAAACCCTAATTTCTTTTTCCGAAAATCCTATTGTTCACATACAAATTTTATGAAAATCATCAAAATTAAAATCGTAGCCTAAAGCTCTGATACCACTTGTGGGAAATAATCTGTATACTTCCCTTTATTTAGAAGGATTATAACGATTTAACAAAGATGATCTAAGGTCATAAAATAAAATACATAAACAAAAGTAAAAGATTCAGAAATAACCTTCGGTCCTAGCAAATATGGCCTAAGAACAATATCAAAATTGATATTCGCCTATCAGTTGCACCCAAGACGATCTGAGATATGCCCTTCGATTATGCTAGAATCGATCTAAAATTTTCTGTAAAATTTAGTTGTTTTTGTGTTCTTGTGATGAGAGAGAGGAGGCAAGGTCAAGAAAAAGCATTAGGGTAGAAATAATTCTCAACCTTTCTTTTTATACAGACCGAAACTTGGAGTCAATTAGGAAAGATAAATCTCTCCTAATATTCGGCCAAGCTGACGGAAATAAGGACTATAATTATCCTTATTTTTGGTCTTTCCAAAAATATATAATATGTGTTGAATTGTCATCTAGTGAGGATCGAACCCATGACCTCTTGGTATGTGTACCCTCACTATTAGCACTATGACACATTCAGCTTGTTGATATTAAATACAACTGATTATATTTAATTACGAATTAACAGATTAATTCGTCCAAGCTAACATTATATATATTTAATTAAATATAACTTATTATATTTAATTTACGAATTGACAGTTAATTCGTCTCAACTTAATATTATTTAATTTTCATTAAATAATTATCTCATCAACACATTGACTAACTTTTTAGTCATTTTGGGCATCAATGTAATTATATTTCTATAACCACATTTCTCAAACACGTCCTATAGGTGTGACCTTTAGGGACCAGTTGATCACCGCCATCTGTATGATAATAACGTCAAACTTTCTAGCAAGCCAACCGTTATTAGGTAAACGTTAATCAACTGATTAAATATACGAAGTATACCCTTGTGAACCTGTAAGAGATTTACAAATGTTATCACACTAATTTGTGGAGGACACAAGCTCCAACACAACCTTATCAGTGACCTTTTTCATGATATGCCACACGCAATATTTGCACCTAGCATGTTTGAAAATAACACGCAAACCCAGATTTATTCTAGCACATTGGTCAGTAATGATACAGTGTGACTCTCGTTGACCCATAGCATCTAGGAACTTTTCAAAGACCCAATTGAAAGAGTCTTCATCCTCATAAATTAGCAATGCAGAAGCAAAATTAACTGACCTTTTGTGGTGGTCTATCCCAGTAAAAGGAGTAAAAACCATACAATACTTATTCGTACTGTAAGCTGGATCATAAGTGATGCAATCACCAAACAAAGAGTAGTTTCTACGAGACTCTGCATCACACCAAAACGCACGAACCAAACATTTCCCAGAATCCACCTCATAAGCAAAGTAAAAACCTTGATTGGTATCACGTTTATCCTTCAAATGGTTAATAAACAGTTGAGCTTCCCGGTCTCCTATGAAACATTTGATATCCCTTCCAAAATTCTTAAAACCAACCAGTTGAGCTCCAACATTCTCATAACCATCTACATATTCCTTAACATTTCCAAATGCCGTTGTTGGGCCTTGATTAACCCTTGAATGATCAATAATTGTCTTTTTTATGGTAAAGATGGAGGTGCCTGTGTTTTTTTTGAAATTGTTGATTTCTAGGTGAACAAAGACGGTAATTATGCTACTCACGAAACTGGAAAACAACATACCCAGCCTCATTATGGCGAAACTCAATTATAGCAGTACAACCAATCCTAGTTAGTTTAGTGTTTATGATATCAAATGGTTTAGGAGTTGCGGACTCATGAATATCGTTAGGGGCGGAAGAAGTTATAGTACGTGTAGGATCTGGCAAGAAGTAGCGACAAAAGTACAATGTAAACAAACAAGTAAAAATTAAGAGATAGGAAAGAAAACAATATCACACACGTGTCTGAACAATGTTACATATCACGCTAAACAATATCACATATTCTGAAAAACAATATCACACATACTATAAGGCACAAAATGAGACTACATGCATACCACACACATCAGCTTTTACGAAATTAGACAATTCATATCACAACAATCTTAGGGTAAACAAAAACGTAAAACATGAAATAAGACTTAAGATGCACATAAATTATTTTTAGGTACACAAATTATAAGAAAAGCAGTAAGATGACTAATAATTGGGAATATTTGTCAAAAAATAAAAGAACACGTGATTTAAAGCTGAAAGTACAAAATAAAGAGAACATAAAGCTGAAATTAAGAACAATAACGTACCTGACATCGGAATTATGATTGAAATAATATGAGAATTGATGAAAAGTAGAAGTTTAAGCTCAGATTGAGCTGAAAACCTATAAATACAAAAAATGTAACACCCGCCATTTTTCTAATTTAATTTGTAATCATATTTTATTTCCGACTACGAATTCACTTGTATGACTCGTAATTTAATCCCAAGTAATTAGATTTTTCTCCCTTTCAATTCTTGAATTATTTTGTATCACGAATATTCTTTTGTTCTCGAGATTTATTGTTAATTGTAATTATTTCAGCTTCATTTTATTTGTTCATTTAATTTGTATTATAATTCTATTCCGAGTTAATTCATTGGATTTTGGAATTTACTATTTTTGAACTCTTTTATTAATTTCTAATCTCATATATTTTATCTGTTTTTATGAGATTTAATTTTATTTCTTAATCTACGATTTTGATTTAATATTTCAATTAGTTCCGTTTTAAGTCTATTTTTAGTCCAATTTCTTCTTGGATCGACCTTTTATTTACATGACATTTTATAATAAACATTTTTAAAAAACCGGGATTTGCTCCAATTAATATTTGGAATGTGTATTTGTTTTTTAAACAAGTTATTTATTAAACTTGTTTTATTCTTAAATTTTAAGGATATTAATCTTATCCTACCTTTTATTATTTTTCAAGTCTTAAATTTTGAGAAGATAATTGTGTTTAACCACCTCATTTTGACTAGTTATTAGTGAGCTTTTTAAGGGTTTAATTATTACACCTTTTACTTTTTCAATCCCTCTTAAACTCTCTAATTAGTTTACATTCATTAGGTCAATTAATGTTCCCAAAATACGAAAACAATCTCTAAAATCCCTTGTGTTGAGCCGTGACATTCAGCAAGGCAAACACCATCAATTCTTCATCAATTCTCATTAATTCTTGCTCTAATTTCTCTCATTAATCATCTAATTCTAAGGGTAATTTAATTACTCTTATTAATCTTATGTTAGTTTGTTTTAAATTAATTATCATATGGTTTATTCATATGATCTATATGTTTTTGTAGGGTTCAAGAAGATCCATTTGAAGACTAATATCATATCGATTTGGATCCGGAATAAGAAAACTTGGACGTTACTCGGTATCACATGATTTACTTGTTCTAGTTGTATGTATTATAGAGTTTTTAATATTTTATGATGATCTATACTAATATATAATTTTAGAAATTATTGAAACCTGTTTCTATGATGTTTATATATTACTTTTGACTATACATAATTTTATTTTGTCAATTAGGAATTTATTTAGTTGATATATTGATTTTTATGTTTTAATCGATTATTTTGATATTAGGGTTTTAATAATTCGTTTCTTATATTTTAAACTTGTGTAAATTATTTTTCTGGGATTAATAGTTTGTTTTAGGATACCAAGAATTTTTGTGGTAATTGTTTTGAAATTATAATATTTATTTCGTACTTTATAGTGTTGATACGCTTTTTGCGGTTATAGCGATGCTGAACTGTTTTAATTAGATTTAAAATACTAAATCATAATATTAAATCTCAAAATTTTAATATGTGGCCGAGACACTGTATATTGAGGTATGTGTAAAATTTTAGGTCTTGAAACCTTAATTTCGATTTTATAATCATTTTATAACTTTTGGTGAAAATCAATGTAAAATCTCACAAATCTGTCAGTCTGTTTGTAAAATTCATTTCGCGTGTTTAAATTGCTCAAACCCAAAAACTTAAAAAAGAGACTCCTATTTATTTTCATTCAACTCTATGAAAGTTCATAATTCTCCGATTTATGGTTTGTTCATAATAAATTATTTATGAACAGTTCGCCTGTAAACTGCGAATCTGTCGTCAGTCAAAAGAATAATCCGTAAACTGTCTTTCCCTTATGATCCAGTACCTAAAAGTTTTTCTAAATAAACATTGGAATGTCTAGTTATGTTTAGAATTTTAGTTTGCCTTAAAATATTTTTTTAAAGTCGTTTTATGAACTAAAACATTATTGGTGTCGATTTCTGACAGCTTTCCGAAATGATTTTTTAGACCCCTAATGCTTTCATTTTATGAAGTTTATTATTAAATTAAAGTTGTAGTTAAGAGCTATTGGAAACCAAGAAAATTAGCCTTGTGTCATTTCGATTTTTCTGTATTTAATTATGAATTTTACAGTACTGTTGTCCTGTTTTTCAAATCTGATTTTAAGAGTTTGTCTCGTTAAGGCCCAATAATATATATCTTACTAACGTATATTAAATCTTTGGCTTATTCTAAGCTTTAATACAGTAACTTTACTAATTCATAACCTTGAATTTATTTTATCGTTTTGAAAATGAAGTCTAAGCTTCATGTTTTGAAGAAATAAAAGTGTAGTTCACTTACGAACCTTTGAAATAATATATTTTGAATAAGAGACTATCTTTGGGATTTTTAAGTTTTGAATAATTAAAGTAAGGTCAAAGAATAATTAACTAAAGCATACGGATTCTTATACAACTATATGATTGGGTATCCTGCGGGCGGTACAGATTGTCGTAGAGTCATGTACATATACTTAGACTAGGACTTCGCACTGCGTGGTAAGACGTATCCTATATCTTGTTGTCTAGTGAGTGGACTTGGAGTTGGTCACCTTTGCGTGACACTGAAATCCCGAAACTAGTGTAAGATGCTGCGGTGTCAAGGAGTATAGCTAAAGTGAAAATCTAGCCTGAACTATATTATTTCCATTCTGTCATTTGAGGAATTTTGCTTTTAAGCATGCAACACATTTATCTTAAGCGTGAGTTTGGTAATTTATTTTTCGTTACATATGTTTTGATATTTCAATCTATTTTTGATATATTATTGCTGTTGTAACATTTATATCATGTTATATGGCTGGGAAAACATCGAGTTAATCCCCACTGATTGTGGCTGTTATGTTTATAACATGACAGGTGTTAGCTTTGCTGGGGATTTCTGTGTGAGCTAGCGAGTAGTTTTCAAATCCTACTCTGTTTTTCTGCTTTCTTTTATGGTTTTAGTCTTGAACACTTTTAGAGATTTTCTTCATTTTCGCCATTTTTATAAAAGTGGCATTTGTTTAGAGTTAACCATTTAATTTTATCCTTGAGAATTTTATACTTTCTCAATTTATAACAGTTAGAACTTTTATCTTTGTGTATTTAATCCCATTAGACAATGTTTCCGCCACTGTTTTTGCACTAGATTTTATAGGATATTACAGTTGGTATCAGAGCATCACTGCTCCCGACGCTCACACATTGATCTTTAGGAAAATGCCTAATAAATGACTTGACATATTAAAATGAGATAGAGAGAGTTAGGTAGAAACCAATAAGGACTTGGATGTTAGTCTATGTGTTCTTGCAACTCAATGACTAACATTGATTATGTGTTTCGCGCGAACCTCGAAGATGAGTGGACGTGGACATGCCACTTTTCAAGACCAGAATGAGGTCAACTAGGCAAGCTTGATCTCAACACCTAGATTGCTAGAGTAGACAACATGGCACTACATGGAAGAAGAAGAAAGGGTGTTTATTAATCAAAAGTCAAACTTACTCAAGCTGCCGATCAGATGGCGAAGGAGAAAATTCACTTTCCCAGGAAGAGCTATGGATCTAGAGGTGATGACATTGTGGCTCAGGCAGATGGAAAAGCAGTTGCAAGGTGCCTTGCTGTTTGTTACCTAGTGGTTGTGGCTGATCACCGGAGAAGACTAATGGACACTACTGCTGTTCTCACACGTAGATGTAGATGCACCCAAGTTTTTACTATATTAGAGACTCGTTCTACCTTCTGGAGCTCAGGCATAGGAATATGGAAGAGTTTATAAAGTGCAAGCAGAAGACTATGGCCATCCAAGAGTGCAGACACGCTTCATCAACTGGTTCACCTTGCTACTAAGATGTTGTTTGGGTTGAGAAGTCCTTAGAACGGATCTAAGAGGAAGATGATGATGCTCCTGTTGCCGCTGCCCTAAGAGATCCTTCTTTTCTTACTTTCTCATTTCCCTTTCTTCATTTTCTTCTTCCGGTCATGCCTTGAAGTTCTGATCCAGTGGAGTCCTGGTAGTCTATTTCCCCCTTTTTGGAATACCTTAAATTCTTCTGGTGGTCGAGGACCCGTCCTTTCACCATTTCTACATCTTTGGTTACTCCTAAACTTCTTTAAAACTCTTTTCTCTTGTTGTTAGGAGAGAATTATAATTTCTTTATCTCATATTCGTGGGAGTAAATCTTTGTTTGCGATTCCTCTACCTTGCTATCTATTCTCTTGAGATTCATTGGTTAGACTAACCATTTTCTTGTGAACTGTGATGGAATTCAAGTGCGTTTGAGGTTTAGTGGAGCTTTGTTACTTTTGGTTTGAGGGTAGTGAGTTTTACCTTGAATGCCTAATATTTTAAGAGCTTTTACTTGTGGATTAACTTGAATGGTGACTAATGATTTATGAAGTTAGAGTTTTGGTTTAAATATTGGCTTTAGATTATAGGTATCTTGCATATTTTGGACTACATGTGATTAAGGCGTTAATAGTAACCATGTATAATTATTGGTTGACCAAGATTGATCTCATTTTCAATTCTTATGCATTTAGATCGCTGAGTTCTTATGTAAGGTTGTAACCTTTGAACTTTAGGTGCTATTACTTAACTTTATTTGGGTTGATTAGTGGTAACCTTATGGATAAGGAATGGTATTGCACAATCGCATTGTGGGTTGATTGTGTTTACTTGAGGAATGTAAGATCTTGAATTTGAGGATTGTGTACCTTTCGTGCTTTGATGTCTTACCCATAGTATATGGAATACTTCGAGGAATATTTTGATTTGAATTACCTTAAAGGAAATATTTATTTGAGGACCTTAGACCATCGAGATTGTGGCTTAGTTGAGTTGATAACCACCTAGTGTTGCAATGTTATAATTGGATTTTTGGTAGGGCTTCTAAAAGACTTTGATGGAATGGTGTTGTTAGATGGTGGTTTTTGTTTGATGTTCCATAACTTGAGGAGTCTTATGGATTTAGTAACCTTGTTGGTTTGGTTGTATTCTCAGAAGAGTAGAATCTTTGAGTGTGGTATGTCTTATTTTGACTATTCTGGGTTTAGAATATATCTCGAGTGCAAGTTTGATGAGTTTGAAAGTTTTAAGAGCCTTATTAGTTAACATGATTAATCGTGCTTTGATAACTTGTGGAATCTTGGTGAGTAAGATTGGATGTTGAAGTACTTAATGGATTTTTACCATGATGTTTTGAGAGGATGATCAGTTATGTAAGGATTTGAGATGTAAGGATTTGAGATGTAAATTGTGTTAATCGATAATCTTGGAGGATGTAGACTAGGAAGTTTGGCAACTCTGATCTTGATAACTTAGTTGCCTGGGTTTAATAACCTTAATGTTGTTTTCGATGGAAATAGAAAAAGTTTTGGTTCTATAGAGTAGTCGTACCAAGAATCTTAAGATCTTTAACCTCTTCTGTAATCCTTTAGAGAGCTTTGTATAGCCTTTAAATCTCTCCTTCACACTTCTTCACCTGAGCTTCTGTTCCAGCTGTTACTACCTTAACCTTGGCTTAAGTCTGAAAACTTTTACCTTTAACCTTTTTCCTCGAATATTTCTATTTTATACAAGGTTTGACTCCTATAAAGTTTTGATTATCTTGGAAATTTATGATTTCAAAGTGTTAAACTTCTATTTTCGTTTTACTCTTGGTTAGTATCTAAATTTTGTCTTGTCTTGAAATGTTTTTAAAACTCGTTTGAAAATATTTCGGAATTGTTTCGAATAATGTTGTTTGGATGCTTCTAAAACCTTCAAAAGTTACGTTGTATTTACAAATTCGATTTGTCCAAAGGTTTTAAGTAAAATTTGCACATGTACTTTTGGATTTTGACATTGGTTGAATAATAGGACTTGTCATTAAAGACGTCTAATGAGCGGTTTGGTACTCACAAATGTATAGTTTTGAAATGATTTTTCAATCGTTGACTTGCTTTTATCTTGGATGATAGAATTCTTGTTCGCGACGGGCATTCTTTCGATCCATGAGATGAGACAAGAAGATTCTAATACTTTAATTATGAAAGCTGGTTTAAAAAAAAATTGTTTTTAGATGTTTTAAAAGAAAGTCTTTGAAATTTTAAGTAATGTTTTTTTTTTACTTTCAGTTTCGAGGAGGAAACCTTTTTTTTAGTGGGGGAGGTTGTAACACCCGCCATTTTTCTAATTTAATTTGTAATCATATTTTATTTCCGATTATGATTTCACTTGTATGACTCGGAATTTATTCCCAAATAATTCATATTTTCTCCCTTTAAATTCTTGAATTATTTTGCATTACAAATATTCTTTTGTTCTCGAGATTTATTTTTAATTGTAATTATTTCAGCTTCGTTTTATTTGTTCATTTAATTCGTATTATAAATCAATTCCGAGTTACTTCATTGGATTTTGGAATTTACTATTTTTGAACTCCATTATTCCTATTAATTTCTAATCTCATATATTTTATCTTTATTAATGAGATTTAATTTTATTCCTCAATCTACGGTTTTGATTTAATATTTTAATTAGTTCCGTTTTAGGTCGATTTTCAGTCCAATTTCTTCTTGGACCGACCTTTTATTTACATGACATTTTATAATAAACATTTTTAAAAACCGGCGTTTGCTCCAATTAATATTTGGACCGTGTATTTTTTTTTAAACAACTTAATTATTAAACTTGTTATATTCTTAAACTTTAAAGATATTAATCTTATCCTACCTTTTATTATTTTTGAAGTCTTAAGTTTTGAGAAGATGATTGTGTTTAACCACCTCATTTTGACTGGTTATTAGTGATCTTTTTAAGGGTTTAATTGTTATACCTTTTACTTTTTCAATCCCTCTTAAACTCTCTAATCAGTTTACATTGATTAGGACATTTAATGTTCCCAAAATAAAAAAAAACAATCTCTAAAATCCCTTGTGTTGAGCCATGATATTCAACAAGGCAAACACCATCAATTCTTACTCAATTCTCATTAATTCTTGATCTAATTTATCTCATTAATCATCAAATTCTAAGGGTAATTTAATTACTCTTATTAATCTTATGTTAGTTTGTTTTAAATTAATTATCATATGGTTTATTCATATAATCTATATGTTTTTGTAGGGTTCAAGAGGATCCATTTGAAGACTAATATCATATTGATTCGGATCCGGAATAAGGTAACTTCGACGTTACTCGGTATCACACGATTTACTTGTTGTAGTTGTATGTATTATAGAGTTTTTAATATTTTATGATGATTTATGCTAATATATAATTTTATAAATTACTGAAACCTTGTTCTATGATGTTTATATATTACTTTTGACTATACAAAATTTTATTTTGTCAATTGGGAATTTATTTAGTTGATATATTGTTTTTTATGTTTTAATCTATTGGTTTGATATTAGGGTTTTAATAATTCGTTTCTTATATTTTAAACTTGTGTAAATTATTTTTCTAGAGTTAATAGTTTGTTTTAAGATATCATGAATTTTTATAATATTTATTTCGGATTTTATAGTGTTGATACGGTTTTTGAGGTTATAGCAATGCTGAACAGTTTTAATTAGATTTAAAATACTAAATCATAATATTAAATTTCAAAATTTTAATATGTGGCCGAGACACTGTATATTGAGGTATGTGTAAAATTTTAGGTCTTGAAACCTTAATTTCGATTTTATAATCATTTTATAACTTTTGGTGAAAATCGTTGTAAAATCTCTCAAATCTGTCAGTCTGTTTGTAAAATTCATTTCGCGTGTTTAAATTGCTCAAACCCGAAAACTTAAAAAAGAGACTCCTATTTATTTTAATTCAACTCTATGAAAGTTCATAATTTTCCGATTTATGGTTTGTTTATAATAAATTATTTATGAACAGATCGCCTGTAAACTGCGAATCTGTCATCAGTCAAAAGAATAATTCGCAACATGACTTTCCCTTATGGTCCAGTGGCTAATCTTTTTTCTACATAAACATTGGAATGTCTAGTTATGTTTAGAATTTTAGTTTGTCATAAAATGTTTTACTAAAGTCGTTTTATGAACTAAATCATTATTGGTGTCGATTTCTGACAGCTTTTAGAAATGAATTTTTAGACCCCTGTTACTTTCGTTTTCTGAAGTTGATTATAAAATTAAAGTTGTATCTAAGAGCTACTGAAAACCAAGAAAATTGGTCTTGCATCATTTCGATTTCTCTTTATTTAACTATGAATTTTACAGTACTGTTGTCCTGTTTTTAAAATCTGATTTTAAGAGTTTGTCTCGTTAAGGCCCAATAAAATATATCTTACTAAAGTACATTAAATCTTTGGCTTATTCTAAGCTTTAATACAGTAACTTTACTTATTCGTAACCTTGAATTTATTTTATACTTTTGAAAGTGAAGTCTAAGCTTCCAGTTTTGAAGAAATAAAAGTGTAGTTCACTTACGAACCTTTGAAATAATATATTTTGAATAAGAGACTATCTTTGGGATTTTTAAGTTTGGAATAATTAAAGTAGGGGCAAAGAGTAATGAACTAAAGAATATGGTTCTTATACAGCTATATGATTGGGTATCCTACGGGCGGTACAGATTGTCGTAGAGTCGTGTACATGTACTTAGACTAGGACTTCGCACTGCGTGGTAAGACGTGTCCTATTATAGCTTGTTGTCTAGTGAGTGGACTTGGAGTTGGTCACCTTTGCATAACAGTGGGTTCCCGAAACTAGTGTAAGATGTTGCGGTATCAAGAAGTATAGCTAAAGTGAAAATCTAGCTTGAACTATATTATTTCCATTCTGTCATTTGAGGAATTTTGCTTTTAAGCATGCAACACGTTTATCTTAAGCGTGAGTTTGGTAATTTATTTTTCGTTACATATGTTTTGATATTTCAATCTATTTTTGATATATTATTGCTGCTATAATATTTATATCATGTGATATGACTGGGAGAACGTCTTGTTACTCCCCACTGATTGTGGCTGTTATGTTTATAACATGACTGGTGTTAGCTTTGCTGGGGATTTCTGTGTGAGCTAGCGAGTAGTTCGCAGATCCTACTCTGTTTTTCTGCTTTCTTTTATGGTTTTAGTCTTGAACACTTTAGAGGTTTTCTTTATTTTCGCCCTTTTTATAAAAGTGGAATTTGTTTAGACTTAACCATTTAATTTTATCCTTAAAAATTTTATACATTCTGAATTTATAACAGTTAGAACTTTTATCTTTGTGTATTTAATCCTATTCGACAGTGTTTCCGCCACTGTTTTTGCACTAGATTTTATAAGGGATTACAAAAAAAACGTAGCGAATTTAGGTAAAACACAAATTAAACTGAAAATAACAATAAAGCAAGTAAAGTAGAAGAAACGCAGTAAGATGACTATTAATTCGAAACATAGGAACGAAAAAACGAAAAAATATGTGATTTAAAGCAGAAATTACAAATTAAAGAGCATAAAAGATGAAATTAACAACATTAAATGTACCTGACAACACGAATATGATTGAAATAGTATGATAATTGATAAGAATTGGAAGAATAAACTGAGATCACGCCTAAATTCTAGGGTTCCCGCGCTCAACAATGGAAAAACGAGTTACAGCGGAGAGAAGCTAGAGGGAGAAGGAGTTTTGTGAAATAATGACGGTTTTGGCTGAGAAAAAGGGCTTATATAGTGGAGGGGTGAAATTACTAATTTACCCTTACATGTTCCGTCCTAAATTGTATGATGGTAATAATCCTTATTAATCCTCAATTTTCAAATATATGAACCATACTTACATGATCCCATACATATATATATATATATATATATATATATATATATATACATATATATATATATATACATATATATATATACATATATATATATATACATATATATGTATATATATACATATATATATATATATATATGTAGAGTCGGGATCCGGTGAGAACTTCTAAATATTTGAGGATTGAGGATTAGTGAATACAATATCACGGGTTCTTCAATACCATATCATGAAAAAAAATTAGACTTGTCCAAAAAAAAAAAAAAAATTTGAAAAAAAAAAGTTTTTTTTTTTTTTTGCACAAATTGTTTTTTTCGTGTAATATTGTTTGAATAACCTGTGATATTGATTGAACAACCTTGTGATATTGAAATGAAATCCTCAATCCTCAAAAAAGATAAAACAGACTACACAATGATCCCATTCCTATATATGTATATATATATATATACATATATATACATATATATATATATATATGTATATATATACATTATACATATATATATATACATATATATATATATGTATAATGTATATATATACATATATATATATGTATATATATACATTATACATATATATAGGGGCGGGTTCCCGTACGAACTTCACTTCAATACGAACCGTACGAACTCAGCAATTAAAGTCATCCTCAAGCGCGTTTTCTTATTTTTTACCCAGCGAAAACAATTATGACTCTCTCCCACCACCCCACCACAAACACTGAACTTCGCCTCCGTCGACCGCCACTTCCACCGCCGTTTCTACCACCTATATTCTCGTCGATAACCGTTCCCAATTATGGATTTCAGTCTATATAGCAATAAGGTTAGCTTCAATTCTTATTTTAATCTTTGAAGATTTGTTTGGTATTTTGAATCTAATCAATTCTAAAGATTTAAGAAGTAGTTTTATGGGGAAACATAAGATTATAATCAAAAACTTTGATCTTTAGGTGAATTTTAATTAAAAATCAGGGTTTATAAAAAAATGATCTTTAGGTGTGTACAAAATTCGAATTTGACCTTATGTTCATTGATTGATTATTGTGTGCTGGTGATATGGTCAATATATATAGTTAGTGTTTGGAGTTGTGTATATGCAATGGATATTTTTGGGAGTCATAGATGATTTCATTATTTTGTTACTGATTACTTTTTTAATTGTTCACGTAATTTGACATTTGATTTCTATTCTAATAATTTATGCTAGTAAAATGGTGAATATAGATTAGTAGAGCGTGGAAATGTCCATGTGCGATTGATTTTATTCATTAATCGCTTAATTTGGCCTTTGTTTGCTACTTGATTATTTTGAACTGATTAGGTTTTTTACTGTCTGCTAGTTTGGCCGTTTTTTACTAATTTGATGATTCGTGTTGATAATATGTAGATGGTTAAAGTGAGGAAAAGGGGAGTAGCAATACTTTACTGAATACATAAATCGTTTTGTGTATGCAGTAGTAATATCATGTGTATCGTATAGGAATACCATGTGTATCTAGTAGAAATATCAACTCCCATGATTATGTACTGAAAAAACTTCTGGTTGTGCGGTTAGTTCAATGATTGTGGTAGTGGTGCTGCAGTAGGTGTGGTGTTGGTGGACAGTTTAGTACTCGTAGTTGATCTTTAGATCGTGGATATACGAAAAAACCAATCCGGATACACATGGTATTACTACTGGATACACAAATCGATTTGTGTATCCAGTAGTAATACCATGTGTATCGGGTAGGAATACCATATGTATCTGGTAGAAATATCATGTGTATCCGGTGGTAATACCATGTGTACCTATTATATCTGGTACTTTTTAAGACGTCTTCCATGGTTTATTTTCCAACTTGCTATATGTTAACCCGTTTATCCGTCTTTGTGAAGGCTAGATAAATATAAAGTGCAAATACGAAGGCAACTATGTATTCTTCCTCTTGACTTGCTGGCGATGCGGAATGGTAAAGGTGACCTCCATGCTTATTCAAAACCTATTCGAACTAGTAAAAGATACATGTGCCCTACTGAAAACTGTTCTAGCTTTCAATATATAAGCACAAAGTTTTGCATCATAGAATTAAAATATCGGTGATAGTCTTTGATGCAACTTTTCAGTAGAATTATTATCTTTAGAAGATAATGTCATTATATTATAAAGATAATAATGTTCTACGTATCATGTTTCCCCTCGTAATATGGTTTGGATCTTACTTTACTCTATTCGTTGCAGGATTCATCCGAGAATTCTCATAGGTGTGAGCCGAATAGATCTGTCAACTAGCATCTTGGGCCATAATATCTCGGCTCCAATCATAATTGCTCCATCTACCTATCATAAATTAGCACACCGTCAAGGTATCAACTTTGTTACCTTTTAGTGCACTACTCCCTTCATCCAGTTATATGGTCGATTTTATCCTCATCTCACAATAAGCGAAATCTGACCTCCAAATTGAAAGGAGTTAACATAAATGTGATGGAGACTATATACAGAAATCTAGACTATTTACCATAACATCATATTCTTTCATGTGCCGAATGTAGGAGAGATTGCGACAACAAAAGCTGCAGCTGCACATAAAACTATTATGGTAATTGCTAACAGTTGTGCCTTGGTTTCAATATATAAGGACAAAGTTTTGCATCATAGAATTAAAATATCGGTGATAGTCTTTGATGCAACTTTTCCTCCTAGAATTAAAATCTTGGTGACAGTCTTCTATGCCGATTAGTTCTGTTTTCTACACTAGGAGTATAATTCTGGGATTCCAATTGACCCTCAATGATATAAAGCCAACTATTTCAGTCACTGGTGCCAGTCATATATCTTAAGTTAGTCATTCCGAAAAATTGACTACAATTTCTTTATGAACTTTTGTATAGCTTATTTGTAAGTCTTAGTCCTTCTTGTATATTTTGACTTCCAAAAGGCTATATATCTCAATCGGAAAACACCTAGTTCATAATACTCTGCTCCTCCAAAAGCTTACAGATATAGCTTTTTCACTAATCACTACATTCTGGCGTACTGGCATGTACTCTATACAGCACAGTTAACTGCATTCACTGTACAGTTCAAATAGATTGAAAAAATATACAGTTGGCAAAATGCGCAAAAATTCAGGTATAATCTTGCAAAATTTTCTTCAAGTACCTGTAAATGCTCGAATTTCGCGGACAAATCAGAACCAGCAGATATCAATTGAAAAAACCAATATAATTCGGATATATTAGATACACAAATCGATTTGTGTATCCAGTAGTAATACCATGTGTATCCGGTAGGAATACCATGTGTATTTGGTAGAAATATCATGTGTATCCGGTGGTAATACCATTTGTACCTATTGTATCTGGTACTTTTTAAGACGTCTTCCATGGTTTATTTTCCAACTAGCTATATGTTGACCCGTTTATCCGTCTTTGTGAATACATAGTTCTCCGTCACAATGGTGAACCGTTTACCCATGGTAACTAAGTCCATTTATTGGATATATGGAATTTAATGTTTTAAAGATTATTTGCAATGTATCAATGGAAGAGCTAAAGTTGAATACTTAAATTTTGGGTAACATGTCTGAGCTTGATTTCTGAGGAAGGTAGAATTATGTCGAACCAATGCGCTTATTAGGAGTCAACCCAAGCTTAAATTTTTATTGGTTCCAGGTGTGTTTAAGTTTTATATGTTTTCTTAGTTACTTAGTCGAGTCGGCTTAAGTGCCTCCCCGAGTTTCGCAACCTTTGTAGAGGATGTTAATAGTGTCGGTTGCACAAAAAATTAGAAAAACGAAAAAACTAAAAATTGCTGCTACTTTTCTAGGTATTTTGCGACCTCAATATATATTTCACGGATCTTGGTCGAGTGGTTGTATAGCTGCTGTTGGGTTGCTGATGCAATAAAAAGGAACCTGCTGCCTAGATGCAAGTTCTAGTTTGAAGTGAGACATAGTTATTTTGGAGTTGGAAGAATCACTATCAACACTTCAAGTCTCAACCTGAGCTACTCGGGGGCTGGCTGATGATCCTACGTGCATCACTGTTGGGAGCTGCAACAAGATGATTTTTTTTTACATATATCATATCTTCTGTTGCCAATTTGTAAATTTTAGCAGTAGCAGCTTAAATACGGAAATGAGATAGTGATTTAATAATATGTGAGATTGGTGAGTCGACCAAATTTGTTGAGTATGATGGATGTCCTCAACCTTAATCCCATTTTATGAATTGCTTCTATTATTCATTCAGGCTTTGGCTTAGTCTTTATATTACGAGTGATTACCCTCCATCGTATTAATTTTATTTTACCTTTTTTGTTAATCAAAAATAAACAAGTGATTGAGACGGGATTATTATTATTATAAGTAAAAATTTACAAAATAATATTTCAGATACACAAATTTATTATCCCAGAAACACATATTATTACTCCCAGATACGCATATTATTACCCCCGTCCCTCCAAATAAAAAACAAATCGTCCACAGGTAACCAGATTACTGGATACTAATGCACAAGTTTTGTTCTATAAGGTAATCTGAAACCTGAGTCACGACTTTAATAACAAATTATGTTTATATGGTTTAACAAAAATTCAGCAATCACACCATAAGGTAAAAGAAACACTACAATTTTTCAATTTTTCACCATGATGGTGAATTGGTGATGTTCCCTTTGTGATGAATGCCCAAGATGTACAGAAGTCTCACATGGTTGGCCTAACATTAAGCCTACTTGCTAGCTTCATGCAATCATGCACATTGATTTGTCAGCCTGAAAAAGTATATCAGGAAAAATAGCATTAGAGCCGTAGAGGCCTTGTTACAAAGAGAGACCTGAATATCATCACCTAAACTCATTCCAGCCACCCCACGAGAAACCACAATGGTGCCGGGATACACATGATATTACTAATAGATACACATGGTATTACTGTCGGATACATAAATCGATATGTGTATCTAGTAGTGATACCATGTGTATCCGGGATGGTATTTTGTGTATCCACCCCTCCAGCACCACACCACAACCCACCACCACCATCACGCCATTCACCACCACCGCCCATACCTACTGTTGCCACCAGGTTACCACCACGCACCTTTGAACTAACATTACACCCAAACCCCATCGCTGCCAACCAAATATTTGCCTCCTCTGACAAAAGGTAACACTATCCACTATTAGATGCAAGTCATGTAGGTTTATAAACTGACAAAGCCGAAATCACCCTCTCCAGTGAGATGTGCTTCGACTACTCATCTTTGATTAATACTCAAGACAACTATCCGCAAATGATTTTTGTCAGACTTATTCATCACTGGCAGGCTGGCAGCCGCCTGACCATTGCCATGATTCGTGTTCAGGTCCTGATATAATGCTTCATTCTTTATCAAATTTCGTTCCTAGTTTCACTTCCTAGCAATGTCCTCAGACTTCCCAAAGTCCCCTACAGGCCTTAGCAGTGGAGACGTAGCCATAACCTGCCCAATTTCATTGCCTAAATTTGGATGTTTAGAAGCTATCTGTGAACAAAGACAATTCATTGCATCATAGCCTTGCTTTCTTCTAAGAATCAAAAGATATCGGCGCCGACAACTTGATCATTGCCACAAGCGACCTCCTTCCACCCATTTTCGTTACCATCGCTGCCCATAAACCCCGAACCACCCACTCCGACTACCTCTCTCCACATGGACCCACCTGAAGCAAACCACCACAGCCCACTCTTGCCGACTACACACCACCAAAAGCACCATCCACCCCACGAAAAACAACCTACACAATCGATATAGCTCATCTCAACTGGTTTAGATCAACTGGTTTAGAGATTGATTTTAAAGAGCTCCGAATGGTGGTCGACTAGATCTGGGACGCGGTGGTCGGAGGAGCCAAATATGGTGACGAATCGGTGTAGCCCGTCAATGGCGTTGTGAAATGAGGGTTGTGAATATAGGACCACCAACATCTCACTGATTAAGATGATTTTTTTTGTGCCGGAGATAAGGTTGATCGCTAATGGTACATCCGACGGAAAGTGTCGGTAGCGTGAAATTCCGGCGATGTTGGGTGGTGGCTGTGTTAGGGAGAGGAGTTGATAGTATAGTAGGAGCTTGGGTTTGAGATTTGCGTGAGGTAGAGAAATCTTAGGACAACCGTTAATATATAAAATCAAGTTTTGATCTGATGGTTGATACTTAGTTCGTACGGTTCGTACCCTAATTTAGTTCGCACGAGATCTTGATTATATATATATATATATATATATATATATATATATATATATATCCCGAGACACCCATATCAATAACCCGAGACACCCATAAAAAACAATAACAAATTCCAAGACACCTTTTTATATAACGCCACTCATGGTCCGGTTCTTCAAATATTACCCTCCACCCTTGGACCGGGCCTTCATACAACAACAATACAAATATGCAATATGTATAACAATAATTCAACGGTTAAATAATAACGATAATCATCCATCAACCAACATCCAATTCCAATTAATAATCAACTGATAATTTCACCAATACACATTCGAGTTGAGTAGATAACCTACCTGACAAGCAATATAAAATTACGCAATCCGAGCTAATCAACTAATAGCACTCTTCAATAAAACCATCACCTAGCAATTATAATAATTATAATTACTAACTAATTGATTATGTAACACAATTAAACTAATTATAAATTAATTATATGAATTATATTACTACGTAAAGTATTAACTTAATAACCCGTCTCAAACCCAACTCAAATCCCGACCCATAAATAAGACTAATCTAATTATAAGAAGATAAGACGATAAGTAAATAATTAACTGGACCCGTCTTAAATAACACCCAACATCCCCATACCCACGTTAAATCCAACACCCTTCCCATATCCATCCCACGACACAAAACACACTCCCCACGACATCCAGCCCCCAACCTTACCATGGTTAGACACCAAGCTCACCCTACCTGCCACGGTACCACCAGCCCACACAAACTCCAACCAACCTCCACCTGAGCCCACCTTAAACACCCGCCCTAACCCCGCAAGAAAAATATACAAAACTGACGCAACGAAAACAACTCACGGTTTACACCACTAATCACGACCACCACCAACATCCGCCACTACTACCACAACCAGACCCAGCACCACCAACAACCCAGTCACGGCCACCATACTGTCGTTTCTTCCACCCATGACTCAAAAACAACAACAAACACCAACAACAACTCGCCCAAACCCATGTAAAAAATCCGCCATATACGGCAACCACGCAGCAACCATAAACCACCACCACCTGCTACGCCACCCCACACTGAACACCAGTAATGCCACCATGACACGGCCCCCAATGACACGCCCTATCAGCAACTCACGACACCCACAAATTCAAACACTAATTTGACAACCTGTCAACCACCCATTCAAACCACCACTTTCGACCACCCTAACACCCACAATAGGACGGACTAATCACCATGACCCTACCCTACCAAGCCCAGGTCAGACGAGTTAGACTAGGGGTTGCAAAGCCGTGTTCATCATGTAACCAACAACCCATAACCACCATTCAAAAACCCTAATAACAGCCCCCTTCTCGTCGGTCAACGGTGGTCAATGGTGGGTCCGGTTACACCAAGGTGATCCACGGTCATGGTCACGGTCTTAGTTCGACATACGGTGGTCTAGTTTACGAGTTATAATAATTACAAAGTCAATACATTATTTTACAAGACGGTCTTATCTTGAGGCGAATAAAAGATGATGAACTCCTCTTCTTTTCTCCCTTTTAAATCTCCCTCTCTTACTTTTACGTGATAATATGTCTTTATGTGAAAAATAAGGTTTCTTATTAGGTCATGCCATCTATTTATAGTGATAAGGTAGGTCTTATAGAGTGATATTAGGAAACTATTATATTATATTGTGTCTTATTATTATTATTATTATTATTATTATTATTATTATTATTATTATTATTATTATTATTATTATTATTATTATTATTGTTATTGTTATTGTTATTGTTATTGTTATTGTTATTGTTATTGTTATTGTTATTGTTATTGTTATTGTTATTGTTATTATTATTATTATTATTATTGTTATTGTTATTGTTGTTATTATTATTATTATTTTTTTTTTTTTTTTTTTTTTTTGCAAGAAAGGTATCTCCATTTTTATTCATCCAATTAGGGAACAAAAAATGGAGTAAACTTACAAAAACTATCCTCTAAAAGCCTAATACAAGGCTCCAAATCACATTCAACTAGGAACAAACTCTATTAAATCATCTAATCTGTTACCATGACCATGAGCAATCATTCGAATGCCAACAGTATACTTAATAGTTTGGAGGAGGATACTAACAGGCCTTTCCTGTCCTTTAAAAATCCGCAGATTTCTTTCGTGCCAAATTTGATTGATTGCCGCTGTAAGACTTGACATATACCAACTATGTTTCCAATGTCTTCTATGTCTCCGACTTTGGCTCCATCGAATTTCCCTCTGCAAGTCCATAGCAGGTCTCGTAATAGACATCCAACCCAATAGAGCTTCCCACAGCAGCTTAGAATAAGAACAGTGAAAGAATAAATGGGAATGGGTTTCAGAATTATTTTTACATAAAGAGCATCTGTTAACCAAAATCAACCCCTTCCTGATAATATTGTCAGAAGTAGCCAGTTTCATTTCAGCAGCAAGAGAGGCTGTAACCCGGTGTGCAGGGATAATGATGGGGTGAGTGAGAGCTTTGGCCCAGTTATAGAGAGTACCAGAAACTCTTAAACCATCATAAGCAGTGGCAAGATTAAATTTGCCATGCTGCACACAACTGTGGAGAAAAGTTTTTACAGCATTGTGAGTCCCAAATTTTTGGAGACAAAAGTCTCTAATTGCCAGAATACTTCTGAAGCTTTCAGAAAATCTATCGGCAGACTTCACAGTCCAGATATTACTTCCATTCAGAGCATATACTCTGTGCCAACGTGCCCACAGACCATCAGAATGCTCAATTTGCCAAAGCCACCTGAGAAGCAAGGCTCTATTCCAAGAGAGAAGCTCCTTAATACCAAATCCACCCTCAGTCCAGGGAAAACAAATGGATTTCCAACTCTTCATAGTCATGTGCCTGCAACCATTGGTAACTTGCCAAAAGAAATTTTTGCTCAATCTATTAAGAAGTTTGATTACCCCCTTAGGCAAAAGAATGGTAGAACACCAGTAAGTTTGCAGTCCCATCAGGACTGAGTTAATCAACTGCAAACGCCCAGCATAACTCAGGAAAGAGGTTGTCCAATGATGAATAGCCCCCTGAACCTTAGTAAGGAGAGGTCCAAAGTGATCAAGACAAAGCCTAGATACATTGAGGGGGACTCCCAAGTATCTAAAGGGGAAAGTACTATGGGAAAAGTTGGTGAACTGTAATATAGCAGACTGAACAACAGGATGCACTCCTCCAAAATAGATGGAAGTTTTATCAGGATTTGCATTGAGGCCAGAAAGCCTGCCAAATTTATCAAGGACCTGAACAGCAACAGCTACAGAAGGAACATCACCCCGGGTAAATATCATTAAATCATCAACAAAGATGAGATGGGTGAGGTTCAGTTGAGTACATTTGGGGTGGTAGGAAACATTAGGTTGTTTGCAAATAACTCTTAAGTATCTAGAGAGCACTTCCATACTCAAGACAAAGAGATAAGGGGAAACATTATTATTATTATTATTATTATTATTATTATTATTATTATTATTATTATTATTATTGTTATTATTGTTATTATTATTGTTATTATTATTATTATTATTATTATTATTATTATTATTATTATTATTATTATTATTATTATTATTATTATTATTATTATTATTATTATTATTATTATTATTATTATTATTATTATTATTATTATTATTATTATTATTATTATTATTATTATTATTATTATTATTATTATTATTATTATTATTATTATTATTATTATTAGTGTACGATTATTATTTTTCGGAAAACAGACCTTGTCCTACTCAGTTTACACGCCCTACTTTTGTCATCCCGACTCATTCATTATTTATTTATTTTATTCCGTCTTACAACATAATTTTTAAATTAATTAATATAATAAAACATATTTTGAAATATAATTTATAAATCACATTTTAAAATCAAATTTAACATTTGTACCGTCCGACTAACTGTTAGTTATTTTGTAACACCCCGGTTTATGAAGGAGCCTTTAGCAAGACGTTCCCTAATAAACCGGACCGTTACCATCTCGGTTTCCCGAGGTAGTGAATAACAAAGTACAACAATACCAAAGTACTTTAAATTAAAACTTAACGATTACGTGTTTATTACAAATTATCCAACTAATACTTAATATAAGATAAGTACAACCCGCAGCGGAAAATAAATTAAGTGATAAAGTCTTCTATGTGGTCTAGACTTCTAGGTAGATTGGCCAAGTCCTCACGCATCCCATAGCTCCCAAGTCGGCTAATCTTTAGCACTGTCAAATCTGCTCCCCATTATGTTTCATCACGGTGTGTTCACGAATACACGTGGTCAACCACGAGGTTGAGTAGGGAAAACAATGAAACAACAAGAATATGCTATGCATGCTCCTCCGTCACCTCCATCTCCACCTCAACTCATATGTCATAACTCATATCTCATAACTCATATCTCATAACCCGGACAACCCAGCCATACCGATCCCAGGTAGACTATATACATCGACCGTAGTCGATCCGCACCTTGTTGAGGACACCAGGGCAAGTCTGCAGAACCCGCCCTGGGCCTTATCACAACCTCATCATCACCACACCATATCACCTCAACATCCTCCACCTCCAATGCATATGCAATGCTCAACAGTAATCTATGCAACTTAATATGTATACAAATGAATGAAATCATGCCGCCTATCAAAATGATGAGATAACATAGTCAACATGAGCAGTTCAGTCCACCGCACTCCAAAGATATGAAACATAACATAATCACAACCACGAACAAGTCAACGATTACAGCTTGGTCACATGGAACACAACAATCAACACAATTTAACAACAATGGTAAGTCAAGTGTATTTCCTACCTCGTAGGCTCAGTCAAACAGTCGGAAGCTCAGTGATAATCCACAATAATTCGCCCTCTGAAAGATAATGAAATGATAACCAATTACTTAACTATTCCCGTTCCCGAAATAGAAGTTACTAAAAATAGAATTTCTTAAAATGGAAACTTTCCCGATATAGTAACTTTTCCCTTTAACAACCCGACTCAAAATCCGTCTCTAATTATTTTAAAAGACTCGGGGATTTAAATTAAATCAATCATTTAAATGATTCGGGAATTTAAATTAACTACGAAATACGATAATTTAAACAATAAAGAAGCGAATCAAAGCCGACTAAAGCACACCCAAACCCACGACTTCCAACCCGTTTCCCGAACTCCCACGCGCCCCTACCACGTGATACCGCCAAGGTCGACACGGTCCGACCGAGCACCCACCAACACCCTCACCGGGTCGACTCGCCGGTGAGTCGACCGTGGCCACGAACTCCCCCCGGTTCACTCCACCTCCCACGGTTGCCACCACAAAGTGACCCCGCAACACAACCCCACAACCACCGCCGTTGTCACAAAGACTCCACCCTATCATCACCACTCTGCTCCCCGTACGCCCACGCACACAGACACCATAGCGCCACCGTTTCGACCTCCCCTAGTCCACGGTGGCACCACCCCAAAACTACCCACCTAAACCCGTCTGAAACCGTAACCCAAAACCCGTTTTGGCTACCCCCTGTCGCGCCGCCTCTCACAACCATCACCACCACCCAAAACCCACTTGACCGCCACCAAAAGGAGCGACTCAGACCACCCAACACCATTACCCCGACACCAACCACCCTTATTACCTCCCTGCGACACACCGAGACAACAACCACAACCTGACAACCAACAAAAGAGAAAAGGAATGATGACTGCTTACCTAAACCGTCACGACAACCACCACCAGGGCCGCCTCACCACGTCGACAACCACCCTAAGCTCTTCCCTGCTACGCCGTCAATGCCCACGCTCTCTCTCTCTCTTTCTCGAATTGCGTGAAGGCTGAGATATGGGCCGTTGAAAAGAGGTAGGCGGTTGGAGGAGTAGGGTTTAGGATGTTGGGGTAGAATTAGGTTAAATTTTAGGTTAGAAGGTAAATGGGTCATGGGTAAGCGTGATTGGGTAAGTGGGTAAATGTTATGGGTCCGCGTGGTTGGTAAAAGAATTAGTTACGTGATCTCATTCAGTTAAACCCGTCTTGACAAGCTTACGCATAACTCGATTCTACGATATCAATACGACCAGACAATTACTCGACTCGATAAACAATATAAAATACGGGGTATTACAGTCTTCCCCCCTTAAAATGAACTTCGTCCCGAAGTTCGCTCAACTACCAAACAAACTTTCTAGTACAAGGATTCACGAACTCAAGCAGGTGGAACGGAATGTTACATTCTACCCTCCTAAAAAGAAAGTTACGTCCCGGAACTTACTTCATGCAACCCTATCACCACTCATGAACTCATGCAAACTATCAGAGCACCATAACAAAGAAAAGCAGTTTAATTACACAACATAGAGGACTCATTTGTGTGGGTACCACGCAACGAAACATCAGCTTGGTCAAAACTACGATCTACCACTTGATCAAAACCACAATCTATAAACAAGTGGAACATAAACATTAAGATTTTACAATCCTACCCAACTAAAAACATGGTTACGTCCTCGTAACCTCTTCTCAACTTTCATATTCCTATGTAACAAAAACATCATCAACAACATGTAATGAAAAAGAACACATGATAAAAGATTGCGCAGAAACATTAAAGTCGAAAACAAGGTTTTATTATGGGATTAACTGATTGTCAACAAGTAACACTTGTTACTTAGCTCATGCTTGACTTAAAACACAACATCAAACTAAAAGAACAATAAGAAGGAGCCAAAGGTTTACACGGTTTCATAACAGACCGATCATGGTGTTACTAGCCCTAACCTAACGGTCCTTAGGTTGTGCTTCCTCCGATTCTCGGTGACTTCTATGTCATTCCCTTCCCGGTTCACCTCTTCCCCAAGTCCGGCATGGGTGGTTCCGTCGTACTTTCGGCATCGATACATTAGCGTAAAATTCATATCTCAGGTCACCTGCTATAAAGTCAAAGGTATGCTCGGGCGGGTATCTGGCCCCGCCGCAGTAATTGGGGTCACGGAATAGCCTCATGCAATGGTTGGTCAACTCCCTCATATAAAAGCGTTTGCTGTCCTTTAATATGCCAGAGTCAGGGATAGAATCGATAAGGGTATACGCTCTTAACTGAGTATTAGTTAAGTACTCAGGGTGCCCATTATGGCCATACTTGTCCATGACAGCACAAAGTTTCTCACAATGCTCATTAAAGTCATCGTCAAGTGACATGTAACAGTCTTGCGGGTGTACATTGTAGGGATCCATCCTACAAAATGGAAAGTTAACAAATTAAGACACAAGGGTGTTAAGACAAAGGATTCATCCTTGAGGTTTAAGTGTGCGAAAGCTATATAACAAGTTTTCGGGGTAACTGTTGTAATACCAGGGTTTTGGTCAACTCAGGATCATCATAGTTCGCATTATCTACCAGGGAACAACCACTTTAGGAATATCAACCGCAAGAATACACGTAAACCAGCATACAATCTAACATTGACTCCACCAAATTCCTCTCCCAAGTCAAAACCATTACCAATTACGGACAATTGACCCGCCCTTCCACTAATAAATCACTAGGAGTATTAAAACATGCGGTACATAAGCACTACTTAACACCTTGAAACCATAGAAAACATAACACGTAATCAAAATCTTTTGACTCATCAGACATACAACACGAATTAGCCAATTTGTTTGATATAAATTCTGAAACACACTCGCTAATAAAAGTAACAACATATGATCCCTGACAACAAAAACATTAATTCCATATCACACATGTGTTTGACATTTTAGCAACCATATCGTTCAACTGTGTCCAGCAACTTAGTACAACTCATTTCCAGTAAAACAAACGATATCGCATAAAGGGTTTAAACATACATTTGCCATCATATACTTTGTAGAATTCTAGCTATGGTAAAAGATTAGCAACTTGGACAACTTCTCTGATTTGCACGACTTAAATAATTAGGCAACTCGTAGGCTCAATTAAATGCAACTATAACGACTATCATTAAAACCAATGCATATCATGTGAATCATCAAAGGGTTATCCTATTATAATTGTCAACATAGTTATCATCACAATCTTTATTTTAATATAATTGGTAGTAACGACTCGAGAATATAAATATGCCAATTGTCGTGTTATATCAAACAGTTTCCTTTATATCACACCCATACAATTGCAAGAATCACTTTAGCATATTCGACATTGTAATAACGAACATATTCAATAAGAAATGACAACACTGTTTATTATCATGTTATAGGTTTAGGTTCAATTTGAAATACTTTATTGCAATGAAAGTACTAAGTATAACTAGAGGCACACAAATTCGCATAGAAGACATTGGAACTCAGATGACACCCTACACGTGTGAACATTTAGACACAATTATTATAATTATTCATGCGTGTATATTAGAACGATCAATTAACTTTTAACACCATCAACTTACCAAGATATGACAATATAGTTCTATATTTATATATATACCCGACCACTATGCAAATAAGATGCACACCCGGAGACATTACACCATGCCAAATGTATACAAAGTATGCAAACAATTGGGCTCGTATAAACATTCCACCCTCGATTAGGAATCAATTAAGCTATCCAAATTTTATTCATGCAATCGTGCCAACAATGTTATCACTAAGTTTTAAATTTTATCACTTGTTAAGGTATATAACTACTGAACATGCGTGCTACTATCATCATATAAAACATTATAATTTCACATTACTAAGACTCATGAATTAATCAATCAACTATATGAAAACTTAATATAGAACGCACATTTTACAGGTCACGATTCACGTTGTAACTTTCAAAAATCACGAATAAACAGCCGTTCAACGAGAACTTGAGTTACATTACTTTTCATAACATACAGAGAGTTAATAGTTCGTGATAAAAAGAAGGAGGTCGAAAGTTCAAGAATTCAATTTTTTTAAAGAATTTTACAACTCAGTTGGTCCAAACAAGTATGTGACAGCAATTGGTCCGAAACTTGGGTCAGTTTCCAAAGCTTACCATTTAATATAGAGACATCAAGAATTTTCGTGGCTTATCAATTTGAAAACATATGCGAAACCTCTAGTCGATGGAGTTGGAATTTTGCAAAAATCATTTACACAAATTAAATGGGGATTTTTACAAAATCGTTGGTCAAAACATCACTGCACAGGAACTTTCCGACCACAGCCCACTAAAACATTTATTACTCCTAATCCGTATATCCTATAAGTATGAAACCAACGCCAAATGAACACTAACTCACGAGGCTATCTCTCATAAAATTTTCATCCATAGAAAATTAACAGAAAAGAAATGACAGCAAGATCAATTACAGAGTAAGAATCAAACAAAACGGATTTCAACACTAAATCATTCATTTTCCATGTTCCAAGCTCTTACAACCATACTATCGATACTAACTCACCCTAACTTAAATCTCACACTTTTGTATTTACGTAAACATCTATCCCATAGAAGTCCCTTCGCATCCCGACCTACCCCTTACATCTAATCACGATTGCTACGACTAGAAACAAGTAAGTCAATAGAGTTTCTAATTACTATCACAATACTATACTAGCATGGCTTCGGGATCACATAACCGTATATCACTAGACATAATAGCACTATCAACACGTCATTCACATCCATCCAGATAAATATTATCAATTCGCAATTATTTTCACGCTCACGATTACCACAATCCAACACTTCATTGATTATTAAACCGAACACGAAAATTTATTCTCATCTCCGCGACATCATATGGTCGCGTCATCATTTATACAAAACACTTATCGTAACGTTGTTGCGGCAGAATGGGTAGAATATATGGGTCTCAAGGTATACATCAACTCGCTTATATCCAAGGTTTTCCTTCTAACTACCCCATTCAGTCATTTTCTCTTGGGTTGCACAGTTTGGCGAGAGGGCAAAAGAGCACGTATTAAGGGCGCCTTCTTAACCGCACCGTGAGCTCCTATCGTTTATTCCCGTGGGTTCATTTTACTTGGATACATCCTACGTTCATTGGGTTCATTGGTTTAGGCACGAGGATCGTTCGCTCGATACCACTTTGTAACACCCCGGTTTATGAAGGAGCCTTTAGCAAGACGTTCCCTAATAAACCGGACCGTTACCATCTCGGTTTCCCGAGGTAGTGAATAACAAAGTACAACAATACCAAAGTACTTTAAATTAAAACTTAACGATTACGTGTTTATTACAAATTATCCAACTAATACTTAATATAAGATAAGTACAACCCGCAGTTTGGAAAATAAATTAAGTGATAAAGTCTTCTATGTGGTCTAGACTTCTAGGTAGATTGGCCAAGTCCTCACGCATCCCATAGCTCCCAAGTCGGCTAATCTTTAGCACTGTCAAATCTGCTCCCCATTATGGTTCATCACGGTGTTCACGAATACACAGGGGTCAACCACGAGGTTGAGTAGGGAAAACAATGAAACAACAAGAATATGCTATGCATGCTCCTCCGTCACCTCCATCTCCACCTCAACTCATATGTCATAACTCATATCTCATAACTCGTATCTCATAACCCGGACAACCCAGCCATACCGATCCCCGGTAGACTATATACATCGACCGTAGTCGATCCGCACTTCCTTGTTGAGGACACCAGGGCAAGTCTGCAGAACCCCCTTTGGGCCTTATCACAACCTCATCATCACCACACCATATCACCTCAACATCCTCCACCTCCAATGCATATGCAATGCTCAACAAAGATAATCTATGCAACTTAATATGTATACAAATGAATGAAATCATGCCAGCTATCAAAATGATGAGATAACATAGTCAACATGAACAGTTCAGTCCACCGCACTCCAAAAGATATGAAACATAACATAATCACAACCACGAACAAGTCAACGATTACAGCTTGGTCACATGGAACACAACAATCAACACAATTTAACAACAATGGTAAGTCAAGTGTATTTCCCTACCTCAGAACTGCAGTCAAATAGTCGGAAGCTCAGTGATAATCCACAATAATTCGCCCTCTGAAAGATAATGAAATGATAACCAATTACTTAACTATTCCCGTTCCCGAAATAGAAGTTACTAAAAATAGAATTTCTTAAAATGGAAACTTTCCCGATATAGTAACTTTTCCCTTTTAACAACCCGACTCAAAATCCGTCTCTAATTATTTTAAAAGACTCGGGGATTTAAATTAAATCAATCATTTAAATGATTCGGGAATTTAAATTAACTACGAAATACGATAATTTAAACAATAAAGAAGCGAATCAAAGCCGACTAAAGCACACCCAAACCCACGACTTCCAACCCGTTTCCCGAACTCCCACGCGCCCCCTACCACCGTGATGCCGCCGGGTCGGACACGGGTCCGACCCGAGCACCCACCAACACCTTCACCGGGTCGACTCCGCCGGTGAGTCGACCGTGGCCACGAACTCCCCCGGTTCACTCCACCTCCCACGGTTGCCACCACGGCGACCCCGCAACACAACCCCACAACCCACCGTTGTCAACGGACTCCACCCTATCACCACCACTCTGCTCCCGTACCCACGCCACGCACACGGACACCATAGCGCCACCGTTTCGACCTCCCCTAGTCCACGGTGGCACCACCCCAAAACTACCCACCTAAACCCGTCTGAAACCGTAACCCAAAACCCGTTTTGGCTACCCCTGTCATTGCCGCCTCTCACAACCATCACCACCACCCAAAACCCACTTGACCGCCACCAAAAGGAGCGACTCAGACCACCCAACACCATTACCCCGACACCAACCACCCTTATTACCTCCCTGCGACACACCGAGACAACAACCACAACCTGACAACCAACAAAAGAGAAAAGGAATGATGACTGCTTACCTAAACCGTCACGACAACCACCACCAGGGCCGCCTCACCACGTCGACAACCACCCTAAGCTCTTCCCTGCTGCGCCGTCAATGCCCACGCTCTCTCTCTCTTTCTCGAATTGCGTGAAGGCTGAGATATGGGCCGTTGAAAAGAGGTAGGCGGTTGGAGGAGTAGGGTTTAGGATGTTGGGGTAGAATTAGGTTAAATTTTAGGCTAGAAGGTAAATGGGTCATGGGTAAGCGTGATTGGGTAAGTGGGTAAATGTTATGGGTCCGCGTGGTTGGTAAAAGAATTAGTTACGTGATCTCATTCAGTTAAACCCGTCTTGACAAGCTTACGCATAACTCGATTCTACGATATCAATACGACCAGACAATTACTCGACTCGATAAACAATATAAAATACGGGGTATTACATATTTAGACCATATTAATACTCATCTTATGATATTAAAATTACAAATTAATATAAAATGGTCTAAATCTACATGCATGCAAATAAAAGTATAAAAGATGGTATTAAACCATCTTAAGACCAAAGTTCCTTACATTGTATAAGGCAAGTTTTGGGCACAACTCAAGGACTCCTTCCTTGATGTTGTTCTTGAGCTATGAAAATGGATGATCCTCCAAGACAACAAATCACCAAAATATATGGTCTCCTAAGGAAGCACCCAAGAATCAACCCAAAATACTACTATAATACTAACTAGATATATGTAGTAGTAAACCTTGTATTATGTAATATTATTACACTAATAATATTATGTTATGTATATTATAATTTGTGAATTATATTTTTGGTTTTTGATCAACAAATTTGATCAAGCTTTGATGAGGAAAATGAAGGAAAAACTCTCTCTTTTTCTCTCTTGTAGAAATCGGCCAAGTAGACAAAGAAGGGTATTTTTTTTTTTCATCCATGCAATTGTGTAATGAGGAGGTATTTATAGGGGTTTCAAATGTAAACAAATGATGGGAACATCCCATGTGATTACATTACCTAATGTTTGATAAAATATGGTCTCTAATGACCTTCTATGTCACGGTCCAAATGGATCTATTTGGTCCATTTTGATTTTCGACATTTGTCCCACAAATGCTTATAAGTCTTATATTTAATTATCTTAAAAAATTAAATATTAATTTAATTATTTAACTCTTAAATAATATAAATTAACTACCAATGACTACTTACTTATTAAGTAATCATGAGACCATTTTATCAACATACAATGTGTCAATACTACCCCATTTAGCTAATTTTACAACCTCTTGTAAATTAAATAGCTAATAACCTTTACCTCGAAACTTATATACACAACTCGTATTAATTAAATAATAATTAATAGATTTAATAATTAATTATCAAATAACTAAATAATAAATCCCCTTGGCCCGAGTTCGTAACTCGTCATCAAATAATATATTCACATGACTTATTAAAAGTCAATTATTACAAGGATTTAATTAATTTGTATCTCATACAAATAACTAGTTTTTCCATTTGGGCATCATCCTATAGGTGTGACCTAAAAGGATCAGCTGATCACCACCGTCACACGACAGTAATGTCAAACTCTAGTCAGCCAATCATTATCGATTAACGATGACCAGCTGACAAATAAAAAGATAAATCCCTGATATTCCTTTTACGAGATTTAATATGTAAACGCACTCATTGTGGAGGACACTACTCCAAAAATCTCCCACTTGTCTGACACAAGTGTGCGTTACCAATTATTTTGTCCAATAATATCTCCCACTCAATGCACGATGTCTCTCAGGTCGTTGTTGCACGTGATCATATCATAATGTGGTTTCCTTGATCAGGAGAATGACTGTCTGACCGGATAATCTACTATAGATCTTATCCGAGTGTGGTCACGCATTCACACTCATCTCTCCTCGAGTGGCCTTGAGATAAAATATTACTTAAAAGGACAATCCCGTTGACCTATTTTCTTCATTCGATACAGATCATAATGACCCAGTAAATGCTCGTTGGCCTCCTTTTACGGTGCGACCAAGAACAAAAACCAAAGCCACCGGAAAACCGTACCAACTCAGACAAATAGTCACCAGTCTAAAGAATTGACTCAAAGGAATAAATCGAAATCCTTGCCATGACCTAGCAACAAAAGGACTCTATAAACGGTCACTGTCCGACAAATTATCTCACAATCTGCCTATGTAATCGACCAGTCATCACTATGACCATATGACAATCGAACCTGCCATCTATCGCCTTACAATCTAATCACTCCCAGACGTCACCTCATTAAGTAACTAGGGACAAAATACAATGTTAATCCAGTTCACTTAATAGGGTTCGACATTGTCTTTACAACCTATTTGGAGAAAAAAAAGTATATAAATTCAGACATTAAACTGAATATAACAATAAATGCAATTATCATATATGAAATAATAAATACAATATTTTGATTATTACATATCATATAATTCACAACAGTTCTGACATTCATCTCAATCCCATCGAAACTACATGACTATCATGTTTTGCTTGAGACAATGGCTTGGTTAAAGGATCAGGGATATTTTTAGCTATCCTAACCTTACAAACTGTAATTTCTTTCCTTTCGATTAAATCTCTAATTACATGAAATTTCCTAAGTACATGTTTAGACTTGTTACTAGACTTGGGCTCTTTTGCTTGAAAAATAGCCCCACTGTTATCACAATACAAAGTGATTGGATCCTCGGCAGTCGGAACTACCTTCAGTCCCTTTAAAAATTGCCTAATCTAAACAGCTTCCTTTGCAGCTTCAGAGGCTACAATGTACTCAGCTTCCATTGTAGAATCAGCAGTCACAGACTCCTTGAAACTTCTCCAGCAAACCGCCCCTCCGTTTAACAAAAAGACAAAACCAGCCTGGGATTTCAAATCATCCCGATCAGTTTGGAAACTGGCATCCGTATAACCTCTTATACGTAATTCAGATTCTCCTCCAAACACTAAGAATGAATCTTTAGTCCTTCTTAAGTACTTCAGAATATTCTTGACGGCTATCTAGCGACTCTCACCTGGAGTTTTCTGAAAACGACTCTTCATACTCAAAGTATACGAGACGTCAGGACGAGAACACATCATAGCATACATGATCGATCCAACAGCGGAAGCATAAGGAATCGATTTCATGCGTTCAATATCCTTAGGCTCGGTAGGACACTGTGACTTACTCAAAGTGATCCCACTGCCAATAGGTAGAAAACCTCTCCTGGAGTTTTTCATATTGAATTGGTCAAGAATCTTATCGATATAGGCTTCTTGACTCAATGCTAATATCCTTTTGGATCTATCCCTATAGATCCGGATACCCAATATGCGCTGAGTTTCGCCCAAATATTTCATTTGGAAGTGATTTCCTAACCACTTCTTGATAGAAGCAAGCATATCTACGTCATTCCCAATGAGCAATATGTTGTCCACATAAAGAAGTAAGAAAACAACTTTACTCCCACTAAATTTCATGTATAAACATGGTTACTCAACACTTCGAGAAAAACCATTCTGTTTAATAACATGATCAAAACAATGATTCCAACTCCTTGACGCTTGCTTAAGACCATAAATGGATCTCTTAAGTTTGCATACTTTGTTAGGATTTTTAGGATCCACAAAACCCTCAGGTTGTGTCATGAACACTTCCTCTTCTAGAAACCCGTTCAGGAAAGCGGTTTTGACATCCATTTGTCATATCTCATAATCATGAAATGTAGCAATCGCTAACATTATCCGAACAGATCTAAGCATAGCAACTGGTGCAAAAGTCTCGTCATAGTGTAAACCATGAACCTGGGTGAAACCTTTTGCAACCAATCTAGGTTTGTAGACATCTTTATGTCCATCCATGCCAATTTTAATCTTGAATATCCACTTACACTGAAGAGGTCGAACATCTTTAGGTAAGTCAACCAGGTCCCATACCTGATTATTATACATAGAATCCATTTCGGATTGCATGGCCTCGAGCCATAGCTTAGAGTTAAAACTCATAATAGCTGTTTTGTAGGTCTTGGGTTCATCACTTTCCAAAAGTAAAACCTCATAGTCACCATCTTCCTCGATGACACCAAGGTATCTATCAGGCTGGCGACTAACCCTCTCTGACCTCCTAGGTTCAGAAGGAACAATAACCGATTCGGACGTAGAAGGAACATCTTCCTGTATTGTCATATCAGTTTGTGGCTTTTGAACCTCATCAAGTTCAAATTTTCTCCCACCCTGTCTCCTAGAAATAAACTCTTTTTCTAGAAAGACAGCTTCACGAGCCACGAACACTTTGTTCTCGTTACTATTGTAGAAGTAATATCCACAAGTTTTCTTAGGGTAGCCTACAAAAATACACTTTTCAGAACGAGGTGCAAGCTTATCGTCAGACTTGCTCTTGACATAAGCATCACAACCCCATACTTTCATGTATCGCAGATTCGAGACTTTCCCTTTCCATATCTCATATGGAGTTTTGTCAGTTGCTTTAGTGGGACTTTGATTAAGTGAGCGGATAGCAGATGAAATGGAAAAACCCCAAAATGACTTAGGTAACTCAGTTTGTCTCTTCATTGATCGGACCATATCTAATAAAGTTCGATTCCTCCTTTCAGCCACACCATTTAATTGTGGTGTGCCAAGAGGAGTTAACTGGGATACAATACCACAGTTTGTAAGGTGATCTCTAAAGTCATTGCTTAAATACTCCCCACCACGATCTGATCGTAATGCTTTAATCTTATTATTTAATTGGTTTTCTACTTCATTCTGAAACTCTTTGAACTTATCAAAAGCTTCACTTTTATACCTCATTAAGTAGATATACCCATATCTACTCATGTCATCGGTAAAAGTAATGAAATAGTCATAATTACCTCTAGTAGTTACTGTCATTCGACCACATACATCGGTGTGTATTAAACCCAACACCTCACTAGCTTGAGATCCTTTTCCTAGAAAAGGTGAATGAGTCATCTTGCCAAGAAGACAAGATTCACATGTACCAAATAATTCGAAATTAAAAGGTTTAATTATACCAGTCGACACTAGTCTTTTAATGCGTTTCTCGTTAATGTGTCCTAAACGACAATGCCATAAATAAGATTGATCGGGCTCACCTGTTTTGAGTCTTTTATTATCTAAATGATAAACATCGTTGCAAGTGTCTATAATATAAATACCATTGATTGAAATAGCTTGACTATATACAATCACATTAAGGGAAAAAGTACAACACTTGTCCTTAATTACAAAGGAAAACCCTTCTGTGTCTAATACAGATACTGATATTATATTTCGAGATAACGTTGGTACAAAATAATTATTATTAAGAAATAACTGCAACCCCAAAGCAAAATTAAGTACATAAGTTCCTACTGAGACGGCGGCTACTTTAGACCCGTTACCCATTTGGAGATCAACATCACCCTTGTTTAGCTTTCTTATAGTTTTTAGGCCCTGCAAATGATTGCACAAGTGAGAACCACAACCAGTATCTAATACCCAAGTTGTATTTGAAGCATAATTTATGTCTATCATAAAAGATTCGGTTGAGAAATTACATGTTGGCCTCACAATGCCAGCTTTGATGTCATCCAAGTATTTCGTGCAATTACGCCTCCAATGTCCCTTGTTATTACAGTAATTACAAGTATCTTTAAGAGGATTACCCTTTATAGGTTTAGGCTTGATAGAGCAATTCGCAATTGCTTTACCTTTGCCCTCCACCTGGACGGGCTTCTTACACGTGTTCCTCTTAAACTACTTCTTCCCCTTCACGTTTATCGGAAGCACATCTTTCCTTGTACTCCCACTCAAACCCATGTCCTTCTCTGCTTGCACAAGTAGAGAATGGAGCTCATATAAACTATTTCTCATGTTCGTCATATTATAATTTACCCTAAATTGGGTAAATCCTTTGACGTGCGAGAGAGAGTGGAGCACTCGGTCCACCACAAGTTCGTCCTGGATCTTGCATCCTAACCCCTCTAAAGTTTCCACGTACTCAATCATTTTAAGTACGTGTGAACTTACAGGTTGACCATATTTGAGGTTAGCCTCAAAGAAACGAACTGCGGTGTCATATTGAATTATTCTCGGGGCTTGAGAAAACATAGTTGAAAGTCTCGAGAATACTTCATGTGCATCACGAAACTTGACACATTGCCTTTGTAAAGCCGGATCCATTGAAAAAATCAAAACATATTTAATTGCAGCGGATTCCTTTTGATAATTTGAAAAAGCCTCCCTTACATCGACAGTGGCCCTAGTACTAGGCGAAGGGGGAGAGGGATCGACAAGGTAGCGTAATTTGCCATCACCTGCGGCAGCTAATCGAAGTTGTTCCTCCCAATCTTTAAAATTACTATCGTTGGCTTTTAAAACATATTTCTCCATAAAAGAACGTAGTGAGTTAACATTTTGACTGATTCTACTACTAGAACTCTTGGTTGACGGATTTTCTTAAAATCTATCTTTTAGCCCCAGAATAAATATGGGCACGGTGGACCGATTCAACCCATATTTATCCCGTTGAGTCCAACCAACTTTCACGCGTAATAACTTTTATTACCCGACTTACCCAACGTAAAAAGAGTGTACCTCGGTGATCCGAACCTACCTCTAATGAAGAAGGGATTCATAGGTGCTATTATTTGGTAAGGCTTAATCTCAATTTTAAACAAATGTGAGAGATCTTATCAATTTAATTGTCTATCACTTTTAAGTGAACAAAATTGGTGAATGCTAGACGATTAAATCGATAACAACAAAAATTAAAACATGTAGTGACGATTTGGCATGAATGCATAAATAAACAAACAATTCCTAATATGGCCACCTAGTTAATCTAATTAACTAAAATTATTACATATCGGAAACCAACTCCTTGGTCCCTTGAGTCTTCATAAACTGGCCTCCTTCTTTAGGATTTCGGAATGCCTTTCCGAAAACACCGTCTTCATGAAAACTCCGTCTTTAGATGCTTCATCTAATTACTAATAATTAAATTACATTGCAATACCCTATTATACAATTTGTAATAAAATTAAAATAAAAACTATTAATTAATTACAAATTAGGCGATACGAAATCGCAATTAATTACAAAACAAATCGATATTCCCTTACATTACGGGAAATACCAATTTCTACCTATGGCCATATTAGGAAAATTACATAATTATAATGCTAAAAACCATTCATCTAAATGAATAATAAAATGCATTATGTAAAAATGACATGCCAAGTCGTCTTACTTACCAACAACGATCATTTGAGTATGTAATGACGGAATTTTTACCAATAAAAATTCATAATCAATTCTTAAAATAATTTTAAGACTTACTCATCATACTAATCTGGTCTAATATCAAAATAATTATTCTCAACAATTATCTTGAATTTATATGGGAATTAAAACACAATTATTACAAAAATGATATAATAATTCACAATTATCAAATAAAAATTCCATTTAATTAAAAAATTTATGGAAAATGAAATTTCAAAGCCATGAATATTCTGGTCTTATACCAAAAATGCCATGCAAGTGAAAATTTTAGTTTTGAAATTTATTTAAAATGATTTCACAATTTAATCGATAAACGGACAGTTTTTACGATTTAATTCTAAATCAAACCATAAAAATTGAAATAACTTTAAAATTAAATTTTATACATTTTGGAACATTTCCAGGAGCTAAAAATTCAAAAATTTCGAGCCCAAAAATTAAATCAATATTTATTTACAAAATAACCACTATTTACCAATTTTTATCAAATAAAAATCATTAAACTAAATAAATTAATCACATTAACTTAAAATTTCTATTTTTCTCATAAATAGAACATGCATGTGGTTATTTCTAAATAAATATGCATAAAATTAACATGCAACCAAATTTAATTAATTCTTAATTAATTTTAATGCATTTTTACTCAATTTTATGCCATTTTAAGTTATAAAAAGTGGAAAAATATAACAAAAATCAAATTTTCGTCCCATATCATCCTAAGACAAGATTATTTACATGCAAGACCATATTATGTGATAAAACTGATTTTAGTAACATAATATCAATTTTAGCAACATGCATGTATATAACAATGCTTTGATACCACTTGTTAGTTATTTTGACCATATTAATACTCATCTTATGATATTAAAATTATAAATTAATATAAAATGGTCTAAATCTACATGCATGCAAATAAAAGTATAAAAGATGGTATTAAACCATCTTAAGAGAAAAGTTTCTTACATTGTATAAGGCAAGTTTTGGGCACAACTCAAGGACTCCTTCCTTGATGTTGTTCTTGAGCTATGAAAATGGATGATCCTCCAAGACAACAAAATACCAAAATAGATGATCTCCTAAGGAAGCACCCAAGAATCAACCCAAAATACTACTATAATACTAACTAGATATATGTAGTAGTAAACCTTGTATTATGTAATATTATTACACTAATAATATTATGTTATGTATATTATAATTTGTGAATTATATTTTTTGGTTTTTGATCAACAAATTTGATCAAGCTTTGATGAGGAAAATGAAGAAAAAACTCTATCTTTTTCTCTCTTGTAGAAACCGGCCAAGTAGACAAAGAAGGGTAATTTTTTTTTTTTTTTCATCCATGCAATTGTGTAATGAGGAGGTATTTATAGGGGTTTTAAATGTAAACAAATGATGGGAACATCCCATGTGATTACATTACCTAATGTTTGATAAAATATGGTCTCCAATGACTTTCTATGTCACGGTCCTAATGGATCTATTTGGTCCATTTCAATTTTCGACATTTGTCCCACAAATGCTTATAAGTCTTATATTTAATTTTCTTACATAATTAAATATTAATTTAATTATTTAACACTTAAATAATATAAATTAACTACCAATGACTACTTAACTATTAAGTAATCATGAGACCATTTTATCAACATACAATGGGTCAATACTACTCCATTTAGCTAATTTTACAACCTCTTGTAAATTAAATAGCTAATAACCTTTACCTCAAAACTTATATACACAACTCGTATTAATTAACTATTAATTAATAGATTTAATAATTAATTATCAAATAACTAAATAATAAATCCCCTTGGTCCGAGTTCATAACTCGTCATCAGATAATATATTCACATGACTTATTAAAAGTCAATTATTATAAGGATTTAATTAATTTGTATCTCATACAAATAATTAGTTTTTCCATTTGGGCATCATCCTATAGGTGTGACCTAAAGGGATCAGCTGATCACCACCGTCACATGACAGTAATGTCAAATTATAGTCAGCCAATCATTACCGATTAACGATGACCAGCTGACAAATAAAAAGATAAATCCCTGATATTCCTTTTACGAGATTTAATATGTAAACGCACTCATTGTGGAGGACACTACTCCAACACTAACCACTAATCATGCCACTAAAATACGGGGTATTACAACCCCCTTCTTACCCGGCCAAGGCAATGGGAGGATGTTACCATCTCGGTTTCCCGAGGCGATGAAATCAGAGTTGCAATTAAGAAATAACTTAAATAAATAATAAGTTTAGTGATTACAAATGATAAACGAATGAATGAGTAATAAATGTGAACTAGACATAATACAACTTGCCTACCATCTAAGCCATCTATCTATGCTTTTAATACCCTCATTTATTTAGGAGCCTTTAGCAAGACATTCCCAAATAAAAAGGACTGATACCAACTCAGTTTCCTGAGGCAGTAATAACAAAGTATAGAAATCCAAAGTACTTTATTTAAATAAGTAACTCAAATGGTTTATTACAACTGTTGAATAAATAACTTCATAAATTAAATTACAAAACTCGCAGCGAAAAATAAATTAGTGATTGATAGACTATATGATCTAGACTTCTAGGTAGAATGGCCAAGTCCTCACGCATTCTCATAAGCTCTCAAGTCAGCTAATCTTTAGTACTTGTCCAATATACTCCCCATTATGGTTCATCACAGGTGTTCACGAATGCACAGTCAACCACGAGGTTGAGTAGGAATAAACTAAACAACAATAATAATCCAACCAAAATAGACATTGATACCGTCGTCAGGTACCAAAAATAAAATACCTAGTTACACTAACAAAAGCTAGCAGTAAGTAGGGTCGATCTCCACAGGGAGACAGTCACTATCTACCTGTCTATTCGGTTTGTCTAAGGTCACAGGATGGGGGGTTTGAATTGTTTTGACTAAACTAATAGATTAAGCAAGAGAAAAAGGGAATAAGAGAAATTAACAAAGAAGAGAGAGGGAACTAGGATTTCAGGTCATCAATGAACGTCAATTAATTGCGGTTAAGGTCACAGATTATTCGATGTGTCGGTCTAAGGGGCAACGAATATCTCCTTCCGGTCTCAATTCGCCCTAACGCACAAATAGCTTAGTTTCCGCCCTCACTACGGTACCCAAATGTTCGCTACGAGTCTCACCCTTTCCAACCTTCCGGTCCAGGTCAAGGTTTACTACGATAAAATGACTAATTGCGTCGACTCAATTAGACAGAAACAATTAATTGTAACGATTAACAACGTAGACATAACCACAATAGACGATCTGTAAACCTAATTAGCAATTAACATTCATTCATCGAATCACCTAATCCTAGCTGGGAGAATTAGCTAGACATAATAACGAAAAGAGCAAAAACAGAGGTAAGGGAAATAATAAACATTAAATAAAGAGAAAAGGGAAAAAGAGAGATTAAAGAGATAATAGTCCAGAGAAAGAGAGGAGAGCAGTTTACAGAGAAAAGAGTAGAGTAAAGTATGAGGTCTAGAGTAGTCTATAAATGACGTCTCATGCTTTCCTATTTATAGGAAATAGGATTTTATTTGACCTAAACACAAATTAAAGCTAGAAAGCCCGAGCCCAATGAGAAACCACTCGATCGAACAAAATAAAGCTCAAACCACTCGATCGAGGGAAATAAATAATCAATCGAGTAAACCCTAAAATGAAACTATTCGATCGAGTAGAAAAAGGAGTCGATCGAACACAACTGTACTCGATCGAGTACTTTCCAACGCACAATTCCTGCTTCACGCACTAAACTTCAAATGGCTGCCATTTCTTCGTTACTTGGGAAAACAGGGCGTTTTCGGTGGCGTTGGAAAGCTAAGAGGACAAGCTTTCATCTCAAACTGGAATCACCTAAAAATAAGTGGTAGAACTTGATATATTAGTCTTCAAAGTAGGCACTTATAATTTGAAGTTCTTCCTTTACTCGCCTAGCTAACTTACTTCTTTGCGCATCTCAAAATAATAGTCTTAAGGATCCGACTCAACTCATCTCCTAAAGGCATGAATAAGGACATGTTTTAGGCTTGATTATGCTCTTTTCCAGTTCATACCTGTAAATAATACAAGAGAAACCAAAGTAGACAATTCGGGGGACATTTGTAGCTAAACACCACACAAAATGCATAGAAATGCATGCAAATGAAGTACGAAATAGCTATATAAAATGCACGCATCAAATCTCCCCAAACCAAACCTTTTCTTGTCTCCAAGCAAATTAAATGCAAACTAATGGAACGGAAAAAGAAAGCTCAGAGCTAGCTATAACTTGTCTACTTAAACCAATTAATGCAATCAAAAATTAACAGTTACAGCTACAATGGTCATTACGCAAACAACTTATAAGATGTCCATAAATAAAGCTGACCTATCGACCTTGCAAGACCAACAAAATCGGACTCTCACGTGGTCACTCTTCTCTCATGAAGCAAAGGGTGAATATGTATGTAAGAGAGAAAGAGAATACAGTCACTCACCTAAACTGCGACCTACATATCATGCATGCAACGAAAATGATAGACGATTCAAGTAGTACGCATACACTCCAACCAACAATGTCCGTCACAACCGAGGGCTTACAAATAGTATGAGAAAGTGAGGTTCAAGTGAGAAAAGGCAAAACAAATTATGGAAATGTGAAGGTAAAGCGTCAAGCTAGCTCCTAAACAAGACCATATAAGACCGTCCGAATCTCAACTGACTGAAAAATCAAACAGAAGTGCCCTTCTTTGGCACAGAACTCACTACCCAATACACAATCTCCTCAAAAAGATATGAATAAAATAGAGGAGTAAGACCGTCACAAAAATAAACTAAGCACATACGGTCTCCTTTCTTTTCAACTCAACTACTTTTTTTTCTTTCTTCCTGTGACTTCTCTGGTCACGTTTGTTTTTTCATTTTTTTTTTCATTTTTCTCTTTTCCACGTTTCTTTTTTTTTTTCTTTTCTTCATCCTTTCTCATTTTCCTACCAACTACAGACAATAAAAATGAGCCAAACTCGCAACATGGATCAAAATACCACAACAGTCACATTAAACTAGCTTGACAAGGCAGGCTAATTATAGATGTAGCTAATGGGTCAAAAGGCTAAATTTGGCTTAAGTGGAGCTAGATGGGTGAAAAATGTAAGAAAATGAAATTTGCAAGCACCTCCCTGCATGTGACACCGACCACAAACCCGAATGTATGCAATCGACAAGAAATCAAATTTCATAAAAGTGCAAAAGTGATAAACATGCTATGCAAGGAGTACTACTCTCAATTACTATGCAAACTGGTCATGGATGTCACCAGTTATATGGCTCTAAATCTCAGAAATTATAGAGTAGGTTGCCAATTTATCAGGTCAAGTCTAAATAGTCAGCTATATTTGAACAAAAACTCGTAGATTATGCGTAAGACTCAGCTAATAACTGTCAATTAGATGCAAGGCTCAAGTAAAAAGACAAGTTAAAGTGCAATATCATCACGGAAATCTACCGTTCCGACTCAACCTATATGCAAAAATAAACGTGAATATTTTTTTTTTGATTTTTTGATTTTTTGTTTTTTTGTTTTTTTCGATTTTTTTTAAGAAGAGAATAAAGAACAATGCATACGAAAATAAAACTAAAATAAGGAAAGGAAATGCAAACTAAAATAAAGAGAGTGGAGATGCGGAAAACTCACAAAAATACGCGAAGTAGGGACCTCCCCAAACCAGCCAGCAACATGGGAGGTCACAAACACCTGCAGGACATCGTCACAGGAAGCAAATAAAGGCAAACCAACTCGATCGAGAGAGAAGATTACTTGATCGAGTGCAATGGGCGGTAGAAGTGTTCGATCGAGAAAGTAGGGCACTCGATCGAGAAGACACATTATTAAACACACAACAAAAAATGAAACGTTAGAAAAACAACTAAAAGCATAAATTCCGGGTTGCCTCCCGGATATCACTAGTTTCAGACAGGTCCCAGCTCGACCTTCTTTTCTTCGAGCCTCTCTAAATTAGCCTGGTCAAAACAGCTCAAAGCGCGCAACAACCTATCAAACAGCTGCGCATGTGCTACACAAAACTGTAAGTAGCACCATAGTAGAATAATGACATAGGAAAATAACATGTAAAAACGTTTAAGCCTAACAAATTTCCTATGACAGCTCCTAAATTTGTCCACAAAATAAAGGAGCTCAGGAGCAATTAATAATAACTTAGGGTACCGTTTCAGATTAACAAAATTAAGATGACAAGAACGGTGAAAAATCGTTAAATTACTCGACCAACTGGGAGGGGGTATGGCATTAAAAGAAGAAACACGAGTCATATGAGGTAGCGTAATATTAATATTGACAACAATAAAATTATCGCTAATTACCTCAAGTGGGTTGCTCTCAATGTCGGAATCACTGACAAAAGAATGTATTACCTCATCCGTGCTAGGAACAATTACCGTCTCAGCTATCTTCTCGTCATCCTCCTCTGTGGATATCGTCCCGTAAATCGCAGCCTCAAGCGCATCCAGCTCGGCCTTGAAAAGGGGCAATTCACCGTAACCATTATCATCATCAAAACCGTCATCTAAAATGAACCCAAGTGACGTTGCATTGCTCTCTCTGGCTGAACTAGTCGATCAAGCAAAAATAGAACTCGATCGAGAGCTTCCTTCCTGATTTTCACTCGATCGAACACAGTGAACTGCTCGATCGAGGACTTCTTAAACACAACTGTTCGATCGAGTGGAATCAACTCTTCGATCGAACGTTTTCTCTGGTAATCCACTCGATCGAGCACTATTACTAGCTCGATCGAGTGATCTTTGTAGTGCATCGCAGAAATCTTCATAACTCGCTTCATTTTCGGATAGATCTTCGTACTCCGAGTCATATAAACTCTCAACAACGATAGGCAACTCGGGTCTTCCCTGGGAAAGATCATTCTCCGCGTGCCTAAAGGTCGTCTCAGCGGCTAGCTGAGCTATTTGAGACTCAAGCTCATCGATTTGAGCGTACGTATGTCTATCATACTCTTGCTTTTTGAATGCAAGTGTCTTGATCAAAGATTTCAGATCCGCAATCTCTTTTTTCTGTCTATCAGGAGGAGGAGCTTGTTGTCGCGGTGGCCAGACGAACGGAGGCTTTTGATAGCCTCGTTGATAAGGTAGACGTAGCGGCAAAACTACAGCGGAATGGCTAGCTTGTCTACGGTGCTTGAACTCGTAGACCTCGTCGTTCTCTGCCATGCAAATAGCTGCATTGTGCCTAGCAGCACCACATCTCCCACAGTGAACCACCTGTTGCGCCATAGGATGGAACATAGGTGGAGGTCAAAGGTACTCAAGCCTTCCCTTTGACGATCTTTTACCTAGAACTGTCTAGGTAGGACCTCTAGGACCTATCAAAACAGCACTAAAGAAAAAGATGAGAACGGCCTTAAGGGATAAATCCCTTGAGGCTAAAGACAGACAAAAATAAACAAGCAAATAAAGTAGTTGCCTCCCCGGCAACAGCGCCAAAATTTGATACCGTCATCAGGTAGCAAAACTAAAATACCTAGTTACACTAACAGAAGCTAGCAGTAAGTAGGGTCGGTCTCCACAGGGAGGCGGTCACTGATGCGTGCATTTTACATAGACTTTTACGGTCTCTTTTGGCACGCATTTCTATGTATTTGAGTGATATTATGTCACTTTATACCCCGAATAGTCTACTTTGGTCTGCTTTGCATTATTTGCAGGTACGAACCGGAATGACTGGAAATCAGCCTATTTGCGATCCTCCAAGCCTGCTTAAGAGAGTTGGCGCGAAACTTTACCATCTTGAGACGCGTGAAGGTATCCAAAGGATTAGGAGAACACACAAGAAGCCAAGAACCCCTCGATCGAGATGTCCTGTTCTCGATCGAGTGAATGCAAGGGTGAAGGCCTCGATCGAGATGTCCTGTTCTCGATCGAGGGAGATGCTTAGGGAAAGCTCTCGATCGAGCAACTGTGGAGTTCGATCGAGAGGTCACGCACTGATGGGCTTTAGTTCGATTTTGTGTTGTTATTTTATAACGCTTTATTCCCTTTGCTATTTTTCTTATAAAAAGGCAAGGAATACTGAGACCTAATTATCACATTCTAGACAGAGGACGGAGACTGTTGCTTTAGTTTTTGGATCAAAAGTACTTTTCATCGCCATTTCTCAACTTTTATTCTGTTGAATTCAGTATTATCATAGCATAATTTCAGTTTAGTTTCGTTTATTATGTTATCTATTGTTATTTGCTTTGCCACTATTGTTCCTCATTTCGATCATGAATAGCTAATCGCTTTGCTAGGATTTAAGGTAGCCATGGCGTAGGAAGGACGAATTAATTAAGACACCCGTAGTCTAGTTGTATGCATCTGCTGCTTTAATATCTCCTAATTGTTTGAATCGACGCACTCAATTAACTGTCTCGTTTCCCCTTCTCCTAGATCGAAAGATTGGAGAAGGAGTAGTTCTGCAGCGTTTCATTAGGATTTATGCTGGCTAGGACGAAAGCTAAACTAGTGTTGCCTAGGGCGAACTAAGGACCGAAAGGTGACGTTTATTACCCACAGCTTGGATTTAGGGCATCTATATTTTAGTCCGGACTTTAGAAGCCATGGTGAACCGACAATCCTAGTACCTTTCTCCCTTGTTCATCTCTTTTTTATTTCTCTCTCGTTCCTTTTTATTCTCTCCTTTGCTTGTAGTCTTTAGAAAACAAACAAACAAACCCTTTATTTTGGTTACTTTCGACAGACCTAGTTGACTATAGGATTCCCATCTCCCTGTGGATTCGATACCCGACTGCCTCTGCTACATTTAGTTGAGACCCGTTGGTTTTATCTTTGACAGGGTTGCGACAGCCGTGTCAAATTTTGGCGCCGTTGCCGGGGAGACGGTGCAATTTTATAGTTCCTTTGTTTGCCTTTTGTCTCAGGGAATTTATTCCTTGAGACAGTTCTCATTCTTGGCCCGAGTGTTTTCTGTGCTTACAGGTTATAGTTCAGCTATGGACGTAATTTGTGGAAGATGTGGCGAATGGGGACACAATCCCATTTCATGCATGGCTACGTCCGAGAGCGTTCTAGCCTATCGGAAGTTTAGGCAAGGAGGCTCTTCCCTCGAGGTTTATCTTTGACAATGTTCAGGTCGAGTACAACCTTAAGGCCGCCATTCACACGCAACATCTTGAGCAGGAATCTAGTGCGGATGTCTTCCGTAAACCGCTTTCGAAAAGTGTGAGTCAATGTGCTTAGAGGAAGACCCGGTAAATGCAATAAGTTTGAGGAGTGGTCGCACTTATGACGGACCAGAACATACTCCAGAAAGTTCAAACGCCGAGGCAGGGATCACTGTTCAGCAAAATGACGAAGAATTGCTGAAGGGTGGTCGATCGAGTGAACTTACCTCTCGATCGACCAATGCTGAGGAAGAAATCCCTCGATCGAGAGACGGTACTTCTCGATTGAGTAAGCTGCATAATGAAACCTCTAGATCGAGAGAGGTTAGCAAGAACAGCTCTCGATCGAGCACTTCTGAGCCTCGATCGAGAGATGCTGAGCCTGCGGACACGCATTCCAATGCTGACCGTAGTGGGGTACCCTCCTGTGCTGCGAGGGTGTCAAGAACTGATAAAGGTAAAGAGAAAGAAGAGGGCCCACTTCCTATGGTTTAGGTCCCTTACCCGAGTCGATTACGCGACACAAAGACGGAGAGACAATTCAGCAAACAGATATGGTAAGACACATTCAGGTAACCATTCCTTTTGCTGAGCTAATTACCCAAATACCTCGTTACGCAAAATTTATGAAAGATATTATTACGCGTAAGAGGGAATTTGGAGAAACAGCTACTGTCGCTTTCATGGAAGAGTCTAGTAGTCTAATTTCGGGAAAGTCTCCCCCTAAACTGAAGGACCCGGGTAGTTTCTCTATTTCTTGTGTTATAGGCGATGTGGTGATAAATAGGGCGTTGTGTGACCTTGGAGCCAGTGTCAGTGTCATGCCCTATTCTATCTTTTCTAAGCTTAAATTGGGTCACCTAAAAATGACCAATATCACCCTACAGATGGCCGACAGATCTGTTAGACGGCCCTTAGGTATCTTAGAGGATGTGCCTGTCAAGGTAGGCAAATTCTTTATTCTAGTGGACTTTATTGTTTTCGATATTGCTGAGGATACCCGTACCCAGATTATTTTGGGTAGACCGTTTTTGTGTACAGCTGGAGCTATTATTGATGTCAAACTCGGGCGCTTGACTCTAGAGGTAGGGGATGATGTGATTACGTTTAGTCTGCCCGAGACCTTGTCTAGACCGATGATCGAGGATACTTGTTATTCTGTGGATATTATTGAGGAGTCTGCTTACGAGTTTTGGTCGGATTCCTTAGTTAAGGATCCGCAGGAGTCTTTGATGTTTCTAGATGAGTGTGCAAATTTTTCAGATGACGAGGACGGTGTCGAGGAGTTGCTTGGAATTACTACAGATGAGATAGAGCTGTCTAACGTTCTGCTGGAACAGGTAGAGAACTTGGCACACACTTTGTGCTCAGTCGAGGTAAAGGTCCCCGAGCGTAAAGCTCTTCCCTCTCACCTTAAGTATGCCTTTCTTGATGATACTGAGCAGTTTCCAGTGATTATGAGCGCTAAGCTCAACGACGGACAGTTAACTGCTTTATTGACTGTTCTTAAGAGGAATAGGAAGGCAATGGGATATTCGTTGGATGACCTTAAGGGCATTAGCCCCGATGTCTGCATGCACAGGATTGAGCTAGAGGATGATCACAAACCTCACAGGCAGGGTCAGCGAAAGCTGAATCCGAAGATGGAGGAGGTTGTGATGGCTGAGGTTATGAAACTACTCGACGCAGGTATTGTTTATTCAGTTGGGAATTCTAAATGGGTAAGTCCCGTTCAGGTGGTACCTAAGAAAGGTGGTACTACAGTTGTCCGAAATGAAAATAATGAGCTAATACCTACTAGACTAGTGATCGGGTGGCGGATGTGTATAGATTATCGGCAATTAAATGCCGCCACCAAGAAAGATCATTTCCCCCTTCCTTTCATTGATCAGATGATAGAGAGATTGGCTTCTCATGAGTTTTTTCGTTATCCGGATGGGTACTGGGGTTCTTTCAGGATCCCTATTCATCAGATGATCGGGAAAAGACTACCTTTACTTGTCCGAAGGGTGTCTTTGCTTATCGCAGAATGCCTTTTGGTTTGTGTAATGCCCCCCGCCACCTTTCGAGGTGTATGATGGGGATCTTTTCGAGTATATCGAGTCTATCATGGAAGTCTTTATGGACGACAGAGTGTCTATGGGAATGACTTTGATAATTGTTTAGCTAACCTTGATAAAGTTTTGCAGCGATGTATTGAGGTTAATCTAGTGCTAAACTGGGAGAAGTGCCATTTTATGGTAAATGAGGGCGTTGTCCTTGGGCACCTAGTCTCCAACAGGGGTATTGAGGTAGACAGAGCAAAGGTGCAAGTAATCGAGCAATTACCCCCTCCAGTTAATATTAAGGGGGTGAGAAGTTTCCTTGGTCACGCTGGCTTTTATCGTCGGTTTATCAAGGACTTCTCAAAGATTGCTCGACCGCTTACACAGTTGCTTTTAAAGGATGCTCCTTTTGATTTTAATGATGAATGTCTTTTTGCTTTTAACACTTTGAAGCAGGCTTTGGTCTCTGCACCCATTATCCAGCCTCCAGATTGGAAGCTGCCTTTCGAGATTATGTGCGATGCCAGTGATTATGCACTAGGAGCGGTGCTAGGCCAACGGAAAGACAAAGCGCTGAGTGCGATTTATTATGCGAGCCGAACTCTGGATGACGCTCAAGTGAAATATGCTACCACGAAGAAGGAGCTTTTAGCTGTTGTTTATGCGTTAGATAAGTTTAGATCGTATTTGTTGGGTTCTAAAGTTATTATTTTTACAGATCATGCAGCGCTGAAACACCTTCTGAACAAGAAGGAAGCTAAGCCCAGATTGCTGAGATGGATACTCCTTTTACAGGAGTTTGACTTGGAGATTAAGGATAAGAAGGGAGCAGAAAATGTCGTAGCCGACCATCTGTCGCGTCTGACGCAACAGGAGGGGAGGATTCTCTTCCTATTAATGATTCTTTCGCTGACGAATCTTTATTTTCTGTTGATGTTTTTTCTGTGACCTCTGTAAATTCTAAGGATGGTGCTGAACCTTGGTTTGCAGACTATGCTAACTTTGCTGTCAGTCAGGCACTGCCGCCAGATTTATCTCATCAGCAGCGCAAGAGATTCTTACACGATGCACGGTAATATTTCTGGGATGACCCTTATTTATTTAAGGAATGTGCAGACGGACTCTACAGACGGTGTATTCCGCAGTGGGAGACCAAAGCTATCCTAGAAGGCTGCCATTCGGCTCCTTGTGGAGGACACCACTGTCCATCACGTACCGTGGCTAAGGTATTGCGTCGGGTTTTTATTGGCCAACTCTTTTCGCTGACACTAAAACTTTTGTTGCTAGCTGTGATGCTTGTCAGAGAACGGGAAACATTTCCAAGAGACATGAGATGCCTCAGAACGGCATCCTAAAGGTTGAGATTTTCGATGTATGGGGCATCGATTATCAAGGGCCATTCCCGTCTAGCCAGGGTAACAGGTATATTCTGGTAGCTGTAGACTATGTGTGTAAGTGGGTGGAGGCAATTGCCACTCCCAATTGTGATGCCAGGACCGTGATTAAGCTATTTCGTAAGATTATTTTTCCCCGTTTTGGTGTCCCTAGGGTCGTCATTAGCGATAGGGGTATGCATTTTAGAGAACAACAGTTGATCGCTTTCTTTGTCTAAATATGGTGTCAAACACCGTAGGGGTTTGGGGTATCACCCTCAGACTAGCGGACAGGTTGAGGTCTCTAATAGGGAACTAAAAGAGATATTAAGCAAAGTAGTGTCTAAATCACGGAAAGACTGGAGTGCTAAACTAGAGGACAAGTTGTGGGCTTATAGGATGGCTTTTAAGACACCAATCGGTGCTTCACCGTATCGTTTAGTGTATGGAAAGTCTTGTCATCTTCCTGTTGAGCTAGAACATAAAGCTTGGTGGGATATCCGCCGACTTAATTATGATCTTGACTTGTGTGGTGAGAAGCGTTTATTGCGGCTAGATGCGTTTGGAGGAGTTTAATTTGAACGCTTATGATAGCTCCCGAATTTATAAGGAGAAGACAAAGCGTTGGCACGATAAGAGGATTGTACCCCGTGAGTTCCATGTTGGGCAAAAGGTGTTACTGTTTAATGCCCGGTTGAGACTATTTCCTGGTAAGTTGAAGTCCAGGTGGAGTGGTCCGTACACGGTGACTGGCGTCACTAAATTTGGATCAGTTGAGTTAGAGGACTCCGAGGGGAATCGCTTCAAAGTTAATGGTCATCTTGTGAAGCATTATTATGGGGCTGATGCTGTGATTGGACGCGTCGAAGTTCTCTTTTTCGACGCGATGGCAGAGAGTGATGTTTGATGGTTATAGGTCGTGCGGGACCTTATAAACCTGCGCTTATCGGGAGGCAACCCGATTGTAAAATGTTGTATTTGTTTTTCGAACTTTTAACTTTCTTTATTTCTGTTTGGTGTGCGTTTGAACAATTTTAATAGAATTTTTGCGTTTTTGGTACAGCACAGGTACCGTACTGTTGCTTACTGATGCAACAGCCCTCGATCGAGTAGCCTTCTTGCTCGATCGAGTGGTCCTACGCCTTCAAAGCTCTCAATCGAGATCCTATTTGTTCGATCGAGTTTATGCACCGCTAAAAGCCTCGATCGAGTGTTACTTGTCTCGATCGAGTACCGTGTTCTTCTCGATCGACCCGATCCTTTGTCGATCGAAATCCCTACTAACCTCTCTATCTGGTTCGGTTTGGGGAGGTCCGTGGTCTGCACGCTTTTGTAAGTTTTCGACTCTCCCTCTCTTTAGTTTGCATCTTTTTTCCTTTACTTTGTACAATGGGGACATTGTACAGTTTGGTTTGGGGAGGATTTGCATCCATATCGTGTCTGCATGTTGTTTTTACCGCATTTTGTTACCACGTTTACTTACGTTTGCATTGTATTTTATTTCATAAAAATCAAAAATCTCATAAAAAATTGGAAAATTTCAAAATTCAAGAAAAAAAATCATGTTTATTTTTGCATTTTTGGTTGAGTCTGATGGGAGTTTTTCATTGCTGATAACTGTCTTTTTGCTTAAGCCTTGCTTTATTTCAGATCTTTTAGCAACAGCCTTTGCAATTTCTCGAATTTCGTTTCAAAATTCGTTGAACAAGTAGACTTGACTTGAAATTTTGGCAAACTACAATATCTTTCTGAGGTTTGGAGCTTTATAACTGGTGTCATCCATGACCAGTTCATGTAGGAGGTGAGTAGTTACTCCTTATAAGGCATGTAACATCAAATTGCATAAGCATGAGTTTAGTCTACTTAGTACCTGTATGCATTCGGGTCTGTGGTTGGTGACACATGTTTGGAGAGGCAACCCCTTTATTTCATTTTACCCATGAGCTCCACATAGCCAAATTGCCCATTTTGTCCCTATTTAGCTACAATCCATATTTTTCCTACCCTAGCCGAGCTAGTAATGGTAGCAATGTTGGGAATGTGTTGATTTGCAGTTGGTTATTATATCTTTTCATGAGATGGATGGGTGAAGGAAATGAAGGAGAAATATTGAAAAAGAAGTGAAGAAAAAGGAAAAAAGAAAAGGAAAAAAAAGAAAAGAGAAATCCGAAAAGAAATATGGAAAAAAAAGAAGAAGAAAAAAATCATATGCGGAAAATAAAAAGACTGTATGTTGTGATTTATGCTCCCATGTTTAATTTATATCTTATGGGGAGTTGATAATTTGATGGTGATTAGTGAGCTGTGTGCATCTAATTTGCACTATTTCGTAATGATATGTATGGCGTTTGAAGTAGGGAAGTTTTATAATTTGGATCCATTGTTTCTAGCCTGGCTATTAACCCCACATATCCAAATTCATTTTAGCCCCTTCTTACCTATTACCTCACTTACACATATGTAAGTCCTCGGCATGTGTCTTGGTCATCAGTTTGGTTGGAATGCATATGTACGGTTGTAGAGACTTTATTCATGTTAGACTGCATGCATGTCCTTATAGGTTGCAGTTAGGTGAGTGTTCTTTATTCCTTCTATCTTATTTTACATATCACCTTATGCCTATTTGTGTGATTGAGCGACCCATGAGAGTCCATTTTTTTTAAAAGTCTTGCAAGGTCGAAAGTTCAACGTCTCTTTGAAATATGCATAAATTCGTTTGCCTTGATGTCAAGCTACTAGTTGTTGATTCTTATGCATTAAACGGTTTAAGCCAACGGTCTTCAGCTTGTCTATGTTCTACTCCTATCCATTTCGTCCTAGCTAGTTGCATTAGTTTGCTTGAGGACAAGCAAAGGTTTGGTTTGGGGAAGTTTGATGCGTGCATTTTACATAGACTTTTACGGTCTCTTTAGGCACGCATTTCTATGTATTTGAGTGATATTATGTCACTTTATACCCCGAATAGTCTACTTTGGTCTGCTTTGCATTATTTGCAGGTACGAACCGGAATGACTGGAAATCAGCCTATTTGTGATCCTCCAAGCCTGCTTAAGAGAGTTGGCGCGAAACTTTACCATCTTGAGACGCGTGAAGGTATCCAAAGGATTAGGAGAACACACAAGAAGCCAAGAACCCCTCGATCGAGATGTCATGTTCTCGATCGAGTAAATGCAAGGGTGAAGGCCTCGATCGAGATGTCCTGTTCTCGATCGAGGGAGATGCTTAGGGAAAGCTCTCGATCGAGCAACTGTGGAGTTCGATCGAGAGGCCACGCACTGATGGGCTTTACTTCGATTTTGTGTTGTTATTTTATAACGCTTTATTCCCTTTGCTATTTTTCTTATAAAAAGGCAAGGAATACTGAGACCTAATTATCACATTCTAGACAGAGGACGGAGACTGTTGCTTTAGTTTTTGGATCAAAAGTACTTTTCATCGCCATTTCTCAACTTTTCTTCTGTTGAATTCGGTATTATCATAGCATAATTTCAGTTCAGTTTCGTTTATTATGTTATCTATTGTTATTTGCTTTGCCACTATTGTTCCTCATTTCGATCATGAATAGCTAATCGCTTTGCTAGGATTTAGGGTAGCCATGGCGTAGGAAGGACGAATTAATTAAGACACCCGTAGTCTAGTTGTATGCATCTGCTGCTTTAATATCTCTTAATTGTTTGAGTCGATGCACTCAATTAACTCTCTCGTTTTCCCCTTCTCCTAGATCGAAAGATTGGAGAAGGAGTAGTTCTGCAGCGTTTCATTAGGATTTATGCTGGCTAGGGCGAAAGCTAAACTAGTGTTGCCTAGGGCGAACTAAGGACCGAAAGGTGACGTTTATTACCCACAGCTTGGATTTAGGGCATCTATATTTTAGTCCGGACTTTATAAGCCATGGTGAACCGACAATCCTAGTACCTTTCTCCCTTGTTCATCTCTATTTTATTTCTCTCTCGTTCCTTTTTATTCTCTCCTTTGCTCGTAGTCTTTAGAAAACAAATAAACAAACCCCCTATTTTGGTTACTTTCGACAGACCTAGTTGACTATAGGATTCCCATCTCCCTGTGGATTCGATACCCGACTGCCTCTGCTACATTTAGTTGAGACCCATTAGTTTTATCTTTGACAGGGTTGCGACAGCCGTGTCAGTCACTATCTACCTATCTATTCGGTCTGTCTAAGGTCACAGGATAGGGGGTTTGAATTTTTTTGACTAAACTAATAAGATTAAGCAAGAGAAAAGGGAATAAGAGAAATTAACAAAGAAGAGAGAGGGAACTAGGATTTCAGGTCATCAATGAACGTCAATTAATTGCGGTTAAGGTCACAGATTAGTCGATGTGTCGGTCTAAGGGGCAACGGATATCTTCTTCCGGTCTCAATTCGCCCTAAAGCACAAATAGCTTAGCTTCCGCCCTCACTACGGTGCCCAAATGTTCTCTACGAGTCTCACCCTTTCCAACCTTCCGGTCCAGGTCAAGGTTTACTACGATAAAATGACTAATTGCGTCGACTCAATTAGACAAAAACAATTAATTGTAGCGAAACAACATAGACATAACCACAATAGACGATCTGTAAACCTAATTAGCAATTAACATTCATTCATCGAATTCCCTAATCCTATCTAGCAGAATTAGCTAGACATAATAACGAAAAGAGCAAAAACAGAGGTAAGGGAAATAATAAACATTAAATAAAGAGAAAAGGGAAAAAGAGAGATTACAGAGATAATAGTCCGGAGAAAGAGATGAGAGCAGTTTACAGAGAAAAGAGTAGAGTAAAGTATGAGGTCTAGAGTAGTCTATAAATGACGTCTCATGCTTTCTTATTTATAGGAAATAGGATTTTATTTGACCTAAACAGAAATTAAAGCTAAAAAGCCCGAGCCCAATGAGAAACCACTCGATCGAGTGATTTGAAACCACTCGATCGAACAAAATTAAGCTCAAACCACTCGTTCGAGTGAAATAAATACTCGATCGAGTAAACCCTAAAATGAAACTATTCGATCGAGTAGAAAAAGGAGTCGATCGAACACAACTGTACTTGATCGAGTACTTTCCAGCGCACAATTCCTACTTCGCGCATTGAACTTCAAACGGCTGCCATTTCTTCGTTACTTGGGCAAACAGGGCGTTTCCGGTGGCGTTGGAAAGCTAAGAGGACAAGCTATCATATACAACTTGCATTACGTCAAAATATGTTGTATAACTCGAGATATTTCTCTTTAAAGTAGGCACTTGTAATTTGAAGTTCTTCCTTTACTCGCCTACCTAACTTACTTCTTTGCGCATCTCAAAATAGTAGTCTTAAGGCTCCGACTCAACTCATCTCCTAAATGCATGCATAAGGACATGTTTTAGGCTTGAGTATGCTCTTTTCCGGTTCATACCTGTAAATAATACAAGAGAAACCAAAGTAGACAATTCGGGGCACATTTGTAGCTAAACACCACACAAAATGCATAGAAATGCGTGCAAATAAGGTACGAAATACCTATATAAAATGCACGCATCAGACATCCTTTAAAATTTTCATCACTTCATCTGTACAACTCACTTACGTCACTGGCAGTAGCATAACCCTCTTAACACCATGCTATGCTCAACTCAACTAGCAGTGGTACTCTCATACCATGCTCAACTGCAGTAATACCTTCCGTACTATGCACATATGGCAGTAGTAATCACTTACTATGCACAACTATCTCTGGCAGTAGTAATTACTTACTATGCACATCCACCACTAACGATCACTCGTTATGCACAACTGGCAGTAACACCCTCCGTGTTATGCTCAACTGAATAATCGACTCTCCATACCAAATATAACCAACAAAAAATACTCAATAACAATCTCGTCATACAGCTCAGCCAACATCTTAACATACTCAAATACTCTATTTCCAATAATAAATTACAATATTAACCTTAATCTCATCAACCGTCACAATTAAATATGCATTCACTTAAAAATATAACTCGAGTTGAGTAGGAAATTCCTACCTGGCAGTAAATCCCATAAAAGCAATTCGATTAAATAGAAATCCAATTGATTACGCTCCACGACAAATCCGTCACCTAGATAAATAGTAATTATAATTCTAACTACATCATTTGTTAATTATAAAATATTTATACATTAATTTATAATAAGTATTTATTAATTATATTAGTAATTGTAGAATGCTGAGACAAAACACCCAAATTCCCATACATACGCCATACACCACGCTTAACCCATGTCTTACCCGTATTTGCATCCCAAACGACCACCACTTAGCCCGACAACTGCTACCTCCCAGCCCCCACCGTGAGCCAGCGTCAGCACCACCCAGCAACGCCCCAACAACCAGCAGCAACACCCCACACTACTGCCCAACCTTACTCAAGCGACCACATCCACGACACCAACATCAATGCCACGCATACAACAACCGAAACCCGACACCCAAAACTAACCCTCCTAACCACGGCAGCCCAGTACCCACCTCATCACCGTGGCCACCACCACACCTTCCCCAGCCGCGGTGGTTCCCTGGTCAACCCAGCTATGCACCCCAAACACTAATAACAACCCACTCGATAATCCTATACAAGCCACGGTTCATCTCACCAAAACGCAACCACACTGCCACCCACGCAACCTGCAGCCACCACCGTGGTCTCTTCTGACCCACGGTAGGTCCACCTGTAGCGCTAACAACCCAGGTCAAGGTCTAGTCGAGCACCAAGGATCCTAATTCACGGTCACAATAATAACCATCTATTTTTCCCCTGTTTTGCGATTTTAGTCTCAACCACCACAAAGGTGGTGCCTTTAGCCACCACACTCCACCACAGCACCACCACGGGGTCGACTCACTCCCCTGGTCCTAACCCCACCATGCCCAGATCAAGTCGGTTCCAAATAAGGGTTTGTATTGGGGTCGAAGTCCCCTGTTTCAAACCCGCATAACCCTCACCATGTAGCCTCGAAAATCCGCCTCCAACCACCACCACCACGGTGGTCAACAATGGTCAACGAAGGGTCCTAGTCAGTCCCTGGTGGTCCATGGTCATGGTCACGGTCACGGCTAACCATACGCTAGTCTATAACGCGAGTTATCTTATCTGCAAAATCAATACATTATAATATAAGACGGTCTTACCTTGAGACGATAATATAAGATGGGTTCTTCCCTTTTCTACCTTCTAAATCTCTCTCTCTCTCTCTCTCTCTCTCTCTCTCTCTCTCTCTCTCTCTCTCTCTCTCTCTCTCTCTATTTATTGTGAGATTATGAATTTTATGAGTGAATAAGGTCTCTAATTAGGTCCTATCATCTATTTATAGTGATAAGGTAGGTCATATAGAGCGGTATTAGGAAACAATGTAATTATTATATTATTATATTACTATACAAATACAATTATTATTATTATTATTATTATTATTATTATTATTATTATTATTATTATTATTATTATTATTATTATTATTATTATTATTATTATTATTATTATTATAAAATGCACGCAGCTTTCATTAAGATAAAGATTGAAGTTTACATGAAATTGGTGGGGAGCCGAGAAACAATCTGGGCTCCCACACCCTTAGCAATAGCAAAGCTAAGTCTAGTAAAAATGTAAGCGGTCACCCGAGCCCCCGCATCCTGAGATACCGAGAATTTCTGGACCCGCTTGAGCAAAGCAACCGCATCCGAACCCAGCTCCCCCAGCGAAGAGAAAGAGAAAGGAAGGAAGCCATAGCCCGCTACCGCGCACAAATCCCCATACTTGGCACACTTACGCTGAGCAGCATCGACGACAACCCGGCCCGGCACAAAATCTGTCAACCCAGTCTGAGTCAAGGGGGAAGAACCTGTCAGGTCGACGCACACATCACGCCCCCTGTCCCAAGAATAAAGCAATAAATCCCCGGGACGAAGAGAGCCACCATGTCCATCAACCAAACCGATATCAACCTCCTTCCCCACAGTAATACCGGACCTATAACAGATGTCGTAAAGAGTGTCCCGGACAAGGTTATGTCGATGTTTAACACCCACAGCACCAGTACAAGAAACAGCGTGGTCTCCAAAAACATCCCCAGCGTGGTCTCCAAAAAATATTATTATTATTATTATTATTATTATGCTCCAAATATTCGGCCCAACTCGTCTTCCCGACTAATCCATTATTTTATTATCAATTACGTCTTATTTGCAATTATTAATATGAATACCTTTTTAATTATTTATTTGAATTACATAAATTATTCTTATCAAATTACGGGGTATTACAGTCCTCCCTCCTCCCCCTTAAAATGAACTTCGTCTCGAAGTTCACCCCGGAATACTACAAAAGTCTCTACGATACCATCAACACATCTGAATGCCATTTCGACACATTATCATTGCAACATAACTAACTTACTTAATCATTATCAAACCATATTATACTTATCAAAATGTATCACAAAATAAACTTAAAACATGAGGTGTCACATTCTACCCTCCTAAAAATAAATTTCATCTCGAAGTTTAATAACACAATTAAAGTTCTACTCACTTATACCACGCAGTGCATTGCTCAAGTAGGGACAAGAACTGAAACAGATAACTTAATCAAAAGAATTAAGTCTAAAAACACCAACACCATAATACAACATCGTAAAATTTTAAAACGCCACAACCACCGAGATTTTACAATCCTACGCTTCTTAAAAATAAGGTTACGTCCTCGTAACCTTGACCATAACAAAGGTACTATATTGTATAAATACCAATCAGATAAGGATAACAAAGTTTAAAGATTATAACAAAATTTATCACAAACCTCTATTAGCACTATTATAGAACAACAATTACTCATTTAGACAAAAATCGTAGCACACTTCTCAACCCCACATGTACCAACTTCGAGTTACGCGCATAAAACTAACTCTACAATCAAAACAAGTTGTAGTCAACTGTATCCTATCTTAGCCCTCTTTTGGTTCCCCTATCATCACTCCTACATCTCAGCTATCATAGTTTAAGAATTGATTAAGTATTTATTTTGAACTTTTGTAAAACTCGCGTTTCTAGAAATCAAAGTCAAGATGTAACTTTTAAAAATCACCATTAAATAACCGTTACATTCCTCTTTAAGTTTTTATGCTTTTAGAAAATTCAGAGAGTTTCCAATGCATGAGAAAAAGAATGAGGTCCAAAGCTTAAAAAAAATAAATTTTTAAAGATTTTTAAAACTCATTTGGTCCAAACAGAAATTTATCAACATGTCGTTATAAAACTCAGTCAACTTGCAAAAATCACCATTAAATATTAAGACAATAATTTGCTACGTGGCATATCAATTTGAAAATATATACGAGTCTTTTAAACAGTAGAGTTGGAATTATGTATAAACTATAAGTACAAATTAAATGAGAAATTTCGTAAAATTGTTGGTCGAAAACTTAACTGCACAAGAATATTTTGACCACTGTTCACTAAAATATTTATTACTCTTAAACCGTAAATCCTCTAAGTATTAAACCAGTGGCAAAAGAAAGCTAATTCACAAGGCTATCACCCATAAATATTTCGTCTATATATGATTTACAGACAATAAAAGGCAGCCAAAACAAACAGGAGTAAAATTCTGAGAAATCATACTTTCAGTCATAGCACTCTTTCCACTAAGTTACTTATCCTTACAACCAATTCACTTATGTTAACTTTCATAACTTGGGTTTCACACACTACATATGTCTAGATATTTACCCAATTTCACCCGTCATGCAATAACATATTACTCACATTTAAAATCACAAGCATTATTAAGATCATTCAAATCATTAATCCATACAACTATTTATAAACTATACCAACAAACATGGTTTCGGGGAAACACGTATCGCATATCACTAGACATGAAAATTATAATTCATATTTTAGCAACACCCAAACATTCACATTTCACAATACATGATCATATATACCAATTCAATTTCCAAAACATTCCCTAAGTTATTTCACAAGACAACAAATCTTAAATTTCATATCTCGGCATTCACACCCATGTCATAACTCCACCATTCATTCTTAATTCAACACACACACAAACACACAACACACGGCCCTAGGCCATTACTTTCCACCTTAACTTACTTACCATTTACTTCCGTATCCTGCAAAATATTAGCAACCTTCTAGTTTCAATTATAAACTGACCCTTAAAGTTAACTTCCTTACTAACTACCCCACTCGAATTTATCCTTTCTCGAGGTGACCGGTTCAAAACTGAGAGGCCCATGGTATGAATTAGGCGCGCTTTCTTAATCGTACTAAAAGGGGCACCTAACAGTTTCTACCCGGGGTTCATTTTATTAGACACATCCTACATTCATTATTGCTCATTGGTTTAGGCCTGAGGATCGTTCTCTCTAATACCACTTTGTAACACCCCCATTTATTTAGGAGCCTTTAGCAAGACATTCCCAATTAAATAGGACTGTTACCATCTCAGTTTTCTGAGACAGTAATAACAAAGTATAGATATCCAAAGTACTTTATTTAAATAATTAACTCAAATGGTTTATTACAACTGTTGAATAAATAACTTAATAAATTAAATTACAAAACTCGCAGCGGAAAATAAATTAGTGATTGATAGACTATATGATCTAGACTTTTAGGTAGAATGGCCAAGTTCTCACGCATTCCCATAAGCTCCCAAGTTAGCTAATCTTTAGTACCTGTCCAATCTGCACCCCATTATGGTTCATCACAGGTGTTCATGAACACATAGTCAACCACGAGGTTGAGTAGGAGTAAACTAAACAACAATAATAATTCAACCAAAATAGACATCCTTCAAAATTCTCATCACTTCATCCGTACAACTCACTTACGTCAGTGGCAGTAGCACAACCCCCTTAACACCGTGCTATGCTCAACTCAACTGGCAGTGGTGCTCTCATACCATGCTCAACTGGCAGTAGTACCTTCCGTACTATGCACATCTGGCAGTAGCAATCACTTACTATGCACAACTATCTCTGGCAGTAGTAATTAATTACTATACACATCTGGCAGTAACAATCACTCACTATGCACAACTGGCAGTAACACCTTCCGTGTTATGCTCAACTGAATAATCGACTCTCCATACCAAATATAACCAACAACAAATACTCAATAACAATCCCGTCATACAGCTCAGCCAACATCTTAACATACTCAAATACTCTATTTCCAATAATAAATTACAATATTAACCTTATTCTCATCAACCGTCACAATTAACTATGCATTCACTTAACATTATAACTTGAGTTGAGTAGGAAATTCCTACCTGGCAGTAAATCCCATAAAAGAAATCCGAGTAAATAGAAATCCAATTGTTTACGCTCCAACACAAATCCATCACCTATATAAATAGTAATTATAATTCTAAATACATCATTAATTAATTATAAAATATTTATACATTAAATTATAATAAGTATTTATTAATTATATTAGTAATTGTAAAATGTTGAGACAAAACACCCAAATTCCCATACATACGTCATACACCACGCTTAACCAATGTCTTACCCGTATTTGCATCCCAAACGACCACCACTTAGCCCGACAATTGCTACCACCCAACCCCCACCGTGAGCCAGCGTCACCACCACCAACAATGCCCTAACCACCAGCAGCAACACCCCACACTACTGCCCAATCTTACTCAAGCGACCACACCCACGACACCAACATCAATGCCACGCATACAACAATCAAAACACGACACCCAAAACTAACCCTCCTAACCACAACAGCCTAGTACCTACCTCACCAGCGTGACCACCACCACACCTTCCCAGCCGCGGTGGTTCCCTGTTCAACCCATCTATGCACCCCAAACACCAATAACAACCCACTCGACAATCCTACACAAGTCACAGTTTATCTCACCAAAACCCAACCACACCGCCACCCACACAACCTAAAGCCACCACCGTGGTCTCCTCTTACCCACGGTGGGTTCATCTGTAGCGCCAACAATCCAGGTCAAGGTCTAGTCGAGCACCAAGGGTCCTAATACACGATCACAATAATAACCCTATATTTTTCCCCTGTTTCGCGATTTCAGTCTTAACCACCACAAAGGTGGCGCCTTTAGCCACCACACTCCACCACAACACCACCACGGGGTCGACTCACTCCCCTGGTCCTAACCCCACCATGCCCAGATCAAGTCGGGTCCAAATAAGGGTTCGTATTGGGGTCGAAGTCCCCTGTTTCAAACCTGCATAACCCTCACCATGTAGCCTCGATAACCCGCCTCCAACCGCCGCCACGGTGGTCAACAATGGTCAACGAAGGGTCCTAGTCACTCCCTGGTGGTCCATAGTCATGGTCACAATCACGGCTGACCTTACGGTGGTCTACAACGCGAGTTATTTTAACTGCAAAATCAATACATTATAATATAAGACGGTCTTACCTTAGACGTTAATATAAGATGATTTCTTCCCTTTTCTCCCTTCTGAAGCTCCCCCCCTCTCTCTCTCTCTTTATTGTGAGATTATGAATTTTATGAGTGAATAAGGTCTCTAATTAGGTCCTATCATCTATTTATAGTGATAAGGTAGGTCATATAGAGCGGTATTAGGAAACAATAAAATTATTATATTATTATATTACTATACAAATACAATTACTAGTAGGATTATTGTAATTATTATTATTATTATTATTATTATTATTATTATTATTATTATTATTATTATTATTATTATTATTATTATTATTATTATTATTATTATTATTATTATTGTTATTATTATTATTATTATTATTGTTATTATTATTATTATTATTATTATTGTTGTTATTATTATTATTATTATTATTATTATTATTATTATTATTATTATTATTATTATTATTATTATTATTATTATTATTATTATTATTATTATTAATTTTTTTTTTATAAAGGGATGCGCGCAGCTTTCGTTAAAATAAAAATAAAAGTTTACATGAAATTGGTGGGGAGCCGAGATACAATCTGGGCTCCCACACCCTTAGCAATAGCAAAGCTAAGTCTAGTAAAAATGTAAGCGGCCACCCGAGCCCCCGCATCTTGAGATACCGAGAATTTCGGATCCGCTGAGCAAGGCAACGAGATCGAACCCGGCTCCCCAAGTGAAGAGAAAGAGAAAGGTAGGAAACCATAACCCGATATCGCGCACAAATCCCCATACTTAGCACAATTTCAGAAAAGATCGGCGACAACCCGACCCGACACAAAAATCAACCTGATCCGAGTCAAAGGTGAAGAACCTGTCAGGTCGACGCACACATCACGCCCCCTGTCCCAAGAATAAAGCAATAAATCCGCAGGACTTGGAGTCGAGTAGCATTATTATTATTATTATTATTATTATTATTATTATTATTATTATTATTATTATTATTATTATTATTATTATTATTATTATTATTATTATTATTATTATTATTATTATTATTATTATTATTATTATTATTATTATTATTATTATTATTATTATTATTATGCTCCAAATATTCGGCCCAACTCGTCTTCCCGACTCATCCATTATTTTATCATCAATTACATCTTATTTGCAATTATTAATATAAATAGCTTTTTAATTATTTATTGGAATTACATAAATTTTTCTTATCAAATTACGGGGTATTACAATGCTACTCGACTCCAAGTCCTATGCTCGTACCGTCTTCCGCGTGACATCAAAACAACATGTTCTTAACCTGCTCCCCATATGATCGAAAATATCATATGGATCGACGTAGGCCACCCCGGAAATAGGTGACAATTATTACACTGACACACAACACGTCACTTTCAATGAATAAATATAAGACACAAAATGATAATTAAATATGCAACATGTTAATGATATAAATGAGATACAATTATATAATCACCACGTCGGTACCGCGACACGCCCAGATGTACTCATAACCACCTATAACAGGGACACGACCAAGACACCACTCCGTACAAAAAGGTACCGGGACACGCCCAAACGTACCGGGTCCGGAAGCCAACCGGATCCCCTGCCAGACGTCGTGTCTCAACAACACGAGTCCCTCCTTACTCAAGTCATTAATGTGCACATCCCTCTTGGAGTGGGAAGCCCCAAGCGGTGACTAAAGTGTAAGACGGTCCCCCAACCGTCTTATGTCTCCTCAACAATCAAGTGTCACTAAAAGTGATCTCCAATACAATACAACAACCACATGGAATATGTAATACAACACCAAATATGTGACTCATCATGAACTCAATCCCAACACGTTATGAACAACAATTCCTCAAATACCAACATGATATATAAATCGACTCACACATGCAATGACGATGAAAGACACACAAATATGTACACTAAGTATTGAAACCGAGTAGGATAAACCTACCTTTTAGCCATCTTCATAGGTTACTCGATTCCAACCCGATTCCACCTCATGAAACCGTCTCATCCTATACAAACCACACAATACTATCACAAATACATCCTACACTATTATACACTACAAAAACTCCTTATTATTACCCATTAATTACTCATATTAAATGTCCTAATTACTAATTAATTACCCAAAATAAAACCCCCAAAAGTTAGGGTTTAAACTAATTAGAGAAGGGTAGCTCTTAACTTAAAAGGTAAGAGGAAGGAAGAAGGAGATGAAAAATCCACCAAATCAAGCTTAAATCCCATGAGAGTGTGTTTGTAAGGGTTTAGAGAGAAGGGAGAGAGTTTAGAATAAGAAGGAAGAAGGAGGAAATGATTTTGATAAGATAAGGTGTAATCCCGAATTTGGTGTTTATCGGGTATTGCACAGTGGCACTCGGTTGAGTGCCACTCACTCGGTCGAGTGCTCACCCACTAGACCGAGTGTCATCCACTCGATAAAGTAAACCCTCAACTCGGTCCACTACAGCCCCACTAGGTCTAGTCTAGGTCACACTAGGTCTAGTGTGCACTCACTCGATCCATCCAATACTCCACTAGGTCCACTGTAGGTTTCTCGCACATCCTGAGGTAGTTTTGTGGGTCCCTAAGAATCCGGGTATTATAATCTTCCCCCTTTGACATGAAATTCGTCCCCGAAGTTCACCTCACTCTCTCTTTCCCACCGTTCTCTCAAGTCTCTATCTCCGTCTCGTTACCAACTCTTTAGTCTCCTCTCTTTCCAAGCCCTTAGCGTATTCACTCTCTCACATACAAACGCTTCCCAACTCAAGGTTCCCTTGACATTATCACTCTCATAATGCTCAGTTTCTTTCCTTAACTTCCTGATTGGTACATTTACTCCCTATAAAAGACAACTTCGTCCCGAAGTTCAACGTTCAAGAACATGGCGTACTCGTAAACTACACAAGAAACATATGACTCGATATAATGATGATCACACCGCAATGGATTATGTATTCTAATAAAATTCAATTACTATCCTCATGTCACGCATATATCGCGTCAAATGTATCACATGAACCCACACATATTTGTGTCTACTTTCACTTCCTGCAATTATTTCGTCTATAACCATCACAAGATTCATTTGTATATCATGAGACTATTATGAAATTCACAACGTTACTCACTATAAAGTCATTGTAATAGTAAACATTTCTGGTCGCAAAGTACTAGGTTGAACAGGCTGCACTCGACCGAGTACGTATGTTGGGTGTTACTGTTAGGCTTCTGACTTAGTGGCACTCGACGGAGTAGGTGGGGTACTCGGTCGAGTACTTTGTACCATGTACTCGGTCGAGTACGGTTGTGTACTTGGCTGAGTGTTCGATCTGTTATGAGTTTATTGCTCGGGTTTGATTAAAATGATTAGTGGATATATAAACATGTTCGTCAGTTTCTAAATCACTTTTACGTAAACCTAATTACATTTCAAACTCCCTATAATCATCTTCATCAATTCCCAAGCAAAGGTTGATCAATTGTGGGTTTCCGAATCTCTATTTCTGTGTCAATTACGTTAATAAGTCTCTAGTCTCTTTAATCAGTTTAATGTTTAGGTTATGCAAACCCTAGATTGGGTTAATTGGGGGAATTATTAATGGGTGTATACTAGATCGATTAATGAAGGGTAGTTACTAATTATTATGTGATAATTGGTTGTAGGTGACGGATTCTTAAAGATCGTTGTTGATTGCTAGTGTTCGCAAGCGGATTTGCTATAAAGGTAGGGTTTTCCTACTCAGTTTGCTATATGATTGATTATAAAATGATGAGTTGTTGCATGTTTACTGTGGATTGTTTTTTATATGGTTTCATTGTGGTTTTATTGGTATTGAGATTGATTGAGAAGCCATTGTAGGGGGATGGTCTTCACCCCTATGTCCGCCCCTTGTGGCTCCCGTCAAAGGGGGGTATGCACATTAATGATCTGGGTTCGCTCATTGCGATGAGTGGGTCTATAGATGGCTTGGCTGTGGTCTACTACTGGCGATATGGATTACCTCTTACGATGGGTAATCCGGCAGGGCTACACATAGCGATGTGTAGTCATGTCCGGGCTGCGGTTCGGACACTGGTTATTATAGTTTGGAGATGGTTGGTTGTTTCAGGAATTGTTGGATTGGCTTGTCTTATTTTGTTTGGCTTATTATTGATTGTATTGTTGGCTGACCCCTTTATTGTTTTAAAAACTGCGGTGATCCATGTGGGATGGTGAGCAGGGTGTTAGTAGGTTTGGATGTATGAGCTTTCTTACAGGATGGATGGGATACCGCTGAGTCTAGCTTTTGCTTTTAGCTTCCGCTGTTCTTTTTTATAGATGTTGTCTTTACTGTTATGAGTTGTACTTTCAGTTTTGGGTTTTGGTTTGAGCTGTAATCGACTAAACATTCTTTTATTTTTAATAAATGTTCTTTTATGGTCTATTTGATATACTCTACCTCGGGCAACCGAGATTCTAATGTTATCATGTACTTAGGTAAGCTTTGGTAAGACACTTTGGTAGATGGGGGTGTTACAGTCACAGAATCATCTTATGTCACATAATATTATCACATGTTTTTATCGTCTATTTAGTCATGTCACATTGCTATTGATTAATTGAATTCACCTTGAATAATGATATTTTAAATAATAACAACATCTCAAGCAATAATAACACACTAAGTACTATGGTCAAACGTAAACAATCTACGAAAGTCAATCACATAAACCCTTTTTATGTCCATCCACTCACCAAGGGACCATTATGGTCACTAAACATGGGTATCAACTCATTGGTAAAACATGCAAAATGGGGCATAAATGGGTCACTCGGTCGAGTGGAAAGGGGCACTCGGTCAAGTGAATAGAGCACTCGGCCGAGCAGTGTTGGGCAGCCATGAGCTTAAGGAAATGGTCTCTAATTTTCCACCTAGTTCATCATATAATTGCAAATAACTCCAATGGTGACTACCACACCATTGCCTATCTAAAAAGTAAACACATTGTTGGACCATATAGTTATATGATTTGTTTTGATAATGACAAGTGTGTTTTATAATATATATACTCTTTGCGCATAATCGTTTGTTAGTCTTTGCTAGATTTAATAAAGGTTACAATAATAGCAAGCAATGTTATAGCATCCATGGCTATAACATTGAAGATTTGTGAAGCATCATTGAAGTAATGTTATAGCTGCTTGAGCTATAACATTGAATATTTCTAAAGCATCATTGTGACTAATTTATTCACAAGTATGATGAGCACTCAAACAAAAGACATGATCAATTCTATAAGAAGCTCAAGATGAAGAGATGATCCTACTACTGAAGATCTCCAGGAAGAATAGCTAGTATAGGACGTCATCTAATAAAGGTATCTTTGGAAGTAATATTGGAAAGGTAAAGTTATAGCTATTTCACCTATAACTTTACTTACCAAGCTTAATGTTATAGTCATTTGTTCTATAACTTTAGGTTGCATTTTTAAGGCACGATTTTAAGGTTTTTAATCAATTTTCGAAAGCTCAAATTATTTATATATTTTCAAAGATATGTGTATGTATAATGGAGGCAAGATATGGGTTAAGGTTGAATAATTTACATGTATCCTATTGGTTAGTAAAATTACTTATGAGTCGTCATGCTACCTAGGGTTTGCTAAATTGTCCAGACATAAACCCTAAATCCACACCCCTTATTTCGATTAGGGTTTTCGAGTGAGTTGGGCTTATGAGCCATTTCTCATATCGACTATACTACTTGCACAAGTAATATACTAGGTTAAATCTAGAATAGATTGTCTTAAGATATTTTTATCTTAAACAATTATTTGGATTTATCTTATTTACTTATTTGAAATATTTTGTGGATTAAAGTAAGGAGAGATAGGATTTATTTCTTGTGAAACAAATCATCATACCTCACGACACTATGAGGGTTTCGAATAAAACCCTAGTTGGCTCCTCTACTATATATACATATGTGCTTCAGTCTTTCTAATTAACTTTTCGCAATATTAAAAATTCCTTTGCAAACAAATCGAGCCAAAATTCTTAATCAAGTATTTTATTTGTTTTTGTAATTCGAAAATCTTTACGAAAAGTCGTGCTTCAATTTGCTTATTATTCCATAAGATTACGTTATTAGATAATAAACATTGTTTCTTACTCATTCATCCGTATGAACAATTAGAAGAACAATCAAGTGCGTTCTTATTAACGTAAGTTAGATAAAACCGAGTATTTGACGGTACTCATTTAAGTTACAACTAGAGTTAGTTGTACGAGTGAGTTAGCAATTTTGTAATCCGTAGAAAGGTGCTAAAATTATTAATCGAGAATAGTGGACGTAGGTTTCGACTTGTGAAACTGAACCACTTCAAAATCACGTGTGTCACTCATTTTTTGTCGTTCGTTTCTTTACGTTTTAACTTCGTTTAGTTAATCAGTTAAACATTAAGTAATTAATTATTAAGTCACGCTCATACGGACATTTGAAAAAGTGGGATAAAGTTTTAAATACTCAATTCACCCTCCTCCCCCCCCTTTTAAGTATTTTGGATCGATAGACTTTTCAATTGGTATCAGAGCCTCGTGCTCTTGATTGCCTAACCGCAAAGAGGTTAATCCGTCTATCCTTTTTTGTTTTTATTTCTTATTTGTTCCGCTGCCTTACACGTGTGAAATGGACTCCAAGTATCTTAAGTGTCCCGTCTTTGATGGGAAGAATTATGGACTTTGGAAGAACATGATGACACACTACCTAAAAGGACATGATTGGGAGTGTTGCACGATCATTAAGAATGGACCAAACAAAATTTTTGTCGGATCTTCAGAAGGCACTACCTATGAGATAAAGGAAGAAGACTATGTGGAGGCTGATTATAAGAAGGCTGAGAAAAACTCCAAAGCGATAAGCCTGTTGCAAAACGGCATGACATCGAACGAATTAGACCGTTTTTCTTCTTGTACCTCGGCTAAGGAAATATGGGATGGTTTTGAATTAGCATATGAAGGAACGACAATTGTTAAGAAATATCGTATTGACTTGCTGATTCAAAAATATGAGCTCTTTACAATGGAGCCAAACGAATCTCTTGATAGCATGTCTGCACGATTCTCTAGCATCATAAATGAATTGAAAAATCTTGGTAGGAAGTTTGAATCTGAGGACATTGCCAGAAAAGTTCTTAGGAGTTTGACCAAAAAGTAGCGTCCTAAGGTAACAGCAATGGAGGAAACAAGAGATCTTACTTCCTTGTCCTATCAGGAACTTATTGGAGCTCTCATGGCTCACGAGATTATTCTAGATAACGACGATGCTGAGCCAAGTAAAAATAAGAGCATGGCTCTTCAAGCTTCACAAAGTGAAAAGGTCGAATCTGACATTGAGGACGAGACGGTTCTGTTTGCCAAACGTTTCAAAAAGAAAATATTTAGAAATACGCAAACAAAGCCTTCCTATAATAATAAATCCTTCAATAAGAAAGCAACTGAGTAAAAAACGTCCTTCGTCAATAGAGGATGCTTCAAGTTTGGAGAGTCTAGTCATATGATCAAGGACTGTCCCACATGGGAGAAAATCAAGGACAAGACTAAACGCAAAAAGACCAAAACTGAATTCAAACAAGTCATGTTAGCCTCATGTTGGGGAGACCTCGGCACAGAAGATGACGAAAGGTCTGAAGATGAAGAAGTTGCTAATTTATGTCTAAGCAACGTCAGTGTTGACCTAATTTCGGACAGTGATGATGACAACATCATCTCAAAGTCAGAATACTGTCTTCTAGGAGAATCTGACTCAGAAAATGAAGAAGAAGAGGTAAGTTATCTTGAACTTAAAAAAAACAAGTTAAAAAGTTATCTAAGAATGCATTAAGAGAATTCTTCGAGCAATCTCTTGATAAGTGTCACGAACAAGATCTGGAATTAAAAGATTTGAAAGAACAAATTCTTGATATTGCTGAAGAGAATCAACTTCTTAAGGCTAAGGCTAAGAAGCTTAAATCTAAAGTTACAACTAATATAGCCACAACTTCAGATTCCACAAATTCTATGAAAAAGGTTTTTGAGTCTAAAGTTATAGCTAATGAAGTTATAACCTCATAACTAAAACTCAACATTAAGCATCTTCAAGCCAAAGTTATAGCCAATGAAGCTATAACTTTAGAGTTGAGGAAAGTCAAAGAGCTTCTTAAATCTGAAGCTACAGCTAGAGAAGCTGTTATTTCAGATCAAAGAAGGAAATTGATTCTCTAAATCAGCTGTTGAAGGAATCTAAATCAACTATCTCATAGACCACTCTAAATGCAAACCAACTCCTTCTGAACAAGATTTCAGGAAGAGAAAATATGTCAATTTACCTGAATACTTGATTTGCAATTATTGTGGTCATACGGGACATATATAAGACAACTATGTTAAACACACGCAAGATTTACTCAAAGCCATTCAATTTGTTAAAGTGTCTAACACAGTAGTTGAAGAACTCGATGTTCCCACAGATGAACCTAACCTGAATGAAGAAAGAAATAATAACTTCCGTTGGTTCTATAATATTAGTTTTGATTACAAGAAAAAGAGCAGTGAACCTAGACAGCCTAGAGAGTCTCATAAGACTAAGGCTCCCCTAAGCAACCACGTGAAATACCTAGAGCTTAACCTAAGACTAGGACATCTCCAATTCAAACCCAATCGTCTACCAAATGAAAAACAATTAGACAAGTCTGGGTTAGAAAAGATCTATTCTTTAGGGTAACTAACACTAAAGGACCCAACCTTGCTTGGGTACCAAAAAATTGTATCTAACTGTTTTGCAGGTTGTGGTGAAAGAGAATAATCTATGGTACCTTGATATCGGTTGTTCAGGGCATATGACTGGTGATATAAATCTATTTCTTTCACTTGAGCCCTTTGATGGAGGTAAGTTTACCTTTGGAGATAATAAGAAAGGTAAGATTGTTGGTGTAGGAAAGGTTGGTATTTCCACTTCTCATGTTGTTAGTGATGTTTTTCTTGTTAGAGGACTCGAGCATACTCTACTTAGTATTTTATTTGTTTTTGCAAATTCTTAATCAAGTATTTTATTTGTTTTTGCAATTCGAAAATCATTACGAAAAGTCGTGCTTCAATTTACTTATTATTCCAGAAGATTACATTATTAGATAATAGTACTTAAACAATGTTTCTTACTCATTCATCCGTGTGAACACTTAGAAGAACAATCAAGTGCTTTCTTATTAATTTAAGTTAGATAAAACCGAGTATTTGACGATACTCATTTGAGTTACAACTAGAGTTAGCTGTACGAGTGGTTTAGTAATTTTGTAATCCGTATAAAGGTACTAAAATTATTAATCGAGAATAGTGGACGTAGGTTTCGGCTTGTGAAACTGAACCACTTCAAAATCACGTGTGTCACTCTTTTTTTGTTGTTCGTTTCTTTATGTTTTCACTTCGTTTAGTTAATTAGTTAAAGTTTAATCAATAAACTTTAACTAATTAATTGTTAAGTTACGCTCATACAGACATTCGAAAAAGTGGGATAAAGTGTTCAAGTCTCATTCGAGGCAAATCTTGTAACACCCCTATATAGGTGCCTTACCAAGACCACCCTAGTACATGAAGATGCTACCATCTCGGTCACCCGAGGTATAGTAATCAAAGGAGACCATAAAAAAACATACTTTAAGTTTAAATATTAAAATGCGTACAACTTGTAAAACCAAACCGAGTATAAAAATAAAACCGTCTCAAACTGGAATCCAAAACTTAAATAAAACTGTCATATACTATCAATGGGAGACTAAAAGACTCGGACTAGTGATGACTCCATCCCCCAGCTAGATCCCGCACATACTCCATAGAAATACCTGCTAATCAACGCTCACCATCCCTGAATGGATCACCACAGTTTTCAAAACATTTAAACGGGGTCAGTTACTGAATAATCAAAATAAGCAATACATGAACATCCAATTACATAAGCATATTCCCCCAACTCTAGTTCATCACCAATCACCTGACTGTAAACTAAAGTGTGTAGCCATGCCAGAATACCCATCGCAACAGATATTCCACTCTGCTAGTGGGGACCGCAGCCTTGCTACCTAAGCCCCGCTCAAAACCGTAGAGCGAATAACCCTTTAACCATTAATGAGCACACCGCCCTTGTGACGGGAACCACAAGGGGCGAATCTAGGGCGTGAATCCATTCCCAAAAATGACTCCACTCAGCTGAGGGCGCACCTCGTGAACAACATATAACTAGCAGCCAGAATCACAATACTGGCAATCATGCTTATTACCACGAAATACAATTATGACCACAATGATAACCATGTAATTAATCCATCACATTAACTTAAATCAATTATACAGTAACCGAGTAGGGAAAACTCTACCTGAAATGGAATCACCACCAACAACAGCAGCAGATCAAAAAGCCTCTTCTGCGAAATCACCTCCTTTAACAATAATGCATACAATTACGATCCACAACAACAATTACACCCAAAAACCCCCCAAAATACCCAAATTAGGGTTTAGACAAATCTACTATACTAATATAAAAATTACACAGGTGACTTACCCAAACGATGACAATCACAAGGGTATAATGATCTCAAGAATCTGACAATCCTAACCTTGATTTGATAGCAAAAGAGGAGAGAACTGAACGTCGTAGAGTTTTCTTGTGAAAAGTTTAGAAAATAAAAGTAAAACTGACAAAGACTGTCGATCAAAACTTTAAATATCTCTCCACGTTTACTATCAAACCCGGCCGAAAATCCGTAAAACCCGAGCTACTCGATCGAGTAACTAACGTACTCGATCGAGTTGTCTCCACTCGATCGAGTACATTGAAAACAGAAGGTACTCCAGAATCTGTAAACGACTTACTCGACAGAGTAAGTCCTAATCTATAGAGTACCCAACAGCTCAAATATCTGAGGTATTCCTTACAACTGAACTTCGTCCCTGAAGTTCAAACCCATACTGAAAACAAAACTCACTATACTTAACTACAATGCAACGACACAACTACAACTCAAGGCAAAACTTAAAAAACAACTTAACAACCCAAAACATACACTAAACTTGACCAAAACTGACCAAAAATCACACCAAAAGCCATCTCCTGCCGCCCTTAAAGAAACATGGTTACGTCCCCGTAACCATACATACCTAATAAAAAAGAAACAGATAGCGCTCCTTCATAGCTTCTTCCGCCTCCCAAGTTGCTTCCTCGACGTTGTGATTGGACCATAACACCTTTAGCAATACAGTCTCCCCATTCCTAGTCTTGCGAACCTTACGATCTAGAATCTCCTTTGGCACTTCAAGATAAGACAAGGATTCATCCAACTAAATGTCCTCGACCTCTAGCACATGAGAAGGGTCAGTCACGTACCTCCGAAGTTGAGACACATGAAACACATTGTGTATTCGATCCAAAGCTGGTGGCAAGGCTAACCGATAAGCAGCCTCGCCAACACGATCCAAAATTTTATAAGGGCCAATGAATTTCTGACTTAGCTTCCCTTTCTTGTCAAATCGCATCACCCCACGCATAGGTGACACCTTCAAAAGAACCTTATCCCAAACATGGAACTCAATGTCCCGACGATACAAATCCGCATAACTCTTTTGTCGTATCTAGGCCGCCTTCATCTTCCGCCGAATCAACCTCACTTGCTCAACCATATCTTGCACCATTTGTGGTCCTAAAACTACTGCCTCTGCGCTATCATCCCAACAAATCGGACTCTTACACCTCCTCCCATGCAACGCCTCAAATGGAGCCATCCCAATACTCGTATGTAGATGTTATTGTAAGAAAACTCAATCAGATGAAATCTATCTTCCCAACTACCACCAAATTCCATCACACAAGCCCTTAACATGTCCTCCAAAGTCTTAACTGTTCTCTTCTTCTGCCCATCTATCGCAGGATTAAATGTGGTACTCATCTTCAATGTAGTCCCCATCAATTCCTGCAACTCTTGCGAAAACTGAGAAATGAATCTTGCATCTCGATCTGACACAATATCCTTCGACACTTCATGTAATCTCACCACATTCTTCTTATAGCCATTCGCCAACTGAACCTTACTCCACGTATCTTTCATGGGAATAAAAAGACCTGGCTTGGTCAATCGATCAACGATCACCCAAATCATATTATTACCTTACTGAGTTCTCGGTAATCCCATAATGAAATCCATTGAGATAGATTCCCACTTCTACTCAGGTACCTCAAGAGACTTAATATACCTTGCGGTCTTCGATGCTCCTCTTTGACTCTCTGGCATGTCAAACATTGAGCTACAAATTCAGCTGTCTCCCTCTTTATCCCAGGCCACCAAAACGTCTTCTTAAGATCCTTATAAAGCTTGTCACCACCTAGATGCACAGAATACGGGGTGGAATGAGCCTCCGCCATGATTATATTCTTTATCTCCTCATCCTTAGGTACACACCATCTCCCATCAAACCGAACACTCCCATCAGAATGAATAGAGAATCGAGACACTATCCCCTTCTCTACTCCAGCCCTATACTCCTGAATCTTAGGATCAAGAGCCTGTTTCCTCCGAATATCATCATAAAGCTCTAGTTCAACTGTCAAATCTCCCCTAGCATCCCCCTTCTGGATCACATGTATCCCCATCTTGGTCACTTCATCTTTCAACCTCATTAGTGACATAGCTGTGCATAGGGAATGCACACTTCTCCTATTCAACGCATCTGCCACAACATTCGCCTTCCCTTTATGGTAGATAATATCCATGTCATAGTCACTAATGAGCTCCATACACCTTCTCTATCGCATATTCACCTCCTTCTGAGTATAGATGTACTTCAAACTCTTGTGATCAGAAAACACCTTAAAGGTCGCCCCATGTAGATAGTGTCTCCAAATCTTTAGAGCAAAAACAACTGCACCCAACTCTAGATCATGCATCGGATAGTTCTCCTCATAAGACTTTAGCTGCCTAGAAGCATAGGCATTAACTTTCCAGAATGCTTCAACACACAACCCAACCCATTCTTTGAAGCATCCGTATACACCTCAAATTTCCCACTCCCCTCAGGTAAAGCCAAGACTGGAGCTGTAGTCAAATGTTCCTTTAATGTTTGGAACGCCATCTCACAACTTTCATCCCAGCGAAACCTGTTCTCTTTCCTCATCAAAGCTGTCATAGCTCTGGCAATCTTTGAAAATTCCTTCACAAACCTGCGATAGTCTCCAGCCAAACCCAAGAAACTTCTAATCTCGACCACATTCTTTGGTGCCTCCCAATTAGAGACTACCTCAATCTTACTAGGATCAATAGCTACACCCTCTTTGAAAATGACATGGCCCGGAAAAGCCACTTTCTCCAACCAGAATTTGCATTTAGACAACTTGGCATACAACTGGTTATCGCGTAGAGTTTGTAACACCAATCGTAAGTGCTCCTTGTGCTCCTCCTTAGTCTTGGAATAGACTAAGATGTCGTCTATAAACACCACTATGAACCGATCCAAGTACTGGCTTAAAACCCGGTTCATCAGATCAAACTGCATCACCACATATTCATAGTGACCATACCGCGATCGAAAAGTTGTCTTTGATATTTTTTCATCCCGAATCCTCAACTGATGGTACCCCGACCTTAGATTAATCTTTAAAAAGACACCAGCTCTACTCAACTGGTAAAAAAGATCATCTATCCTCAGTAAAGGATACTTATTCTTCACTGTAACATGGTTCAACTCCCTGTAGTCGATACATAGCCTTAAGCTCCCATCCTTCTTCTTCACAAACAGGACTGGCGCACCCCAAGACGACACACTAGGTCTAATATACCCCGTGCCCATCAATTCATACAAATGTTTCTTCAACTCCTCCAACTCCTTAGGACCATATGGTATGGGGCCTTAGTGATCGGTCCTGTCCCTAGCTTCAACTCCACACTAAAATCGATATCCCTCTGCGGCGGTAGTCCGGGTATCTTGTTTTGGTAAATTTCTACCAATTTAGGGTTAAAGCGATCTTAACGTTAGGTCTGAATTATATTTGTTCGTTTATTGTATGGTAGTTTAGATGCGTAATGTAAATGAATAACACAAGCAATTTTGGTGACGCGGAAAACCCGATATGGGAAACAACCGCGGGGGGAGACGGAATCCCACCAAGATTTCACTATAATTTGAGGGGAAATACAGTTCGGGCTCTTATGCTATGCTATGGAGGCTACAGTGTTTTTCTTGTATTTTTTCTGATGATCCCTTCTTCTTTGCATTGAGGCTTCTTATATAGTAGAGTTAGCTCATCTAGGGTTTCTTGCTTTTCCTCCAAGTATCCCTAATTTAACACGAAATAGGACTTCCCTTCTCTGGATATGGTAAGTGATTGAGTTTCCATATACTTCTTCTACAGGGATCCAGGATCCGTGCCTTGTGACGCACGTTGCTGCTGCCCTGGCTCCTTGGCATCTAACATCCAGCTCTGCCTCCAGATCCGCTGCCCCAGGTCAGCCCATCTCTGGTTTTTGGGCCTAACAGTTTGCCCCCAATTTTCCGCGAAAGTCCAACCCTAATCATTTGAGCGGGAAATTGCAGTGTATCGTTGAATGACTTCTCGCATACTCTTTTTCAATTCACATTTTAAAAACTCCACCTACTTTTTCCTATTTATCCCCATCCGTCCTCCAACTCTCTCTCTCTCATCAATCATTTCATCCTCCTCAAAACCCTCAAATTTCCTGACTCCCCAAATCCATCTTTTCAACTTCCTTTTACTGTCAGCGCCGCCTCCACCTTCCGTCTTTCCAGGTATTGCTACTTCTCTCTCCTCATTTACCATGGCCAAAACCCGGTTTACGTCATCTTCGTCCACCACCATTGACCTCGTCGAGGACGACGACTTCCCTTCACAGGCAATCCTCAAAAAAACACACTCCAGTGACTCCCACTTAACCCAAGAAGATATCCCTAGAATCAAAACCCTGCTTGGCCTAGGAGACAATGTGGTGATCCATATCCCTAAACCTGGTCAGAAAGCCGACGCCTTTCGTATGAAAGTGACGGAAGTGTTTATATATTAAATCGTATTATTAACAAAACCCGACAAATCATCCCCCCGTAAACCGGCTACTCGATCGAGTAACTGACGTACTCGATCGAGTGCCGCCTACTCGATCGAGTACCAAGGCTACTCGATCGAGTACCAAGGCTACTCGATCGAGTACCCAACAGGTCAAAAACTATTTTAAAACGCAACACACCCATACTCGACAGAGTAAGGCCCACTCGATAGAGTACCCAGAGACTCATAAAACCGCAGTATTACAGTCTTCTCTCCTTAAAAAGAACTTCGTCCCCGAAGTTCAAACCACAACAAAACAAAGACATACTCCTACACTCCCGACACAACAACCAAAACAAAACTCAACATAAAAACATGCTACTAACCAAACTCAACCCGACTCAAACCATTACTAACCATACCGACACAACACAAAAAGATGTAAAAACTCTTAAAAACTCTTCGCGATCATCTCCTACCCCCTAAAAGAAACAAGGTTACGTCCCCGTAACCATACATACCTGATAAAAAAGGAAAGGGTAACGCTCTGTCATAGCCTCCTCTGCCTCCCATGTATCTTCCTTAGTCTCGTGGTTAGACCAAAGGATTTTGAGCAAAACTGTCTCTCCACTCCTAGTCTTCCTAACCTTCCGGTCAAGAATCTGCTTAGGCACCTCAAGGTATGACAAGGACTCATCTAGCTCTAAGCTCTCTGCCTCCAACACATGTGACGGATCACTCACATACTTCCGCAACTGAGATACATGAAACACATTATGAACCCTCTCTAACGCAACTGGTAAAGCCAAACGATATGCAACCTCTCCAACCCGCTCTAAGATCTCATAAAGCCCTATGAACTTCTGACTAAGCTTGCCTTTCTTCCCAAATCTCATAATCCCACGCATAGGAGACACTTTCAGAAGAACCTTGTCCCCAACCTGAAACTCTATATCCCGGTGATGTAGATCTGCATAACTCTTTTGCCTATCCTGAGCCGCTCTCATCCTTTCCCTGATCATCTTAATCTGTTCAACCATCTCATGTACCATCTCTGGTCCTAGAACCACTGCCTCAGCACCGTCGTCCCAACAAATCGGACTCCTACATCTCCTCCCATATAAGGCCTCAAACGGTGCCATGCCAATACTAGTGTGATAGCTGTTGTTGTAAGAAAACTCTATCAAATCCAACCTCTGTACCCAGCTACTACCAAAGTCCATCACACAAGCTCGTAACATATCCTCAAGAGTCTTGATCGTTCTCTCAGTCTGACCGTCTGTCGCAGGATGAAATGTTGTACTCATCTTTAAAGTCGTTCCCAAAGATTCCTGCAACTCTTTCCAAAAACTTGAGATAAATGTCGCATCTCTGTCAGATACTATGTCCTTAGGGACTCCATGCAACTTTAGCACATTCTTCCGATAAGCCATCGCTAATTGTGCCTTAGTCCATGTATCTTTCATTGGCACAAAATGAGCTGACTTGGTCAGTCGATCCACTATTACCCATATCATGTTGTTACCCTGTTGACTCTTCGGCAAACCCACGATAAAATCCATGGAAATGGATTCCCACTTCCACTCAGGTACCTCTAAAGACTGAATCTTACCTTGTGGCCGCCGTTGTTCCCCTTTAACTCTCTAGCATGTCAAACAACGGGCCACAAACTCAGCTGTTTCTTTCTTCATCCCAGGCCACCAGAACGTGTTCTTTAAATCCTTGTATAGCTTGTCACCACCTGGATGTACTGAATATAGTGTACAATGTGCCTCTGTCATGATTGTCTTTTTCAGCTCCTTATCATTAGGGAGACACCACCTACCATCAAACCTCAAACTACCATCTGAATGAATAGAGAATCGAGACATTGTCCCTTTGTCTACTCCAGCTCTCCACTCAATTATCTTAGGATCCAACACCTGTTTACCTCAAATATCATCATAAATATCAGGCTGCACTGTCAAATCTCCCATGGCATCCCCTCTCTGCATCATATGTATCCCAAACTTTGCCACCTCATCTCTCAACCTCATCAAAGATAAAGTTGTACACAAAGAATGTACACTCTTCCTACTCAAAGCATCTGCAACAACATTGGCTTTCCCTTCATTGTAGATAATATCCAGGTCATAATCACCAATCAGCTCCATCCACCTCCTCTGTCTCATGTTTAACTCCTTTTGATTGAAGATGTACTTGAGACTCTTGTGATCATAAAATACCTTAAATGTCGCCCCATAAAGGTAATGTCTCCATATCTTGAGAGCAAACACCACTGCACCCAACTCTAGATTATGTGTAGGATAGTTCTCCTCATAAGGCTTCAATTGCCTAGAAGCATATGCAATCACTTTACCGTTCTGCATCAACACACATCCCAACCCATTCTTTGAGGCATCTGTATAAACCTCAAAGTTCTCGATCCCTTCAGGCAATGCTTAGACAGGAGTTGTGGTCAAACGCTCCTTTAATGTTTAGAACGCCGTCTCACAACTCTCATCCTAATGAAACCTGTTCTCTTTCCTCATCAAAGCTGTCATAGGTCTAGCAATCTTGGAGAAATCCTTCACGAACCATCTGTAGTATCCAGCTAAACCCAAGAAACTCCTGATCTCAGCAACATTCTTTGGTGCTTCCCACTTTGTCACTGCCTCAATCTTTGCCGGATCCACAGCTACTCCATCCTTAGAGATCACATGCCCCAAAAAAGCAACATTCTCTAACCAAAACTCACACTTGGACAGTTTAGCATATAACTCATGCTCCCTCAAGTTCTGCAACACAATCCTCATATGCTCCTCATGCTTCTCCTTAGTCTTGGAATAGACTAAGATGTCAACGATAAACACCACCACAAACTTGTCCAAAAATTGTCTGAAGATTCTGTTCATCAAGTCTATAACCACAGCCGGTGCATTAGATAACCCAAAAGGCATCACCACATATTCATAATGGTCATACCTAGACGTGGAAGCTGTCTTTGGTATGTCCACCTCTCTAATCTTCACCTGATGGTACCCCGACCTCAAATCAATCTTGGAAAAGACTGATGCACCACTCAACTGATCAAACAGGTCATCTATCCTTGGCAAAGGATACTTGTTCTTCACCGTCACTCGGTTCAGCTCCCTGTAGTCTATGCACAACCTCAAGCTCCCATCTTTCTTCTTCACAAAAAGAACTGGTGCTCCCCACGGTGATACACTAGGTTTAATGTATCCCTTCTCTATCAGATCATCTAACTGTTTCATGAGCTCCTCTATCTCCTTAGGACCCATCCGGTACGGTGCCTTAGAGATTGGCCCCGTCCCCGGTTTCAACTCAACCGTGAAATCTATCTCCCTCTTCGGTGGCAACCCCGGAATATCCTCTGGAAAGACATCTGCAAACTCACCCACCACTCGTATCTGATCAACCGTCGGACTCTCTATCCGGTCATCTCTCACATGGCACAAGATCAAAGGGCATCCCTTCCTCAGATAAGACTTCAAGGTCACAGCTGCAATCAACTTAACTTTGGGTTTGACCACAAATCCACGATAAGACACGCTAACACCCTTAGGACCTCTCCAAGACACTTTTTTTTGATGACAGTATATCTTAGCTTCGTACTTTCCCAACCAATGCATCCCGACTATCATCTCAAAACCGTTTAAAGGAAACTCTAGCAAGTCTACAGGTAGATCAACTTGCCCAACTATCATAGAGACATCCCTATACAACCTCCCACATGACACAGACTCACCTGAAGGTATAAAAACTTTCTCACTTACAGACTCATATACCCTCAAACCCAACCGTTTAACATGACTCGAAGATACAAACGACTGAGACGCCCCCGAATCAAACAAAACAAAGGTATGAATACCGTTAACAAGAAAAGTACCAGTGATAACATGTGCATCGTCCTCAGCTGCTTTCTTGTCCATCATGAACGACTTTCCATTGGTCTTGTCCACCTCCCGCACAAGATCTTGGTGATGTGGTCGGCTTAGCACCCGACCCCTGATTGTTGTTGTTGTTCGTAGCTAGTTTCTGATAGGAATTACAGCCATTGCGGTTACCTCCACCCTGGTTTCTCTGACCTCCCCGGTTAGACCATGACCCAGCTGGTCTGTTACTCGCATAACTCTGTGCCGGTCCCTGAGAATAGGTCCCCTGATCCGATCTCTGAAAAGCTCCAGGTACACTCATGCACTCATGTCTCTTGTGGCCTACACCACCACAGCAATAGCAGGTCATCCCCCAACTACCACTACCACTCACACGACCACGCCCAAAGGAAGCCCCAGCACTGAACCCTGAACCAGAAGAAAACGCTCTAGCCTGATTGTGGTTGCCTTTGTTGTAGTTAGATTGGCCACCACCTTCACTCTCAGCCTTTCTTTTCTCACCCACTCTCTCTCAGGCCATCTCCACCAACCTCTCACCTCTCCCAGCCCTCTCATAAGCTTCCTTAACATCAGTAAGGACTCCCACGGGTAACTTCTCCATGATATTTGGAGTCAACCCCCTCTCAAATCTCAGCGCTAGGTTCTCCTCACTCAAACCCATGTCCTCAGCATACCTAGACTTCTCATTAAACTTCTTGTAGTACTCAGCAACTGACATATCAGATGTCATCCTAAACCCATCAAACTCCTCCCTCAGCTTACTCCTCACATGCTCAGGTACAACCTCTTTCCTCGTAGCCCTCCGGAACTCTTCCCAAGGTATAGCAGGTAAGCCCTGCTTTGTATACATCTCTCTAGCACTCGCTTTCACCTTGTCCCACCACTCACCAGCTGCCTCCCTCAAGTAGAACGCAGCTTTCTCTACTTTCATCTCATCAGGACAATGTACCAGGTCCAGTATGTTCTCCATCTCATGATGCCAATTGTCAAGAAGAATTGGCTCCCCGGTCCCCTTGTACTCTTTTGGGTTAAACCTCGCTATATAAAGGCTGGTCTTAGAGTGATCAACCTCCTTATCCTTTCCCACTCTCTTTAGGGCCTCCGTAAGAGCATCTTGATGCTCCAACATCTTAACTATATCATAGATGTTCATACTCTCAGCTCTCGCATACAACGCGGTTTTCTTGGGCGGCATCTTGAAACTATATAAGAAAAGGGTAGATATGAACATACGAACTATAACCCCAAAACACGAAAACAGATTGCCCAGAAAAAACTCGATCGAGTGCCTAAACTTACTCGATCGAGTTGAGGCTACTCGATCGAGTGCCCACCATACTCGATCGAGTGCCCCAACCTCAGACCCAAAACAGACCTTCTGATCTCTAACATACTCGACTGAGTAGCACAACCACTCGATCGAGTAACCCCCTACTCGATCGAGTGCCCTATATACTCGATCGAGTATCCAAAAACACGATTCTGGTTATAAAAACGTCAAATAGCCACTCGATCCAGTCAGACCCACTCGACCGAGTACCACACCTACTCGATCGAGTGTCCCCCTATTCGATCGAGTCATGATAACTCGTACATACTGCCCGCATGTTATCTCTCATAACCCAACATACTATGCAACTTTATACACTCAACATTATAATATAACTAAGCATACAATTCTACACAACTCTTCATATGATCAACAATTACACTACTTCATGTTATCAAATGCAACATAGTAAACATCCATCATGCTTCTTTATGCAACCAACATACAAACACACGCCCCCAAATTATTCAATCATGTTTTCAATATCTACTCCCAACATCCAATAATTCATAACATATATCGTCACATCACATACAAACTAGTAAACACCACAAAAAAATTTGACATATACCCCCATGTGACCGGTTCAAAACTGTAGGGCAAATTCGCGACTTTAGGACGTCTCCTAAGCCTTTGCATTAGCTCCTACAACCTTTACCCCGGGTTCATTATAATAGACTCCCTATGTTCATTAGATTCATTGGTTACGGGTTTCAGGATCGTCGCTCTGATACCATTTTGTAACACCCCATACTCCAAGTGCCTTACCAGGACCACTCAGGTATAAAGATGTTACCATCTCGGTTGCCCGATGCAATGATAATTATAAGACAATAACGAAAAAGTATTTAAATAGTATAAAGTTACGTGAAAGGTTACAATCCGGAAACCAAACTGATAAAATGTGAATACATGTTCTCCAAAATCAAATGTCTAAAAGCTAAACATAATGTCTGACAACAGCGGAAGACTCTTCTAACTGCAGTGATGACTCGTCCCAGCTAGCCCATGTATCTCTACTCATACCTGTTCAACAAATGCTCACCATCCCCGAATGGATCACCACAGTTTTTAAAACAATAAACGAGGTCAGTACAAATCACACAATTTATATAATCCAACGACACAACAAACAACACAGCTCAATCAACACAGATATACTCCGAACTCCATTCCCAACTCCACAATACTGACTACACACTAAAGTGTGTAACCCCGCCAGAGTGCCCATCGCAACAGGTCACTCCACGCCGCCAGTGAAGGACCGCAACCGTTCCCACCTAATCCCCGCTCATCTCCGTCGAGCGATAAACCTAAATCCATTAATGTGCACATCCCTTCTGTGGCGGGTTCCACAGAAGGCGAATAATGGGCGTGAAGCCACTCCCGCAAGTGACTCCACTTAGCCAGGGACGCGCCCCGAAGAACACAGACAGATACAAACAATCACAACTACTAAACAGCAATCAAAACCAACAACCGTCGCAATACTCGTATGATAACAATGGACAATCACAAATCACCACCAACACATTATGAGACTAATACTGAGTAGGGATACCCTACCTGGAATGCAATACAGTTACACGATCTCAACAGCTGTTATCAAAAGGCCTCTTCTACGAATCCTCCTCCTAACATACGATCATATAATTACTACCAATCAAGAAAGGCAATAAAACCCCCAAATCCCAAATTAGGGTTTAACTAACTTTAACAAAAATACCATAAAAACAGTACATAGATCTTACCCTCGACGCAAGGATCACAAAGGTGTAAAGAAAGACGAATTCCGACCTTCCAAGCTCTGGGATTTGTCAATACTGCGATGAGAGCGAAGAACGTAGGTTGCAATCTCTTTTGAAAGTAATTAGGTTTGTAAAAGTGTATTATAAAAGTGACGGAAGTGTTTATATATTAAATCGCATTATTAACAAAACCCGACAAATCATCCCCCCATAAACCGGCTACTCGATCGAGTAACTGACGTACTCGATCGAGTGTCGCCTACTCGATCGAGTACCAAGGCTTCTCGATCGAGTACCCAACAGGTCAGAAACTATTTTAAAACGCAACACACCCTTACTCGACAGAGTAAGGCCCACTCGATAGAGTACCCAGAGACTCATAAAATCGTAGTATTACATTAATATAGTATTAATTATGGCAATAACAAGTTGAGAACTTTGAGCTTGTCGTCAAATAATAGCATGAAAGTGTAAAAATATGAATAAGATAATTGATGTGAGTAATGAGAGAATAAATAGAATTTAATTTGAAATTAATTATTTTATTGCTTATTGTCTGTCTCTCTCCGTTCAAATGTTAATCACCTTCTTTATATAAGTGATCATGTGAGTTTCTAAATTAAATAATACACGTACGTTTACATCACTAATTAATGTAAATACATTACATGTAAAATTATTCCAACAGTTTATGCTATTAGTGCTTGAAGTTTCTTCAAAATATGAATGTTTTATGAATTAAAGAATTAATTTGAGATGTTTCATGTTGTAATTATCAGAATAACTCTTCACCCATGTAAATATTAGCATGAGTTCTCCTCTTAAAAATCCTTCAATGTAACATCATCAAATTGAACGCTTCAAGACTTGATGTTTCAATGCACCAACTTCTACGAATATGGTTCTTTATTTCATCATTTTTAAAATGATGGTCTTGTCAACATTTTATTCAATTGTTGGCTTTTCATTTTATTTTTGACTGATTATTCTTTATTTGTAGACTTTGATGTTTTGAACGTGAGCTTGAAGTCCTTATTTATTTTGTTGTCTTTTCTTCATCGCCTCGATTAGCTGTTTAGCTAATATCAATATCAAAATAGCTCCTTCTTACAAATAATTATATAAATCGCAGTAAGATATTCTAGGAAGGAGTTTATTATTAAAATGAAATATAATGCTGAAAATATAAGTATAATTATGTGAAATAAGTATATAAAGTATAGTAAATTATTCGCTTAGCAAATTCCCCCATGCTAGACCTTTACTCGTCCTCGAGTAAACTCTAGAGGGATAAATAACTAGCACACAACAAAACGTCGAATGTGGCAAAAGTCAAGGGATATAAAAATAATTCAACATAGGTTTTCGAAAAGAAAGTAAACATAAGTTCAAAATCATTTTAATTTCGAAATAGAGCTTAAGATCACAAATTAGCTCGCAAGAATAATCACCCTAACAAATCCAACAAAATATTATGTAATGTGCCAAATTGACCTTTCAATCTTACCACCAACCATCTAGACAAGTGACAGACCAGTGGACCCTTACTTTAGGGAATGTAAACGCGGAAAATCACTATTCGCATGTGTCCAAGTTATAAGGACACAGGTCACACTGTGGACATGGGCCACCCACGGCGCGCGCGAAAGCGCTTGAATAAGCGTGCATTTGTGAAGTCGTCACCAATTTTTATGGGAAATTGGAACCGTTCGAATACCTCGTGCCATGTCAAGACACAAAGTAGTGACATGAACACTAAGAACTCGTTACCCTTAACATTCTATGTCTAGAATGACTCTCGTGGATGTCAATGAACACGGATGTTCACAGAGATCTGGAGTAAGGGGTGAGGGTACGTATTAGGAAGTCCTTTTACAGAACACCTAATCCCACCCGCCTCGATAGCGGCCTCTACTAATTATTAGGGAAGTTATTCACACTTGATATGTCGTCGATTATATGCATGCAATGCAACAAACAATAGATTAATCCTAGCATGTGAGATTAAACTAAGTTGGTTAACAAAGAATTTAGTAATTAATTATGTCGAAGTTGGAATTTATATTAATTACATGTGAAAAAGCTAGATAAAAGAACAAAATATTATTTACAACTGAATGTACATCATATAAATGCCAAAGACGGGATTTAGGAAAGAATTAAAAGAAAAGAAAATTTAAAAGAAAAGGAAATAAATAGAAAAAGGAAATAAATAAGAAAAGGAAGTTTGAACAAATAAGGAAATAAAAGAAAAGGAAAATTGGAAAATAAGAAAATTTGGAAAATAAGGAAAATTGGAAAATAAGGAAATTAATTAAAACTGACAAAAATATATAAATTAGAAGATTTAAAATATAGCTAAATAGGTGATAATACGAATAATAGTCGATTAATATATACACTACGTCAAAACGGGAATGAGTTCAGGGGCAGAAGCCAGCCTAAAACTGGCGCAGCAATGGGTGCGTCCTCTGGAAGATGTGCATCACCCACTGCGTTTGTTCTGCGACGGGTTCTGACTGTGAAAATCAGACTCGGTTGAATGTTAGAGTTGATTGATTATAAAAAATTGATTTTACATGTTAATGATTACACCCGAATGATAAATATTAAGAATGAATTTTATGTACAAAAATTGTCTCAAACCAATTAATATCGATTAGAAATGATTATAAGACGAATTAAACGGATTTGAAAGCTTAAAGGTTGAGTGTAAAAAAAAAACAGAAACTTTAATGTACAAAAAGTGAGTTTAAGAGACCAAGTATTAATTACCGCGTCACTAAAACCCAGATTTAATTATGAGACGGAATAAATCAACTAATATGAAGAATTAGCGATTTAAACCGATTAAAGAAGAAAAGGTTTAAGAAAAATAAATTGAGTGGTAAAATAATTTGATGAAAGCTAATTGAAAAATGTAGGTTGAAAGAAAAGAAAAGAACTGAAAAAGAAAGAAGGAGAAAAGAACGAATCCAAGGAGAAGAAGAAACAGAGCAGCTGAAAGCAGCCTCTGAAAGACGCACAACAGAAGCTGAAATCCTTCCAGAAGGCGCAGCAGACACTGCGTTTCTTCTACTCGTTAGATCTCAACAGTTTTGATGAAATAAGGTTTGAAACGTGTGTTTTAACATATTATCGTCTTGGCATTAATATGATGTAAACTCGTAAAATAAAATACACCAATAATATAAACAAGATTAAAAGATGGGATTTTACACCCTCAAACTTACATGTTAGCGTCGCAAGATTTATCTAAAATCGGTTTTTAGTGGTAACTCGACTCGAACTTTAATGCAAATGTGAAAGTGCCCCTAAAAAAGGAATTTAAAACATTGATTAATTAATTGTGTAGTGGTCAAATTGGTCGGTCATGCAAACGTGACTGGTACTCAGAATGATCTGAGCTTAGGTGGTCGATTGATCAAGCACGTAGGTGTCGAAAGCTTAGAGCAAGGTCTAGAATGCAACGAGAGAAGAGAAGGGCGGACACTCGCGTGAAAAATATGTGAGGCAAAGGCCTCTATTTATACTAAACACACGGAAAAATTATGGTAAGGGTAGAATTCGGAAAGGAATAGAAAAGAAAGATCCGGAAACAACCGACTTAGTTGAAACACGGAAACTTGGACGAAAAGAAAGCATTTAGAAAAGGCGCAGCAGGTGCTGCGCTCCTTAGAAGAGGCGCAGTACTAACTGCGTCCTTTCTCGGATAGGATTCTTCTGCGCGAGAAAACACGTTTGACAGCCTGTCGTATTTTAGCCATAACTTTCTCTACAAGACTCGGAATAAGGTGATTTTGGTGGCGTTGGAAAGCTAAAAGAAAGATCTAGAACTTTCTATGAAATAGGCCAGACCCAAATAAGTCGTTATCACCTCGTAAAATGGGCCTAAAATTCGGGTTGTCATTTTAACTAAATGAAATGCACATTTTCTAATGTAAACTTTAAGTTTATCCCAAAGAAGTGACATGGGACTCAAAATGAGATATATTCATAACATTTTATGACATCCTAAACTTAGGTAGACAAGCACATTACTTTTGACTCAGGATTTGACGGTTTTAGGAAAATGAAGCGGTTTTTAACATGGACTCCAAATGTACTCTAATTATTGTCAAAATAACCGTAATGACACCTATATGACGACCATGAGGTAGACAAGAGTGTATTAGTTACCGTTTATTAACCGATTTACAAAACGTCATAAAATCGCGACATATGCTCAACAAGCGGCCCAATCATCACTGGGTGTTTGGTGGGAGGTGCAAAAATGAGGTATCTACAGAGCCCCCACATTGACTGAGGCTTGGACAAGCCAAAAGTCAAAGTATAGCCCTCAGGTCAATATAAGATTACAACCTGAAGACTATGGCGACCCGAGGTGGCTCAAAGGGTCTGAGCCAAGGACCTGTCGTCGGGAACATTTTAGAGTCTCTCGACTTCTGGGGAAGGTCGTTTAAAGTCCATTAGACTACGTAAGGAAGCTCGCCAGCCAGAAGAAGAAGTCATACCTGAGACTTCTTTCCCGAGATATTTCCGGAGGTGCGTAGGAGCTGAGGGTAAGACCTAAAAGATATGTAAGTATTGTGCTAGGGTGTGGGACCTTAAAGGAAAACATCGAAGGGAAGGAGGCCAAATATAAGTTCAACCTAAGGGATAACCAAGGTTTGGGTTTAGGAACTCTAAGGAAGTGTGATCATAAAGGATAGAAATGGTAGGAGTGTTTGAACTCTAGGGAGTTTGGGAACCTAAAGTGCTGGGTGCGTGAACCTGGGTATATGAACCTAAAACGACAGGCTGGTATGGGAACTTAAAGGCTTGTGAACCTAAGAGGAATTGTAATCCTAAGGTTAAGTTTAGGAACTTACTGGGTTACTAATTCGTGGTTTGAACGCATGCGTCTAGGCTTTCTAAGGAAAAAAGGAAATGGTATGCGAACTTCAAAAGGATTTATGGGTTAATGAACCTACAGACATTTGATATGAGAGCTTTCAGGTTTACGAACCTAAGGAAGCTATTCTGGGATCTATGAATCAAAGGGTATGAATCCTAACTTTGGGTTTACGAACCTAAGGAATGAGGCTCTGCTTTGGGAACTTCTGGAGAACGACACCTTTGCTGAACTCCGTGAGGAAACAATAATATTGAGGGTAGCAAGATGTCGGCAGAAACTACTGGGGAATCTGCTTGCGTCAGTCTCAAGCGAACTCTGCCAAAAACTTGAGGTTTAATTTGCTTGCGTCGGTCTCAAGCGAATCGTGTTTCCGATAAATACGTGGCTGTCAATGGCAATGAAATCTCCTTGGGGAACACATCGACGATTAGGAATATCTTGATCGTCACGGAAGAAATCTTGAGTGAGCAATACTGCAAAATACTGCTGCGCTGGATATAACGATTTGAGCAATACTGCAAAATACTGCTACGCTGGGGAGAATGAAGACTTGAGCAATACTGCAAAATACTGCTGCGTTGTGGAGAATGAAGATATGAGCGAAGCCCCCAGTTGGAGTGAGCATTGCTTCTGATACTTATCTGCATGGTTAGTAGCCACACAAGAATGCGATCGAATAGGAAAAAATAGCACATAAACACATATACACATAAGAAATTATCACACGGACCTCGAATGAAGAAACACATAGGTTTTGCAAAATTTTTTTCTTTATAAAAGTTGTTTAAAACTTTCTCAAAGAAATTTGTCGTTTGTAATACGTTATGCATATTCAAATGGGCTTTAAACACGTGATTGATGTGGACGTAGACCTACTAGGACGCGACACGGGGATGACTCTGACAGACTTTGCCTAAGTATGCGCAACCCCTAGCCAAGTATGGGTGACAACGCGTATCAGTTCACAAGGTAGAAGAATTGCAAGAATGATGGGGACATATAAAGGCAAGGCATGAGCCGTGGATCAGCTGTCTACTTAGACACCCTTTTGCCATCGCTTGCTGTAAAAGAGACCCCTCTTGAGGCACGATAACTTGGAGAATCGATCTAAGACCTTTGTCCTAAAACCTAATTACATTGGGCTTCGGAATTCTCGTTCTTTTAATTCACGCCAGAACCACGGTTTGGTCGATCGACCACTAAGACCAGTCGATCGACTGAACCTCGCTGAACAGTAGCTTCTGATCTATTTCAGGAATCGCGCTCTGGTCGATCGACCATGTAGGTAAGTCGATCGACTGCTCTAGCTGGTACTTTGCTCCAAAAGCCCTGTAAAATTGTCTTTCAAGCCTTGATACGCGCATCAAGTTTGCTTCCCGAGTCTTTACTCCATGTCAAATGCAATGCTAAGTACTCGGGGACGGATTTGGCTCATTTCCCGCTGGATTATTCACATTTCTGCAATATTACACAAAAACACGAAAGTAGACGGAAATAGGGAAAATAGTAGCATAAACAACATAATTGAGCTCTGAAATACGTGTAAAATAGGGTGTAAAATATCATATAAATGGCACGCATCAACTGGTGAGCGGGGGTGTTACACTAATAACATATCTAGTTATTATACACATTAGAGTGTTGGAATCTTGTTCTTGGGTGCAACAAGAGAAGACTTTCTAATTTGAAAGTTTATGTTCATGGAGGATCGTCCATAATGGTAATAGCTCAAGATCTAGTTTTGGAAGGAGTCCAAAACTAGGGCCCTTAAATTCGTCCATATGATGTAAGAAATATAATTTCTCCCTTTTGTTTATTTTGTTATGCATGCACTAGATCCACAAAGTTTATATTAACAAGTTAACTAAATCACCATTAGAAGAGTCTAAAAGGGGTATAGGAACCCAACAATTGGCATTAAGAGCTTTGGTGTTGCATGCATAATCGGTTTGGTTTTTACTATTTTTAGCAAAAATAGCTAAAATAAAAATTTTGGCATGAACTTTTTCCCAAATGTTGTATATATGATATGGATATCAGGTCTAAAGTTGCATGATTAATTTTGATTGATTTGGTATGTTTATTGATTTTTATGTGATAAAATCAAGAAAAGGGCAACTTTGTTAGTCATAAAAATAAATTCGAAGTTTTTGGTTGAAATTTTGCCATTTCCAGGTTCTGGAAATTATTTAAGAATGTTCAAAATTTTTATTTTGATTTTTCCATAAATTTTATGTTTAATTTGGAATTAAATGGTAAAAGTTATGTTTTATACGATTTACTAAGGAAATAAATTATAAATATTTTGTGGGCAAAATTTTATTGACTCTTTGGAATATTGATAATATTAAAGTATTTAAAAAATTGTGATTTCGAAATTTTTCAAATTTTTATAATTTATCAGGAATTATTTCATAATTGTTATGATTAAGAGGAGTTTAATAAGCAATAATAGAAAACCCAGTTGAATTATTGTCAAAAATTGAGTAAGGACTAATTTTTGAGTCCTAAGAGAGTTAGGGTAATTAACATGAGCGAAAAATTGATTTAAGTATTGATTTGTGATTTTAATAAGTTATTATCACGCATTTCTATAAAACCGGATTATATACGATATAATGTTTAAGTAGGGCGATTTGGCACATTAATTTGGCATGTTAGACACATATAATAATGCTGCATTTTTATTGATGAATGTCATAATTTAATTTATGTAATTTTGAATTATGTAATTTTATCTTAGTATGGCCTTAGTTTTAATCGGTATTACCCGTAATGTAAGGGATTACCGATTCGGTTGTAATTTTATGTGATCTCGTATCACTTTTATTTTACTAGATTCATTTTTACAAATGAATAATAGGAATAACTATGTTTTTTATTATTATTTGTAATTCCGGAATTCCTTCAAGGCGGTGCCAATCGGAAAGGTGTTCCGATCAAGACGGTGTTACCTTGGGAAGCGTGCCACTTGAAGATTCAAGAGACCAATAGAGTTAGTTTCCGAATTTGTAAATAGATTATTATATTTTCTATTTTAGGAAGGCCATACTAGGAAATTTATTTATTGCTTATGCATTTTTCATTATATGTTGCATGCATTGCCAAATCGCCGTAAACAACACATGTGTATCATATCGAGTATTCGACCGTGTCAATTATAATTATCGCTAGCTCAAAAATTTAGTTCACTTAAATTTGATAGATAATAAATTAACTTGACCTCTCACGTTATTAATATTGTGACTTAGCCTTACCGAATAGTAGGAACCCATGAATCTCAATTTCATAAGGGGTACAATGCGATTTTTCAGGGTGCTTCATGAAATGAAATGTGAAAGAAAGTTTGCAAAATGCATCAAATGAAAAGAGGAGCAAAAATTGAACTCCTATGCTTCAAATATAAGGCACCCTCACTTCATATGGGGTGACTTTGAAAATGTTCGAAAAGTTGAAAAGTTGTCAAGTATTGAATTGCCAACTATCAAAAGAAATGGCAAGATAGTGTTCTCAAATGTCAAATGCCACAAGAAATTGGGGGGGGGGGGGAACAAAAACAAAGCAAACTCCCAAAGTGAAACTCAAATACTATCGATCCCTTTATCCATCGTATCCACTTTTGTGCATGGTAGAGAGGGGACGACCCTTCTTCTTGTCTAGGCAAGAGGGGGAATTCCGCGATCCTCCAGTGTTTCTAACACCATAAGGAGTCTATTCTTGACAAAAGCATTTAACGATTGAGGACAAATGTACCCTAGCTTGACACAACTTGGAGGTGATTTGTTGGTATCCTTCTAGGCTTAGTAGTTTGAAGAAATTGCATCTATGAAGGAGTGTGTACCCTTGAATTGCTTCCCTTGTAGATAATTTCCGCCACTTAGATGAGGAAAGTGGCTATTATTTTGTAGATGCATCCTTTATTTGACTTTGTGTGCTTAATGTTTGGATGTATCGCCATTTTGGCAAGACCCACCTTGCCTTGCAAAAAAGGCATCCTACCTCATGGTTGTCTTTTTGTGAGTTAAAGGGGCAGAGTAAGACCCGCTAATTGTCTCATATCGACTATGCTATTAGGTTAGTTTAAATAATGGTCCTAGTCTTTGCCACACCTTTTCGGTTTGGGGATATTTGATGTGACCATAATTAGAGCATATTTAGTCCCCGAATTAGCCTTGTTCCCATGCTTTTTAGTGCATATTTGGGTCATTTATTGTCTTTAGTCCTTTTTTTTGCATATTCTTTGAGGTTTTGTGTCCTTGGTAGGAAAGGAGTGCAAACCTTGCATTTTCATGGCAAAATGAGGCTAAATTGATTGAATTCAATGACCAAGCATCAAAGAGAAGACAAGATTAGAAGGCCTTTGTACATACTATAGTAGATGGCCAATGATGAGAAAAGATCCTTGCATCCCCGAGGAAATCTCCAAGGATTTTATGAAGAAAAAGGAAGAAAAGAAGGAAAGAAGCTGTAAGACAATCCGGGCGGATTGTCCTCAAGACGCCCGTCCAGCACCCACAATCCAAGCGTCTTCCTCCTCAAGACGCCCGTCTAGCACCCACAATCCGAGCGTCTTCCTCCACAAGACGCCCGTGCAAAACGCCCAGAATCCGCCCGTCTTCCCCTTCTGGACGCCAGTCCAGAAACACCCAAATCCGCCCGTCCCGTGCCCTGGACGCCTGGATTTCCTTACAGTCATTTCGTCTTCAACAAGCTTCAAGGAAGGATGGGCATATTTTTCTAAGACCGGCGAAAAGGAGACCGGAGTCTCCCTAGAGACCGGCGATTCCTCAAGGACTTAATCGTCATTTAAGCCCTTAGTAAACCCTAATTTATGTAACTAATCCCCACTATAAATACCCCATTAGTCTAATTAGAAGAGCATGTTCTTCTTAGCAATCTTTAGTGTAGTTAATATCAATCAAATCTCTCTTTAATCTTGTAATCAACATTTAATCAAGTTTTAATACAAGTTTCATTTCCTTAATCTCTCTCTTATTCATCCTTTGTTCTGGGTAATTGAAGACTATTTGGGTTATTATTGGGAGATTGACAACCTTCCAATCTATCATTAAGTACTTCTATTATTCTTTGTTTTATTATTGGAATCGTTAGTAGGTATAATTCTCTTAATCCTTTTTTAATTATTGTTAATCACTTCCATTTATTTATCATGTTTTACTTTGTTGGTATGATTGGCCACCTTGCTAGCATATTCAACATAATAATGGGTGAGTAGTTTCCTTAGCTAGGGTTAATGGGTAATTAAGGGAAACCAACATGGGGGATGATTCATGCTTAAATTAATATGTTTTCATAGTTTATTTGCTTGCTTGTTGTGATCTCAACTTATGCACATGTTATGTTTGATAAAATGCGAGCCTATGAATCCTTGCATTTTTTACCCATCACCTATCTTTTCAATGAGACTTGTAAAACATAAACCAACTCGAGTCTCATTAGACCATGCATATAGTTGAGTAGGGAAGATTAAGTCGACTTGTAGGTGTTGTACAATCTAATCGATTCGGCTCCGGGACCCAAACTTTCCTAGAATTGTACGATATAAACCAACTCGGTCCATCACAACAATAATTGCTTGCTTATAATTTGAGAATATATTTGTATGATCAATTCCCATGAATCCCCTATGACCTCATGACACCCTAGTGCCTTTTACCAATTGTTTACATCCCTTTCAATTCATCTTGCTTGTTTACTTTTATTGCTATCTAGTTTAGTGATCTTCTACTTCAAACCCCAAATTGTGACACCCTTATACACCACTAGTTGCAATAGAAAATCTCATCTCAATTCCCGTCCCTTGGGATCCGACCTTTACTTGCCTCTTTACTAATTGTAGAGTTGTTTTTGAAGTTATAAATTGTGTTTTGGTCTAGGTGCTCCTAACGGCAAGTACCGAAAACTAAACCTCCTCGAGAGTCCGACCAATGACCAAGTAACGAGTGAGATATAACTGTTTTACAAAAACTGAATGTTGCTAAGAACTGTATCGGTACTCGACCGAGTAAGCCATACTCGGCCGAGTATCTTTCATACTCGACCGAGTAACCCATACTCGGCCGAGTAATATTTGCGTGATAATTCTGTTCAGCTTATGGAGTCGTGAACTCGGTCGGGTAGTCTCATTACTCGACCGAGTGTCCTTTACTCGGCCGAGTACGTCATGCACTCGACCGAGTATCTCTTTGGGCGGTTGTTTTGAGTCGGCGCCTACGTGGAGAATGCTGGCTTATGAGGGATATGACGATCTTGATACATAAGTTACCGAATGCTATGATGCGGAGAATGCTGGCTTATGAGGGATATGTGTTGGGTAGGGAGGACATGAGTTATACGTGGTTGTCAGGGATAGTGGAAAAGGAAAGGGAAGATTTATGAGCGTATCGAGGCAGAGAGCATATTTTGTGGGATGTGGTGAGTGATATAGTCGTGTGTTGAGTAATATAAAAGTAAGTGTATATGGGCAAGGCCGATGTAAGTGTAAAGAAATGTGAGAATGCAAAGATTGAGATAAGGGATGCGAATAGAGGCAAATTGGGATGTGTAAGGATTTATGGAGGGAGAGGGTTAGGATTGTGTTGGTTAAGGATATATGTGATGGAAGGGCGTTATAAAGGCATGGAAACAAATGGTGTATAATGAGATCGAGTTATGCCGCGATGTGTAGATAGCAGCCGAGTTTGGAAATTTGGATTATCAACAGGTGAGCCTAGTGTGTAATTCTTTGGGCAATTAACAGTATGAGGTGAATTTTTGGTTTTCTAGGGATATGAAAGGGAGATACAACTAACTGAAGAGTAACCGTTAGTTGTGTAGACTTGATGGTGACAAGTATGAGTGAGTGGGATGATGAGAGATGATCAGTGATAAGAAAGAATGAGAAGATATTAATATGAATTAATGGAATTTGAGTATGGAGGAACAAGAAGGTAACTGGATTACAAAAGAGTTAGGTAGAAGAAGGAAGGAGATGAATTAATAAATAGGTATTATTGGATGGAAGTAAGCTGGGAGGACGTTGACCAAAGTTATGGAACAGGAAAGTAAGAAATCATGGAAATGTACGAATAGCATCATGAGAGAGTGTGAGTTGATGGTTATATAAGAGTGCAGGACAACAGGTTAGCCGTGAGTTTCGAGGTATCAAGGGAGTAAGAAGCTGGTAAAGTGTTTGCACGATGAGATTTTTGTGGAGAGTTAGGTGACGATACAATTAAGGATAGAATTGGAAAGAATATTGAGGTAAATTTTGTTGATGGAATTGATGTTCGTTATTTGGGATGACAGCCAAAGAGAGGAAACGGATTGTTATATTAAGAAGTGATAGTAAGAGAGTAGTTGCATGAAAGATGGTGGTGCCGTAGTGTTGTCACTAGTGGTTAAGGATGATGTTAAATAAGGAAGTTAGTCGTTCTAACAAGGTAGATTTTGTGGAGGCCTGATTGGTATGTATGGATGTGAGGGAGTATAAGATGTGGATATAGGAGGTGTTTTCTAGTAGTTGGGTACTTATGGTATGGTTATGTTTGTCGGGTGGTGATAATTGTGTGGATGGGAGGATATGTTATGAAGGGCATCTGAGTTAAGCTCGGGTGAGAGATATCCATTGTCAAGTGGTAACTTACGTGATCAGGATTGGCTAGTTAGATTCGATTATGGGTCTATAATGTGTGTAAATGTTTATGTGAGGTTCTGACCTCACGAGTAATGGTATGGTGTGATGGTTATAAGTCCTTATATGAGTGATCCACGCCATATGTTGTGTACGATAACCAAATAGGATGGTATTCAAAGAGTGGTAATTTGGGTGATCTGGAATGGCTAGTTATACTTGTTTGTGTATGTATGATATCTGTAAATGATAGCGTGAGGTTCCGGCCTTATGTGTAATAGTATGGATAAGATTCATAAGGTTAGTATCTGTTTATTCTGTGTTATATGTTGTGTTGTGATCTAGAAAAGCGGTCTTAAGGGAGTTTTCTTATCAAGGAAGTTGTACTGAGTCAGTGTTTATGGAATTGTATAAGTTGCGATGATTATCGATGTGGTTGTTGTGCCTCGGGTGGCGATCCAAGTGATATGCTCCTTTTTGTACCAAAAATAAATACCTAAATATACTAACAGAAGCTAATGATAAGTAGGGTCGATCTCCACAGGGAGACAAGATATCTATCTGAAAGTCTGTCTATCTAAGTCACAAATGGGGTGTTTTAAATTGGTTTTCTAAACTACTCAAGATTAAAAGGCAAGAGAAATAAAACAAGAGCAATAAAGTGAGAAAATGAGATGAAAGTGATCAGATAAGAGAGAGTATGTCAGGAATTTGGTTCACCATGGCAGTCTATCGACTCAGTTGCAAATAGCCTAGACAATCTACTGTGAGAAAGGCAAGGGAAAGGTCCTTCCGGTCTGCTATCCACCCTAGATTTCCACTAACTTAACTTCCGTCCTCATTAGGGTAGTCTACTGTTCATAGCAGGTCTGTTTATTCCAATCTTCCGATCCAGGAACAAAGTTAACCGAATTAATGTTATTTAGAAGCGTGCACTAAACTAAATATGTGTTACAGTTATATTGCTATGGAGACAGATTCTCACATGTAAATTATCTAGTCTATTTACTACATCGTCAGTTTTCTACCATGGATCCCCTAATCCTAACATAGGGAAATTAGCTACTCATGTTTTTAATGTAATCAACAATAATAACAAAAGGCTTGCTAGTAGAAAACATGATTAAGGAATAACAATCAAGCATAAATTAGACAAAGGCAAGAGTAATAATAAGAGAACAAGAAATTAAAGTAAATAGAGTATTGAGATTAAGGAGAAAGGAATGATTATAATCTAATAGAATCCGGCGTAAAGAACAATCCACCAAAGTAAGAGCAAAGTTAAGAGATTAAACAGTAAAGAGTGTTTAAAGATATGAAGAGAGATTAAGCAGAAAAGTCAGAAGTGATTAAGAGTCTGAAAGATGTTTTATGACCTAATTACGACTCCTTTATATAGGGGAGTGAAAATTAACATAATTAAACCTATCACGGATTACTAAAAACCCGTGTAACACAGCAATCTACTTGATCAAGTACTTTCAGACTACTCGATCAAGGTCTTCTCCAGCAAATCTACTCGATCGAGCACTTTAGGCTCTCGATCGAGTAACTCCATAAAAGCACATTTCGATCGAGTAGAAAGAACTACTCGATCGACCTTTTGTTCCTGCCAAACCACTCGATCGAACTCCAGAACATCTCGATCGAGTGGAAATCCAATGCATCAGGCTCAAACTCGTCTTGGCAGCTTCACATGACCTCCCTTCACGCCTCCCGAGGTACGACCCTTGCTATAATGTCTCTGTCTCCTTACAATGCATGCTAAAAGGGATGAATAAGGCGCGGTTTCACTACTTTCAGGTCCATGTCTACAATTAAGACAAAACAAACCAAAGTAGCCAATTCGAGGCATTTTGCAATACAAAGTGATACAAAAAGGCATAGAAATGCGTGCAATAAGAGGCTAAAAAGTCTATATAAATTGCACGTATCAAATCTCTCCAAACCGAACCTTTACTCGTCCTCGAGTAAACTAAATGCAAACTAATGGAACAGATATGAAAACTCTGAGCTAGCTATAACTTGTCCACTTAAACCATTTAATGCAATCAAAATTAACAGCTATAGCTACAGCAGTCAATACGCAAACGAGTTGTATGATGTCTATAAATAAGCTGACCTATCGACCTTGCAAGACCATAAAAACCGGATTCTCACGGGTCACTCTTCTCTCATGAAGCAAAGGGTGAAAGTATATGTGAATGAGAGAAGGAAAAGACAGTCACTCACCTAAACTGCGACCTACATAACATGGATGCAACAAAAATGATAGACGATTCAAGTACCACATATACATTCCAACCAACAATGTTCGTCACAACCCAGGGCTTACAAAAGATATGGGAGAGTGAGGTTACAGGTAAGAAAAGGCAAAACAGATTATGGAAATGTGGAGGTAAAGCATCAAGCTAGCACCTAAACAGGACCATTCACGACCATCCAATTCTCAGTTGTCTAGAAAATAAAGCACAAGTGCCCTTCATTGGCACACAACTCACTACCCAATACACTATCTCCTCAAAAAGATACAAATAAGAACAAAGGAGTAGACCGTCACAAACTTTCCTTTTTTAACACGGTCTAATTTCTATTTCAAATCAACCAACTTTTTCTTCTTTTTTCTTTTTCTTTCTTCACTGATCACCTTTTTTCAATTTTTTTTCCATTTTTTTTCCACGTCCCTTTTTCATTCTTCCTTTCCAATTTCTTTCTTTTTCACCAACTCCGTACAAATGAAAGTGAGCCAAACTCGCAACAAAATGAAACATACCTGTGGACAAGGCCCTCAGGAACTGCGTCCGCGGGATCCACACTAGGCATTATCGACTCGAGGTTCTTTCGAATCGAATTAAGACAAATTAGTCGCCACCAAGTTTTTTGGGAATTTGGAACCGTTCAAGTCAACTTTACACCTTTCGTCAAAAAGCATAAAGTCAATCGACTACGAGTGATTAAAGATAAAGACTTGTACCCTATATCACTCGATTTGAATGACTCTCGTAATCCAATGGTATTTAGACGGATCCACAAACCATAGATCTTGAGTAAGGGGTGAGGGTACGTGTTAGGAAGCCCATAAGGACACCTAACCCCGCCCGTCAATAACGGCCTCTACTAAGTCAAGTATCGGATTTCAAACAAGGTCATAGCTACTACGATATATGATATGCAAACATCGTTTTAAAACCCTAACATGTGAAGTTTCTATGTTGATTTAGATGCAACTAAACTAACTTTGTCAAAGTTGTAATTTAGCATGTGGGTTGATTGATCTAACAACATACAAAACAAAGCAAACAAGGCTTGATGGGAGTGGGGGAGCCGTTGGGATCTACCCTATTACAAACCGGGCAATCCATGCCGACACAACGAGAAATTAAAGATACAACTCGATCTAAATACAAAGCTATACACAAAACCGTACACGACACATTACACGGCCAATTCGGCCTAGGGAAACATGCACAAAGGGGGTGGCCCACGGCTTACATGACTCACGGCCTTGGGTCACTCCTCGTGATGCATGCTTTCACTTAATCCTATCGAATTAGACATAGGGCCACACACCAAAGCATGCATTAGCATAAATCGGGCCATGTTGCTTTAAACAACATGTGATTTACTACGCTCTTACATGCATTGGGGCATAAACATCTAACCAAACAAGACTAAGGTTTTTGAAGAAGTTTTGACTCGATAGAAGTAAAACAAACTTGAAAATTACAACTCGATGAACAAACTATAAATTACAAGCTACGAAACGACAAAGAACAAATGATATAAAACAAACGAAACAAGAAAAGGCACGGCCACCCTCACGGCCTAAAGCCACGTCCACCCTAGTTCCTAGGTTAAGTTCATTAGGTTAGATAGATTTGCGAAGCGATGCGGGATGTACATTGGAAAACGATGATAAAAGAGGTCCAAAAGCTTTGCCTAAAACCGGGTGCTCTACACGGCCTAAAGGGTCGAATTAGGTCAAGTTCGCTAATTAATTTAACTCATCGAGTGTTAATAAGAAGGTGCTAATCACGCACTCCTATGCTAGCGAGAAATCAAGTGAAAAGAGAGATGCGTTCAATTAGGTTATAGAATTGTTAGTTGATTTTTAAAGCTATGTCGATGCACCCTAACGTGTCTAATTAGTTTATTAAATTGATCTAATGTCATCTAAATGAGTTATATGTTAACAATCAGAGGTCATACTAACATGCGACGGGTCCTAGGGTGGGTCGAATTACACGAAACAAGAGAGGGGTCAAAAGCGAAGAACGAAGTTAGAATTCGTTTTATTAATGCCCTACCTTGAATACGAGGATATGTAAATGAGACGGGGGTTACGACCGACTGATGTAGTGGATTTCTTTCCCATCTCAAGTCAACGTGGGTGTTCATGGTGGTACTTTAACTCATACTCGGACTAAACTAGTTTCATAGTTAATGATAACAATCGATAAACAAAATAAAACGAAACAATAAAAAACAAACATAAAAAACGAAATAAAAGGGAGAAAGAGGAGGATTTGATGCACCCTCAACCTACATGTATCGTTGACACCGTCTTGGGTCGTAATCGATGGTATATTTTATCTCGAGAGGCCGTCGTCGACGAAGAAACAAAGCAAACAACACGTTTTTTGCAAATCTGGACAGCAACTTTCAAACTGCGATGTCTCTCTCGTTTCACGGTGAAAATTCGATTTAAAAGATGTTTTGAAAACTAGAAAGAGAGGAGAACAGAAATATTAAAACAATCCCTGCTCGTTTTGAGTTATTGGGCACAAAAAACGAGCTCAAACAGAACTGGACAGACAGGAAAAGCCGCAAAAACAGAGTGTATAACACTCTGTTTTTCGAGGGAATTCGTGTACTCTCAAGGGCAATTTGGCTCGTAAATATTTGTCTAATATGTGGATGGATGTTGTATGGTTAATTTGGAATAAGAAACTCGAATTTTGATGGAGGTTTGAAGGGAGAACGAAGGGTTTCAAAGAGGACACACAAACTGATTCTCAGTTTTGTATGTCGGTTTTGTCGAGGGTTTTTGAGAGGCAATTAGGGTTTTTTTCTGGATTTTAAAGCTTGTAAGTGACGGTAGTATGTATGGAGAACTTAGAGGAATGAATGTATGGTGAAGGGGGGGTATTTATAGAGAGTTAAGGTAGGGTTTTAGAGGGGAGAGGCAGACGGGCTCATTTGCGCATAGCTGCTGTCCAGCAGCTTTTGTGAGGGTTTGAGAGGCTTTGTGAGGGGTTTTCTTGGTGGTTAAGCTAGGGAAGTATAGGTAGGATACTAGGGTATGGTTTAGGGTTAATGGGCACGGGTTTTGCAGGTGTTTGGAGTGGGTTTTGGACTCGGGTTTGAGCTGAACGAAAACAGGGGGCTGTTTGTGTCGTGTTGTTTGGGGCCTGTTTTGGAGTGTTAGAGAAGGGTTTTGTGGAGGGGTTTCATGGTGGGTTTGGACGTGGGAATGGTGGGTAGTGTGGAGTACGGGTTGGTGGTGATGGGTTACGGGTTTGGACCAAGTTTGGAGCAAAACAAACGAGCTATGTTGAACACGGGTTGGGAAGGAGTTGGGCTATGTTGGGGGGCTTGGGACGAGATTTGGGATGAGGATAAGGGGGTTCGAACTGGGGTTGGATGGGTAGAAGCCTAGGTTGGATAGTGTACTCGAGATTCGTGCCAACTCGTAAAGAAAACGGGCTCAAAAACCGAGCTATAATCGAGCTCCAAAACGTGTGGTTAAAACGAGTTTTCGATTTTCAAATTCGATTTTTCAAATCAATTAACACATTAAAATAAATGATTTTTCAAATCAAATACACTCATAAAATGATTTTTCAAATCAATTATCTATTTTATTTTCAATAAAATAAACTTGAGAAAATAAATTCAAAATAAAGTAAAATGAATTCACCTTAAAAAAGCTTTAATTTAAATATCATTTAAATTAATAAAATACTCCGTCGACAACGCTCATTCTACATCGTAAAACGAACCCAAATAATGACAATGACAACTAAAGAATACATGTGTCCTATCATCATCGGGTGTTTGTCGGGTTCTCTATAAATTCCAATATCGACGGATACGGGTATCTACAATACCGCAAAAAGTACACTAAACTAGCTTGACTGGCATGCTAAATTTGGGTGTAGCTAATGGGTCAAAAAGACTATATTTGGCTAAAGTGGAGCTAAATGGGTGAAAATGAAAGAAAGGAATATTGTAAGCGCCTCCCTGAATGGCTGCATGTGACACCTACAACAAACCCGAATGTATGCAAGTAACAAGCAATCGAATTTCATAAAAGTGCAAAAGTGATGAACATGTTATGCAAGGAGTACTACACTCAATTCCTACATGAACTGGTCATGAATGACACCAATTACAAGGCTCTAATAACTCAGAAATTGTAAAGTAGGTTGCCAATTTATCAGGTCAAGTCTACACAGTCAGCTATATTTTTGACATTAACTCGTAGATATGCGCATGACTAAACTAATAACTGTCAATTAGATGCAAGGCTTAAGTGATATGACAAGTTAAAGTGCAGTGTCATCATGGAAATCTACCGTTCCGACTCAACCTACATGCAAAATGCAGACTCAAAGGATGCAATACCCTCCCCAAACCAAAACGGATGACGCTCTCGTTGTCCTCCAGCATACACCAGCAGATATATAATGGGAAGGGGTATATACAACCAATAAATGAATGAAAAACAATAAATAGAAAGGAGACAAAAATAAAGAAAAGAGCAAGAAATACATATAAAATGATGAACTTCCCCAAACCAGCCAGAAAACTGGGGAAGTGAATAGACCAGCAGCTACTCGTCGCCCTCCTCCTCCTCCTCTACCACCACGAAGTCAGGATCTCGCTCCTGCTCCCTCCTCCTCCCCTCCTCAGCTCAGACTCTCTCCTCCTCCTCAGCGGTGTCCGCCTCGCTGGCTGGCTATGGGTACCCCTCCATCGGGTACCGGTAGAAAGAAGGGTGTGGCCAGCCCGCAGGAACGGGGCGTCCTCGTCTCAAGTGATACTCGTATAGAGGGAACAAGGTAAGTGCAATATCCCGCTCCATACGAGCCTGCCTGGTAAGAAGCTCAAGAAGCAAACCGTCACGACGTCCTTGGTCAATGACCTCGGACGCCTCAAAAGGGGGAGGAGGAATAAAATTAGACGGGTAGACCGGCTGTGTAAAAGAAGGAGTGGGAATAGGGACCGGTTGAGGCATGGGAGTGGAAGACTGCCCATCCTCGGTCTGTGTGGATCCCTGTCCAATCTCAGGTCTCTTCCGGTTCTTAGCAGCGGAAGTAGTGGTAGGTGGAGCGAGTGAGAGGTGGTAGAAGGGCAAAGGTGGAGGTATCCTACCCCTAACAGTAGGTAAAGGGACAAGACGGGGTAGGGTGGTGCAAGGTAAGGTCTCGGACAAGGAACCACAAATCTTCCAAGTCCGCTGGTCAGAAGCTAGCCAAAACATAGACAGCATGGCAGGAATATCTAGGTACCTATCAGTATCGACATGTGCCAGCTCACGAGGGAATAAAGGGAAGATAGAACGGGCAAGAAAGGTAGTTATGCCACCCCAGTCAATGGTGCCCGACTTCTTCTTCCCAACAGTGTTAAAATACTGAGCAGTCAAATAGGCGATGTTAAGAACAAAGGGGCCCTCGCTATCAATGTTCAGATAGCCCCCGAGAATAGAGAACTCAACATTATTAATGTTGTTGGGCTCTTTACGGCCGAAAATCGTCCCACCAATGAGACGCAGAAAGTAACAGGCCGGGGGGAGGTGGACATGAGCGAGTTTGCGCTCCTCAAAGGGTGTTTGTGGCAAAGTCCTCCAAAGAATAGGTAGGACCTTCCTAGGAGGGTCCGACTCACCATGAGATGACAGACCTAACCTACTACCAAACTCAGCTAGGGTCCAAGTCGTAGTCCGGTTAAACAATCGGAAGGAGACGCACGAGCTACCTGGTCAGTGGCGTAGGCAGCTGCAGAAAAAGTGAAGGAGCTGAAAAACTGGAGGGTCAGCTCCTTATAGGTCACGGTACTCATAGTGATCAGTCCAGACATCCCCGCCCCGTTCAATATCTCAACTACAGGCTCGTAAATTCCTAACTTCTTAAGCGATTTCCGGCACAAAAATTTGGTCGAAGCAAAGTCATAACTCTCTAAGTCAAAGATACGGGTACGATGAATAGCATTAACGAAACGTACCTCTGGGTAGTCAGGATGCGGGTCAAGAGACTCATCGGCATGGAACGTGACACATCCGGCAGCAGGTGTGCCTCGTCCTCGACCCCGTCCACGCCCTCCAGTACCTGAAGAAGAAGCCCGTCCAGTATCGGGGCCAGGTACAAGGGCAGCCCGGAAAGCAGCTGTGACAGCTGGTGACGACGCAGCAGGGGTCGTCACCGTAGAAGAGACGGTACCAGAAGTAGACGTAGTGGCAGCCGCAGTAAAGGTAGCAGGAGAGCTAACAGCATAAACAGGAGTAGTGGCAGCGGAAATAGTAGTACTAGCAAAAACAGCAGTAGAAACGGTAGTACTAACATTAGAGGCGGCGGTGGTAACAGCAGGGACCATCGTCTCAGTCAAGGATGGGGCAACAGTCGAACTAGTCGAAGGAAAAGTGCTACTATCCATCCTAATCAATCAAGTAAGGGAGGAAATTAATCAATTAAGCATTAAAACACGAATTCCCCTAATTAAAGACGGATTTTCAAAAAAACCCGAAAAAAATCAAACCATAATCACTCAACAAGTCGAAAAATAGCAATTAATCAACAAAAGGGAAGAGGGAAACACTTACTGGATTGAAGACCCACAAGAATATGCAAATTAATTGACAAAAAACCAAAGAAACAATCGAATTTGAGCAAAACCCAAACAAAACGCTAATTACCCGAATTGAAAGCAACAAAGACGATTTTAGGGGGAAATTAGGGGGTTAATGTCGAAATAGGCACAAGAAAAATAATGTGGGTGATTGATTTGGCAAAAGGGAGGATTAAAGGAGGAATTTGGGGTTTTTGTCAAGTGATATCGCGCAAAAAGGAAGGTAAAAATGAAGAATGAAAATAGAAGTTAAAAGGAATAACTTCCTGCGTATAATAGGCACATTCACTCGATCGAGTGATCTGAAACCACTCGATCGAAGACTCTGGCATTCATTCTTCTCGATCGAACAAGAATCCACTCGATCGAGAATTCCTTCTTTTTGACAATTCGATCGAGTGTCTGAAACCACTCGATCGAACACTTTTGCTGGGCAATCCTCTCGATCGAGTACAAAAAGTACTCGATCGAGTTTTTTTCCTATGGAACACGTCCCAATGCGACTTGTCTTCCCCAAACCTGCATAGAAACACGCAAAACAATTACCACAAATACCAAATCACAAAAACATGCAGTCTATAGTTGGTTTTCGCTAAAACTAACTAAGCCATTGTCTAATAGTCTAAAACGCAATTAAAAAGTCTTAACGGAAATTCAAAATTACAAATTAATACAACGGGGCATTCCCTGCTTATCGACCAAAACACTGTAGTAGCCCACAAGAGGGCTTCTGACTGGAGGAGGTCCCTTCAGCATCTCGGACCGTCCTCTTTGATCGCCACGAGGTTGAATTCGAACTGATGGAGGGAGAATAATTACCGTCCACATACGCCCTAACTTTCTTCTTCCACTTGACATTCCCATCGACATTGGCATCTCCATCACTTTGAATGACTTTAACTGTACTTTGACCGTTAGCATCTCCAATATCCACTCTATCTATACCTGCAGCAAGGAAAACAGTATAATGGTCCTCCTTTTCGCTCTCAGTCTGAGGCGGAGGGGTTACAATAGCAGCACAAAATTCAATGTTCTCAGCTGGAGTGTCTATATCTGAGTCAATAGAGGATAGGGCATTGCAAGGTTGAACTTGCATGGGAGCCCTACGAGATTTAGACTGATAAAATATCAGCTCCTCGTCTCCTACCTAAAATGTAAGGGTCTTTCCCCCGACGTCAATTACTGCGCGTGCAGTAAATAAAAATGGTCGCCCTAAAATAATAGGGGTATGAGTGTCCTCTGGTATGTCTAAGACCACAAAGTCTACGGGAATAAAGAATCTCCCGATCTTTACAGGTATGTCCTCTATAACTTCTAGTGGTCATGATATATTACGGTCGGCCATCTGAACGGTCATATTAGTACAGTTAAACTTGGTCAAACCGAGTCTCTTAGCGAGAGACAAAGGTAAGACGCTCATGCTAGCTCCTAGATCACATAGCGCGTTATCAATAAATTGGGTCCCTATATGACAAGGAATTGAAAAGCTACCAGGGTCTGATTGTTTGGGTGGTGTCTTATTCTGAACTAAGGCGGTCCCTACTTCAGTCAAAGCCACCGTTTCATGGTCATTTATATGTCTCTTACGCAATAAAATTTCTTTCATGAATTTCATGTAAGAGGGTACCTGGGTAAGCAATTCGGCGAAGGGAACATTGACGTGAAGGCTTTTCAGGAGCTCAACAAATTTCCCGAACTGTTGATTGGCCTTGTTGTTCTGCAATCACCTTGGAAAGGGCACTGTGATAGGAATTTCGAGCCCTTTATTCCTTTCTTCCAATGTCTCGACAGGTTCGAACTCATTCTTATTCGATCGATCCCTTTTACCTCTCGATCGAGGTCTTTCAGCAACTTTTTCACTCGATCGAGCATTCTCAGCCTCTTGATCGAGTCCTTCATTATCAGCATTGCTCGATCGAGGCACAATTTCACTCAATCGAACACCTTTCCTAGAATTTTCACTCAATCGAACTGTTTCAGCCTCTCGATCGAACCTCTGATTATCCACTTTACTCGATCGACCCTCAGAACTGCTCGATCGAGCATTTTTATCAGCAATTCCACTTGATCGACCTCTATAAATTAGTCGATTGAGTATTTTCTTCGGATGATGCATGGTTTCAGCAATGGACTGTTCATCGTCAGCAACGACATCTTCCGGGTCTGATATGTCCTCAACAGTTGACAATTTGGGTCCTTCATAAGAAAGACCACTGTACAAGTTAATCAAATTGATCGTCTCAATGGATTCTTCTCAGATTGAGACGGTAAATGACCCGGCTTTCTCGTGGATTGGCTAGCGGCCAGTTGAGCAACTTGGGTTTCGAGTGACTTAATTGATGCTTCTTTTTTTTGGTCACTCATCTGCAACTGTTTAGTCAATGATTGGAGCATCGACTTCAACTTAGCCAATTCACTAACTCCACTAGAAGAAGCTCCTTGATGCGGTGGTGGAAAGGATGGAGGCTTTTGAAAGCCTTGTTGAGCTTTATGAGGAGGAACATAAGCTTGTTGCTGCTGCAGAGGAGGAGTAGGATTAAGCACATTCTGACTAGTCCATCTCAAGTTGGGATAGACTCCACTCTGATTATTATAAAAAGAACCTCCTCCTTGCCTATATTGCTGAAAGGCAAGGACTTGCTCCTTCTCTGTTAAACAGTAAACAGCAGTGTGACCGTCATTACTCCCACATCTCTCACAAGTAACGGCTTCCTGTCTGGTCAGCAAGTGAACCGTTTATTGATCACCAGCAGCTTGCAACTCTAACTTGTCAAAACGAGCATTCATGGCTTCCAGCTGAGCCACTACAACATTATCAACTGAATGAACTGTGCGAATACCATCTCTCTGGTTCCCATACTCAGCACAATGGGTAGCCATCTCCTCAATAATTCCCCATCCTTTGTCATCATCATTGTTCTTCTGAAATCACCCATTAGATGAGGCGTCCAATATAGCACGGTGGTCATCATACAACCCATTGTAGAACTGGTTGCATAAAAACCACTGATCAAAACCATGGTGAGGAAGAGACCGTACCAACTTCTTGAAACGACACCAAGCTTCATAAAAGTTCTCATCAGGTGCCTGCTTGAAACTTGTAATTTTTCCTCTCAGCTGATTGGTACGTTGTGGAGGAAAGTACCTTTTATAAAAGGCAAGGGCAAAAGTCTTCCAGTTGGTGATACCGGCTGCAGTACGATCAAGATCGGTGAGCCACTCAGGGGCTCCGTCGGTCAGAGAAAAAGGAAACAGGACTTCTTTAATCTTATCCTGGGTCACTCCCTTAGTTGCGGGAATGGTAGAGCAGTAGTCAGTAAAGACCTCCATATGTTTACGCGGATCTTCACCCGCCACACCCCGAAACAGATTCTGTTCGACCAAATTAATATAGGACAGTCGAATGTCGAAAATATTGCCATCCTCGGTCGCAAGCTTGAAACCTTTAGGGATCGAGGCAGCTGTGGGCTCTGAGTGACTCGCTATGTTAGGCATCTTTACTGGCGTTTTAGCAGAAATAGAGTTGTCTTCTTCACAAGACGGATCTTCTGCGAAAACAAAATGTTCTAGCTCGGGTTCAAAAGTACTCAATACTTCCTTTGAATCTTCCTTTGCAGTCTTAAACTATGACGAAAAGATCTTTCTGGCTCAGGATCAGCAGGAACTAATTCTGACATGTTAGACCTGGGCATACACAACACTGAAGGGAATAAGTGAGAACTGTCTCAAGGAATAAAAGTTCTCTGAGTTGAAAAGAAATAAACAAAACAACACAGACAGATAGGGCTATTGCCTCCACGGCAACGGCGCCAAAATTTGATACGGTCGTTTCTGTACCAAAACTAAATACCTAAATATACTAACAGAAGCTAGTGATAAGTAGGGTCGACCTCCACAGGGAGGCAAGATATCTATCTGAAAGTCCGTCTATCTAACTCACAAATGGGGGGTTTTAAATTGGTTTTCTAAACTACTCAAGATTAAAAGGCAAGAGAAATAAAGCAAGAGCAATAAAGTGAGAAAATGAGATGAAAGTGATCAGATAAGAGAGAGTATGTCAGGATTTCGGTTCATCATGGCAGTCTATCGACTCAGTTGCAAATAGCCTAGACAATCTACTGTGAGAAGGGCAAGGGAAAGGTCCTTCCGGTCCGCTATCCACCCTAGATTTCCACTAACTTAACTTCCGTCCTCATTATGGTAGTCTACTGTTCATAGCAGGTCTATTTATTCCAATCTTCCAATCCAAGAACAAAGTTAACCGAATTAATGTTATTTAGAAGCGTGTACTCAACTAAATATGTGTTACAGTTATATTGCTATGGGGACAGATTCTCACGTGTAAATTATCTAGTCTATTTATTACATCGTCACAATTCTACCATGGATCCCCTAATCCTAACATAGGGAAATTAGCTACTCATGTTTTTAATGTAATCAACAATAATAAGAAAAGGCTTGCTAATGGAAAACATGATTAAGGAATAACAATCAAGCATAAATTAGACAAAAGCAAGAGTAATAATAAGAGAACAAGAAATTAAAGTAAATAGAGTATTGAGATTAAGGAGAAAGGAATGATTACAATCTAATAGAATCCGGCGTAAAGAACAATCCACCAAAGTAAGAGCAAAGTTAAGAGATTAAGTAGTAAAGAGTGTTTAAATATATGAAGAAATATTAAGTAGAAAAGTCAGAAGTGATTAAGAGTCTGAAAGATGTTTTATGACCAAATTACGACTCCTTTATATATGGGAGTGAAAATTAACATAATTAAACCTATCACGGATTACTAAAAACTCGTTTAACAGAGCAATCAACTCGATCGAGTACTTTCAAACTACTCGATCGAGGTCTTCTCCGGCAAATCTACTCGATCGACCACTTTAGGCTTCGATCGAGTAACTCCATAAAAGTACATTTCGATCGAGCAGAAAGAACTACTCGATGGACCTTCTGTTCCTGCCAAACCACTCGAGCGAACTCCAGAAAATCTCGATCGAGTGGAAATCCAATGCATCAGCCTCAAACTCGTCTTGGCAGCTTCACATGACCTCCCTTCACGCCTCCTGAGGTACGACTCTTGCTCTAATGTCTCCGTCTCCTTACAATGCATGCTAAAAGGGATGAATAAGGCGCGATTTCACTACTTTCGGGTCCATTTCTGCAATAAAGACAAAACAAACCAATGTAGCCAATTTGGGGCATTTTGCAATACAAAGTGATACAAAAAGGCATAGAAATGCGTGCAATAAGAGGCTAAAAAGTCTATATATATATTGCACGTATCACCAGGAACGGTACTTCGTGTTGTGATACAAGTATTTTCGCGCTGCGGTGCGGCTGTTGGTGGCGGTGTTATAATGCCGTCATCAGTCGTGGTGGAGTAGGCGGGATACGGATGAGACGAACTTTCAAAAGTATATATCAGTTATATAGATTGTTGTTTGTTTACTGTTGTTTCCCGTCAGTGTTGGTCTGGGCATATAGGGTGTTGTTTTGTTTATTAATGTTTCTTAACAGTTTCGGCTTGGGAGTGAGGGTAGAGTATGATATGGAAGGAACTTGCGTGTGTTTCCGTTGTTGTCATAGTATATTGATATTCTGTTTAAGGGACACAGTGGTGAGAAGTTGTAGGGTACTTTTTATCTTGTTGTAGATGAGGGATTGGTTGACATAGTTGTGGCAAGAGTTTTCTGGAATGTGTGTGCGTTGAGCTGGAAGCGGCAAGTGGTCCGTAATCTTTATTGGGACCTAGTGATATGTTAAGTTATGGATGAGTCTTACGGTAATAAACAGGAGAACTTGAGGATCTAGTGTGAATGTGTGTAACAATTATGGATCGTGAGTTATGATTGTGGGGATAAGTGCAGGTATAAAGAAGTATGTCGTTTGCGGTAATGGTTACGCTAAGGACTTTGTGGTATAGGTTAGGCGGTGTGCCGAATGAATTGAGGTATGAGAACAGCTAGAGTAATAGAATATTGGATATAGGAATGGATGTAGGTAGGTGTTAAGGCTATAGGCGGATATCGTTGACATGCGGTGGTGATGAGAATAATGAGAAGATATAGATAAGGATCTAGTATTAGTGAGTTACGAGGACGTAACATTCATCTTAAGAGGAGTAGGATGTGACAAAGAGAGTTTGATTGTTGTACATATTGTAGTAATTGGAAGTTTGAGAGTTAGTATAGAATAAAGGATGGATTTGTGAGTTAGTTGATTTTATTATAGGTAATGGCAGTGAGTATGATGTTTATGTGTATGAGTAAACTTCGAGGACGAAGTTCGTTTTAAGGTTGGTAGAATGTAACATTCCGTCTTAGTGTTGATCTTGTTTGGTGGATTACCTTGGTATTGAGTTTGCTAGTGAGCGTTATGGAAGTAAGACAGCGTTGGCAACACTTATGTTGTGGGTATTCGATAGTATTCTTTAAACCCCTATAAAATCTAGAGCAAAACAGTGGCGGAAACACTGTCGAATGGGATTAAATACACAAAGATAAAAGTTCTATCTGTTATAAATTGAGAATGTATAAAATTCTCAAGGATAAAATAAAAAACAAATGGTCAAGTCTAAACAATTTCCACTTTTATAAAAAGGGCGAAAATAAAATTCCTCAAAAGTGTTAAAACTAAAAACCATAAAATAAAACAGAAAACAGAGTAGGGTCTGCAGACTACTCGCTAGCTCACACAGAAATTCCCAGCAAAGCTAACACCTGTCATTTTATAAACATAACAGCCACAATCAGTGGGGAGTAACTCGACGTTCTCCCAGCCATATCACATGATATAAATGTTACAGATGCAAATAATATATCAAAGTAAATTGAAATGTTATAAAACATAAGTAACAAAATATGATTAACAAATCACGTTAACCAACGTGCTGCATGCTTAAAAGCAAAATATTCGAAAGATAGAATGGAAATAATTTAGTTGCGGGCTAGATATTTAACTTTGGCTATACTCCTTGATACCGCAGCATCTTACACTAGTTTCGGGAACCCAGTGTCACGTAAAGGTGACCAACTCCAAGTCCACTCACTAGACAACGAACTATAATAGGACTCGTCTTACCACACAGTGCGTAGTCCCAGTCTAAGTACATGTACATGACTCTACGACAATCTGTACCTCCCACAAGGGTACCCAATCATATAGCTGTATAAGAACCCGTATGCCTTAGTTCATTATTCTTTGCCCTTACTTTAATTATTACAAACTTAAAAATATCACAAGGATAGTATATTATTCATATGGTTCGCAAGTGAACTACACTTTTATTTCTTCAAAACAGAAAACTTAAACTTTACTTCCAAAAGTATAAAATTATTTAAGGACTTTAAAATAGATAAGTCACTGTAATTAAACTTTAAAGACCGTCCTCTGACTTAAGGTACTTTAGTAAAGACTTATTACTTAGGCTTTAATGAGACGGAGTTCTACATTAGTTTATAAAACTGAACAGCAGTATTGTAAAATTCATAATTAATTACAGACAAATAGACATGACATAAGGACAATTTTCATGGTTTCATGTAGCTTTTAGCTACAACTTTCATTTTTTGACCAACTTTAAATTACGAAAGTATCAGGGGTCTAAAAATTCATTTCTAAGAACTGTCAGAAAACGCCACCCATAATGTTTCAGTTAATAAATCCACTTTTAGAAAACATTTTAAGGCAAGGCATACTTTTAAACATAATTAAACATTATAAAGCTTCTTTGATAAAATGATTAGCTGCTGTATCAAAGAAAAATATCTTTTAAAAAATGAATCTTTGAGAGAAGTCAGAAACGCTTTTTCAGGCGAGCTGTTCACAAATAATTTATTCTGACCAAACCGTAAGTTTAAATCTTATGAAATGTTTTATGCCGACTATACACTTTAAAATAACAGGAGTCTATTCTTTACACTTTTGCAAATTCGAAATAAAAACAGGAGATATGATTTTTACAAACAGACGAACATATTTGACAGATTTAACAACGGTTTTCATCGAACTTGTAAAATACACTATAAATCAAAAATAATGATTGAAGACCAACAAGTCTATACACAACCTAATATTCCATGTCTCTGCCACATATTAAAATCTTGTGAATTTATAATTTTACTTAGGGGTTGTTTGGTTCACTATGGGAATATGAAGTTCCTAGGAAGTTAAGTTCATGTGAATTTGTAATTCATGTGAATTGTAAAAATGTTGTTTGGTTGTCATATGGGAAATGAATTCATGTGGGAAGTTGTACTTACCAAGGGGGGCTAGGTAAGCAACTTCCTACATTATGGAGGAATTGAAGTTCCCTGGGAAGTTCAAATTCCCATGAAATGGGCAACCAAACAACATCATATTTAAGCAATTCATGGGAATTTCTACTTCCAATTATTTAAGAGGGCAACCAAACAACCCCTTAGTATTTTTAACATAATTAAAATCGAACAGAATCGCTATAATCGCATAAACTGCGTCAATACTTTAAATTACAAAATAAATACTAAAACTTCAAAATAATTACAACGAAAATTCATGGTATTTTAAAATCTATCATTTAACCCAGAAAAATAATTTAAACCTCCTGAAAATCATAAAAACGAATTTAACCTATCTTTATCTCATAATAATCGATTTGATAATAAAACTTGTAAATCAACCAAAATAAATACCCTATTGACAAAATAAAATTATACCTAGTCAAAATAAATTATGGATATCAAAAGATCATAAATTAAAGGTTTCAAAAAACATATGTATCAATAAATCATCATAAAACATTAAAAATCCAATAATACATACAACTACAACAAATAAATCGATGTAATACCGAGTAACATCGTAGTTACCTTGTTACGAATCCGAATCCATATATGCTAGCCTTCAATATCTCCTCTATAAACCCTTAGAAAAAAACATAAATTACATATGTGTAAAACATATGAATCATTAATCTAGATAAAAACTAGGATAAGAAAGATAAGAGTAATCAATTTACCCTTAAAATAGGATGAACGGATGATGAGAGAAGGTCGATCAAAATAAAGATGCTAGAAGGCAGGCACATACGTAGAATAATTTGTAAACGAAAATAAAGAAGCAAGAAGGCAGGCACGTACGTAAATTTTTTTTTTGGCAGAATGAAACGTAACATAGCAGCAGCAGGAATTTGATTTTTTTTTTTTGGTATTTGTTTGAATTAAACCCTAATGAATTTAGTAGGGTTTATAAGACACTAAAAAGAAAAAAAGTTTTTTAAAAGTTTTAAGTTAATTGGTCAAAATAGTTGTTTAAACAACCAAAAAAAATATTTTTTCCATTTTAAATAAGAATAAATAAAAGGGATGATGCAAATATTATCTCATAAGTTTTAATAAATACAAAGTGTATAAAATGTTTTGTATTAAAATTACTATTAACACTGTCCAAAAATGCGATGAACCAGAATCGTTTTCCCATTTTATAAAAATGTGACATATAATTAAAAGTCGGTACATTTATAAAATAGGACTAGAATTAATAAAAATGGTGTTAAGTAAAACATTAAACCAAAATTAGTATAAAAAGAAATAAAAATAAACCTCTTTAATGAAAATCAAATAAATGAGATTTATTAAAATGGTGGGTGTTACATTCTGGAGTTAGTATCGAGAGGCTATCCTGTAGTTGAGACGATATCGTGAGCCGTGTTGTGGAAGTAAGCATGGTTGGTGGAGTTAGTGTTAGGTGTTCATGTTTTATAGTTGGGTTGGAACTTCGGGGACGAAGTTCTTTTTAATGAGGGAAGACTGTAATACTACGGTTTTCTAAGTCTGTTACTCGGCCAAATATGGCTTACTCGGCCGAGTATGGGAATATTCAACCGAGTAGAGGATACTCAACCGAGTATACTCTATACTCGACCGAGTATCCTGTCTGACGGGTATTAATTCCGCGGTTTGAATTAGAAAGGATTAGAGTTATTTAAGTCGGATTTTACAGTTTCTAATTGCTTTTACAAAATCTAAGCAATACAACGTAACTCTAATCCTCTCCAAATCTCTCTCTCTCTCAAGTGCGCGGATCGTTCGTGTGACTAGTTCATCTTCCCTTGCATTGATTTTGTCGGTAAGCTTCTGATTTCATAAGTTCCATTGATTTATCTTTTAGGGTTTTGCCCTAATTTGTGATTTGGGGGAAAGGGGTTTTGGCATATGGTAATTGGAATTATGTGATTGTTGTTAGGTGGAAATTTCCTAGAGGAGCCTTTCTAGCCTGCTTGATTGTCTCATTGCAGTTTGTGCTAAGGTAGGGTTTCCCTACTCGGTTTACTGTTTAATTGATTTGAGATTATGTGGTAATTATTGTACGATTGATATTGTGATTATCTGTTGTTGTTGGATTGGAGTTGGGTGTTGGAGTTGTGATGGTTAATGGTAATGTTCGCGAGGTGCGTCCTCGGCTGAGTGGAGTCACTTGCGGGAGTGGCTTCACGCCCTAATTTTTCCCTCTGTGGAACCTGTCATAGGAGGAGATGTGCACATTAATGGACAGAGTTATCGCTCGTTGATGAGCAGGGGCTTAGGTGGGTACGGCTACGGTCCCCCACTGGTAAGGCTACACACTTTAGTGTGTAGTCAGTTACATGTTGTGATTGGGAGTGGAGGTGGATGATGATCAACTTCTATCTTATCGTACTTGTCTTATGTTGATTATGCAGTAAACTGACCTCGTTGTTGTTTTATAAATCTATGGTGATCCATTCGGGGATGGTGAGCATATTGTGACAGGTAATGATGATTATTAGCTTTGGGGACGAGATGGGGAGTCATCACTTGAGTCTAGCTTCCGCTGTCATGAGATTTACCTTTCAGTTGTAGTTGTTGAACATTAGTAACTTTTACTTTGGTTTTGGTATTGGATCATGTAATCATTAGCTATTTATACGTTAATAAATGTTGTTTTGGATTGGTAACTTTGATATACTAACCTCGGGCAACTGAGATGGTGACGGTCTCTCATGCTAGGGTGGTCCTGGTAAGGCACCTTAGTATGTGGGGGTGTCACAACAAAAAAAATCTTTCTGGTTAACAGCAAGGTCAACAACTGAGGTTAGTGCCTTTATTTTCTGAATTTATAAGGAAATTTTCTGAATTATCAAAATTAAATTTTCCTAATTTTCTGAATTTATGTAGGCTGAATTTAATACTCACATGGAGAGAATGAAGATGTTATCCAAATATGCTAATGAATGGCTGAATAAGATTCCACCAAATGCATGGTCAAGACATGCATTTTCCACTCAAAGTAAGTTAAATATGCTCCATAACAACTTATGTGAGTCATTTAATAATGCCTTGAGAGAGGTAAGGGACAAGCTTATCCTCGCCACATGGAGTGGATGAGGATATATGTGATGAAGAGAGACTTTGAGAAAAGGAAGGGAGTTGGGAAATATAAAGGCAAGATCATGCCTTTTGCTCAAAAGTACATTAAGAAAGTTGTGGGGGAGGCCAGGTTTTGCTTGGTTGAACGTGCAACAACAGAGTTGTTTGTAGTGGAATATAGGGGAGATTTTCAAAGTGTTAATCTACAGAAAAGATCATACACTCGTCGTCATTGGGACCTCACTGGACTACCGTGTATTCATGATGTTGCTTCTATACTAAAGCAAAGACAAGTTGTTGAAGATTACATTGATGAAGCCTACTCCAACGCTAAGTATGTGGAAGCATATGACCCAGTTGTTGCACCTATGCCTGAGTCTAAACAATGGAAGAATAGTGGATTACCTGAATCTCTACCACCATATGAGAAGAGGATGTCTGGCAGGCCTTCAAAGAAGAAGAGGGGGGGAAAGAGGCTGGTGAAACACAAACAAACAGAGTGAAGAGGCAAAAGAGGTCCAACAAGTGCAGTAATTGTGGTGGGTTAGGACACTATAAGAGAACCTGCAAGAACCCGGCAGCTCGGTCAGAAGCTCCTAAAAATGCTGGTGGTACACCTTTGGTGAATACAGCATGGGAAAAGGAAAGAAGAGACAATGTTGAAAGAAGATCAAAGGCTATAAAGGAGGCATACATGGTTGCTCATCCTTCTCAATTTGCAGCTCAAAATAATAGGAACCCTTCTTAGTCAGCCACACAAGGAAGCACAGTAGAAGAGCCAAGCTGGGCTAGGGAAAATAATTGAAAGATTAGTTTGCATTAAGTTTACTTCTGTAATTGAACTTCAACTTGTGTTTCTGTTTGATTTCTGTAATTGCACTTAAATTTGAAGTCTTAAATATAGTAGGATTATTTAATGGGAATACTCTGAATTGTGAGGGTCCTTCTCTGTAATACCCCATATTTAAGACGGTAGAATTATATTAAAATGTATTTTAAATGGTATTTAATAATTAAAGAAACTGGATAATTAATTTGTAATAGATAAATAAAATAATTAAATAATGTTTAGACGGGAATCGCCGGAGCTCGTGTATAGTACACGTATGAGGCGTATGGTATGGGATTAATTGGTGACGGAAGTATAATAGTATGATACTTCTAATAATATGTAATAATAATAAAAGGAAAACAATAATAAAGGGAATTGGAAATTGGGAAACTTCCTCCCTCTTTCCTTCCTACAACTATATAAGTTAATCTACCTACCTCATAATCTTATACAAACATAAAAACAAAAATAATTTACCTAAGGCAAGGGAGAAAGATCTAAAGGGATAAAAATAGAAGGATTTTATAAAGAATTATCGTCTCAAGGTAAGATTGTCGTATTTTATATTTATATCGCGCTATTCAATTAAATTATCGTATGTACCACCGTGAATTACGCCGTTGACCTTAGAAGATGTCGTTGACTGCCGTGACTCTAGTAAGACCAGTTATGACTGTCGGTGACCACCGTGGGTGGTGTATTAGGCGTCTAAAAGAGTGGTTGTCGTGAGGCTTGAGACGGAATTTAACCTTTGTTTTGATGTCGACTTGACTTGGGACTTAGGTGGTTGGTCTTGTCGGTGTTGGGCGACCCTAAGGGTGGTGACGGGGTGGTTGCAGGTGGTGGTTGGTACGGTGGTTGTCGGATTATTGGTTGTCGTGTGGTGTTTGTGTTGGAATCGAGTCGTGGGTTGTTGTGCCTTAGCCGTGGACTGTCCTGAGTTGTCATGGCAGTTGGTGGGACTACCGTGGGTCAAGGGAGACCACGGTGGTGGCCACTAGTTGTCGTGGAGGTGGTTAAGAGTGGTGAGTGTTGGTTGTGTTGGTGTTGGTGTCGGGGTGAAGGGGGTAGTTAGGGCGTGTTTGTATGGGTTGTTCGGGGTGGTTTGGCTAGTGGTGGCTGGGTTAAGTAGTGTCAGTGGTGGCTGGTGGTGTCGGGTTTAGGCGGGTTTAGGAGAGGTGTTGAACACGGTCTTTAGCCGTGTTATGTGTGGGTTGACGGGTTGGATAAACGGGTAATTGGGTGATTGGGTTTAATTATTAAACGGGTTTGCATTATAATTTACAAGGGAACATAATTAACGTAATTAAATTATAATTGGTTAAATTATAATAAGTGAATCGAATAATTAATAATTAAATTATAAATATTGTATTTAGATTACGGTTTTGAAGTGGAGTACTTTTGATTATTATTCTTGGACTTCATTATTGGATTATTGCTGTTGAGGTAGGTTATCTACTCAACTTGAATGTGTTTTGGTGTTATTTAACAGTTGAATATTGATTGGAATTGGATGTTGGTTTTTGGATGATTATTGTTAAGAATTGCTATTGTTTATCCGTTGGTTAATTATTATCCATGTTGCATACTTGCATTGTTATTCTATGAAGATCTGGTCCAAGAATGGCGGGCGATATTTGAAGACCCGGACCATGGGTGGTGGGCTATACAAAAGGGTGTCTCGGAGTTGATTATATATATATATATATATATATATATATATATATATATATATATATATATATATATATATATATATATATATATATATATATATAGAGAGGAAGGATCAAGTGAGTCCATCATTTTTCATTGAGTCCATAAGTCCCATTTAGAGCCCTTAAAAAGATGGGATGGAGGGTTGAGATTGAAGAGGAAAAACAAGGGATTAAGGCTAAAATGAAGGGATTGATGCTAATTAATTAGTTTCCCTCACTACCACCACTAATCCAACCCTAATTTCACTATAAAAACCTTTTTTTTCCACTCACTTCTCTCTCTTACCACACAAATATCAATCCTCTCCTCTCTCTAAAAACCAAATAAATCAAAAAAACCCAAAAAATATTTCCCTCCTCTCTTCCTCACTCACCCACCCACCTCTCTTCCTCACTCACTCACTCACCCACCACCGCCCAACCCCAACCCCGACCCCGACTATCCACATGACCACCTCCCCGAAACACGCAATAACCACACACCACAACTGACGCCACCGCAACCACGCACCCCACCACCACCAAGCACGCCCCTGACACACCACAACCACCATCCTTCCTCCTGCCTTTCCTTCGACCACAACCATACCCACCCTCACGACCCACCAGCCACCTCACCTCCTCTTTTACGACCACCACCCAACAGATCCACATCACCACGGCCACCACCTCCTTCCTGTACGTCATGACCCCACATTCCACTTCCACAGCCACCACCATCCCGCCATCCCGCAATCGCAAAAAAAAAAAAAAAAAAAAATAAAAATAAGATCTGAAACCCCGACACAATAAAGCCACCAAACCCACGACCTCAACCTGCCATCCCGACCTCAACCCACGAACCCGACGACCACCCACCACAATCCGACACTAGCACCACCACGCCTCACGCCACTCCCTTTGCACCTCGATTTTTTTTATAAAAAAAATTCAGATCTGTAATACGGTGGTTGTGGGCTGTCCATGACGGTCGTGCTTTGTGGTGGTGGAGTCAGAGGTGCCGGCGGTGGTTGGGGTTAGGTGTTGGGTTATTGTGTCGATGGCTTTTTTATGTTTTTTGTTCTTCTACTTGCAGTGTAGTCGTATTATGTTTCTTTCTTTTTTTTTTTTTTTTTTTTAATTTAAAGGTTGGTGGTAGGTTATGGGTTTGTTTGTGTTTATAATGGTTTGTGTTTGTTGTGGTGATGTCGTGACTTGGTTACTTTGTTTTTGTTTTTTTTTTTTTTTTTTTTTTGGAGAAAGTGGTGTTTTAATAACATAAAAAGGTGGGTGTTTGTTTTATAAATTTTCAAATCTCGTCTTATAAAAAATCGTCTTGTTATATATTTTTTTCAGATCTGTTTTTGTTGGGTTCCTTTTTCATTTTTCGGATCTGGTCTTTCTTTAAA